>NC_081571.1:30234429-30910756 GCF_022355385.1 Mustela nigripes
CAGAATCTTGTTGTTGTTGTTATTATTTTCTTATGATAGGCAAGTTCCTGGTGATACGGTTTTGGAATGTAGGTGAGGTTTGGTGGGTTGGGGTCTGGAGCCAACATCCAAGAAAGAATTCTTGAGACATCTTTGGTGCAAAAAGTTGGTTTTATTAAAGCACAGGGACAGGACCCGTGGGCAGAAAGAGCTGCTGCAAGGGGGTTATGAGGGGTGGCTGATCGTCATCTTGGGAGTTGGGGGAGGTAAGGAAAAGGGAGGTTTCAAAAGGATTGTCATATGTTAAGGACTTACTGGATACTGGAGGCCTTGCCATTGTCAAGTTCAAGTAGTTTTTCCCTCTAGGAACACATTAATATTAAGACCGTTGGGAGCTTCCTGGATGAATGTTACACATGTCCCACCCAGGAGTTGGGAGTGGGGGGGTTGGTTTGCAGGGTGTCAGCTTGTTCTTTGTCCTCGGCTTGCCTTCTGCTCCCTCATCACTAGGAATACCTAGTTTGCCACACTACAGCCAGCCCAAGTCTGGTAATGCTTTTTTATTTTGCAGACCCACACTGTGTCTGTGTCTTGCTCGCCATTACATTCTTGCTCTCAAGCACATTGCCTGCATACAATAAGGATTTAATAAAGATCTGCTGAGTGAATGTGTCCCCGGGGAATGGAGTAACCCTTCACCTCAGACACCGGTGCCTTTAGAGCCAGTCAAACCAAGAAGGGCTTCTGAGTCTGGCCTTTGTTGGAGAAAACCTCAGTTCCCCAAATCTACAACAGAGGCCCCCGCTAAAATGAACTGAACCTTGGGGTTCTGCGATTCATTAGCTTTGTGACCTTGGGTAAATGAGCCAAAGTCTTCACTTTCTGAACCTTTTCATCTTCTGTAGAAATTGGCCAATAACATCTATCTTGTAGGTGGTTGTTGATTTTTCATAAGATCAAAGATGTGGGATTGTTACACAAGAAGCTATTTTCCCATGGGGTGCCTCTGGGAGAAGGGCTGAAGGAATGATATTCTCCCTTTACCTTACAGACGTTCAATTCCTGAACTCATTAAAAGTATTAGTGTTAATCACAATACCTTGAAAATAAAAATGCCCTTGAAAGAATATTCATTTCCATCTACCTAGCCCATAATGATGTTTATTCTCAGATTGGAAAGAATGTCACTGGATTCCACTGCCACAAATGTCACTATCAGAGAAAAAGGGACTGTGGCATCAGTGGGTTAGAATGGCAGCATGGGCTTGGGGCGTCTATTTGAATGAGGATGGTGTGTCTCCTGTTAGTACGACTTTAGTATTCAGAGATTGTACTGGGAGAAGTCTGGAAAGGATGCTGCATTTAGTTCCATGTTGATTATGTGTTTCCCAGTGATGTTGGCCTTGTTGGTCGGTTACTAATAAAATGCTTTGTGTCTTAGTGACTGTGTCGGGTTGATACTTGGGAGAAGTACGTGAACACATGTCTACTTGACTATGCAAGTCATAAAGTCATTATTTTGATTGCATTCATGGTCAAAGCCTGGCGACTATCTGGAGTTGGCAGCCATTGCCCCGTCAAACACCCTTATGTATGCTGCACTGTAGAACCGCCCCTGGGCACCGGGCATTTTCTTCACCATTATTTTACAATAAACATTTTCTCCTAATAAACCATAACATTTAGAATTGCATAAGAATAAGAACATCCGAGGACTTGAGGAGCAGAATATCTTTTTCATTAAGACTAAAAAGGAAAAAAAAAAGATGCGTTCGGACTAGTGGGAATTCATTTAAAATATTTGTCGAGGTTGGGTTTAAGCCATCTTGCTGTGAAAATAATAAACCACGGTAGCAATAACAATGCTCTGTAATTCCCACAAAGCACATTCAGCATAATTTCTTTTTTTTATAAATAAGAAAACCATAAATAAAAATGATTACTTTAAAGCTAACATGAAATTACAGTCAGTACCATAGGCCAGATGTTTTCCTCTCGTATCCGTTTCTTCTGGTCAGTCTTCTTACCCTCCTCCACTTTCCCCCCCAATCATAGGTAAGTGGTCTGTGAAGAAGTAACTGGGGATAGCATTTGATCCTAAACGGAGGTTGGCAAATTTTAGGGGAAAATAGACCCTTGTTTATCTCACACATTGTAGGCAGGAAGGAGACAGAGCCTCAGAGTAGCCGCTTAATAAGACTTTTGCAGACTCCTGGGGTGACTGGCAGCTGGACTTCGCTTTTGGAGGCCCCCCCACCCATGGCACTGGACACACAAAATACACTCACATCTGATATTCGATACCATTTTGTCTATAGGACTTTTGGACAGAACTTTTGTAATTCTGCTTTTGAAATGATTTTCCTACGAGTGACTCCTCTCATTGAAAACCAGCTCTGATTTATCCATAACGGGGCAGACTCAGGAGTTTTTTGCAATTTGAGAAAGCCACACTTACAACCGATTTTCAGTGGTAATGAAGTCTATATGACTATTAAATTTGAGAATTAGAGAAGTTGTCATAACACAACGTTTCCTGGTGTTTCCTTAAATAAGTATTTGGTTCTGATGATGCACTTTTCACTGTCTGTTGACACAAAATGTTTTCAGCTCTCCAGCATTATGGGAGACTCTGTGCCTTTAGTTCATAAATGATAACACAGCCACAGCTAGAAAACTAGGCTACTTTCCCAGGGCAGATGCGTTGTTGATCTGGAAGACTGGAGTAGAAAAAGAGATGCTATTTGAGGAGCTTAGTCCTCCAAATGCCATTCCCTTGTACGGAAGGATTTCTGTTTGACATTCTGAAGAGGCACATATTTCCTCCTACTGACAGGGAGAAGGAGTATTAATGGGGGAAGGTAGGGTGGAGGATAGCACATTTACACCCTTGTATGGAAATATGTAACCAAGATTGAGAGCAGAAATGGAGTTACAGCTACGACAGCAGCATTTTCCAGTGACCTTCAGCCTGGTTCGCAGCGCTGGAGCCCTCCGTTGCCTTTATCCCACCCTGCTTTTCAGGGGCAGGAGCCTCCATGGAGGATTTCTGTGTTACAGAGCTCTCGCTAAGATCACGATGGTCAGGCAAGTCTTTACCTCTGAGGATCCCCACCTCCAAGAGCAGTTAGAACATAAAGCCTTCACCACAAAAGAACCAAGACCATCTTTCTATTAGCTTCAAAATCACAAATGTCCCTAGAGGCTAAAACCACCTTGCTACACACCCTGCAGCCTCTAAGCTCAAGAACCTGCATGTTTTCAGGCCCTGAAGGCCTTCCTCTTGTCTGAGCATTTCCATGTGAAGCTTGGTGAACACAGCCAGGGACACCAAGGGCTTGACCACTTCCTCAGAACACTTCCCACCAGCCCAGAAATTACCAAATATCTGGCTGTACTTTCGTTTGCCCCAGAAGCAAGCCCTTCTCCAGCTGGCCCACTCCCATGAGGTAACCACAGCGTCTGTGACTCTCCACGGAGTGGAAGGGACTGCTCCTAGGAATCCAAGGCCCCCCACCATCCTGTTCTCTGTTTTCAGACCGTAAACAAGGGCTGTGTGTGGTCATTTAAGGAAACAGAAAACAAGGCCTCTGGCTCTGGGCACCCCAGTGGAGGTTAGGAGTCCTGCTAAGTCTAAATCCTGGGGCAGTCATGACTCTAGGGCTAATACTTCATCCATGGTGTTGCAAAGGCATCATTAAGAGCACATTAGTTTAAAGAATAACTAAAGCGTTGTTTGTGACCCAATGAGGAGAAATGTTAATCAGGATGAGCGTCTGGCTCAGGCTGGTCAGGCTCTGATCTGAATTTTACTGCAGGGAGATTTCCATAGATTAGAAAGTTCTAATCAGGGCTTTTTTCAGAAAACAGATAATTCATTTACCTGAGTTTGCAGCCAGGTAAGGGTCAGTTTTAGTCACCCGCTACAATTAAAATGTTCCACTTTGTAGCTTAATACGTTTTTCATGGTTGGGGCAATGTGTAAAATGAGTACATAATGAAAAAACAGAGTTCAAAACAGCACAAATTATAGAATGATATTGCCAGCCTTCTCTTATATAAGAAGATAATAGCATTTACAGAACTTGCTTCTGTGTAGAAGTGGGGTTGGAAAAGCCAGCATGGGACCAATATGCCACATACATGCAAATACATTATACATGCATACAAAATTACTTTTTGATGGATGGGTGGTTTATAGACCTCATACCTTTGAAGCCTGAAGTCTGCCCAAAGTCTGTTTTGGAGGTGTTACCTCTCTCTCAGAAGGTCTGCTTCTTCGCATCTCTATTGCGCTTCCTTGGCCACCCATTGCTCTGCCATCTCAAGGGAAGTTTCTGTGTAGTTACAGCATTGTCTTTGCTTGGTTTCACCAGCAGAACTGTTTGAATGGGAATGTGAGGAGAACAGAGAGTGTGCAAACAGGAAACCAACTTGTCCAGTGAGAAGAAGCACCAGTTCTCTAATCTGTCCTGATTCACATTCATAAATTTGTCTGTGATTGATTTGGTGGGCAGTCCACACCCAGGAGAAGTTGAAATTAATGAAATCTCAGGCTTGAACCTTGATGTTCTGTGAACCTGGTGTGTTTGTCCTGAATTGTTAGGATTTAGAAAAAGCTTTGCTTAAAGTGAGACTCTTCTGGCTTTAATGGACCCAGGCTTATGTTTATGAATGAGATTGCGTCCTTTAATAATTCACTCGCCAGCAGAGTCAGCAATGATAACGTTCCCTGTGCTAGGTGTATTTTGGAAGGTAGGAAACAACGTATGACAACATATTGTGTATGCGGTTGATGGATATCCATGAATGAGAGGTCAGAGTTGACCCATTACATGTTTCATAAACAGCCTTCAGATATAATATTGCCCTTCTCAGAAAATCTGAACTAACCTAAGTGTGGAAGCTCCTATAACTTTTTTTTTTTTTAATTTATTTTTATTAGAGAGAATGAGGTCTCAAGTAGGCAGAGAGGAAGGCAGAGAGAGAGAAGAAAGTAGGCTTCCTGCTGAGCAAAGAGCCGATGTGGGTCCTAATCCCAGGACCCTGAGATCATGACCTGAGCCGAAGGCAGAGGCTTAATCCACTGAGCCACCCAGGTGCCCCGGAAGCTCCTGTATCTTAAAACTTGCCTATACAAAGACTTTGAAATTATATATTGTCACCATAGCATCTTGTCATGTTTTCTTTTCCATTTTTAATGGAAAGGGAAATACTTTTTCCCTGTGGTCTCAAGCTTTCTCTTTTATTATTTTGTTCAATTTAGAAATATGAAATATAATATTTTTAAAAGCATAGGTTTTCTGAAAACAAAATAATTTTACCTTTATCATTTTTCTACACTTACAAATGTAATGCCAAGCTGTATTTTTCTTGGTGTCAGAAGATAATTGGCTTTTATCTACTTTCATGCCTATGCTGGTTGAGCTGTCTCTGGCAAATCTGGTGATTTTGTTTGATTTCATGAGTTCAGAAGAAGACCTTGTTTTGTCTCAATCATATTCTCTCTCTCTGTCTCCATCTCCCTCTGTCTCTTTCAACATTGAGTTCTTTGAAGACAGACATGTCATGGGTAAAACCCTATCATCCATTCAATAACCATGTCCTTCCCAGATGGAAGGACAATGATTTGTAGTTTAAAACAGGCTGCTAGATAGAGTGGAAAAATGGAGGATGTAATCACAAATCCTTAACAACCTTTTGTGCTTGAGAAATGGCCAGACCTGCTTTTTGTCCTCTGTGGTGCACGTCAAATAGAGATTTTTCCTTTCTTCCAATGATTTCACTTCTTCAGCATATATGTATATCTGTGCCCTTATTACACTAATGTCCTGCTTAATGGGTCTGGAGATGCTGTTATTTATAGATTTCAGTACATTCAAAGAACAGCTGCAAAAAGTCTCACCAAGCGGGAGCCTCACTGTAGCCTGATTATGACCCTGCCAGGGAGGTGTGGGATCTTAGATCTTGGAGAATGACTTGTTAAGTGCACCAAAAGCTTATCTGGAAGGATCTAGCATTTTAAAAATTGTCTTCCTTTGACACTTTAAATTCATCTGTGTTCTAGTTTCCAGAAGCAATTTACCCTCTTGTGTTCTTTAGCTTTCAGAACTCCAGCCTTTGGAATTGGACCCTGGAACTGAAGTTTAACCCTTTGCTCCTTTATTATTTTCTTCTTTCTCATCTTATTTTCCTTTTTAATTTCCTTTCTTCCTTCTGTGACTGAATTCACTCGAAAAACATATATGAATGTGTATATATACACACATATAACTTATATATCATTTTCCATATATTTCATGAATTTATAAACATTATAACATTATATATAACAAATTTTGTATTATATGTAATATTGATTATATGTAATCTATATTACTCTACATTACACATGACATATATAATTACATATAATGGGTCAACTCATCCCCCTCATTAATGAAAATATAGATAATAAATACAGATATATATATTTATTACCTATATTTTATTATTATATTATCTATCTATATATATATATATATGGAGAGAGAGAGAGTGCAAACACATACACATCTGCCACATTTTGGGTACTGTGCTTGTTAGCTGCAAGGTATGCAAAGATGACTCTTCTCCTGAATCATTTTAAGCGTGTTGTTTATAAGGGACATAGACATAAACAACTAATTCGAATACAAAGTCACAAATGCTGGTATAAAGGTCCAGGGAGCTGTAGGAGCATAGTGGGGGGAGTACATATCTCCTTTGCCTTCTCATTTAAAGAATAAACTACAAACTATGAACCAGGGAATGGGGTCTCTCCTCAGGGGCACAGCACTGCTGTGTATGTCAAATCGTGATACTATTGAAAAGAGGCCAGTGATTGTATAAACGTATGAGTCACAGGTTAGATATTAAAGAAGACCATTTTGATTTCATGGTTTTGCCAGAACGTGCTATTAAGGTTCAGCCCTGCCTGAATTGCTCGTTGCTTAGTTCCAACCTCTGCCCAGAATTGTCTCCAAGAGGTGACTTTTTTCTCCATCACTGAGAATGATCTTTGTATCCTTCTTTGATAGAATATTCCTACTTTACAATTCTCCCATTAGGAATTCTCCCATAAACTCTAATTCTTCATAAAATCCAGTTAAATCTAAATCTCTTCTTTGAAACCTTAATCTTTTTATTCTCATTAATCAGGAGATACTGATCATTCATAGCCAACATCCTGTATATTTAACAGACTTGAAAAAGTTATCATGCCTTATCATGTGGTACCTTAAGTAATCTTCATTATCAGCTGCTCCCCTGAAGCACACCCAGAACTCCCAAAATAACTCCTATCTAAGAATTAGGGAGTCACGTAGGAATTTCTGTCTAGAGTAGGGCAGGAAAATGCTGGCATACATTGTATACTTCCCAATGAGCCACCTGAAAATCTGCCTCATCATTTCTCTTTTCCAAAGTGTTTTTTTCCCCACTGGTGGCCACCAAGACCCCTTCTTTATTTCCCCTCAGTGTGCTTACCCTTAGGGTCCTTTTTTTACCATGTTTTTCAAAACAATTCCACTCTGCCTCAAAACTTGCAGAGGCCACTCATTTCCTAGATCAGTAAAACACTAAGACCCAATATGTGGCAGGACCCATTCTCCTTAGAAGCCTAGTAACCCTCTACAGTAATTAGAGTATGTCCTTTGGGATCCTTTTGTATTTGAAGAAATAATAGAATTTCACAAAACAGCTGAAAAGACATTAAGCTTTTCTAGTTGTTTCTCAGTGGGAGAATTGGTGTGAATTACTTAGTTTACCATTGCAGGAAGCAGAAATGTCTCTCTTATTATTCATAGACAGTTGCTTAAAAATCATGGAATTAATAAAGAAGCACCATCTCTTTAACAATATTCTGTGTTTTTTTTTAAACTAGGGAACATTTCTATAACCTCAAAAGCATCCTACTGATTACATGAACATCAAAATGAAATACTTTCTTCATCCTGGAAAAGAAAAGTAGAACTTTGGATGGGAATGCATTTCTCTTTTTGCTATAAGTATAAGCCATGTTAATGCTAATGAATAGTTCCTGTAAAATAAGATTCACATGTCATATGAAATAAGTTTCCTTTGGAACCAACTCTTAAGAACACATTAATAAATATGATTTTCTCACTATAATTATTTTTCTACTGAAGTAGGCATGAACCTGAGGACTTAACATCAAACAAAATCATTCTTTTAAATTAAAAAGAAAGAGAATTTTTAAAACTTAATGCATCTCCACCCCATTTTATAGCAATCTATGCTTTGTGGATAGTTACAGATGGGTATTATTATTCATAGCATGTGTATGCCCTTGGGACCTGTAAAAGTTGGACCGGGTTAGCAAGAGCTGTGTTATTTACAGTGAGAGAAGCACGTGCCATTTGTTTGTTTGGCTGTTTTTGAGAGGGGGAAGAAGAAAATAGTATTTGCATAGGCTTGGTCAGTTTGAAAAATTAATTTGCCGCATTGATAAATCCTGAGCTTAGAGCTTGTTAAACAGTTATGAAATTGAGTATGAGGTTTTGTACTTGAATATACCTTAATAAAGAACAGGTTAGATTTCAGCTGAACCCTGGACAAAGCTGCATTGTTATCTTTGGCATTTTGTACATCTGATTATTTTGTGATGATCTCATCGCCCTAAAAACTGTAAATTCATACTACCAATTTCATAATTGGTCATCAGTCTCCTGAAAGCTTTCATAGTTGCATAGACAGGAAAAAAACCCAGAGGAAAAAAAAAATCACACATCTTTTAAATCACATTATATTATTTTATAAAGGATTTTTAGAAAGTGAAACATTTTGCTACCATTTAGGTGTGGCATAGAAAACTAGGGCAATGCTTACTTTTAGAAATATCAAGTGTTACTCACTGTTTTAGAATTAATTGCATAATTATCCAGTAGAACAGTAAGATCCCAGGGTACCTTAATAGAAACACTACACTTCCAAATAAAATAATAATAATTAGCACCTACTATATTCCAAGTACTTTATTAGCTATAATTTTTTAACTCCCCACATCTCTGTGTGTAAATAAACACCATTAGCAATATTAATCTTTTCTATAGTTTAGAAATAAGAACACAAAGGCAGAGAAATTGATTTGAATGATAAATTAGGCATTATGGCTTTGAGTCATCTAAAGAGGCAGGTATTCAATAGGAACGATAGATGTTAGTAGAGTATGAAAATCACTCTTGCCACTGTTCATAAATTACTGGGTAGTAATTAATTAAAAATATCATCTTTCGTCTGAGCATCAAGGAAATTAACATTTTTAAAAGAACGCATAGCATCCTTAAGACTCTTGGATATGCCTAAGATGTTGTAGAACTTACTTTAGAGTTACCATTCTGGGTAGATGGTAGCTACATGAAGTTGTATGACACTGAAACCATTGGGTTGGTAGACTAAAGACAGGTAACAGATGTCAGAGTCTCCTTAGGGAATAAGGTTTACAAGCCACATCTTGCCAACAAAGCAATGAGGTTTTGTTGGTTTGTTTTTGTTTCGCTGATGGACTCAATGTATACATGAATGAATGCATCTTTTTAGGATGGGGATGAAAGCGTGCGGAGGTGCTGTGGGCCCCCAGGACATTTGATGCCCCTTTGTAACACCATAACCACTAAAGAAAAAAACTACCATCGGAACAGAGAGTTATGGAGCCATGGAAAGCTGACACCATCCCTAAAGTACTGTTGTAAAAAGACAAAGTGAAATATGGTTGGTCAGGTACGAGTTGCGAAGTCTACAAAGTAAAGGGATGTTCTCCGCTGTAAAGTTCCAGAACTGTAGACTCATTGGACAGAAAGCTGTGATTAATGCCCATCTGACGAGAGCCCGAACTGGAGGGAAGCCAGCCAACTAAACTTAGTTTGGGGAGATAAGTAAGACAAATAGTGACCTTGCCATGATCTGAAATGACTCTACGACATGGCCATTCGAGCCAAAGAAGGAACAGTGTAGCCAGACTCTGCTGTGGTGATCTGAACTGGCTGAAGTTGGAGAGGGGAAAGTGCTTTGAAGTTTCATCATAGAAATATAGCTGGTACATGGGTAGCCAAAGGACACACACTTAGATTAGCTGTGTCTTTATGTTACTGAGTTGAATTTCGATGGTGAGACTTGTCGTCTGATGGCATCCATTGCCCAAGATCATTGATTCACCATAGATACACAAGTTCTCAATTCATTTGGATAATAGAGTTTAATTGCAAGATATAAAACATTTGTCCTGTGTCCAGTTTGCTCCCAAAGTTGAATTGTTTTCTACTGCATGATGATGGTTTGCCTTGCTGACAAATTATTAGGAAAATCCCCACTATCTTGCTTGCCTCTCTGGTCTCAGACTAGGGGTTTGTGGAGGCCATGGAAACAATTTGCTCATTTTATCCACCTATCCTTGAGGTATTGAAATGTGAGCTTCCATTTGAGCTAAACCTATACTTAGCAGGCAGTGAGTTTTCTTTGGCAGTATAGTGTTCAAAGGGATTACTGATTCTTCTACCTAAGACTCAAAGAAATAAAAGAACATACCATAAAAGGGCCAAACTTTGCACTAGACATGCACAAACGGGCCATAACCTCTAATTCTACAATATCCATTGGCAGAAACATGGCTTAGAAAAATTTCTAGGGTTGCCTAGGTGGCTCAGTCTGTTAGGCATCTGCCTTTAGCTCAGATCATGATCCCAGGGTCCTGGGATCAAGCCCCGAGTCGGGCCTTCTTCTCAGAGGAGAGCCTGCTTCTCCCTCTCCTTTGGTCTGCTGCTCTGCCTACTTGTCTCTCTATCTCTCTATCAAATAAATAAATACGTAAAATCTTAAAAAAAAATTTAAAAATTCTAAATTTATACCTAAATAGAAAGTAATAATTAAATTCAATTGCTATATCAAATCTTAAAATTCAAAATTCTCAGATCACACATCTAAGCAGTATGTTTTGACTTCTCAGTTTTAAACTGGTGAAAGTGCCCTTAAAATATGCATTATGAAAAAAATATGTAGGTATGAATGCTGTGGTTTTGCATCTTTAAGGATGGAGAGAAGGCGTAGCATTTTATAAATAGTGTGCAATAAAGGCACCCTTTCCTTTGCAGCTTTATTAAATGTTTTATTGATACTTGTTTTTATTAGAAAAGTGCTATGAAAAGTGTAATAAAAATACAGGCGTGTGTGTGTGTGTGTGTGTGTGTGTGTGTGTTTTGTGAGAATTTAGGGAAAATTCAGACCAAACAAACTGTAGCCTGTTCACTTTATCTCCATAGAACTAAAAGAAACAACTGCGTTTCCTTTGCTGCCCCAACATCCTCTCGGTCTTCTTTTATGCACTGCCTGCCATTCTTTCCTTTTGCCTTCCCTGGCTATTGTAATTTGGGTGCACTCCTTTACCAGCCTCAAGGTAAAGAGCTTCATGCCTTTCTCTTCTCCTTCCCTGCTTTTTTTCCCCCTGTCTGAATACATTTCACAGACGGCCGACTGTCTTCCAAAATAACAACATCAATTAATTTTTTAACTTAAAAAAAAAATCATCTTTAGCCCTAAGTCTGCCCTCTGCATTGATGTGGAGTGTGTGGAAGAGGCTGTACCGGGGCTGATAAGCCCTGTCTGTGATCTCTCTTCAGGAGGAGGCAAGGCCCTAGCTGCTCACTGGTGCCTGGGGCTGCCTATCCAGCAGCGCGGCTCCCCAGGGAACTGATGGCTGACCCCCCGCACCCGGAGCTGTGAACCCAGACAGGAGCAGGCTGCTGGGGCACGGGAAGTAGCCCCTGCACTCGGCCCGTGCCCGTGACTCTGTGATGGAAACTTGCCCCTTGCCATTCTCTGTTTTTCCCTAAACTGCAGTTCTCTTCTCTAGGGCTCCCTCAGGTCCCCATCATGATCACTCACCACACTGTTTTCCCTTTTGCAGAATCCGATGACCTCTGTGGGGACCCTGCACTCAGCCATCAGAGCGCTCCTGCTGCCCAGGATGGTCCTGCTTCAGTAGTAGATGCTGGTGGCCTTGAAAGCATCACCCGGTGTCCCCAGCAGCTTCCTCAGATGATGGCTGCAGGTAAACGTCGCGGGCAGCTGGCACAGGACACAAGCAAGGCCTTTTGAGTTAGTGGAAAACTGGCCTGGTCGCGAACTTGTGCGTTGACCCAGGAACCTTGGATCTTTAAAGAAACCAGGTCGTGGAGCTAGTGTACGTTAAGAAGCATTCAGTCAAATGGCACATATTTTGTTGAGGGTTTTTTTTTTTAACTCTGCTATTTGTTTTTAATATTATTTATTTGCTTGTTTTGCTGAAAGTCTGACCTTAGAAGAAATATTTTGAAAGACACTTTTAGGCAGACACCTGCATTTTCTTAACATTAGGGAAAGAATACGTTACAAGGTAACACTAATGAATTCAGTTAGGATCAGCTTGGCTAGTTGACAACTGTTTCTAAAGATTCTATTAATTAGTCAGAAGGTGTGCCTGCTCCAGAATCCTACTCAGAAGCAGATGATTGCATTTATTTTTAATCTACTAAGCCAATCGACTTGTTTTAACCAAAGGAGTAAGCCTGCTTTGCCTCTCAACCTTGGAACTTAACTAGTGTTTTTTCACTGAGAGAAAGAAGCAGTTCTTCAGTTTGCTTTCATTTTGTTTTTCCAGGAGTCCTTTCTTAATGGCATGCTGTGGATAATACAAACTACATGTCATTAAGTTTCCTCCCAGAATGTATTCGGAAACTCTTTATGTTTACGTCTGGAGAAAACATTGCCGTAGATTACAGCGCTTTATTTTTGTGTGGTTTGGGAATGTGCTAAATGAAGTCTCCCTTCTCCAGAAACGTGCTCTCCTTTAAGACAAACACTCTCTCGCCTTGTTGACTGGAAGTCACTGTTTCTTCCCACAGCAGCCGATGGTTTGGGGAGTATAGCGATAGACACCACGCAGCTCAACATGTCCGTGACAGATCCCACAGCCTGGGCCACCGCCATGAATAACCTGGGCATGGTTCCTGTGGGGCTGCCTGGACAGCAGCTCGTGTCCGGTAAGGTTGGGCTTGAAGGGACTTGGCGGCAGTGCCAGAGGGTGGGGGTGACAGGGGCCCAGTCATCTCCCTCACACGCAAGTGTTGAGCAGAGTCGGTGATTTATGATGGGGGCATGTTTGGCAGGTTGTGCTGGAGGTTCTTCTCCTCATCACCTCGCTCTCCTGCCGAAGAGCTATTCTCAGAAGAAAAAGGCCCTAGGCGGTGTGTAACCTTCATAGCATTGCAGTTTCGAGTTCACATTTTAAACTGCTACATAGAAGAGCTAACATTCGCTTTCTAATTCGCAAAACTCTTTCACATTATGCCATTTGATTCATCTTTTTGAAGCAAGTAGGTATTGTGGTTTATTGATTGATTGAATGATTGATTAATGTTCCCATTTAAAAGACAGGGAAACAAAGGACAAGCCTTTAGTTGGCTTTTCCAGCACTGAAGTAGCAGAACTAGAAACCCAACTCAACAGACTCCATAGTCTACATTTTTTCCCATCACACTTAGGAATCATAATAAAATGCATTAAATAAGGAAAACGTTTAGAAATGTCACAAAGTAGAAGGCCAGTTAAAAAATTTCACCCGTTAATTTAATACATGTTTATTGAGGATTTTCCAAGTGCCCTGTAAAAGTACATTCAGAAACAGAATATATATATTTATTAATTATATTAAGTATAAATTAATGTATATTTAAAGTCAACAGATTAAAATTAATTTTTATTTTAAAATTTTAATTTTTAAATCAAAAATTTTTAAATTAATAATTATATGTGTGTGTGTTTGTGTGTGTGTATACATATATATATATACACATTTGAGGACCATGTCTCCCTAAATTGCAAAACACAGAAAAAAAAGAAAAAAAATTGCACAAAATCAATGTGTAGAACCAGGTGTTAAGTAGTGGTGCAGGCTAATAATGTAGTAATTTCCAGAAAGATGAACTACTGGGGCTCTAAGAGAAGATATTATCAGGGAGGTAGGACTTGAGCTATCTGACAAGTTACATAAAATTCGCAGTATTCACTCACTCACTCATTGGTTCATTCAGCAAGTATTTATTGGGTTACTGTCCCAGTGCAGGGTGAGGGGGTGCGGGAGTTCCAGCTGTAAATCAAGCAGGTGTGGTCCCTCCCTCCTAGAATTTGCAATGGAAAGGTAACAGTTATTATGTTATGGTCATTGTTTTAATGTCAGAAGAACAATTCACTTTTGCCCATCGAGTTAGATGAGGGTAGATGGTGCACATCAGGTAGAAACCAACAGCTTTTGGAGAGGTCATTTCTACACCCACGGACTTGTGTATTTTGTACTGAGTTGACCAAGCATCTGTTGGTTGAGTTATTCTCAGAAGAAAATTTTAATTTGCTACGTAGAAGAGCTATGTAGCTCTTCTATGTAGTTAGTTGTTGTAGTTGGTTGTTGTAGCTTTTTAATAATGTCCATAGATAGAAATTCTAAACTAGTTATAGTAAATTACATGTGTGTATACTTATAGGTATTTACATATGGCTTATTTTTTCATATAATAAGATATAATATTTTCATTTAGTAAGAAAGAACATGAGAGAAGACAGGAGGTAGGGAAAGTGGGAAACAGAAAAAGGGAAGTCAAAGATTGAGTTGCAGGGGCGCCTGGGTGTCTCAGTCACTTAAGCGTCACTGGGTTTTGGCTCAGATCTTGATCTCAGGGTCCTGAGATCAAGGCCACATTGGGCTCTGAGCTAAGTGGGGAGTTTGCTTAAAGATTCTCTCTCTCTCTCTGCCACTCTCCCAACTTGCAGGTGTGCGCACTCTCTCCCTCTCTCTCTGTAAAATTAAAAAAAGAAAAATTAAGTTACAAAGCATTGTACTTAGGATATTTCTAAAATTCCTCAAAATATTATAAAATTCACGTGGAAGGGGTGCCTGGATGGCTCAGTGGGTTAAGCCTCTGCCTTCAGCTCAGGTCATGATCCCAGGGTCCTGGGATTGAGCCCCACATCAGGCTTTCTGCTCAGCAGGGAGCCTGCTTCCTCCTCTCTCTCTGCCTGCCTCTGTGCCTACTTGTGATCTCTGTCTGTCAAATAAATAAATAAAATCTTTAAAAAAAATTCACGTAGAAGGGAGGATTAGTCTAGTGCATGACATGTATGTATGGACGTAAGGGACATTTTCCATGATTTGGACATGTGTTTATCCAGACCCCTTTTCCCTAAAGCTTGACCCAGACAGATACCTCCCTCTACTGACTGACAGCAAAGATTTGTATTTTTCCACCCAAAGTTTCCCAGTTGCCTAATTGAAATATTCATCTAGCAGAAATGACTCGTCTCCACCTCCCACTTCTCTCCGAAAATGTTGTGCAACTTCCAGAGTAAGCCTCAACCTCAATAATTCATTATTTTTTCTTATGATTTTGAGTCTTCTGACATTTTAACCATGACCAATTTATGATTTTCCCAGCAACTTACCATGAAAAGAATTACAGCCCTGCTCGTTACAGAAGATTTACCGTATCTGCCCTGAATTACGTTCTCTATCTCCTGTATTAGCCAGCCTGCTTTAAACTGTTTTTGAGCCTTTCAGGCTCTTCCTGGGCGCCCCTTCATCAGGTCCGCATTCCGCCAGTGGAACAGCACTTTGCTTTGTTCCCAGAGCTGCCGGCTGACTCTGTCACAGGGTCGGGATCGCTTTTATTTACTTCGTGTGTATGTATTCTCTTCCAGTCTTCTTTCCACCCAAATGGTTTAATCATATGAAGTGCAAGCTATTCAATGATGCATTTTTAGTAACACCTTTTCCTAAATTACTTTTCCATGTTATTGCTTTATGTTTAAGAAATTTAGTCCATTGAAGGAATCTCCAATTTATTTAACCATGCTAGTGTTTCTATGTAGACTGTTTCCATTGCTTTACTCTTCCTAGCCAAGTTTCTTTGGAGAACTTAATCTCTTCAAGCATGTGGAAACATTTTACCTTTCCTGAGAAATGATAATTATATCTACTTCATGGGATTGTTGTGAGATTTTAATATGATTACTTACATGCAATAACTGCATAGTACCTATGCAGGTAACTATATTAACTATTAACTTATTCCTTCCCTTTGCTCTTTTAAAAAAAAATATTACATGAACATTTCTATGCATAGGGCTTTTTAGCAATTAGAATTATTGCCCTTGAATAGATTCCTCTGTGTTGAACTAGTAGGTGACCAGAAATGAGTATTTTGAAGTGAAATACTGGACAATTAATTTCCAAAATATATGTGTATTTAATATTTATTTGCTAACTTGATATGTAAAGATGGCATCCTATTATTTGATCTTAAATTCTTTGTAATAACTATCCTTTGTAAATTATTTTATAACTATCCTTTTTAAATTATTTACTTTCCCTCCCTATCTCCTATTCCTGTTTCCTCCTTTGTAAATAGATGATTTTCACACCATATCCATTTATCACACAGAGCTCTTGGTGGAGATTTTTGTTTGTTTGTTTTGTTTTGTTTTTGGTCATTAACAATTAAGCATTTTAATCTTGGAATTCATATCTCCTAAAAAATACTTATCTAGTCTGTTTTTGGCCCCTTAATGCTGTTTTTTTTTTTTTAATAGGTTTAACTTTTCCTTGATGAGTTCTTTATTGCATTTCTAACTACAGAAATGCTTGGCCCAGGCTGGAAGTTAATAGGTATTCCCAGTTTTCTGTGTCTCCATTGGTTTACTTCTTTCTTTGATCAGACCTTCCGTTATGTGTATTTTAATCTACTCGTGAAGTATCTGCTCTGTACTACTGATCTGTGTTTGTCCAAGCACCACATTGCTTCAGCTCTGAGAGCTCGATCGAGTATTTATATGACCGACCTTGTGCTTTGTTACCGTACCCCATTCCTTTCCTGCTCATTCCTTTCCACACGGCTACAGCCAGCGCTCGTCTCACAGTCCGCTTGGGGACACCTCTGAAAGTGTTCAGCGTGTGAGACAGAATGTGAAACACGGGCCCCACGGTCTCAGAAGGGGCTTAAAGATGATTTAGTGTGGCCTGCCTCCCAAGACATCTCAGCTGAATTCTCTCTGACAGGGTTATGGAGACACTGGATTTTATGAGCACCTGGCCTTCTCCCAAAGTTGCTGATATTTCTAAATGAGCAACCCGTCTTCCCATATTGGTTGAAACTAAATTGATACTCAGTCCATGCCTTACTATTCCTTGTGCTTATTGAGGAACGAAGATTATCAGCAAAGGAAGGCACACCTTTTTTCATGTCCTCTGATTTTATCAGAAGGGTTTCCTAGGAGATCAGATCACTTACTGCCCTTGTCTCATCGTGCCTTTCTAATGTGCTGTTGTTACTCCCACGGAGACCCCTTCTCCATTTTCCTCTCCTCACATGGGCCCACCAGGATTCCATTCCCTCTCAGAAACTTTCCTGCTTACCCTCTTCTTACCAAGTGCTGCTTATCATTACATTGAATTGGTTTCTTTGGTCCAGAACATACCATTATGTTGTTTTACCCCAGCCTTAAATCCCATACTTCAGGGTCTTGGTTTATGTATAACATAACGTTTACCTCCCTGTGTTATTGTTTCATGTTTATTTTATTCCCCATACTTTTTAGTTTTGTGAAACTTCTCATTTTTGTGCATTTCAATACTTCGTACATTGATAGAAATCTAGATTTTTCTAAAGTAATTTGTTAGAACATCCGTGCCACATGGCTATTAGGTAGAGTGGATGTCCTG
This sequence comes from Mustela nigripes, assembly GCF_022355385.1. Classification (NCBI taxonomy): domain Eukaryota; kingdom Metazoa; phylum Chordata; class Mammalia; order Carnivora; family Mustelidae; genus Mustela; species Mustela nigripes. The sequence continues at coordinate 30,252,188 of NC_081571.1, forward strand.
GAAGTATTTACTGGGCCCACAGAGCCATGGCAAATTCAGGGATTAAAACAGATAGGTTGCTTTCTTTGTGAGTTTCCTCAAAGCCTTTACTATCCTAAGGTGCAAAGTATAGTTTCAAAGAGTAGTATCTAATACATAGGCTTCCCAAAACTTAATTTAGCCTTAAAACAAAAACAAAAACAAAAACTGTTGTTCTCTCATGAGATGCTAGACTAGCCATGTAACCCAGATTTTTCCCATCAGCTGGGGAGATCCTTTCCCATCCTTCTCTCTATGTCATTTATGATCTCTGCCTACGACCTAGTTTACAGTGTTGTTTATGTTTTCACCGAACAGTGCTACTGCCTCCTCTCAAGTTGCAAAATAATTGACTTGTGGTCGGGAGTTTGCCTGAAGCCTTCTTCCCAGTTTTCTATGCTGTGTGTCACTTTCCAAGAGCCCCCCACCACGGGTGTCATCCGCCGAAACCCCGAACATCAGATCGTGAGCTTTGACGCCATCTGTGTGCGCGGCTGCTCCCTTCCGATCCACACTGGCTTCTTCTCCAAAGTTACAGTCATCAACTGGAAGAGTCAAAAAAGTGGCAGCTGCAGCCCCAGGCTTTAAGTTTTTTCCCCAGGCCTGTGTGAGAATTGGTAGTACTTCCTGCATATTCTCTGGCCGTGAGATTATACCTTGCTTGTCTCTAAACTTTTTGAAGTTTTCTTTCCTAATTTCAAATTCTTTCGGCAAGATAGAAAATGAAAACAAAAGAGGACTCTGAGCAGCATCTTTTAAAGAGCCTGGCTACTATATATGAGCTCTCTGTGTCCCCACAATCACGCCTGGGTCAGGGGGTGTCACCACTCATCTATGAAGGAACTAAAGAAAGGAAGTTTGCCGGTTTGAGTGTTATTTTTGTTTTCAGAAAACAAGTATGTGGGACAGTTTGTCATTGGACAGGCCGTCTGAATGCCTCTCCTTAGCTGTTACTGACTTTGATTGACATACCCCAAATTTCTTGGCATGCCATTTGTTGTATTTTGAATATGTGTTCCAAAAAGGCATCCCACTTCCCTATTAGCTGCAGAAACACTATCTGCAAGGTAGTGTCACCTGCCTTAGCAGGGATTACCTTGGAGCCAATAAAAGATGTTTTCCCTCTTACAAGGATCTGTGAACACACAGAATTGTCCCTCAGCTCACACCTTGCTGCTGCTTCTTCAGAAGCTCTCGTGTTTCACCATCACTGCTTCCGTTCCTGCCCTCTGAGACGAGACGAGCTTTGAAACTCATGGGGAGGCCGGGATGGGCCACAGGCTCCCCTCTATCCTCGCCTTCTCCTCTTCCATTCACGCAGGCTTCCACTCATTTTCATTCTTCTCCGCCCGCTCCAAAGATTTTTTTTCTCGTTTCCTTCTCGGATTGTTTAATCCTCCCAGGAACACCTTGATCCTCTTTAGTATGCTCAGATATGAGAAGGCATGTGCTAAATCCTTTCATCTCCCGGAGCATCGCTCTTAACTGGGATTTATTGAGCCAGACATTGTGCCGAATGCTGGGAATATGAGACATAGACATTCAGAGCCTAGCAGGAGAAACAGAGAAGAGTAAATAAGCTAATACAAATCAACATGATGAGTGGTTCTGCCACTAGCAGATAAAGGGGGCTACAGGATGTCACCGAAGAGTGTTAAGCAGGGAGTAGCGTGATTAAAGTTGCATTTTTACAGAGAACTTTTGTTAAGTCCTTCAGAGAATGGATGGAGAGTGGAAATGTAGGTGGCAGGGAGGTGGGACGGAGGGCTGTAGCGGTTACTCAGATAAGAGATAATGACGGCAATCAATAATAATCATGGCAGTGGAGATGGAGAGAACTGAAGGGCCCCAGGAGACGTTTAACTCTAGAAACAACAGAAACTGATGACTGAGTCCTCATAGAATGTAAAGGGAGTGAGGAATCAACCATGACTCCTGGGTGTCTAGCTTCGGAAATTGTGTAAATGCTGGGGTCATTGGCTGTGATGGAGAAGGCTGGAAGAGAAGTTGAGGGGGGAAGATGGTAAGATTCTTTCTGCATGTGTTGAGTTTGAAGAACCGTCAGATCTCAGGGTCTAGGGTTCATGAGAGAAGGGGTGGTGGGGATGTGCTTTCTGCAGTCCTGGTCCATGGATGGTCACTGACTCCCTTCTCCCCCCCAGGCTTGCTTTTGCTGTGCAATTCTAAATAAGCCCTCAGCGGCTCAGGCAAGTGTCAGTCTGACCCACAACTGAGTCTCCAAATATCCGCTTCATCTGCTTCCTCTCCTGACCCACTGGATTCCTGCCCATCGGAGGGCTCCAAAGTCTGGAAAGAGAGAAGCAGTGAGAGATTTAAAACACAATAAGCTAAGAATCTATGCCTGAAACCATCCCATCAGCTTACAGAGATGCTCAGATGGGATTTCTGTCAGTAAACCATCCCACATACTTGTTTTTAAGATGAAAGTAACACTCCAGCAAGCTTCCTTTCTTTAGCCCCTTCCCTTGTTAACGGTGGCCCTTTCTGACCACAGGCGTGATGAAGGGGATCCAGACAGCCTGGTGCACCGGGGCCGGGATCTTGAAAGGTTGATGTGCAGAGTCTTCTTTAGCTCTTATTTTCCATCTTGCTGAAAGATTTTTCATTATCAAATGTCAGAAAACAAAGAGGTCCTCAACTTGTGTTTCACAATGTATGCCCCTGATCTCATGTATTCTTGACAGCTCAGTTACACATCCCACAGTTACTTACCCTTTTCTCCCCAGGACATTAGGACAGTACATCGGTATATTCATTCATTCTCCACAGTGTTACAGAAGGTTCAAAAATGTACAACATATTGTACAAGCCCCTAGAGAAACAGCAGTTTGCACGACAGACAGGTGACCCTCCTGTGCAGCATTCATATTTCGAAAGAAGCAGATGTTGTTCAAACAACTGTGTAAGGGATTGTTTCATTACAACAGTGAAATGTTACAAAAGCGCGATGGGGAGCCCAACTTGGCTTGGAGGTATTGGAGGGGGTGTGCAGAGAAGTTCCTCTGAAGAAGGAATATTTGGGCTAAGCACCCAAGGATGAATGAGAGTTTACAGGTAGCAGGAGGGAAGAACAGGAAGAGAAGGGGGAATTGAGAAGATGAGAAATTCTAGAAGTATAAAATGCACCATGCAAAGGCCTGAAGCAGGAGGAGTTTGGCCACTGCAAGGATGTGAACGTGGGATAATGTATGCCGGTAGGAGGGGGTGGCTGAGATGGGGCAGGGTTGGCAGGTTGGCTGGCAAGAGAGGTGTCTGGCATACATCCAGAAGTGGCTGGGAGTCCAGAAAACAAGCCAGGTAGATAGCCTGGATATAACCCAGCTGAGCACCTCCCATGCGTCCGGCATTGCTGTAGGCGCTGGGGGTACACGTGGCTGTCCTTCCGGAGCTCTCATCCCAGTGCTCCATACATGACGTGTGCGTCTACAGTATTTCTGGAGATGAGAGAATTTGTAGCAAGTTGTTTCCAAAAAATATTTGCTTCTTCCTGTGCTGTGTGCTATATAAGGTAATTGGCATCACTTAAAACAAATCAAGGCTTGTCCTCAAATAACTCTCCACAAGTAACAACAACCTGTATCCTTGTTGGCTAGAGATGTTATAAAATGAAAACCCTTTTCAGATGCTTGCCTAACGTGATCTAGTCACTTGAAATACAGTCATTTTTCCCTTCTGTGCAACGAAGCACATGAATTTACTTGCTTTATAGATTGACTTCTGAATTATGAATGTGTAATTTTGTTCTTCCTGTGTAGACCACAACAAATGTATTTTTAAACAATTTTATACTAGTTTCCATCTCTTGATTAGCCTTGTCTTTACTTGGTCTTTCGTACTCTGGTGTATGTGTTACTCAACTTATCCAACTAGCCTTTTGAACTACACTAGTCACTTTCTTACTCGCTAGACCAAAATTAGAAAAAATATTTTGAAATAACTGAATGTACTTACATATGTATAGATAAATTAAATGTATGCATATTACATACAAGTATGTAATGTGTATATATGCATATACATTAGAAACACAAACATTCTCTGATTTTCTTGGTTTCCTTTTCTTCCTCTGGAATAGAGACGCTTTTGTATCTTTAACAGCAACAGGAGCTAAAGGGAAATATTTGCATTCCATAATGGAAAATTGATTGTATGCTGCCCCCTTAGTAGACATTCTAATGCAACTGGAAACAGGAAGAAAAATCAAACTTAAATTCCTATTTTAAAATTAATTTATATGTTCCTATCCAGTGTGCACACGTGCGTGCGCACGCGTACACACACATCACCATATATTGGATTTTTGTTTTGAGTTAATGTCAAGGCCTTTTATGTGTCAATATGGAGTAATTCTGTAGTGACTTCTCCTCAACTATATCTTGTTTCCTCTTATTTCCTTTTACTGTTCTGCAGCCTTATCATTTACTATGTGTTATATACCACATTGTTGAGTGGTAGATATATTGCATTGTGCACTTATATAATTAGGCTATCATTTATCTAATAGACTGTGCTAGGCTGTACATTTATATGGGCAAGAACCACATCTAGTTCATCTTTGTGTTTCTTCTATCATCAAACACGGAGCCAGGGGCTCCGTAACCAAACTGTGGAACAAAAGTATGGTTTGATTCATGTATGTAAATAACTCCATAAAGATGTGTAAATTTTGCAAAAGTCACTTTTTTCCTGGCCTTTACACTGTTCTAAAGTATAACTTTCATGTTTTTAATCATGGTCAGATATGAAGGGGAGCTACAACCATCAGCTCCCTTATTTGACATCTGTGATTTATTTTTCCCGTGACTGAGCATTATCTTCCCCATTATTTCTTTTTTCTTCTTTTTAAAGACTGTGTCTTCCCTGTCTCTCCTTATCATGTGTATATTTTAATTTGCCATCTTGTACACATGGAGTATATGATAGCTGTTCGAGTGCACTTATCTGCTAATTCTGTTATCTGCGAGGTTTCTAAGTGTCTTTCTGTTGGTCCTCATGATGGGTCATATTTTTCTTCTTCTTTGCATGCCTAGTAATTTTTTATTGGATGCCAGACATTGTGATTTTACAATGTGAGGGGCTGAACTATTATTATTTTTTTTTTTGGTATCCCTTTAACTGTTTTTGAGATTTGTTCTGGGATGCCATTAAATTCCTTAGAAACAGTTTAATTCTTTCAAGACTTGCTTTTATGCCTGGATAGGTGGATTGGCAGCCTTTCGATAGACTAGAAATAATTCTGTCCCACTTGTGAGGCAGAACAGTTCTATAAATTGCAAAGTAGTATATTGCAAAGTTTCTCCTCTCTGGCTATGGGAAATTCAGTCTGTCTTCAGTCCTTCTGTAAGCTTTAGAAACAGTTCCACCTGCTCCTTTCCCATTGTCTTTGCCTCAGTCTTGGTACGTCATTCACACACCTGATCAATACTCAGCCAAAGACTTGAAGGGAACCCTCTGAAGATTTTCAGAGCTAGCTCTCTGGTCAGCACCTTCCTCTGCAGGGCTCTTCCCTGTTGTTTGCAGGTGATGTGGCCTCCTGAACCCTGAACTAAGGTACATCTCAGACTCTGTTTGAGTTTCTCTTTCTTGGGTTAACTTCGAGAAACTTTCTAGACAGTAGACTGGGACAATCACAACTTTTACTTACCTTTCTCCCCTCTCTCAATAATCACTGTTCTGTACTTGGTCTTGTCCAGTGGCCAGAAACTGTCATTTCTTGTACTTTGTCTGACTTTTAAGTTGCTTGAGGCAGGAGGATAAATTCTATCCTTGTTACTTCTTCATAGCTGGAGGCAGAAGTTTTCAGACGAAGTATTTCAAAAAAATGTGTGTGTTCTTTAGGGATATAACGGTATAAATCCAAGGCTATGGGGTAAGTGACTTGTTCTAGGAATGCTAAAAAAAGGGGATAATAAACCCACCAACTACTGAGCACATAATACGTACCAAACACTCTAAATATCGCTTCATTTAATCCTCTGCTAGCAAAATATTATTATCCCCGAGATTGAGGGATGTTAATTAACTTACCCAAAGTTATTCAGGTGGACGGAGACTGTGCTGGAGTTGAAATCCTGGTCTGTGTACCTAATCTGTTTCCACTATGTGAAGATTTAGAGGAAAATGACTGAAGCAAAGCTTAGATTTTTGCCTCAGGCCTGCCCTATCTTTACATTTTTACTTTTTTTTAAAGAGTTATTTATTTATTTTATATATAGAGGGAGTATTCACACAAGAGAGAATGGAGGCAGGAATGGGGGATGGGGAGAATCTCAGGCAGACTCTCCTCTGAACTTGGAACCCAACTTGGGACTTGATCCCAGGACCTTGAGATCATGACCTGAGCTGAAATCAAGAGCCAGACGCTTAACTGACTGAGCCACTAAGGTGGCCTTACACTTTTATATTTAAAAATAAATATCTTACTTGGAAAGATATCATTTGGGGGAAAAGGGAAGTAGTCATCATAGACAGTTTTTATATTACAGTGAAATTAAAAGGAGAGCAGTTATTTAATTTTTATGCTTCTCAATCATCTTTATTGTACTTAAAATCCAGAGATTTCCATTAAGCCTCATGAGTTTAGGACTTGGAGTCTAGTGCTCTCAAATCTGTACAAAAGTAAGAATAACTTAATAACATAAAATGGATTACTATGAATAAGACCAGGTGGTGACCTTCCTCTAGTTAATGTCAGTAAGCAAGATGATCATAAATATGGGGAAAATATATATTGATTTCAGTCTAAAGATACGTCAGAAAGTTTTCCCAAAAAGACAAGGGACTGTGAACTTCTCAGTGATAACACAGATCAGATTGACTTGGGTTAACTTAAATCTTCCTTCTTTGGGAAGTAGAGAGTCCAGAGCAGGTGAGAGCTGGGCCACACAGTCCTACAAAGTTGGGGTAAAGCACTGAAAATGGGGATGGAAGGAGTTGATGAGGGCAAACAGGGGTTTGGAAGAGTTGGAAGGTATGAAGGACAAAAGGGCATTAGCCAGTAACAGCAATAAATAGGGTCCCTTGCCATGATATCTGCAAAAGAAGAATTATTTTCCCTGGAAACTGATGAACTGTCTCTGCAAGAGGCAGAGGGTAGCTTTAGAGCCTGAGGTCCTGGGTTTGAGCCTAGGCTCTTTTCCTTGGGCAGGTCACATTTAACTTCCCTGAGTTTGTTTGTCTATAAAGAGGGATGTAATTGTATCAACATCAGAGAATTGTAGCAGCTTCCAGATTCTGGTGATGTAAGGTGTGGGACATATTGGAGGGATCCAGATGGGTTAGATTCCTTGCCCCTTACTGGAGAGCAGAAGAGCAGGGTAGGGGAGAAGAGTGCCTTTGGATGACTCTGAATTTTAATGGGTTGAAATAGGAAGACTTGGCCCCTACGGGGGAAAAAAAAAATGGTCCCCATGTCCTGACTTTTCAAATCCTGTCCTAGGAGCAATGACAACCTCTTTCCTCTACAAGCCATGTGGAGGCTCCCACATGCCCCCAGAACACAACCACAAATTGTAGCTCTAAGATAGTATTACTCAGAGGATTTTCCACTGATCGCCTGTGTCAGTATTTCCTGGACTGTAGATTTCTGGCCAATTTCAGCCCTTCTGGAACATGAGGCCCTGGAAACTACAAATGAAAATCTGAGAACACAGCTGTTTGAAGCACTTCAGGGTCTAGGCTAGTGGGAAAAGGAAAAAACAAAACAAAACAACTTTTTTTGGCCTAGAAATAGGCGGGGAAACTTGTTTGATGCTACATTTCTGTGGTCTCTTAACTATAATGCAATTTTACAACTGAAATTTTTTCGTAAAAGTCACCAAGACTAAAAGTACCTAAACGGAACCTGCAGATCCAAATTTAAAAGTCCTATATTGAGTATCCACTATGCTCAAGCACTGTGTATAATCTCATTTAATCAGGTTTTAGCTTGCAAAAGCTTTCTTGGGCATGGAAACACACATCCTTGGACTATAATAAACTGTATTTTCCTCTTTGTCAGGGGCATTTGCTCAGATCATAGAAGTCACAGTTTTGACCTTGAAGTTTTACTTCAGAAAGTTTATGCCTGTGGGACAAAGGGATACTTTATTCTAAAGGGGAAGGAGAAATATTATAGTCTTCAAGTTTACTATGTGTTCCAACCATGAGGGCATCTTTAAAGAACTATCCCTCCGCTCCCTGGATGGGACTCTTGTGACCTCCATCAGTTAATGCCTCCTAGTCATTTGTTCTATCTCAGCAGGAAAAATAGGCCTCAGCACTCTAATGTGAGGCAACTAAAGTCTCCACAGGGGACCCTCACGCAGAGTGAATCATTGCTGACGAGGTTCTAACCAGAGACATTTTTATGAGCTGTGCAATCACTCAAAAATGCTCATTTTATATTTTCAAAACTCAGTGGCCTCTATCTTGGAAACCATGTATTTGAGAACATCTTTTTGAATTTGTTCATCCCCAGCTGTGAGAAAATACTGCCTAGTCACGGGTAGGAAAAAAGCAATTTAAAGAAATAATAGAGGAAGACGATGATTTCATCCTTGCCTGGATCTCTGTGTCATCCTTGTCGGGACCGAGCCAGGGGAGAGGACAGCCGTAGCCTCTGCAGGGGCAAAGGAGGGGAGCCCAGGGCACAGCAGGCCGTGACTGGCTGGAGAAGACCAAGATGGGCATTCAGGGGCAGAAAAAGCAACCAGAATCATCTGGGAAATAGAGTGCCAGGGCCCTGAAGACGTGGTGTTACTCTTCCTCTCTTCTGTCCGGTGCTGGTTAGGCAACCATGAGCCGGTTGCACGGATTTTGAGAGACTCATTATCCCCACCTGTCACAGGAGGGGATCCGGGCGTGTCCTTAATGCTCTGAAATCCCATGCCTTAGGAAAATCCCCAAAATCAAGAGCACAAGATATTAATATGCACAATGCTAGAGTGACGAGCATCCAGTTAATATCTCGAGGAGATAAAGCAAGACAACTTTTAACAGGAACCACAGGAAGAGTATCTCTATAATTAAGGTAATCTTTTTCGGTGGTGGTGGTGTTTTTTGTTTTGTTTGTTTGTGTATTCTTTAATGGATCTGGAGAGCGCCTGCAGAGTTAATCACACAGACTACCCCTTGAGTAATGTAGGAGAATCATTGTAAGGAACTTCGGTATTTCTAGTCTTTGAAGAAAGAAGGTACAAGAGAGGGGAGGACGTACCCCTAGCAGTTTCGTGGTCTTTGACATAGCTGTGGTGACCGCCGAGTAGCCGGTAACTGAAGGCAGACATGAAGGTGAGGAGGAATGGGCATTCTCTTCAATTGGAGAGTCTCCAGCAGGCCTAGGAAGTGTGTGAGGTGCCTCCTATCAGACATTTTCCTCTCTGTGGAAGGGCATGGCTAAAGACCACCTGAAATCCAAAATGGGTGGTCTTGTTTGTTTTTATTTGTCTTTGCTAATCTGATCTATGAAGTTGTAGTTCTTTGCAGAAAACTGGGGGACTTTGTAAAAATATGAGTAAGAAGGAATCAGAAATGCGCACTTTCTCACCTACCTTTCTCTTTGCAAAGCCGTGGCTGTTCTCGGGAGTGTGTGCGCCAACCAAGGAAAGAGCCCGTGTGGCATCTGTGCCATGCTTTGCTCAGTCTGTGTGTGATGGATCCTTCTTGGAATGAGTAAATGAAGTATTCTGTTTTAACTGGCCTCCTGCTGGGCTCCATGCTTGGGAAGGAAATGTAAATAAGGCCAAGCTCATTCCAATCGTGTTAATGAGAACATGGAGACAAGACTAGGGGCAAAATAACTGAAATGAGGATAATTTAAAATGTATTGTAATATGGTGGCCACTGGATGGGAAGGAAGATGATAGCACCAACTCAGTCGAAAGAAGAGTCCAGAGCTAGAAAGGACTTAAATAGTAATATATCACTCTGGTATTTAGTGTTTCATTTTCTGAGAGACTTCAGATATAATATTTCTTTTCGGCCATAATATTTAGCTCTGCAGTGGCCAGTGTGTCTCATACTACTCCCATACTGGTGGCAGACATTGCTAACACGTTTGTCAGCACCCTTTTTCCTGCTGAAGGGGGATGTGTCCTTAGGTCCCAGCATAGCTCTCCAAGCAGCCAACACCAGTGTAAACATGAAGGAGTCCTTCTGCGAACACTGGACCTTTCATTTTATGGATGAGGAGCTAGAGGTCCAGAGAAGGTTTAGTGAAGTTCTACAGGACAATTTATCCTGATTATTCTCACCACTGTTGATTGGCTTGAGAGGAGCACCTCAGGGACTCTCGCCCGTTCCCTTCCATGTGCGATGAAGAGCGTGCCAGGTTTGGGAGGGCCCTCATACTTTTCACTGAATGAAATTGACTGGTTATAAGGGGAAACAGGGAAGGTCTAACCTTGGCTGCTTATGCGGAAGATTTAACGGGAAGACTTAATGGTTTTCATCATTTACTATAACAATTGTGTGTATTTAAAGGAAAAGACTATTAATAATTCCATATGACAACTGAGATACGGATGAAATTAATGAACCATGCTTTTTCTTCGCATTTATAATCAGTGTCCTTAACTTCTCCTTGTTTCATTTCTCATTCTCGTTACTCGTTACTTTCTTTTCCCTGTGAGACCGTGCTCAGTCGTCCGTCCTTTCCTTACACTCTCGTCTGTCCAGCCACCCATCCGTCCATTCATCCCTTCTTCCCTCCTGTCTTTGCCTCCTCTCTCCCCCTCTTTTCTCTACCCTCCCTTCTTCCCTGCCTTCTCTCCTTCCATACTTGTTGATCACCTTTCACTATGAGAACTAAAGTTATCTCTGCCTCATGGAGCTCTTGCTTTGACGGTGGAGATAGATAACAGACATGTTAATATGGGTATAAGATGCAACTTGTAACATCGTTCTGAGGAAACAGTAGGATGCCACAATTTTGATTGAGCACAAAGGGGGAATCCACTGTGGATCTTAACATGATCAGTAGAAGTTACTCTGTAGAGACAAAACTCAAGCTAAGACATTGAGGAGGAGAAGGAGCTGGCTCTGGAAAAGGATGGAAGAGTGTCCAAGAGGATGCTAAAGGCAGAAAGAGCTTGACTTGCTTGAAGAACTGCTTTAGGGCCAGTTTAGTGGAAGGGCTGGAGATGTTATGAGAGGTGTGATGGGGTTCATGGCCCTGTAGGTCCTGAGAAAGTGTTCAAACTTAGTTCTAAGATTAACTGTAGGCCACTCATTCATTCACTCACTCAACAGAGGGATTCTGTGATTGAATTTAATGTTAAAAGAGGAAGGATCAGGCTGCTTTGGGTGGCTCAGTCAGTTAAGTGTCTGCCTTTAGCTCAGGTCATGATTCCAGGGTCCTGGGATCAAATCCTGCATCTGGCTCCCTGCTCAGTGGGGAAGGGGCCTCTTCCCCTCTGCACCTCACCTCTGCTTGTGCTCTCTCTCACTCTTGCAAATAAATAAAATCTTAAAAAGAGAGAGAAAGGACCCATGACAGGGTGGAAGTGGGAAAAAGGGAGTCATGAAGAAGGCAGCACAAGTCTGTGCCCAGACATGGTTTTGAGTAGTGGGGCACTAACGAGGTTGGAGAGGTGAGAACAGATCTGTGATATATTGTTGAGGTTGAGCCCTTAGGATTTGGTGATTAAATGAGAGAGGAATGAGAGAGAAAGGGGAATCAAGATGAACTGCATGTTTTTAGCTTGAGTAATGGGGTAATTGGTGGTGGCATTTCACGAAACAAGAAAAACACAGGAGGAGCAAATACAGGCAATCAGACATGGGGATTTATCCATCTCAGGGTTGTGCTCTCATGAAAAATCTAAGTGGTGAAGTGGAGGAGGCATAAGGACATGTGTGTCTGCTGTGAGAGACACGTGTGCCAACATATACACACACCAAGGTATCTGTGTCATCAGCATGTAGAATGTTCTACACCATGGATATGAGGGAATTGGCAAGAGAACAGAGGAAAGGGGGGGTGCAGGAGCTGGCTTGGACGTTTACAGATACTTTAATGATACTTTAAGGGTCAGGTGAGGTGATGCGTAGGGAGGTCCCGTGCAAAGCCAAACACAAAGAAAATAGATTATTATGAGTAATAATACCTTCATGATATTAATGGATTCACTGTTTGTCATTTTTGTTCCATATTTAAATTTGGACTATTAAACCCCCTTCAAAAAAAAAATGAAAGAGAGGGGAAGGAAGGAAGAAAAAATAATGATAAATGAAAGGTTAAAAACATATGGTCAACTCTTTGAAGATGTATGTCTAGAAAGGAAGCAGGTAAATTGAGAGGTACTTGGGTGGGGGGCAGACATGGGCTCAAGAGAAAATGAAGACAAACTGATGGGACATGACGATACACTTTTGGAAATGGTCCCTCTGACAGAAAGGAGTATGGAGAGAGGTAAGTGTAAACAAAGAATCCCAAACCTGATTTGGGTAAAGCTTTCCTGTCCATGGTACACATAGTGAGGCCGTAGTGTAGAAAGAGAGTGAGCTCTTGGTCTCCGATCAAATAAGGAGCCACTGAGAGAGGAAGGGTTTTAAAACTCAAAATGAAATATATTATTGATCGACACAGTCTTATACTTGCCAAAATCTTGTATACAATTGCTGAATCTTTGTAGACATTTCCCTTGATAAATAAGAGAACACTCATACGTGTCCACAGAAGCCAGTATTGGGCACGGCCATCTGGTGCAGCCCCACTGCTCCCTGTTGAGGAATCTCTCCTCCGAAGACTTAAATTTCCCTGTCTAAATTTCATTTATTTGCCTTGATTTCATCTCTTTGTGCTGTAACTTACTCTAAATATTGATATTGGTTAATTAATTGATTATTGATTATTGGGGAAACTAAAGTCCATACATGGCTTTTGGAAAGGAGGAGAGTTATTATTTCTCCTGCCATGACAATGTAATGCCTCCCCTCCTTATTGGAACCTGCTGTCCAAATACACGTCACACTCCTGAATAATAGGGCTCTCCCAGGCCTCGCCTTCTTTTAAGCATTCACACTGTATCTTATATTTGCATGTCGTTAGTTTTGCTTGTTTTTGCCAGGTCACAGGCTAGGTCAGAGGACAAACAAATCGCCTCTCTCTCTCCCCACCTCCGCCTCTGCCCTCCCCCACCCCACTTCCAGAATGTAGTGTAGAGCAATGGTATTTGTTACCCTGCAGGAAAGATTAGGCTGGACTGACCATTATTTCCCCCAGACCCTAGTGGTTTGCCTCCATGAAATGCAGTTCCACACCTGAAGAGAGATTTTCACCTAAGCAACACGACTGCATTTAGCCTTGTGAAATTCCTACCATGGGCATCACGGAAAACTAGTAAAAGATTTGACTTTTTCTTGTTAGGCATATGAACTCAGGGCCAGTAAGGGTAAGTCTCTTAACCTCTGTGGCCTTCCGTTTCCCTGTTAGAAAACCAGCCTATTGATAATATCGATTGCACTAATCTTTCTTCCAGGGATCAAGTGTGTGGTATATTGTGACATTTAAAACCGGAAATTAAGAGTTGCCTCAGGGTTCATAAAGTTCTTTACACACTTTAAATATTTTAACCATCTAATCATTCACCTTCTCAAAGTTTCTAGAACTAATTCAGGGGAATGTATATTGAAAATTTTGATATTGTCAAATTGTCTCCTACATAAGCTGAATCCATATTACCCTCATCCCCATAGTGGGTATTTTTAAATGGGTTTAATCCTTCTACCTCAATGGGTGAAAAATGACCTCACACATCTCTTCGCAGTGCTTTGACTACTCTGTTGGTAGTCTTTGAGCTAGCTGTTCCCAATTTGCAAATTGTGCGGATAACTCCACTGTTGAGTATCTTTGAGTCTTGATTTCCCACTTGGAATGTTTCCTTAAGATCGATTTCCAGTGAACAGATGATATGGTCATTTCAGTTGCTCTTGAGACATCACAAAATTACCTTCAAAAGAGTTTTGCAATTTATATTCAGTACATATTTATGTATACAATATATATTCAGAGATGCCTCAATGTTTTGATTTTAGCCTCCTTGCTCACTCTGGGTGTTACTGAAAGTATTTTTGCTAATTTAGTAAAAGTGAAAGATGTTGACTTTTTATTGCCCAGGAACCATAATTTAAAGGGCCTCCTGATGGTCCTATAGCCAGATGGAAGCCTGGCAGTGACACCAGAGATTTATTTTCTGTTCTTTCACCTGCTGGTTAATAATTAGGCAATATTTCCATGCCCACAGTTGGATCAGATTGAACTGTTCTTGCTGAGCTGTTAATGATTCAGAAACACCTTCCCCTGCCTCCCCACCTACCTAAATTCTACCAACTTCTTTGAGGGCCCTTCAAGTCCCACGTCATCCAAATAGGCTTCCCCGATAGCTCTGGCCAAAGTCAGTGATCCCCTTTCCCACCTACCCCAAGGCCCTCATTGCTCTTCTCATATGGTGTGACCCCAAACTGTCGTTAATTTGTTTCCATTACTGGCTTTGCTTTTAAGATTTTGTAAAATGATACACTCCACCTGCCAGGCGGTGTTCACACCATGCCCTTTCTCTCCAGGACGTTTTTGTTTTTGTTTTTGTTTTTGTTTTGTAAGGAGACACTTCCTAAAAGAACAGTGAGACCTAATTAATATTATCGGTTGTACTGAACTGAATTCACTCCAAACGGATTTCACTCCAAAAGGTAGCGTAGTATAGGCCATTCCTAGGACTCTCCACAGGCAGATCAACGTCACCATTATACTTTGCTTTCAGACATTACTGTCTTTATGCCATTCTGGTTGGTTTTTTCGGTACCTTTCCTTCATGGTCTCTCCTTGTTTAGTCTTTCAGCATATTCCAGTGAACAGGATTAGTTTCTCCTCCCACAAAATACCGTAAGCACGCTCACCCAGTGGGTTGAATTTCTTCTCTGTTTGGATCATGTCTCTTAAGCGGCACCAATCCACTCGAACCTGGCAGCCTTCATTGTTATTATTGACTCCGTCTCTAATGTTGGCATTTTCCAGCTCTGCTATTTTCAGAATATACCTGTTCATGTCATTCATGTGTCTTTTGTCAGTAATCTCTGGTTTCACTGACATACTGAGTTTCTGCGGCTAGGGAAGAGCTTCCACCCACCTATGGCTAACTTTGCCTCCCTAGCTTAAAATACTTCCAAATCATGGATGTTCAATTTTACCCCCGTACCATGACGTCTCAGCCTGATTATCTGGTATTAACCCTCACCTAATGTTCAAAAGCACCTGTGTGTGTGTGTGTGTGTGTGTGTATGTTTGTATATACGTGTATATATATGGGTATATATTTTTATAGTATATCTGGTTCTAGATCTGTGTTTATATAGTTGTGTATAAGGATGTGCATACATATGTATATATATGTGTGTCTGTATATCTTCTAGCAATTAGAACAGAATTAAAACTATTTACAGAGGTATTCAAATCTTTCTCTTTAACCTTTAAAACACTTCTGAATGATCATTCAAGCAGAAAGTCAATAGGCATAAAAGATAGTGATTATCTAGTTGAATAGCAGGGATGAGGAGGCCCTTGGGACATTGTTCAAAAGCATGATTTGTCCCCTGCCGTTGATCATATCTCTTCAGCATAATCCTTGCCCACCAGGCTCCACCAACACTGGCCTCTTTTTTATACCCGGAACTTGCTAAGCTTGTTCTTGCGCTTGGGGCTTTGCTCTCCCTATCTCCCTGCCCAGAACCTCCCCACCTAGATTTTCCCACTTCTCACAACCTGGCTGCTTGTTGTTAGAAGCTCACATCAAAAGTCACGTTTGGGGACGCCTGGGTGGCTCAGTTGGTTGGACGACTGCCTTCGGCTCAGGTCATGATCCTGGAGTTCTAGGATCAAGTCCCGCATCGGGCTCCCAGCTGCACGGGGAGTCTGCTTTTCCCTCTGACCTTCTCCTTGCTCATGCTCTCTCTCACTGTCTCTCTTTCAAATAAATAAATAAAATCTTCAAAAAAAAAAAAAAAAGTCACGTTTGCAGAGAGACCTTCCTTGACCTGCCAAGTGGCTTCCCCTCTTCTCTCCCACCCCAGGGTAACCCTTACATCCTTCTTTCCTTAAGGCTTGTTTACGTCCAATTGACTCCCGCTAGGAGGCAAGCTTCCTGGAAAGGAGGCAGCAAGTCTGTCTTGCTCCAAGTTGTGTCTCTGGTTCTTAAAACACGGCCTGGCACACAGAAAACACTAAATAATATATGATGGGGGGAAGAAAAGCATCAATGGAGTATTAGCCTGAGAGGACTCTCAAACTCTCATATGATTTTCTTCTCCTGCTCCTAATTCACTGGGGTTTACTTTTTAACAGTCTAGCTTTTTAAAGGTGCTGCCCAAGCTTTTTCTAGAGTTAATGTTATCAGGGCAAGTTTTGATATCTGAACTCTAATTCCTAGTAGGAATTATAAAGCTTATTATGAAAAGCTACTGCAAAGAATTAACGAAAATGTGTTAAAATCAGTTCTAAACATTTTAAGGGAAAACCCTGAAGAATTTCTATTTACTAAAATGAGCGATGATGAATCACTAAATTCTACTCCTGAAACTAATATTACACTATATGTTAACTAACTAGAATTTAAATAAAAAAAAAAAACAAAGTAGGTGAAATTTCAATGTTCATTTCCCAAAACAAATCACCAAGACACCATGTTCTTGTACTATTTAATTCAAAATGCCTACAAGTAATTTTATTTCTATTTTTTTTAACTATCCAAACAAAAAGCTAAAAATTTTACTTCTAAGTCAACAATGGGTGATGAGAAATGATTTATTAATATCATTCTTTGGCGAACCTTAGTTTCAATCAGTTTTTACCAGTTTTAGATTTATTGAGTAGGAAACAGCTTGTAAGCATAGCATTTGCTTGGGAAAAATAATATGTTAATATAGTAATGTAATTTGTGTTCCCTTCATTCTTTTATCAGAGAAGAGTCTACCAGTGCTGAACTAGACTTAAGAGTTCTAAAAATTATTTTCTATAGAGTTAAATTTTCTGGTAGGCCTACCTGACCAATTTTAAATAATCCTCTTGGGAAAACAACAACACTGCTACAAAGAAATTTCATGCATCATCAGCATGTCTTGGTAATGACAATTACAGTCACAATGTAATGTGAATCCTGACTTACCCATTTCCCATCAAAGATAGAGTTAAAAGGGAAAATAGAACTTGGAAAGTACAGAGGAAAATTTTAATACATTATAGCATAAAGATGAAAAAAATTGTTGCAATTTCAAAGAACAGAAATAACCACTACTTATATCAATGTATTTCCTTCCAGTCGCCTTTCTGCAAATGTAAAAACAAATGTGTTTAATTCTAAAAATTTGGATTATCACTTTTTCTTACCAGTAGGGGGAAAAGATACAATTTTCTCACGTCAGTAAATATTCTTTGGATGCAAAATAATTGACTTAGCCACACATATTTTTGGTCTGCTCCTCAAATCCTTGCTAAACCTGCTATTATGTTTTGAATCTTTGTTAATGAGATGGGTAAATGTATCTGGATTTATTTTAACCTTTTCAAGTCTTTTTCTTTTTTTTTTTTTTTTTGAGTATAGTTGACTTCTATGTTGGCTTCAGGTATACAACTGAGTGGTTTGACAGTGTCTCTATTATGCTATGTTCATGGGAATAGCTACAATCTGTCCCATTACATCATTATTACAATATCATTGACTGTATTCTTTATGCTCTGCTTTTTATTCCTGTGACTTACTTATTCCATAACTAGAAGCCTGTATCTCCCACTTCCTGTCACACATTTTACCTACCCTCAACGCCCTCACCTCTGACAACCATCAGTTTGCTCTCTGTATTTATAGTTCTAATTCTGCTTTTTATTGTTCTATTCATGTTTTTTTAAGATTCCACATATGAGTGGAATCATATGATATTTGTCTTTCTCCGTCTGACTTATTTTTAGCTTAATACCCTCTAGGTTCATCCATGTTATCTCAAACAGCACAATCTCATCCTTTTTATGGCTGTGCAATAGTCCATTGTGTATATGTACCAGTTTTTCTTTCTCCATTTGTTTATTGATGGACACTTAGGTTGCTTCCATGTCTTAGCTATTGTAAATAATGCCGCAATAAACATAGGGGTACCTGTATCTTTTCAAATTAGTGTTTTAACTTCTCCCTGGGTAAATATGCAATAGTGGAATTGTTGGATCATTTGGTATTTTTATTTTTAACTTCTTGAGGAACTTCCATACTGTTTTCTACAGAGGCTGTGACAATTTACATTCATACCAGTGGTGCATGAGGGCTCCTTTCCCTCACATCCTTGGCAGCACTGATTATTTCTTATCGTCTTGATTTTAGCCATTCTCATAGGTGTGAGATGATATCTCACTGTGGTTTTGATTTCATTCCCTTGATGATGAGTGATGTTGAGCATCCTATCACATATCTGTTGGCCATTTATGTGTCTTCTTTGGAAAAATGTCTACTCCGCTCCTCTGTCCTTTTTTTTAAATCAGATTGTTTGGGGTTTTTTGTTGTTGTTGAGCTGTATAAATTGTATGTTAGCATCTAAGTTGCATATATAATTTTGGATATTAACCCCTTATCAGATATATCATTTGCAAATATTTTCTCCCATTTAGTATGTTGTCTTTTTGTTTTCTTGATGGTTTCCTATACTGTGCAAAAGCTTTTTATTTTGATATAGCCCCAATCATTTATTTTGCTTTCCCTTGCCTTAGAAGACATATCTAGAAAAATGTTGCTTTGGCTGATATCAGAGAAACTACTGCCTGGGTTCTCTTCTAGGATTGTTACGGTTTCAGATATCACGTTTAGGGTTTTAAACTGTTTTGAGTTTATTTTTGTGTGTGGTGTTAGAAAGTAGTACAATTTCATTATTTTATATATAGCTGTCTTGTTTTTCCAGCACCATTTACTGAAAAAAATGTTACCCATTGTGTATTCTTACCTCCTTTGTAAAACTAATAGATTAATTGATCATATAAATTCAGGTTTATTTCTGGGCTTTCTGTTCCATTGATCTGTTTTTGTGCCAGCACCATACTCTTCTGATCACTACAGCTCCAGCACCATACTCTTCTGATCACTACAGCTTTGTAAGATAACTTGAAATCTGGAATTGCGATGCCTCCAGATGTATTCGTTCTAAACTTTGCTTTGGCTCTTTGAGCTTATTTGTAGTTCCATAAAGATTTTAGTATTATTTGCTTCAGTTTTGTGAAAAATGCTGTTGGCATTTTGATTGGGATTGCACTGAATCTGTAGATTGCTTTGGGTAGTAGGGACATTGTACCAATGTCTGCCCTTCGAGTTCATAAGTATGGAACATCTATTTGTTTGTGTCCTCTTCAATTTCTTTCATCAGCGTTTTACAGTTTTCAGAATATAGGTCTTATACCTCCTGGTTAAGTTTATTCATAGGTATGCTATTCTTTTTGGTGAAATTATAAATGGAATTGTTTTCTTAATTTCTCTTTCTGTGACTTCATTGGTAGAGTATAGAAAAGAACCTTTTCAAATCTTATTTGGCCATATCTCTTTTTTTGTGTGAATTCCCTGTTTCGTTTCGTTTCTTTTCTCTTTGTCTTTTTCTAAGCTCCACCAAAGAGGAGCTTTAACTCACAACCCTGAAATTAAGACCTGAGCTGAGATGAAGAGTTGGACATTTAATTGACTGAGCCACCCAGGGCCCCCTCTCTGTTTATTTTCTATTGAAACATTCTTTTTTTGTTGTTTCCTTTTTGACTTTTTAAGGTCCTTTATATACTGAAGATTTTGTCCATTATACGTTGTATATTTTGGGACTATTTTTAGTAGTAATGGTTTGAGTTTAATTTAGATTACCATGCTTTTACAGAATTATTACTTCACCTAAAAGCTAATTACAAGTTTTATTTCAAAATTGATCCTAAGAATACTCTGATAGTTATGAGCCTATTGATATTATGAGATGAAATTTTCTCCTGCTTATAATTACTTTTTAATTTTTATTCATAAACTATTGCAAATGTTTGTGAGAGTGTGCTCATTTAAGCAGCCTTCAGACACTCTCTCCCTCCCACCTAAGAAGCAGGGACACTTACTCTAGCTCTTCATGCCACAGACCCTTCCAACCTCTGTAATGTCTTAGTGCTAACAAGCCACACATTTCTTTTCTCTACACTTTCTGCATAATACCCTTTTCTGAGGAAGGGAGCACTGAACAGCCTCATTTGAATTATAGTACCAGGTAGGAACCAAGGAAAAACCAGTAGAAACTTGATTATCATTTCAAGTAGATTCTGCTGACATGCAGAGATGACCCAGTGATAATGTTTGTTATCTCCCTGTTCAGGTATGACAAGGAAACTATGTTTCTCCCAGTAGTACTTAAGACTATGGTCCTTTTAATGATTTCAAAAAGCCTGGGTACTGTGGGGAACGCCACCTCCTGACAGACATGTTTTCCTCCTGAATGCCTTTGCTCAGAATATACCAGCACTTTCTGGATCGAAAAGTGAAGCTGCTTGGGAGAGTGGAAAATCAATGGGCTAAGGGCCAGATGGCTGTGTGCAGAAATGTTCTCCCCAGCTGTGTGAATGGAAGCCAGTTATTTGACTTCTTGGACCTCAGTTTTCTGGTCTGGAAAGTGGGAATTCTGTCATCTACATCATGGGGTTGTTGTTGGAATTAATGAGATAGTGTATGTGATGCCCTTTATACATGCTTCTATGCAGAAGCACTCAGTGAGGGGTGGCATTAGGTAGTTATTATTTGATACTCCGGGCTTGCCCAGTCCTCTATCCCGGAAGATTTTGCTGCACCCATGGAAGAAGCACTTCTCTTTCTTATTCCTCCTATGCTTGCAGGAGCGGGCAGCTTGGAGGTGCTACTGTCATCTGTTCTCCCCAGCCACTATCGTGTCGGCAAATCTGTGTTAATAATAATTGTTGCTTCCTTCTGTGGTGTCTGTGCCAGACCTTTTCCTAAGAATCTTACAGCTATGAAATAGGGTGCTGTGGTTAGCACACCGAGGCACAGAGAGGCTGAGGAGTCCCTCCCGGGATGGCCTGGTGTTGAGGGGCACAGCTGGGACGCGAACCCCAGCAGCCTGGCTCCCCTGCCCAGCAGCCTCTGGCGTGTTGCTGTGCTGTCCCCCAAGAGTGGCAGTCTTCACGTTCTAGGACATTTAACTTAGACATGAAAACACCTGCTAGAAGGAAAAGGAAGATGCCCAGAGTTGAATGTCGTTAACCAGCAGGTCGGTGTCTGCAAGAAGCAAAGCCACAGCCACACAAAATCCATGAGCTCTGCCCACAACAAAGCAGCTTTGTGTACCTTTCAGTCAAGAGTCTCCACAGCGCCAGGAGAATTCCTGTCGATGGTAATGGTGTC
Organism: Mustela nigripes; assembly: GCF_022355385.1. NCBI lineage: Eukaryota > Metazoa > Chordata > Mammalia > Carnivora > Mustelidae > Mustela > Mustela nigripes. The sequence goes on from NC_081571.1 coordinate 30,273,607, forward strand.
ATTTCTTGTTTTGCCGAGAACGCTCTTCTGTAATTGCAGCCCTGTAAACACGAGCTGCAGGAGACCAGGAGGGAAGCCTTTGTTGATAGTACCGTAGGGTCTGTCGCCTTTGAGCAAATAAATAGACGTTATTTATTAAACATGTAGAAGTTATTTAAAATACTAACTCTAATGGAAGCAAGAGAAGGATATATAGGTTTCCCACGGATTATAAACCTAAAACAATAATATTGCAATATTAGCAATGTAAACGAGCTTTTTCTTAATACTCCTTTTAGCACCCAGGATAATGATGTTTCTCTCCTCAATTCTATTTTAATCTGAAATACAAACAGCTTAGGCTTTGCTTGCCTTGAATCATGATTATGGTGGACTTGAGCCATCTGTGTGTTTCTCATTCTGCTCATGGCTCCAAGGAGAAGTCTTGAAATCGAACAAGTTGGGAGAATTTCTGTGGAGTAAATTCAGACGTACAGTGACATCTGAAACCCTGCAAGATTTGATATAGCCTGGGAAATTTTTCTCTCTCGGATTGAGTTAGGAGTGAGCATTAATCTCATCCTGCCAAATCATCTACAGTTTTCACAACCTCTTGAGGTCGGGAGCCATGTTTCATGCCAAATTTTGCTCATTTCATGTATAATCCCTAGTCTGCTTCCTGTTGCCTTCTGAGATTATAAAATTGACTGTTTAAATCAGGATCCATAAAGTTTCTGTCTTGTTGGGAGACTAAAAAACTTTGCATATGCACACCTCACATTTTTAAGTTCACCTCAGGAAGAACGGCCATCCCCTCCTATAATGCATTTCCTTGCTGAGACCAAGACTTTGGATATCTTCACCTTAGCAGGCTTACAGTGACCTAAAAATCTGTTGTATTTAGCTTCAATAAAGTATAATTGACATACAATAAGCTGCACACATTTAAACTGTATAATTTGATAAGGTTTGACAGATCTCTGCACTCGTGAACTCCTTATCACAATCAAAATAGTGAGCATATCTATTATACCTAACAGTTTTCTTGTTTTTATTTATTTATTTTTTTTGTAATCTCTCCCTCCTGCCTACTCAACTCCCAGGGCAAATCCTGGATCCTTCTGTCTCTATAAATTATTTGGCATTATCCAGGAATATGCTCAGTATCTGGTTTCTTTCAGTCAGTATAATTATTCTAAAATCCACCCATGTTGTCAAGCATATAGATAGCTGAACAGTACCAGTCAATAGGGATATATCCTTGACCTGTTCCTAATCTTATAAGGAAAATGCAATTAAGTATGAGGATACCTCTAGGTTTTAAACACATCATCTTCATTAGGTTGAGGAAGTTTCCTTCAAATTTTAGTTTTCTAAGAGAATGGATACCGGATTTTTAAAAATAGCTTTATCTGTGTCTAGGGAGATGATCACAGGTGTTTTTTTCTTTCTCAGCCTTCCAGTTTGGCAAATTACATTGATTGATTTTTTTTATGTTAAACCAATCTTGCATTCCTGGGATAAACCCTGCTTGGTCATGATGTATTACCCTTTATGTAGATCATTAGATTCAATTTGTGAAAATTTTACTTGGAGGTTCATGACAGATATTGTCTATAATTTTCTTCTAATGTCTCTGTCTGGTTTTGGTATCAGGGTAATGCTGGCCTCATAAAATGAACTGGGATGCATTCCCTCCTCTCTGGTGTTCTGGAAGCGTTTGTATAATAGAATAGCCATTATTTTTTTCTCTAATATTTAATTTCTACTAGAGTGAAATTCCCCAGTTAAATCATCTGGGATTTAAAGTTTCTTTATGGGAATGATTTTAACTGCAAATCCTATTTCTTGAATAGGGACTGTTTAGATTATTTTTATTTTTCCTTTAGTCGTCTTTGGTAATTTGTGTCTTTATGGGACTCTCTTCTAACATCTAAATTGTCAAATTTACTGCTAAATGTGTTCTCAGTATTTCTTTATACCTATAATTGGTATGGGACCTGTATGTAGTTAGTACTCTCTGTCATGCCTGCTGTCAGTATTTTGTGTCTTCTGTCTCCTCCTTCCTGGGAATGACTGGAGGTTTATGAATTTTACTGATCTTCACAAATAATGGCGATTGGTTTCATTGAATTTCTCTATAATTCTTCTGTTTTCTACTTTATTGACTCTTGCTCTTGTGTTTACTAGTTCCTTCTCTGCTCACATTAGGCTTAATTTGCTCTTTTTTTTCCAATATTTTAAGGTGGGAACCAAAGTCATTGATTTGAGACTCTTTTCAAATACAGACATTTAGTGCCATAAATTTCCTTCTAAGTACCACTTTAGTCTCATCCCTTGAGTTGTGGTATGTTGTTTTTATTTTCATCTAGTTTAAAATACTATCTATTCCTCTTTCAATTTCTTCTTTCGCTTACAAGTTATTCAGAAATATGTTATTTAGTTTCCAGGTATTTGGTGATTTTCCAGATGTCCTTCTGTCATTAATTTCTAATGTAATTCCACTATGGTCCAAGAATATACTCTGCACTTTCAATGATTTGTGTCTTTGTGGTTTTATTGAGGTTTTCTTCAGGCCCAGAATATGGCCTGTCTTGGTAAGTGTACCTTGTACACTTGAAAAGAATGGGTTTTCTTCTATTGCTGGGTGAATTGTTTCTCAAGTATTAGGCCAAAATGGTTGATAGTGTTACTTAAGTTTTCTCTATCCTTATTGATTTTTTTGTTTACTTGTCCTAGCAATTATTGAGAAAGGGTTATTGAAATCTCTGTTATTGTGGATTTGTCTATTTTACCTCCCTGTGCCTTCAGTTTTTACTTGATGTATTTTGACGTCTTATTCGGTTCCTGAATGTTTAGGATTGTTACGTTCCCTTGGTGAAATAAGTCAGTCAGGGAAAGACAAATGCCATATGATTTCACTCATATGTGGAATTTAAGAAACAAAACAATTGAACAAAGGAAAAAAAGAGAAAGGGAGGAACCAAAAAAGAGACCCTTAACTACAGAGAACAAACAGATGATTACCAGAGGGGAGGTGAGTGGGGGGATGGGTGAAATAAGAGATGGGGCTCTTGATGACCACTGAGTAATATATAGAACTGTTGAAATTTTTTAAGATTTTATTTATTTATTTGAGAGAGAGAGAGCATGAGAGGGAGGAGGGTCAGAGGGAGAAGCAGACTCCTTGCTGAGCAGGGAGTCCGAGGCAGGACTCAGTTCTGGGACTCCAGGATCATGCCTTGAGCCAAAGGCAAGTCACCCAACCAACTGAGCCACCCAGGTGCCTTGGAATTGCTGAATTACTATATTGTACACCTGAAACTAATAAAGCACTAATTGCAGGATGTTAACGCTATTGGAATGAAAACCTATAAAAGGGTCTGTTGTAGGCAGTATATAGTTGGCTCTTTTTTAACCTAATCTAATAAATTCTGCCTTTTAATTAGGTATTGCTTACATTTACTATGATTATATGATTCAGCTAAAATAAATCTTATTAACTGATTTTTTTTTTTTTGGTCTATTCTGTTCTTTATTCCATCTTTTCTATTTTTGTGCCTTATTTTGAATTACATTGTAAGATTCTGGTTTAATCTTGTTTGTTGGTTTTACCACTTTATGTGTCGTATAAGAACCACAAACAGGATAATTTTATTCGCCCTTCTTATCCTAAGTTATCTGCTGTTAAGTATTTTATTTCTACATATGTTATAAACCCAAAATACATTGTTAGTATTTTTGCTTTTTCAAAAGAAGTATCTTTTAAATAAATAACAAAAAGTCTTTTATGTTGAACAACATGCTTACTATTCCTATTGGTCTTCCTTCCTTTGTGTAGATTAAGATTTGTACTTTACATCATGTTTCTCTGCCTAAAGGGCTGCCTTTAATATTTCTTATAGTGTGGATCTGCTGGTGATCAATTTTTTTTCAGTTATGTCTGAAACATTCTTCATGTCATTTCCACATTTGGACATTTTCACTGGTTATAGAACTCTAGTTTGCCATATTTTTAAATTTCAATTTTTGTATAGGTGTCATTCTGGTGTCTTTTGGCTTACCTTGTTTTCAACAAGGAATGCTTTCATTTTTTGTCATTTTCCTCTTTATATAATACAGCTTTTTTCACTGGATACTTTTAAGAACTTGTCTTTATCACTGGTTTTAAGTAACTTACTATGATATGTCCTGGTATACTTCTCTTCATGTTTCTTGTGTCTTATATTCTTGAGCTTTTTGTATCTGTGAGTTTATAGTTTTACCAAGTTTGGATGACTTAGCCATCATTTCTTCAAATGTTTTTCTGACCCTATCTCCTTCCTTCAGAGAACTGAACTTAGCCACTGCTGATAGTTTTCTTAGCTCTTTTTATGATCTTTTTTGCTGTTGTTCTTATTTCTTATCTCTCTGTTTCATTTTGGACAGCTTCTATTTCTGTGTCTACATGATCACTAAGTTTTTAATTTAATGTCTAATCTGTTAATTTCATGCAGTTTATTTCCATTGCACACAGTGTAGCTCTTATTTTTGGATGTGCAGTTTCAGTCTTCCATGTATCTCTTTAACATGTTCAGTCTTTATTCCATATTCTTGGATATATGGAACACAGTTATGACTATCTCACTCTCTTTGTCTACTAGTTCTGTCATCTGTGTCATTTATGTTTTTGTTTTGTTATGTTTCATTTTGTTTCTATGGATTTATTTATTTTTTCCTTATTATGGATCACTTTTTCCTGCTTCATTGTATACACGGTGCGTTTGTTTGTTTGTTTGTTTTACTGCTGCTGTAACTAGTAACAACAAACATGGTGACTTAAAAACAACTTTATTATCTTACAGCACTGTAGGTTAGAAAACTTCACTGGTCTCAGTCAAGATGTCATCAGGGTCTTATTCCTTTCTGGAGTCTCCATGCTCTGTATTCCTGTTTACTTCCTGGCCTTTTCTAACTTCTTTTTTTTAAGACTGATTGATTGATTTTTGAGAGAGAGTGATTGGTGGGGAGTGCTGCGAGGGAGAGAGAGAATCTTTAAGCAGGCTCCCCGCGGAGTGAGGATCCCAGGGTATGGGCTCTATCTCATGACTCATGAGATCATGACCTGAGCCAAAACCAAGAGTCAGACACTTAACCAGCTGAGCCATCCAGGGGCCCCAGCCTTTTCTAACCTCTAGAGGCTTCCTGCATCCTGTGGCTTGTGGTCCCCTCCATCTTCGAAGCCAGGAATGGCTCTCACATTAAATCACTCTTTCTCTCTTGCCTCCCTCCTCCCCTGTTAAGGACTCTTGTGATTGTATTAGGATTCTTGGTAAGGGATTCTCTTTATCTTTATTTCACGATCAGCTGATTAACCGCCTTAATGCTCTCTTCAGCCTTAATCCCCCTTTGCCAAGTAATAACATAGTCACAGGTGTAGGCATTAGCCTTTCAGATCTGGTCATTTTTCAGTGGCTGCCAGATATGTGAATTTCACCTTGTTAGGTGCTGGGTATTTTTGCATTCCTAAAATAAAATCCTTGAGGCTTGGGGTGCCTAGGTGGCTCAGTGCATTAAAGCCTCTGCCTTCAGCTCGGGTCATGATCCCAGGGTCCTGGGATCGAGCCCCTCATCGGGCTCTCTGCTCAACAGGAAGCTTGCTTCCCTTCCTCTCTCTCTGCCTGCCTCTCTATCTACTTGTAATCTCTGTCTGTCAAATAAATAAATAAAATCTTAAAAAAAAATCCTTGAGGCTTATTATGGGATGAATTTAAGTTTATTGGAAAGAGTTTGAACATTCTGAGGCTTGCTTTTGAGTTTTGTTATAAGAAACCAGAGCAGCGTTGAGGACTAATTTTGTCCTACTACAGAGGCTGTACCATTCTGAGTGTTTTACACAATACCTCATGAATTATGTGACTTTTCTACTCCAGCTGAAGGGGACATGAGCTCTTCTTAGCTTTTGTGATCTATCTGAAGTATTCCTATAATCCCTATGGGTCATTCTTCTCCTAGCCTTGCACAGGTTCCTCACATGCATACACTGATTAGTTCTCAGCTGAAGAGTCAAGATGTTCCTGCCTTACATCTCTGAGTCGTGGACATGTGTGTGTGCGTGGACATGTGTGAGCACACGTGTACACATGAATGTGTATGTGCGGTTCTCTCAAGTGCTCTGCCCTGCAAATTCTAGTGACCTTAACCTTCTCAAACTACCAACTATAACGTTAATCAGGAAGACTGCCAGGCCCCTCCAGGGTTTCTCTTCCCTGGGCGATAGCCTGGAAACTCTCTTTTGGCAATGATCTCTCCAGGCTGGGCAATCCTATGGCTCACCTTGTTTGTTTCTCTTCCCTCAGGAATCATTGTGTGGTATTGCCCGAGATCCAATATCTGAAAACTATATTTCATATATTTTGTCTGGGTTTTTGGCTGGTTCAATTGGGGGAGTATATCCTGTGTCTGTTACTCTTTTCCTTGCCAGAAGTAGAAGTCAAACATTTGTTATTTGTCGCATATTTCATTTTGATAAGGGCAACAGTGATGCCCAAATATTTAACAAGTTGCAGTTTGGGCACTGACCAAACAGAACAGATAGATGTTGGCATTAACCAGACATGTGTCCACACCCGTGTTTACCAGCTGAAGGTCAGTCCTGTGTAGTGGTGAGACCCAGAATCCATCCAGCTCAGGGGTTTGTCACACAGTCCTGGTGAGACAGAAAGACCTTGCTGTAACCACCTGGGTTTGAGTTTGTACTCTGACATTTCTAGCTGACCCCTGGACTTAAATTTCCTCCATTCCTTCGTTTTCCCAGCACTGTGGTAGAGATAAAGTGGGGGGATGTATGTGAAGGTTCCTGGCACCCTGCCCGACACCTAGAATACGCAGTTGTAATGAGAACCCTTCCCCTTCCCAGACCTTCCTCCATGATCCATTTGGATTCCTCAGTGCTCTGCCAACAGCAGAGTTTTACTCATAGGGCAACCCACCTGGGAGAAAGAAAGAACCATCCCCCTGAGCCCCGCCTGTGGGGAAGGGGGAGCCAAAGACTCCACTGCGAGGCACCAGGGAAGGGTGATTAGGTGTAGTGATCACGACAGTGAAACAAGCCTCCTGGTCAGGCTGGTGTGAAGCAGGTCCCTGGGAGCTGGTACCTACCACCACAGGAGAGGCCCATGCAAGGCACGCCAGCCCCAGCCAGGTGTGGAGAGGGGTAAGGCAGGGCGACAGGCACCTGAATTCAGAAATGCGTAGCAGGAGTCTGACATGCCTCCTCCCAGCTCATACCTCTCTGCTCCTTAAGGGAATGACAAATCAGAGCTGTCCTGCCATAGTCCCTTGACAAATGGTGGCAAAGGGGGGCACTGTGAAGGACACTCTGTAGGACTGGGTTTCTCTGACCTTCTCCTCAAGGATTAGGATTCGCCTCCTACACGTAGGACTTTCTCTTCATAATCTGCTGTGAACATGTTGGGCATGAGCTCAACACATACTATCTGCCCTTCCCTTTCATTTTAGGGTATTTTTCAACAAATGAGGATATTTTTTTTTTGTTTGTCACTTTCGTTGTCTCTGAAGGTTTCTGTGTCTCTGGAAACACAAAGCTCAAACGTTTGCCTTCAATTTTTGTGTCCCCAGCCCCTGCAGCACACCTGAGCACACGTGCCTGGTGGTGACAGACAGCATTTGATGAACATGTCATAAAGTTCTTTGTCCAAAACACAGAATAAAGATATTGAGCAGAAAAGGCCCTAGGATAAATCCTCCTGATATACACTTGATATATCCTGCCAGTTTATTTGATTTTATTTTATTTAAACTTGGCTCTGTTTGTTCAACAAACACTTTATGCTTGAAATTATTCACATCTCTCATGCCTCTGTCCCATCGTTCTGTGACAGAAGAAAGTTAACTATTTGTGATAAGGTTTTCAAATTCTCTTGACTGACTTTCCAAATTTATTTGAGAAGAAAATGTAATGATCTGTCCTCGTTATAGTAAAAAAATAATAGTAACAATAATTGACTAAGGGTGTGAATGCCCAAGCTAACATTTCCATTCTGGTGTTTCTGGCAAATGGAAGTCCCCCATTCAGTGACAGGCAGCTCTAAGTTAGGCCTTAGACTCAGTCCCTGACAAATCCATACCTTGTAACCTCCACACCACAGGCACTTTTGAAGTAAACACAGCCTAAAGAAAGCCTGGTGATCCAGAATGCCCTCGGTATTAAGAAGAGCAGAAAAATATATAATGATATAGCCAAAGGAAGAGAAATAAAATACCCGACAGGCCTCTGCCCTCAAAACGTCATTTGATAAATGCAGTAAAAATGACTTCTCTTGAAAGTGTGGCCTGAGTCCTGAGGGGCCGCTGGTCTCTGACTTGGCTGCGTATTTACAAAGTGCTCTGTGCTTGGATCTGAGGACCCAGTGGCTAAGCTGGAGAGATCATTTCAATGAGGAGGGCCACTTGTAATTCCGAGTGTGGCAGACTCTTTTCGGACTGATGGCACAGGTGCTGAGTATGCCTCCCGAATTTTGCTGCCACTCTCCAATGCAGCTACGTGCCCACATGTCTGTGTCAGTGTGTGCACTGTGCACCTTAGGCCAGAGACCCTGACTTGGCCCCATATCTCCTGCATCTAGCACATGGCTTAGGAAACTTGTAGATGATTAGTAGTGGGGAATGAGCAAATATCAGAGGGACCTAGGGCAGTATGCCACTCAGCTCCTTAGTCTTTTCAGCTATAAAACTTAGTAGATGATCCTGACATGGAGAACGCGTAGTTCTACGGCAAATGTGGGTTCCATGAGAAGAACAAGGGTACACCGCACACACGCGTGCGCATGCGTGCACACACACACACACACACACACACACATTCTTGCTTACACCCATTCTTGCTTACTCTTCTCCTCCCTCTCTTCCTTCTCCTCCCTCCTGCCAGGTTTGTGTATACTCCAAAGCACAGAAATATGCAGAATAATCTACTGAATTCTCTTTCTGCACGAAATTAGCACTTAGTGCCATTGGGGAGCCTTGGAGACCTTCCCAGTAGGAAAAATCATACCTATAATTTACATTTGTGTATTGACTGATTTCCTTGTTTGTAAACTGCTGGCCTATAAACACCCATCACATAATTGGGCATCCGTAATAACAATGCAAAGTGAGCGTGGAAGGTTTTAGCCTTACGTGGGAGATGAGGAACCTTGTGGGGATGGGATGAAGGCCCAGATAGGGTACATCCCGGCTCTTTCTCTGTGTGCCGTGCGGGCCTGCAAAGCACAGGCAGGTGGGCTCTCATCACAGCCAGGACAAGGGGGACCACGGTTTGCTTCTCCTTCAGATCCAAGGATGCTGCCGAGAGACGTCTCTTGTCTCCCCAACCTCCATTCCCTCCTTCATGTGCAAAGCCAGTGGGGTGGGGGTAAAGGGGCCTTGGAGAGATGTGATGAAAACTAGCTTATTGAAAGATTGAAAAGGGATTTTGAAAATCTAACGTTGCATAAAGGTAACAGTTCAAAACTGGATACCTCTGGGGACAAGGAGATGTAGATCCCTGAACGAGGAACAAAAACCTTCTTTGAATTGACAAATGGATGGAAATAGATGAATTTTAAATGAAAATCTAGGTAATAGTTTCTGTTTTGAACCTTGCACTCTCCAGGAAAAAAAACAAAAACAAAAACAAAAACATACTGCTGTTTGGCGTCTGTTTTTCATGCGAGAAATAACCCACTGTTTGGGGCATGTTTTTCTCTTGAGTTTTTCATGTCCAGGGGTCAGCCCTGTAGGGGAAGACACACTACTGCACCAAACTGCCAAGAAACGCTTCTCCACATTGGCTGCACTCAACTCAAGAGGCTGAATTTGATACTTGAACCATTCCACCTTCATTTACTTCTCTGAAAAATTATCTACTGGCATTACTTAGGGTGTTTGCCAGAAATGACAGGCTATCGGAGAGGGGGACGTGGCCTTGATGCTTTCTAAATTAAAATGCATATCAACATATAAATAACTAAATCTGGCCAGGGTCTCAGATGTAAGAAAGTATTTTTAAAATCTGGTGCTGCTCGACTTTAATTTATTAGAAAGGTTTGCGTGTGTGTAAAGAAGCTTAATAACATAGACCTATTCACTGAAATTAATACAATAGGATTGCAGTGGAAAAACTAAGTTTACAGGGAAAGTGGATAGCCAACCTTGAGTGAGCCCACCTAGTGAATTTAGGTATAAAACCTAATCTTCTTGGCAGAAAAAGCAGGGAGGAAATAGCAAACAGCTCTGAACTTTGTAATTCTCATTTCCAGGCACTGGGAAACATCTTGGGCCCTTTGGGATAGACAGGGGTTTTTTGCTTGGTTTCTCCCCCCCACCCCCGCCCGCCTCCTAATACATTTCTCTGTTGGAGAAATTCCTCCTGTGGCAAAACTATATGGCCCTGCCTCGTTAGTTATTTTCCTAGAAGACCTTCCTGATTTTCCCCCAAAGAATTACTTCTTGAAGTCAGAATAGGTAAGAAAACTTTAATTTAGAAGTCAACAGAAAATTGAGATACGCCTTTTTTTTAAAAAGAGGAAGGACACCAAGGTGACGTGGAACCATGTACACTGAGTAGCGCACACATACAGGTGTGCACACAAATATAATCTTCCTGGTTCAAACAACAGTTAATATGCACTGAGTGCTTCCTCCACCAGGCACTCTTTTAAGCCCTTTATATGCTTTAGCTCACTTAATCCTCACAACAAGTCTATCAACATAAATATGTTTTTAAAACTCTTTCAGCAGATTCAGACCCAAGGCCTAAGGAGGTTGGGACACTGAGCAGCAGAGAAAGCCTATCCTTGAGCCCAGGACTCAAGTGTCCCCTCTCCCTCTTGCTGCCTCTCCCTTGGATGTCTCTCTCTCTCTCTCTCTTTTTTTTTTTTTTTAAAGATTTTATTTATATATTGACAGAGAGAGATCACAAGTAGGCAGAGAGGCAGGCAGAGAGAGAGAGAGGAGGAAGCAGGCTCCCTGCTGAGCAGAGAGCCCGATGCGGGACTCGATCTCAAGACCCTGAGATCATGACCTGAGCCGAAGGCAGCAGCTTAACCCACTGAGCCACCCAGGCGCCCCTGGATGTCTCTTTTCTTTCCATCTTCAACTCTTGTTTCTTCCCAGCCGGTTGTCCTTGTCCACACAGTCAAGTAGAAAAATTAAATTAATATTGGATCAGTCTGTGATTTTAAAACAACACACGACCCGAAGTTTCCTTTAGGAGCGCTCATGAAGTGTTTGCTTTTAAAAGAGGCTCTATTTTCTCCCCCAGCCCAGGGCTATATGCTGATCTTATTTAAAGAGACCAACTCTGTGTTGCTTCAGCCCCTTCAAGCAGTAAGTTTAAATTGAAACTTACATAAATTGTTTAAAATAATGTGATGTGAATGTTTTCTTTGAAGCTAAATATTGAATAAGTTTTTCCTTTGTTCTTGTTTAAATTTATGAGATGTTCCCTATCTCCCCAATGCCTTTGTAAACTAAAACTAAGGCAGATAAATAAAATCAAAAGGTTAGCCCTTGCATTATTATCTTGGGAAGATGCAGGTTTCGAAGGGAAGATCTCTGTGTAGAAATTTACACGCTATGAATCCCACCTCTGTTGTCACGGCCACTGACCACAGTGGGCTTTCCATCAATATGACGCCAGGCTATTCTCCTGACTTCAGAGAACAGCTCTGCAGAGCGAGGAGGCATTGAATGCCAGAAAGAAACGTGTTGACATAAATCAGTTGGACTTTCATATATATTCATAGGGTCCCCATCCTTGGAAAGATAAATGGATAGATACCTAAGAATTACAGGTGCTTCTTATATGTTTAACTGAATACTCAAAACCAATTTCCACGATTCTGCCGTGTTTCGCTGCTGTGTTCTGCCCCCTGTGCCGTAAGGCTGTCAGTAGGTTCAAAGCAGAGAACACCAACAGCCTATTCAGTCCTCTTTGTTCTATCATTATGCAACAGTCCTGCTAGACAAAGTCACATAACACGGTACAGAGAGAAAATTAATCATCGGCTAATGAGATGGGGATGTGAAAAGAAGTTTGAAAGAAGTAATTTAGAGGCCCCAATTAGGGCCTATTCTTGTGGGTCTCCCATGGGCACAGCTGGTTGATCCCCAGGTTCAGGGGTGTGAGAAGGGCACCGGGGTGGGGATGTGCGGGGTGGTGGGAGGAGATAAAGAAGCAGATAAAGAAGCCACGGCCTCTTTGGAATACAAAGCGGCTTTTGGAATCCTCCAGATGAGAGCTAATAAGAACCCACATAGCAGTGGGTACCAATGCAATGATGTAGAGAGGTTTTTCAAAGGTAGGTCTGTCTGAAAGGTTTTGGCATGTGACTAGATGAGGTTGCCTATGGAGGTTTTAAACTAGGAACTGAGAAAGGGGAAATGCCATTAAAAGAAAATAGGCAAGCCCTCAAGTTACTCTGTCTGGGTGTAGGGCATATGACCTGGGCACTCAGCGGTTTGCTGTGGAGGGCATTCAGACACACAGAGGCACGAGCATGAGGGTACCAGCTGGCCACAGAGCAGAGCAAATTACTCAGCATGAGCTTCCAACCCAAGGAATTCAGAGTGACCCCCTCCCTCCCCGGTGTGAGAATTTGGCCCCATCCCTCAGAACAAGAAAGCAACAAGAGTTTAGGAGAAGTAAATGTTCGGGGGAAAGAGTCTATATAGATTTGTCTAAGAGGGTCTTCGTTTCTTCTGTGGCTGAGTCTGATCTGCAAGGAGAAATCAGAAGGGGTAGGAACTTTAAGAAAGAGTTGTCTTGCCATTGTATAGACATTGAGGGCCAGATGGGGAAAACTCAAGACAGGAGGAGATCCTAAGAAAAAAATTTTGGAAAACCCAATGGAGAACACAAACCCTTTTATTTAGTTTTAAAACTTCAACCACAAAGTTGTATGACAGCACCCTGCAGAGACACGACATACATGTTTTAGTTGAAGGAGGTCATTTGACACGTGTCAACTCCACGATGGGACTGCCAGAAAGATTCTCGCATGAGCTGATGTGACACTTTCAGTGCAGGCTTGGCCCAAAGCAAGCATTAGAGTGTGGCCACTGTTTTTTAATCATAATGTACCAGGTCAGCCACAAGGGATAGAGCCCAGAATCAAGAAAGGTCAAAAGCACTGCTAATCCCATAGGTCAGATTCTATAGGGCCTATTTCTGGAGTTTCTCCTAGACTGCAGAAAAGGTGGGTTTTAGAGGAAGTCACTTGTGGAAGGGCTGAGGGAAGCAGGGTCACTGAGGCCAAGCTGGAGAAGACGCAAGTGCTCCCGGAGCCTTCTCCGTGGAACTGACCAGCAGCGCTAGGACAGAGTAGCAGACTTCTGACAATAGCCCAGGAGAGCAGAATCGGGACAATGGGTTTAGTCCAGGATATCAGGTCCTGAGGCAATGTAAGAGAGGTAAATCTCTCACTGTGAAACTGTTAGAAAAGGGAATGGACTGTCTTGGGAAGTAGCAAATAATCTGTCATTAGATGTGTCTTAGGGAAGGCAGGCTGGGGGTTGTGGGGGAACTCAAACGTGCAATGGTGAAGCAAGCAGGACCCCTCATCCTAATTTCAGCTCTACTCTTAACCAGCTGTGTCACTTTGGGCAAGTCACTTAACCTCGCGAAGCCTCCATTTTCTCATCACTCAATCAAGAAGGTCAGACTAGGAAATACTCAAAGTCTCTTTCCGCTTTGAAACTTCACAGTCTGTAGTGAGGCCTGGCATCCTTTGCTTCCTTGTCAAAGTGAGCACCTCCACACCTGCCTGGCTTGTGCCAGCGTGGTCCTTATGCCTCAGCTGTGAGGCCCATGGTGTCTGAAGAGTGTGTGTTTCCACAGGATCAGAAAACAGAGCGGCTTACTTTGAGTGTGACAGTTCAGGCCTCTGTACTGAGCGTTGGCGTCAAATTCAAATCGCCCAGCCCGCGGTGCAAGGGAATTTCACAGGACCTCTGATGGGCTTTTACTTCTTGCTCACTCCAATTATATTTGGTTTTCAAGCCCATGCTCCATGCACAGGTGGCTGGAAAGATCTGACAGACTTCTTTCCACAGTCATTGCTCCCTGCAGCAATTTTGGTGAGAAGTGTGGAAATTCTCTTCACTGGGTGCCGTGTCATAGTTTCAAACATGGACACAAATCTCCCCACTCATGTCAACAGCACTTAAAATAGCTGTTGATGGCTGCATTCCTCCGTCCTGCCAGCATTATATCCCCAGTCAGAGGAGACAGAGGGTTTTATTTATGGAATGAGGTCTTTGTTTACAGCGTGAGCACAGCCAGGCTCCAGGAGCTCACCTTGGGTGTATATCTTGCATTCAAATAGAAAACATACCTCACCACCTTTGGATCTCTTTGGAAAGATCACAAAAGCATCATCAATGTTAACTTTCCTTGATTCTGCTTGTAGGCATTCACTTACCTCATAATGTATACTATAATGTTAACTTATCATCTTTAGGGTTGATTTGTTCTTGTTAAATATGTACCCATCTTCAAGGTTGGATTTTTTCACAAGGGGAAAATGTAAGAGCGATCCCGCCTCCAGGGAATTGGTTTTGAACATTTCTTCTAGGAGAACATTTAGAAATATCTTTTGTATTTATGATCCTAATGAGTATATTTTGAGAATAACTTTTTTAAAGATTTATTTATTTATTTGAGAGAGACGCACAAGCGGGAGAGGGGCAGAGGGAGAGAGAGAATCTCAAGCATCTATGCTGAGCACAGAGCCGGACACAGGGTTCAATCCCATGACCCTGAGATCATTATCTGAGCCAAAACTAAGAGTCAGATGCTTAAGCAACTATGCCATCCAAGCGCCCCAAGAACATCTTTTCTACACACTCACACACACTTTGAGTCTCATCTCATAAAGGATGAGATGAGTCTCATCTCATAAATGCTGTCACCCCCTCCAGCATTCCTATCGTGACCCTTTCCCCCTGTGATTAGTTTCTGGAATTGCCTTAACATAGTACCACAAACCCTGCAACAGCTTCAAACAGAAATGTTATCTTCTCAGTTCTGGAGACAAGCAGTCAGAAAGCAAGGTGTTGGCAGGGCCGTCTTCCCTCTGGGAAGGAGCCAGGGAAGAATGTGTTATATGTCTTTCCCTCCATTTCTGGTTTTTGTTAGCAATTCTTGATATTCTTGACTTGCAGCTACATAACTGAATCTGCTTCCGTTGTCACGTGGTGGTCTCTCCGCACACCTGTGTCTCTTCCCTGCTTATGAGGACACCAGTCCTATCAGACAGAGCCCACCCTCATCGACTGTAACATTGTCTTCCCTTGGTTACATCTGCAGTGCCCTCTTTCTCAATAAAGTTACATCACAGGTACAGGGGGGTCATGACTTCAGCCTCTCTGTTCAGAGAGATACGACAGAAACTATCACACCTGTATCCCAGACTGCTTTCATGCTCCCCTTCTCTGTGCTTAGCATCTCCCATTTAAATGTCTCACAACCGTTCTCATACTGTATTGTCATTTTCTGCACAGGAGTGTTTTCATCAGACTGTCCCTTCATTGCAGGAGCGACTCATATAACATCTTTACAGGAAAAGTACCTTGCGGAACATCCAACACCTAGTAGGCACTCGAATGTTTGTCAAAAGAAATACTTTGTCATCGTCATCGTTCTCCTTTCTGTGTCTACAATATGAATAGCATATTTATATAAGGTTACATAAATATTATTATACATGAAATACATATTCACATTGCACATAAATGCTACCAGTTTTTGCATATTCACCATGTGCCAAACATGTTGAACACTTCAGATTTTTTAAAATCCCATTTAATCCTCACAAGCGTATTACAATTTAAATATGATGATCTGCATTTTGCAGATACTATAAATCAGGCTTAGGAAGATTCAAGGTCCTGAGGTCACACAGCCAGTGTGTGGGAGATCCAGGACATGGTCCCAGGTACATTTGATTGCAGATTTGGGCTCCTAACACATTGATACGCTGCCTTCAAACAGACAGTGCTCTCTGAGGCTCCCATTCTGTGGACGTAGTATATCTGGGTTCATGCTCACATTTACCTGAAGAAGACACGGAAGTCCGAAGAGGTTGAGGGACCAGTCAGCCTTGGGTTCCCTCAGCTGTTGCCCAGATCCTTTCAGTTCGAGTTCACCTTTTTCAGAATCTGCTTTCCTTTTTTGATTTTCTGATCGTGAAACGATTTTTGAGAATATTAGAGAAAAGGAGGACATGGGATGAGAAAAAAGCATTTGCTTTAATAGTCTGTGAATTTAACCGACATTACAGAAGACGAGGGTTGTCAGTTGCAATGCACAGAATGAGCCCACCTATCACCACGTAGCTTCTCTGTCCAATGATAATGGATCATATCCTGAGGCATTAAGTCCTCTGGAGAAAGGAGAGGAGCTTCTACATGTTTCTCAAAGCCCCTCAAACCTGTTGCTCTGCCCTGGCACCCCCAAGCCTCGCATCTCTCTGGACTTAAGGTCCCGCCTGGGCCTCAGGTACAAGGAAGGGGGCCCCGGACTGAGTCAGAACCTGGATCAGGGTGGTTCAGGACCGATGACCTGCCAACAGAGTTCCCTTTTGAAGCTGGCCTGCCTGTGTTTGTGTTTTGTCTGCTGCTATTGATCTCTGCCCAGGTCTAGAGCCACTGCTAACCTTTGGCCTGATTGCTGCCTCATTTCTCTTATTATTCTCTTGTAACGCGGTACCCTGCCTGCTGGGCCACACTTGTTCCTGGAGCTGACAGTGTACCTCTGTCCCCCTAACCTCAGCCCAGCATCCATACCCACACCTACCCTAATTAGGCCCAGACTTGACCAAGACAGGCCTCTCTTGCCTTTCTTCCAAGTAGGATCAAGTTCTCATTGCCAATAATTAGACTTCAGAGAGGCATTGATGTTGGAAAGGGCAGAAAGGGGGCTAGCCGCTGCTCGGGGCAGTGGACCAATGGAGAAGGAGGGGTGGGGTACAGCACAGCAGGCAGGGGCCTCTGCCCAGCAGAGTGCACATCTGATCTTGGCTGGCTGCTGTCCCAGTGAGAATAAAACCACTAGCTCGAGTGCTAAGATCCCTTCTCCTCTACTCTGACTCCTGCAGCCCCTCAGGACACAGGTCACAGAGGTCACAGTGTCGCTCGCTCACTATGGCTGTAGCATGGATAGCAGGTTGGAGTCCCCCAAGCTTACCAGGCTGTCCCCGGCCCATCTCTTCCTGGGCTACTCCGTGAGTCTCGGTTTACTCTTCTCAAGTCTTCTGCTAAGTTTGGTGCCCATCCTTCACATTCTCCTTAAACCCGGAGATTTCCCCAAGCAAGGACCATGTTGCAATTCCTGACCCCATATCTCAGCAATAGTACGTGCCCAGGAACTGCCACATGAATGATCGAAAGAAGGATACTGCCATGCCTCTTAACACCCTGAATCCAAACCCGAACCTGCCCTCTGCCACCTGCTCGTCTAATTGAAGAAGCACTGGATGAATCAGGAAGCAGGATTTTTTTTTTTTTTTTCTGGTTTTGTCTTGTCCAGGTGGGAAAAGACAATGAGAAAGAAATGCTTTCTGAGCCTCGGCCTTGGCTCCTGTGTGCTCGCTGTCTGCAACACAAGGGGAAATCTGGACAGGGCTCCGGTCTTGGAAATAAATAACCCTTGCTCTTATTTAAGTACAATTTCTGAAAGAAAGTTCTACTCTATACTTAATTGGATTCTTTCTTGCTGCAATTTAAGCCTTCTTCCTCCTTTTCCTGAGCGGAATTGTAACTCATTATCTCTGAAGTTCACAGGGGCAGCTTTTCTAAGCAACACAAGGAACTGACTCTTGGAGCTTGCATTCTCTCCTCACCTTTGTCTTCCTGTGCCTGGGTCTTTCTCAGACTCCCAAAAAGTGTGCATTTGCTTTAATGAGTTAGTACATAATAGGTTCCTGTGCTATTTGAGAAAACAATTTCCATCTGTTCATATATTGTTAAAAAGTAATGGGTTCTTATTAAAAAAAAAAAAAAAAAGTCTAATGCTTTCCTACTTCCTCCTCTCAAATACTGAATCTCAGATCCTTTGAGGTCCAACATAATTTAAGTGTTAATTCCTTTCTAAGCTCTTTTCAAGCTACTGCACTCACCATGCAGATTTCATTAAACCTCAGAGTCTCTTCATATTGATGTTTTTGTAAAAAGCAAAGTAACTCTTGCTCTATATTAAAATATTTCGCTCAAGAGGAGTGTCTTTTGTCCCCATTTCTAAAGATGTGTTTATTTATTTGGCCTTCCGAAAGGAAACAGAAGTCTGTTACAACTAACAGAGGATGCAAGCGCTGGGCTTCTCATCTCATTTGTGGGCAACATCTGGTTATTGTAATTCACAGGGTTCGCTGTCCTGAGCGGTTTCAGCCTTAAATCACCCTGTGTTGGCAAACAACAGTGAGGGCCAGGCCAGGAAAGGAACAGACGAATCCTGTGCACGGAATGAGATTAAATAAAGGCATGAGCCTGCCAATATTTCAATTTCTAATATATTCACCTTGAAAGCCACTCTGTTGTTTCAGTGATGCTGACACTGAAAGCCCTTCTGTTCTGGAACTTCCCCCTTTAGATCTGACAGCTGGATCAGAGTAAATTTTTAGTAGTGACATGTATCAGGTGAATCATCAAGTCGAATCATTCTACGTGGAGACGTTAAGGTAGTCAAAAGAGTCTTGTTTACATAAGGAGCCAGAGACGGAGACCGAGACTAAGACCCAGGGCGCCAAGCAGACTCTGCCCATGTGTCCACTTTGGGATGCTGGGGATTCCATGCAACTGCTTTATGCCTCAATTTCTTGAAACTTGAGGAGCATTGTAAATTCCAAGGGTGAATCTTCTCTGTCACTTCTCAGCTTTTATATCTTTCCTGTCTCACTTGTTTTGAGGAATGTCAGTACAGATTCTGGAACACTAGTGCCCCAGGAGATTATTCAGCCTAACAGTCCCATGTTACAGACGAAGAAACTGAGAACCATAATTACAGAGGAAATACCAAGAATGTCAAGGTGGCGCCTTTGAACGAGAATGCTTATTTGGCATTTATATTTATGTGGTTTTTGCTGGTTTGTTTGTTTTTTAACAAAACCAAAATTGGAAAAAGAAAAAAAAAAAACCCAACCTCATTTTATTGAAGTCATGCTGGTGCGCTCTCAAGTTAGATTTCCTAAGAAATGGGACGGCAGTCCTCTTGGGGTTAGAGATCAGGAGCACCCTGCTTATTCTGTTTGACCCAGAGGAAGAGCAGAAATATCCAGGGTATAGAGGAAAGCTATCACAAGCCTTTTCCCCGAACGGAAGAGTGTTTGCCGGTGCTTTGTATGCTCTGGAGTGTCTTCATAAACAGAGGGTGTCCCTGTCACTTCATCTGCCTCTGGGTGTCGCCTACATTTCAGCACAGGTAAGCAGAGTGAGACCACGCCTGGGCTGAGGCGGAGGCTGTCCCTGAGAGCCACGAGGGTGGAATGGGAATGATCTAGGAAGAGGAAGGAGAATAGATAGGACAGTAGGAAAAGAAAAGGGAGTTCATTGCCGAGGAGTTGCAGAGGGTCACCGTGGCTTCTGGTGGTATCCGTGCTCCTGTGTGTCTTCCTGAGCATCACCACAGCACCAGTGATAGTGTCTGCTTTCTGTGAACAGACATGCTCTTCAGAGATGGATCCCTTTGCAGTATTCTAACAATCCCTGCTTGTAAATCAATCTGACTTCTTTAGGAAAAGAAAATCCCAGTATATGACCATTGAAATAACTTGTTTCATTACCATGCTAAAAAAAAAAAAAAAAAAAAAATCATTGCTTATATTGGAAAACCCATTCTTTTTTTTTTTTTTTTAAAGATTTTATTTATTTATTTGACAGACAGAGATCACAAGTAGGCAGAGAGGCAGGCAGAGAGAGAGGAGGAAGCAGGCTCCCTGCTGAGCAGAGAGCCCGATGTGGGACTCGATCCCAGGACCCTGAGATCATGACCTGAGCCGAAGGCAGCAGCTTAACCCACTGAGCCACCCAGGCGCCCCTGGAAAACCCATTCTTTTGGTCCCCTTACTTTTCTTATACAGAGTGTAATTTTTTTTTTTTTTTTTTAAATAACAGGGCATAAAGATTTCAGGAGGGTTGGTCCATTATTTATTTGTTGACTGAATTATAGGAAGAAAGTATGATCATCCAATGGAATGCAGAAGCATATACAGCTAATTCTATGCCTATGTGTACTTAACCCAGCCATAGTAATAACTCTTTGTTTTTTATTTCCTGGGGGAAATAGGTTAGGTTGGACCTGAATGCATCATTATAAAGTATGCACATATAAATTGGACTTTTCTAAATCTAGGTCACTTGGATAAGAAGGCTCTTTTGAGAAAACCAGACTGACAATTAGATTCACAGGGCACTTCAATGTTAAATGGCATTCTTCCCACATTCTGGGTCATAAGGCAGCAAGTATAAACACTACGCCGATGTTAAGACACAGAAAATCACATTCACAACAATAGCATAGCTTCATGGTGCATGGTTTTCCACTTTAATATGCTGTGTTCTGTTCTGCCATGTTAATGTTTTAAGTGACATAATTTCCTTTTCATGTAGTTTCAAGTTCATCTTTTATTTTCTCTTTACCTTTCTGGAATAGCTTTCTACAAGGCTATATCTTGTGCTGGGAGAAATTCCTAACCAAAAAAAAAAAAAAAATGTAAAGTCAAATAATCTTTGCAGGAAAACGACAAAGTAACAATGAAAATGGATTTAAGACCCTCCAGCCAAAATGTTATCTTGTGTACTTTACAGACTCAATCTGTGTCCCAGGCTTTGATCCAGGCCTCAACATGATGACTGGGATTACGCCCATTAACCCAATGATTCCAGGCCTGGGGCTGGTGCCACCCCCACCACCAACAGAAGTGGCTGTCGTCAAAGAAATAATCCACTGCAAAAGTTGTACTCTTTTCCCTCAAAATCCAAGTAAGTGATACCTGCAACAAATAATCTGCTCCTCCATTTAAGATTTAAGTTTTCCTTTTTTTTTTTTTTTTTTTGTAATGTAGCATTGCATGCACTTTCAGATGTGATTCAGAATTCTTCCCCATGGATGCACCAAGTGGGGATCCATTTGACAGGAGGCTTTTGTCTCTAGATTCACACAAATGGATGGGGCTGTGTCCATGGGTTCTATCCAGGAGCTGAACCGACACCATGAAGCCAGTGTATGTGATGTGGAGATACAGACCCAGCATTAAGAATCTTTTTGCATGCAACAAAGTCTAGCATTTGCTGCAGAACATAGTGTGAAATATATGAGCATTTCTATCCATCTTCACAAATGTGGGAGAAAAATTCTGAAATGTGCTTTGCTAGATGGAAAATTGAATTAATTTGGCAGTTAGCAATTTTGGGGGAAGGCCGCATCTCAGAGTTTCTGGGCCAAATGGCATTTGCTTGAAGGAAACATATATTTGATGAAATAAATGAGTCAGAATTTTTTTTTTTAATTTAGTCTCAGATACTAAGTTTATGGGCTTAAATAGCTAGAATTTTTTTTTTATTCATATTAATCAGTGTTGCCTTTTCGAAGTGGACTTTTCAGGAGATTGCTTTAGTAATCTACATATAAACTAGGTAAAATGTTGTGACAGTGTACGTTTTATCTTTTCCTACAGCCTCCCCCAAATGTAATCGTTAGCTCATTTAAATGTGAATTTTTAAAAAGTGTTGTTTTCAGTCACAGTGTTCCCCTAGCCCAGCAAGGACTGAGCAGGCTTGCAAGTCCATTCTCTGTCTTGCTTATCCGTTATCCGTTTCCCGCAGCAAGACAAAGCAGATAACAAGCCCAAATTCCCCATCATGTTATCATCTCATCATGCTTTGTACCTTGTAAACTCCCCCCACCCCACACCATTTTGGGGGGCTTCTGTATTATGAAGGGGAAATGAAATTACGCTAACATTGGCATTATCTCTGTTCTGGGACAAGCTTAGCTACGCCATGTAGAAAGGAGCCCAGAAAGTAAATGTTGGGAGGAGGAGGGGAGAGGAGTTAAGAATAAGGCAGGCCACTATCAGTGTAAGTCGGAGTAGGCATTCATCACGACTCTGGGTTGAGAACCTTGCGCTGCCGAGTTTCCCTTTTGGCAGGTGAACCAGGAAGCGTGCAAATAAAGGGCACACCCCTCTCTTTCTGTTGTGATTATTAGATCTTCCGCCTCCTTCCACAAGAGAACGACCTCCTGGGTGTAAGACCGTGTTTGTCGGAGGATTACCAGAAAACGCTACTGAGGAAATTATTCAAGAAGTCTTTGAGCAGTGTGGTGATATTACAGCCATTCGGAAAAGCAAGAAGAATTTTTGTCACATTCGCTTTGCGGAGGAATTCATGGTTGATAAAGCCATTTACCTTTCCGGTACTTTGCATTACATTTTGTTATGTTTTGTGATGTTAATACGAGCTTGCTTCCCTTTTGCCTTCATGCGCAATAAAGTCCTCACAGTTTGGGGCTGGAAAAGGAGGACTTCTGCCTTTACCCTGGGCTGCCAGAAGCTCCATGTTAAGACTGAGAGTCCACCTCCCGGCAGGAATGGTTTCCCACCACCAGACTTGAGGAATTCCATTGAGTTTCTAATTAATGTTCTCAAGTGCTTATTAGATGAAAAGCAATATTATGAATACTGAGGACCATTATTATTACTGGATGTAATTCCTCAGGGGAATAAAGTACTCTCTCGGCATAATTTCAGTTTTTCAGAAGTGGTTCAGTTTTTAGACCCCAGGGTACCACATCAAGATCAGTTTCCTTGCAGTAAGTAGTCCACAGGTCCTAGGGGGAGGCCGGATCCCACTGCCCAATTGCTAGTGCCTTTAGAGTGGTAATGCCTACCCCCAGGATACCTGCTTCTTTGGTGCCATTTGATAGGGGAGATTTTCACAGATGTTGAAATTAGACCCAGTGCTGCCTGTGGGTGTTGGAGCAAGTGTACAGAGGCTGTCCTCGAGGCCTTTGCTAAATCGAAGAACCACAGATCTGGTATGTGGTTTTTGGGAGATGCTGCTTAGAATCAACTCATTGCCATTCCCTCGAGCTCTCCTTCCGCCTGTTTCAGTCTGTTGCTGGGCACACCACCTCCCTATTCCTGACGGAAAGCTAATGAGGGAACGTGAGAAAAGAATAGGGGGAAAAAAACCCACAACAACTACTGAAAGCTACTGCCAGGCTTACTTAATTCCTGCAGGCAGCTGCTATTGCCTCGCAATTCCCTTGCAAACCCCAGAAGCCTTGGAGTTATTCCAATGCTGCTGCAACTTTCCTGAGCCCAGGTAGTGCTGTGGAGAACTTTAAAACCCTTATTCCGATAAAACCTTACAAAGGTAGGGGGTGGGGGTGGAATCTGAAAGCATTCTAAAAAAGAGGTGGAAGACGAAACATAGAAAAAAGTATTTTACAACACACAAATAGCTGTGTGTTTTACCTGTCATGTATCTCGGGCCATCGCATCAGAGTAATCTAGCACACAACTAGGGACTCTGTTGCGGCTGTGGGTCTCACATTCCTCAGGCAAGATAACCTCTCTCTGGCCTCCATTTTCTCATCTGCAAAACTGAGGTAGTACCAGTACCAGTACTAACTCAGAGGATCATGATGAGGAATGAATCCAAATAATGGATAGTAAGTGCTTAGCAGGGCACCTGCAGCAAGAGGAACCATTGAGCAAATGGATGTTTTTAACACACATTTCCCGAAAATGCTAAAGAAGGACTGATTCTCGTTTCTCACAGACGTGCCCCGGGGAACATGGGGTGTAACCACAGCTCTACCAATAAAACTATTACTTTACTCCCCCTGATGAAATAAGAGGGGTTGAGTAGATCAGAACTGCTTTTCATCTCCAACAGAACACAACGTTTAGACCCGATCAGAAACCCCATGAGACATCACCAAAAATGAACAGGCCCAAATTTAGGCATGGGAAAGGTATTCCTGTATTTCTTCCTTGATGCTAGGCACTTCCCAGCATGGACCTTGGTCCTGCTTCTGAGCCAGTCGTCTGATTGCCCCTTGGTCTGCCTCTTGGCAGCAGAAGGAGCCCACAGCAAAGGCCTTACCTGCAGCCTCCCTGCCTGGATGCACAATGGTCTCCCACCTCTCGGCCTCAGCCACTCTTGGGATGTTGTCCATTAGTCCAGTCCAGAAGACTGATTAACTGGAGGGGCAGGAGGGAAGGAAGGCTGCCCGTCCTGTGCATGAGCTCCTACAAGCCCAAACCCAGCTGCTAGGCCTAATTTTAGGACTGTGTTCACAGTTGAAGTCCAAGCTAATTTTAGACTCAGCCTCATCAGGATCTCTTTTAAGGCCTTAATGATGATGTTTTGGTGAAAGAAAGGGTACTTTTTGGAACCAGAAATATCGAAAAAGTGGTGCTCTGGACACCCACCCAGTTAGGGTTACAGGCCAGCCTTAGGCGGGGCGGGCCACTCAGCTGTTGCTGATTTGTCACCGTGGCCTGCTGATGCATTAAGTTCCTACGGCCCAGACCAAGACACGCTCTGCTTTAGCAAGAATTCTGCTCATACGTGATCGGATGTTTGCAGTTTTGGTTGTTATTGTCATATCTTCCCATTTTTAGAGAACACCATGTAAACCTAGCAATGAGATGGGCATAACAGGAATCAGATGTGAGATCTGTTTGGTATTTGTAACTTCTCAAAGGTGTGAAGCGCCCTACAGAGAAGAAGTCAGCCTCTGCACGGGTTTTCAGCTGAGTTTCAGCCCAAATGCCAAGATAATCCATTGAAATCTACCACGGAGATCTCGAATGTCAGCGTTAGTGCAGCCTAGCATTTCACAGTGGTATCTCATTTGCAAAGCCCCTACACAGCAAAAGTGCTCATTTTGCTCTTTCCTCTGGCAGCCCCAACAGCTGTGATCCTGCTGGGACCTGAATTTATGTTTTTAAAATCTGAGTACCCCAAAGTGAAGAGCAGCCTCAAAGCCAAGTCATCTTCATCTGAAGTGAGGCTGGCTGTCTGGGTTCAGTTCTGTTTGTGTTGATTTCTCCCATCAGGTTTCTGCACGTCATCTTTATACGTTGGCTAGCTCGCAGTAAATCCCCCAAAGATTTCCAGGTGCCCCCCCCTCCCCCTTTTTTACTGGTCCAGCTCTGCGCTCTTGCGCAGGCTCCCGTGGCCTTCAAAGATTGCGCGGACAATTTGTGTGGGGCTGCATCATAGATGAGGTGCTGCAGGGCTGTAAGGAAGGCAGCTGGTGAGGCCTCTTGATTGAAGGTAAAATATTCTCCCGCGTGCCCCAGAGGATAAGTGGAAATAAAACAGCATTGCAAAATTGCCTTGGTAATTGTGGCTTTTGCAGCTGCTGAGAGAGAATGGAGCAGCATTTTCTAGGGGAATGAAGCAATAACCTGGGAGTGAGGTGTTGTGGAATTTACTTTGTAGATCTTTTTAAATACCATAGATATTCTTTATTTACTCCTATTCCGACTTTTTTGAAAAAGAATTTAAGAACACTTATGCAAGAGAGTTACGTAAATTGAAAATATAATACCACTGGCCCTAGAAACGCAGATAGGGGGAAAATGCTACATGCCAAATTTATTTCTGAGCTCCCTGGAAGCCAGAGGGAAGAAGGAGTTATGGTAAGTGCCCTGGTTCTTGGGGTCATCATCTCAGTAACATGGGCTTGAAAGATGGGTGGGTGACCCCCTGAGACACCTCCCAGAACAGTGTTTAGCCCTACATCTGTGATAAGCTGAACTTCGCAGTACTTCCTTATCACCTAGGAGAAGGGTAATTGCTTCCCACCTCCTATGGAAGGAACGCCGGGCCCCTTCCTGAGGGCGGGGGGAAAAAAAGGGCGGAAGTTTCGTCAGGATGCCGTGAGGGCCGGGCCAAAACGGTGCCGTCGTCGCGGCGGTGACATCCTGACGCCACCGGCCTCTCCATTGCTTTCAGGTTACCGGATGCGATTAGGGTCCAGCACGGACAAAAAGGACTCGGGCCGCCTGCATGTGGACTTCGCCCAGGCCAGGGACGACTTCTACGAGTGGGAATGCAAGCAGCGGATGCGCGCGCGCGAGGAGCGGCACCGGCGCAAGCTGGAGGAGGACCGGCTGCGGCCGCCCTCGCCGCCGGCCATCATGCACTACTCCGAGCACGAGGCCGCGCTGCTGGCCGACAAGCTGAAAGGTAGGGGGCCGCCCTCGCGTCTCCGGCCGGGCGGGAGGCATGGCCCGCTCGCAGGACAACACCGCCATCCCCCAGGGCCCCAGCGCCCCCGACGTCTCGGTCTCCGCGTGCTGGGTGCGTGCAGGCGACGGCACCCGGACGCAGGGGACACTTGGGCTTCCTCCTGCTGTTGGGACGCAGGCCGGCCCTTGCTCACCGGTGTGCGTGCACGAGTGTGTAGGGTCGCGCAACGTGGTCCGTGGAAGAGGGGCAGAAGGGGCATGTGCCGTCGCCCCAGAGCGGGCTCCTGTCTTCCCACCTGTGCGGACTGAGCGAGGCTAGTGGCTCCTGCAGACAGGCGGGTCCTGGGGTGGGGTGGGGGGGCTCCCGGTCCTGGTGGGGCTCCGGGTTCTGGAGCTTCCACCTACCTGTGCTCTTCTCAGAGCCTCCCTTCATGTGGGAAAAGGCGCTGGGGTCTGTGGAGGGTAGAAGCAAAACGTGGAACAGGATCCCTGCCTTCAGAAATGGAGTTGAAGGGACACTGCTGACACTACAGAATAATCGGGAATTAAAAGGAGTACATTTCATTTCTAGAGGGTTTGCTCTTTTCACATGTTTGATGCTATGGGGGGTAAAACCACATGGAGGCTTTAGTACCTGCCCCAGTGAATGGAAAATGATAGGGGAAGGGCCAGACTCTAACTCTGGAGCACGGTTATGTGTGAATTCTCTTCCATTATTGATCAGAGTCCTGTAATCTAGCAGCATCTGCATTTACAGGCCAATGATAGTCAGACTTCTTCCGACCATTGAGTGTGTTGGGCTTTAACGTGAGATGCAGGTTTGGGTAGCTGACCACACCCAGGTGTCTCAAGTAAATGATTAACTCTAGGACAAAGCCAGTGGCTGACTCAACCAACCTAGCAGCGTGCTTTGGGAACACGGTGGGCAAGTGTTGATGAAGGTATCCAGAAAATCTTCCCAGAGAACCGTGCAGGAGAAGAAGGGCCTTAAAGACATTCCAGTCAGAGGCAGGAGCTCTGGGATAAAAGACACAAGGAAGCCAAGAAGAAGGTGGTACCGGCAGAGAAAGGCAAGGGGGTACTGCTCCAGCACCCGGGAGAGCAACTTGGAAGTTTATAGAGCAGGGTGCTGCAGGAAGTATGGCAGGGCCCTGAAAGCTGCTGCTGGATTGGGATTTTACTCCATAAGCAGTAGAGAAGCCACTAATGTTTTCTTATGAGAAGAGAGATGTGATTGATCCTTGGAGTGTCTTAGAGCATCGCTAGCACACTGCTGGCAGCATGTAAAGTGGATTGGATGTTTTCACTAAGTGAGATGTGTGAAAGCTGCCCAAAACCTATTTTAGGAGGATAGAAGGTTGACATTCTGTTTCTTTAAAAGAGTTAAAAAGGATGTCTGCTTCTAGCCCTCATGCCCTGTTCAGGCCTTAGGAGCCCCTAATCAGCTGCCGTTTTGGCTGAAAGCCCCCCACTGTAACCACCCAGGGCTTTTTTTGCCACCAGCCCATGTTGCTCTGCTCTGGGAGGTCCCATCTGACAGACATAAATATACAGGCCATGGGTATCCCTTTAACAAAAAAACACACCAAATGCAAACAGAGGCATCATCTCCCTTTTCTATTCAGGCGACAGATCAGAAGGAGCGCTCAGAATGAAAGAGCACAACACCCTCAACCAGGAATACTGATTTTGGAACAAGTAGTTTTTTACTACCCTGCACATTGTGCATTATCAGCTTATGGGCTACACCTAGACATGACAAAAACTAGTCCTTTCATTCTGTGACCTCTTGGAGGGATTTTACAAAAATCTGGCCACCTTCTCTGCTTTTTAAGGAACCAGCACAGAAATGCCTATGCGCGTGAGAGGAACGAGGCACTGCCTTTGCCGTGAGAGGATCACAGATTGGGATGTCAACTGGGTGAAGTAATTTGCAAGCTTTGCCATTTCAAAAATATATATTTATATAGATGAGTATAATTTGAAGAATTTAGGAGCTGCACCTTCTCCAAGTACTTTGTGATCCCTTGAGAGAACAGATTGGAAAATTTAATAGATGGCAGTTACAGTAGAATGAACTAGCTGGGGATACATCTCAGGCAACCAGTCAGGTAATATCAAGCTTGACAATTTCAACCCAAGCACAGAGTTTGGAATATAAACAGCATTTAATTGCTTAGGAAATTGGCTGCCTCAGAGAGGAAATCCACTCCATGCTCCTTATATAACGCTGCAAAGCCAGACTGGAGGGGCAAGGAAACTGCTTCCTGAAGATGATTTCATTGATGTGGGAATTTAAAAAAAAAAAAAAAAAATGCAGTCAAAACCCAAGGTAAAGAAGCCTGAGTAAAAAAGAAGATGGAAATATGATCTGAAAATACCTAATTGGATTTGATTTTTTTTTTCCTCCCCTGAGAAATCATTCTATCTTAGGTTTATTACAAACGTTTCCCCCCATTTTACATTGTACTTGTTTATTCTTGGAGTTTTCTTTTTGAAAATCAGCTCTATCTAGCAAAATCTGTATAAGCCAACTCTTTTTTTTTTTTCTTTAAGATTTTATTTATTTATTTGACAGAGAGAGTTCACAAGTAGGCAGAGAGGCAGGCTGAGAGAGAGAGAGGGGGAAGCAGGCTCTCCGCTGAACAGAGAGCCCCATGCGGGGCTTGATCCCAGGACGCTGAGATCATGACCTGAGCTGAAGGCAGAGGCTTAACCCACTGAGCCACTCAAGCCCCCAAGCCAACTCTTTATTATGACCCACAAGGCCCTCTACATCCTGCCCAGTTGTTAAAACTGTGTGCATAGTAAATACTGAGATCCTTCTTCCCTCCCTCCCTCAGTGATTTGGAGCTTTGAGCTATGTTACATTTGTGGCCACTGGTGCCGCCAGGCATGGTCAGAAGTACAGGGGGGAGTGATGCTCGCCACCAGTATTGCCCAAATATTTGTGGAGCTCTTTACCGTATAGCTGGAACTGTGCTAATAAGCACTGCATGGGAAGACAATGGCGTGCGGGCCCCCACCTCACAGAGTTTAGGCTTCTGACGTGGTAAAGCCAGTTACAAAGCACTGAGATGGGGCATCTGGGTGGCTCAGTGGGTTAAGCCTCTGCCTTCGGCTCAGGTCCTGATCCCAGGGTCCTGGGATTGAGCCCCACATCAGGCTTTCTGCTCAGCAGGGAGCCTGCTTCCCCCTCTCTGTCTGCCTGCCTCTCTGCCTACTTGTGATCTCTGTCAAATAAATAAATAAAATCTTAAAAAAAAAAAAATGCACCAGGACTTGCTGATATCGTGTGTGAGAAGTGCAGTGGGAGCTCCCAGGAGTGACCCAGAACCCAGCTGGACAGGGTGCAAGGGTGGATCTTCTAAGACCAGCTCATCCCAGATCCAGTTGCCACTGGGCCTTCTTGAAGGCAGAGAAGAAGTCAAGTTGTAATTGTGTAGAGTCTAAGGGAGCGTCTGTTACATTGATACAAATTCTAAAAAGAAATGTAGCGGGCACCCTGCTGATTAAATAGACATTGTTCTGAGACAATTCAACTTAATGAAGACTGATTGGGAAGTAACTGCTCACAGACCCAAACTTTATAGCATGGCTTTGAGAAAGTGAGAAGGAGCTCAATAACACCATAATTACACTTTATTGGAAACAGTAGCACCAGGCAGATGAGATAATGAATTTCAGTGTGTCTAACACAGACCATCCACCCCTGGAGGAACCCTGTGTTTGGACTGTGGAAGGAAGAGATTGATTAGACGGTGAGAAAGATTATATCCTAATTCACTGGAGATTTCTCCTGGCAAGAGCATTTAAAAGTTTTTGTGTACTTTTTCCCCCTTTGGAAAGCTTCACATAGTCTTTCATTATGTGATGAAATGAAGAGTTTCTCTGTGCATCAGGTGAAGTTTTGACAAAGCTTTGAAGCAGTGCCCTTGGGGTCCCCCTGGTGTGTCATCATGAATTCAGCTCTCCTGGGATCAGTATTCATAATTTCCGGAGGGCTAGACTCTGATTTGCATACAGAATGGCCCCTGTCAGCCTGCCAGAGGGAGGAGGGGTGGCAGTGGTGTTGGCGTTTTGCTGAGACGGTTGTCAATATTTATGACTCCCAGAAAGTAAAAATCAATAATGCTGTAAGCCAAGTGGAAGTTCCATTAGCTAAAAGCCAGGCTTCCTTCTTAGGGCAAGGGAAATGAGAAGCACAGGAGCCTGTTTGAGAATCAGTTCCTTAGGCGTTATTGACCTTCACAGAGGCAAGATAGGCCACTGCATCTAGAAACATCTTGCTTAACCCAAAAGCTGGAATAACCAGTGCATTTTCGTATTGCCACCACCTGTAATTGTTTTCATTTTTACAGGTACTATGAGAGTTGGGGGAGATTGTGTGTGTGTGTTGGGGGCGGGGAGAAGGGTGCATTAACCACTTGCATCACCTTTCCTGCTACCTGTGATTTGGAGGATTGATAAGGTTATACCCCTTTTAATAGTGCATTGAGCAGCCAAAAAATGGAGACTTGTTTAGGGATGTCCAATGTTGAGGGACACATGTTGAAATTTTAGGGATGTCGTAGTATTAATGTTTGGCCATCCTGGAATCCCCATTCTGCTTGGGTCAATATATGACTCTACATTGTAAGCTGTTTCCAGCTATCATAGAAGCCAGAAATCAGTGATAGCTAGATCAACACACCATTCCTGTGGTTCACTGTGTGTGTGTGTGTGTGTGTGTGTGTATCCCCATTTTTATTTATTTATTTATTTATTGGGAAAAATGTAGAACATCTTCCTTTTATCTCATTCTCAGGACATTTTTTTCAAACATTAATCTCCTCTCCTGTTATTCCTTTATAGACCCAGCCATAAATAAGGGTCTTACATCTCACCTAAGTTTTCATAGTCAGTGTTCACGGCCTGGCTCTCATCCCACCTATTGTTCTGAAAATCAAGGCCAGATCTCCCTCCATCCACAAAGGGGGAGAAAAAAACTGCTTACCAGTCTGAGTCCTTTTCCCCTTTATTATCTATTCATCAGTTTGACTGAAGTTCACCCTGTGTCCACCTGCTGGGTCCTGGGCTCTATGTCATGGCCCCAAGGTTTCAGATCTGATTGCAGCACGGGCCTGGCCTTTGAGGAGTTTATAGTTCAAGGGTGGCTAAAGGATATTGTGGCTGTGGAACCATGACTTACGAATATGAACAGTGCCAGTGATTTTCTTTAACTCATTTAGACGTTAAAAACTGTTTCAAAAGAGAATTTGCTGTACAATGATTCATATTTTCTACTGAACAAAAATTCATCTCCGTTGTTAGGGAGAATTATTTGTGTTGTTATCAGCCCTCCACAATTTATGTCCTGTCCCTAAAGAGTAATAAGATAGCCTGGTCAAAAACAATGAAAGATTCACTCCCCCATCAAATCAGATAATTCTGGGGATGGGTGGGAGCAATGCAGAGGGTCCTCTAGGCCATGGCCAGCATTTCACTGAAAGGATCTGCAGTGGTCTCTATGCCCATTTGCAAGTCGTGGACAATTTTTTTTTCCACATTTTTTTTCCCCCTGGGATGGGGATGCCAGGTGCTAAAGCAGCTCTTCCTTAAATGCCGGTGGGGGAGGTTAGGGACAGGGATTCACGAAGCTCCTAAGGATCACATCACATCCTTTCAGTATTCTCCACTACCTCAGCTGCTACTTTCCATTTCAGGGTTTTGTTATCTTTTAACTTAGATGAGCTCCCAGCCAATTTCCCGGGTTTTCATTGACTGATTTCTTCCAGTGCTTCCAAAACTTTAATGTGCGTATGAATCACTTGGAGTAGGGTGCAGATTCTGAGTCAGGAAGCCTGAGTAAGAGTGAGTCTGCATTTTCAAAGAGCTCCCAAAATGAGGCTCAAGCTTAAAGTCTTTGAATAGCAAAGATTTATCCCATGTGCAATTTTTTAAATGCCTACTATGTGCCAGGTGCTCAAGAAATATGGAAGAGAGGGAAAGAGAGGGAGGGAGGTTGATAAAGTCTGAGGTAAACAGAAATGAAATGAGATGGGTACGGCTTTAGGTCATGACATTGAGGGATGATAGTCATCATAATATTGTTTATTCCTCACAAAACTGAAGTCGGTCATTATTTCCCCAGAACTGAAAATGTCTTCAAAAAGATTTTTGACTCCTATGACAAACTGGTTAGTTAGTGCCTTACTGCAGGAAGTTCTTCTCTGTGATTATCGGACATCATTCTTAACTTTCATTGCCAGTGGGAATGACCTCAGAGGCCTGAAGGGTAAAGGACCAGCTAGCCTAACTGCCAGGCAGACATTTATCTCCGAGAGTCCCTGTGAAAATACTCTTTAACACAAAATTGAAATGTTTATTCCCAACTGATGTTTCCCAACTTCTGACCACTGAATTTGTGGCTCTCTAGCTCTAACCACGGCAAGTCTATTAGAAATAGTGTAGCCAAATGTAGGTAAACTGCAAAGAGAAAAGCTCAGAATGACCAGGAGATTGAAATGTGTTTTGGAAGCTTTATTCTCATGTCAGCGCTTCAAAACTGGAGACCCATCCATAAACCAGCAATCACTATACAGAGTGACTGATGTTTTAGTAGCGGGATATTTAGGGAATTGCAGAAACATAGCAAATGGACACATAATTCATGCTGGAGTTCCAGAAAACCTGCCTTCATGAAAGGCACTGAAGCTGAATCTTGAGGGAACCAGAACAGGGGGACCAGAAACGAGAAGTTTCCTTGGATGAGTGCACAGATAGGCAAAGGCTGGGGTGGTGTGGCCATGGTTTTTAACAAAGGGGAGAACAGTAAGGGAATGGGGGGTGGATTGAAGAGGACAGTGCAAATCAAGAAAAGTCATGGGGAAAATCGTTCAGTAACCTGGGTGTGATGTCTTGAAGACCCTGATTAGAAAACACCGCACAATTTTTAATGAGCAAATCGTCCGTATTCAGTCCTTACTGCGCCGATCTTCCCAATTCTTGCTGTGGAAAAAGCACGTCTGCACATTCTAGTTTCTAAACTGCACCCGTGTTCAGAGTTATGCCTAAGTGTGTTCACAGAAAGTATTTGGAATTCTTCATAACTGCATCTTTGATGTGATTTTTATGAGCACTGTTAATTTCTTTTCACATGAATAGCTTTAATAATGCTGCAATCTAAGTCCTGTTTAAATTAGTTTATATTGTTTTCTGTTTTCTCAGTGATCTTGCCACTGAATACAAAATTGAATTTACAGTTGGATATTGAAAATGACCGCTCCCCTTACACTCCTGTAACCATTTAGAGTGAGTTGCTGGGTTAGTCTTAATTAATATAAAGTCCCTTCTTACACAGCAACAGATATTGCCCAAACTTAACCAAATGCGCCTTAACTAATGTCTTCACATTGAATATACATGTCAGTACATCAATTTTACGTTGGCCTAGCAGTTTTAGAGAGTTCAGAAATGAGGATGAAATCAGGAGTTTTCACCAGAAGTGTACACTTCTTTTAAGCTAATCGAATTCTGCCTACAATTACTCGTGTTACATATTTTTTTTAACACTTGTTAAAATATGAGCAAGTCTCTTGCTTCCTTATTTTATAAATTGTATATTTTCAGTTGCTTAATCCTAAAACTGCTGTTTCTCTTTCTGAAAACTATCAATTAACTGTGATCTGCTGGTGAACTTACGCACTCCGTCTAGGAGCGAGGAACAATAAAATTTGCTTTTCAGATCATTTCAGCAAACATATATTTTTAAAATTGAAGTGTGCTCTCCCTGACAGTAAATTAGTGTATTTATGAACTCAGTGACCACAGGCTAGAGAAGGAAAAACAACCAGTAACAGGAGGGAAAAATAGAACAGCATTGTTCTCTCTCCTAGTTAGCTCCCCAACAAAATCATGGAGGGTTTCTTTTGCTCTGTGTTATGCAGAGATGAAAGTCCCAGCTAAGGGGAAAAATGGTACATGAAGTCGGTGTTTTCTTTTTTGTTGTTATTTTTTAAGAGGGGGGAAAAAAAGATTTCTTATAAGCATTAGGTTTATTCGTGCTGTCTTTTGGGAGGTCCATTCTCCTAACATATATTGGCAGGGAGAGAGGTAGAGAGTGCACGCGGGAGGCAAAATTTATTCTGACTGTAACGGTCACAGTGGGCCTCTCACAAACATAATGCTAAATTATGGGCCTCTCCATGGGCTGAACGTAATGTTAAGTTGTATGATGGATTTTATCTTACACAAGCCGCTCCGGTCCATGAAATGAGATAAGAAACCACTGTAGCTGGAGTTCACAGAGGGTTGAGCTCAGACTGAAATTCCAGAGTTAACAGAATTGGATGAGCCTGCCGTGAGACTGCACGTGTATGTTCTGCGCCTGTGTGTTGAGATTTTCAAGGAAAGGTGTCTTTGTGGGGTGCCCCGTGGGTGTTCCCAGGGTCTGCTGTCTCCTCCTGTGAAGGTGTGAGGGTGGAGGGGGCAGGTTTGCACTGAAAAAAGGCTTTGATCCCCAACCCTAGACTACCCCTGCCACAGTGGGAGAGGGCCTGGGTGGATGCTGATCAGTAGAATGTGTTCGATGTGTACTTCCACCGTGGAGAAAGCAGAGCACATCCCACACACGGGGTCAGGCTGGTCGGTCCTGCCTTCCTTCAGCACACATACTTCTGCGCAGGCAACAGCCACTATAAGGAAGGGGTGCCCCTTCTGGGAGGGGGCCTCTAGCAGGAAAAGTACTAAAGGTATTTCTGTAATGTGCTATGAAATTCACAGAGAGCCCCAAGAAGGAAGGTTTTGTGTGATGTGTAACATACCAACAACAGTGGTTGATTAAAAACATGTGGTGTGTTAGATAAAACAAAACTCCTCTACCAAGTATGAATCACACTCTGTCCAGTCATCTGGGTGTGTGTGTGTGTGTGTATGTGTGTGTAAATAATATATAATAAATAAAAATAGATAATAATATAGAAAATATATGCAAACACAAAGATACACAGTTTTTCTGATGTTCCTTGAGTGGAGGGATCATAATAAGCACTCAGTATCTATCAGATAAAAATAAGTAAGAATCTGAATCTTCCATTTTAATTTTGCTTCTGATTTTTAGAATTCAGAGCTTATATAGTTTTCTTGAGAAATGTAAGGTATTCTTCTCAAGCCACATTTTCCAAGGGTAGAAAAATGTAAGTGGAAGACTTCTCCCCTCAGATTTGCCTGGGAAGTATGCAGGAAGCCTTCAGCAGTAGGATTGATTAAATGTTGTGATAATTGACATATAACTTCCAGTTCTAATTAACTTAATTACCTTCAAACTTGCTTTTTTTCCCCCCTACTTCTAAGCCATATAACAGGTCTGTTCCAGTAACAATTCCCAAACAGGCAAGTTTGTTTTCTTTCAAATAAACTTTATCATTTATTTACAGGTGGAACCTCATTCCCCACTCCCCCCACCCCCAAATCCCCATACATACCTCAAACCAAGTTTCAAATGCATTCCAATAGGTTTCCAAATTGCTTTGGGAGAAAACACTGACCACCCAGATAACAAGTCCTCTTTTGCTGAAAACAAGGAAATATTCTGTTTTTCAGCCTAATTAAATATGTTGTATTAAACCTAAGATGAAATTAGTTTTGAACTGTAGTATAAAAAGAACTGACTAATTCTTACTAAAGCCTTGGGAACAATATCATCCGTTACATCCAGTTTTAAAATAGTTAACTCTGTCATCCATATTTAGACATCCATTTTTAGAATCTGCTGATTCTAAGCCAGAAAAGTAGTATCGTTGTATAATATATCTGATGAAAGAATAAAGTGGATACCAGATAGGTTAATGACAGTTTTTCCAGCCAGTCTTAAAAGAGAGAAATCCGGGTTTGGCATACTGTGTTACCAAGAATGCCCAGAACAGACCTCAAACTGAATTTTCTGGTTTCATAGATGAGAGAGTGAACCACTATTTGTTTCTTGGATGGCTCTATGGGACCATGGAGTTAGAGGTGGAAGGGGAAGCCAAGGGATGCTAGAGCACTTCATCTTAGGAGAAATAATTTGTGAAGTTCGGGAAATGCATTCATTAAGATGGTCCCTGTTAGGTCTTTTGAGAAGAGCCTAAAGTCAAGTCCATTTTCTTGCCTTGGCATGATTTGTACTTGGTGGTCTTCCATTTCCAGATGATAGCAAGTTTTCAGAGGCTATCACAGTGCTCCTTTCCTGGATTGAACGTGGGGAGGTGAATCGGCGTTCTGCAAACCAGTTCTATTCCATGGTGCAGTCAGCCAATAGCCACGTCCGCCGGCTGATGAATGAAAAGGCCACCCATGAACAGGAGATGGAAGAGGCCAAGGAGAATTTTAAAAACGCCTTAACCGGAATCCTCACCCAATGTAAGTAAAATTTTGGGGGCCATTTGTTTTCGTTGTGATTTTGCCTTTTCTTTTGCATTCCTTTAATTTTGGTTTTCATTTTGGGGGTAAGTAGTTCAATAATTTCCCATTTTACTCCATACGGAATGGCAAACCTCATAACCTATTTCATATTCTGTGGCAACTTGGCGGAACACGGACCCTGCCCTGAGAGCTTACTTCTCAAGGTGAGCAATGTTTCTGTAGCTTTTCCTCAGAACACCAAACCTGGCCCCTGGGGCAGGGCAGCCAGAAGCTTCTGTGCGACTGTGGACCCACCTCAGGTCACACCGCACCTGCGGTGCAGCCACCCTTTACCTGTGGGCTGGCCCCACATGCAGGACGTGACCTGCATGGCCTCCTAGTGCCGTCACTAGGAAGCAGACCCTGAGTACATTGTCCTTGAGCTCTGTTTAGGATGAAAGCACCATCAGAAAAACTCCTCCTCAGGATCCCTTATTTGAGGTGAGCTTTGGCTGTCAATGTGTGCAACTCAGGAGTTGAGATTTTTCTACAGTCTAATTTTTTTGTCCTTTCTTCGTCTGGAAAGCAAATTGCCTTAACTGCTTAATGCTGGCGATTTTTCATGTCCAGACCTTAAATTGATGTAGGGGTATAAATGGGCTTTCTCATAGAACAATAGTCAGGGTAATTACCCAGGGCTCTATTCGAAAAAAGGGCGTATAATTTTTTTTCTGGGCACTCTGTCTATGTCTGTAGTTAGCATCACAGCAGCATCATGCATTATGGTTGCTGATGTTCCCGCGGTTGGTTAAAGCCATCGAATGACACTGTAACAATGCCCGCTCCATTCGGTACCATGTGGGACGGTGACATATGCAATTTACATATTCATTCCGTGAATGAGGAATTTTTTCAGTGATACAGTGTGCCAAAACGTCGATCGCCTCTTTCATCAGTGTAAACCCAAGGGATGACATATCTATCTGTTAGGACGGGAAGAGAGAGGGACATGAAAAACTAGGCTCTCAGGTATCTTATATGACTTTGTTGTCAGAAGAACATTTTTTCATAGCAACATAAAATATATAAGAAACGTGCACAGGTGAATACTGGTAAGTGACCAGATATCCAGTAGGAGACTAACCTGGGACACCTGTCTTTATAGAAAAGGAAAAGGAAAAACAGAAGTGCTGCTGTCTCATCAGACCATTATCAGACCACTTTCCCTCGATGACCTATCGTGAGGGACGGCCTTTCCTTGGACTACATACGCCCAGCAGCTCTGAGGTTAGGATTACTAGGGATAGGATAAAGGACACTAATATTGATTTCCTCTTTAAAACGAGGGAAGCATGGAAGGGATGAGTGGGTGGAGGGGAAGTAAGGCTGGTTGGTAATGGAGAAAAGGAAGAGAGGGAAAGGCCACTCAACTCTAATGATACCGTCCCTCCAAAGCGATGGCAAGCCAGGTGCCTGAACATGGGAATATTATTGGATACCTCTTGTTCGCTAGCATCAATTTTAAATCCGTTTTCACTCCCGTGACTTTACAGTCATACCCGGCAGGGAACATCCAACCCTTGTCCTGACCATGAAGGTAGGAAGGCAGCCGTGCATTAAAATAGAGGAACAATTCCGTGTCCTTCGGTCTTATCCATTAAAAGAAGCCCCTGTTAAAAAGAGGCCCAGCTCCTGTGACTGAAGAAATTCAATGCGCTTAACATGATGCAGGACTGAGTTGGTCTTGTTTGAAGAGAGAGATAGAGGAAGAAGCCTGGCTTGTGGCAGGGTCCAGACGTCAGCATTGGATTACTGATAAAGGCTGAACTGGAAAGGGAAGTTCAAGTCCCTTTAACAGGCTTTCTACTTTTCTACTGTGAGGCCTCCAGGGGGCGCATCTGGCCACAGGCAGCCCAGAAGCCCTGGGCCCCACTGCACAGTGAGGAGGAGCAGAGGGAAATGGGGGATGGGGTGGGTGGGTGGGGTGGTATGGGCAGGCTGACCTGCCCCTGCTCTGGGAGGGAGAAAGTAAAGGGCTAGAGCAGGACCAGGAATTCCGGAGGGAAATTCACCTCACGGAAACCTAAGAGTGGAGACTCCTGTCCTAGATGCCTCTTCAGCACTTCCCACTATGAAATATAAAAAATGGAATTCTTGCTTTTAATCTTTAAACCCATTCTGTTTTAGATTTTTCCTTTACATTTTAGGGAATTCTCAGACCCAAATCCTACAAGTAATTTTTACCCTCATCATCTCCTTCTACCAAGCCCGTATTCAGGCCATCAGGAAACCCCACTGTGTCAGCATTCAAAAACTATGGCTTTTCTTCATTGTAACTACCAGCATTCAAGGGCAGGCTGTCTGCAGTGTGGCAGCGGCCTGGCGCCTCAGTTAGACCTGGTGTCCACCTGTGAGTAACAAAAAACCCCGCCTAACTTTGCCTGAAACAAGGGAGGTTTTTCCCTTTTCAGACCTGGTAAAATCTGGATTTAGGTGTTTGTTGGCATGGGTTCAGGGCTGTCACCCTGAGGTGTCTGTGAGGCTATTAACTTTTCCTAGGTGATGGTCCAAAATCACCGCTTTTACTCAGGCCATCACTTCTTTTTTTACAAGCTCAAGTCGCATCCAAGGGAAAAAGCAGAGGACCGGGTTGTGCCTTTAGAGCAAGAAAGCAAAACTTGCCCAAAGATCCCCAACAGACTTTCATTTCTGTCTCATTGTGCAGAATTATTACATGTGTCCATGCCTAGCTATAAGGAAAGTAGGAAATATCCTTTCTTGAGTGGGCGTGTTGCTCCCCAGAATAAAACTGGAGATCTCATAGGAAGGAAGGAAGGGAGGCTGGCTGCCTGGAGGCATTTTGCAGTTTCTGCCACATATAGTCCCTCCTTTTCCACTTTTATTCCTGTTCAATCTATTTTTCACACATCGTCTAATATAATTCACATCATATCTTCCCCACTTAAATCCCTTGAGTAGGTTCCCATTGCACTTATAGTAATATTCACTCTCCCCAGACTAAAAGCTCTCCATTCCTTCCATTTCAACGTCCGTTTTCCCTTGGCTTACCGTGCCTCATCCCCACGGGCCTCCCTGCCCTGGAGCCTGTCAGAACCGCCTCCCACCTGCAAGCCTCTGCACCTCTGTCCTGCCTGTTGGTTACTGCCCCCCTCCCTGCATGTGTGAATCCCTCCCATCCTTTAGGTCTTGGCCCAAAGCCCACCCTTCAGAGAGACCTTTCCGCTTCACCCTTCCCCAGGAGGTTCATCAAGTTCGAGGTCCTTTGGAGTACTTACTGAAGTGTGCAATGATGTCGTGATTTGTCTGCTTGTGATTATCAGTCTTGCACGCATACCAGGTGTCTGGAACACAGACTCAGGATGATGAGTGAGCAAGCACATGAGTAAATGGGAAGGATGGCAGGAAGGAAACTGGAGACAGTTCAGAAGTTCCCAGGGCCCTCCAAGAGTGGTTAGGTGCAGGTGGCACAGTCTGGGGTCCTGGGCCTTCAGCTTTGCTTGAATGGCTAAGCACGTCCGAAAGCTCACTAGCTGTGCCTTGGTTGGCAGCTGCTGCACTCTCCCAGACCCCTGGTAGCAGGTTAGGGGGCGTTAGGGGAGTCAGCATGGAGGAGTCAACAGAGAAACTCATGTTGGCATTCCTCAGTTGCAGTTACATTTCCCATCTACCTATTGCTGCGGGAGAGACCCCCCTTAGCCCTGTACTTGGCTTCTGGGGAAGTGTTTCAGCAGTCAGCAGAGACGGTGAAAAGTCCCAGCTGACATTGATAGCCCACAGTGCCGTGGGGCCCACCCCAGCCACAGAGGGCCTGAGGGGCCTTTATGTGCCTTGATAGTTAAGGCCTTCGGGACAACTTCCAAGATCTTAAAGACCTTAAACATGAGCATTGACCTGGAATGAAGCCTTTGAGGGAGAACAGGAAGATGGCCTGCCTTACTGAGCAAGCTCAGAATTTTCCATTCCTTCTTATGTGCTGTCACAAAGATGACCACTCCCCAGGTGCACAGGGAACCCAAGCCTACCATCCGTCATGACAGATGTCACCTGGCTGAGCTGTGAGGTGTGTGCACATTTCATTGCTCTTTGAATTTTAAATACATCTCCTTTCACGTCTGGTGCAGTTGCATCTGTTTGTCTCGACCATGTTTTCTACTTATCCCAGAACCCTTTAGCGTAGTGGGGGGGAGTTTGGCATCAGCATGTGATGCTGCTTCCAACATAATGACCGCCAGAGTCCACAGCGATTGGCACACTTGCTGCATTTTCTAAGAGCAGAACCAGCCACACCCCCATTTGTCTGCATTTATGCTTCTGGAAAACACCACAGGAGTCACATTTCGGCTCTCTCATTTAGAATTAGATCATGACTGTTAAGCACAAAGGTTCAGGAATGGCATCTCAGTTTTCTTTCTCCAGAGGGGCTGGAAATCGGGTTGTTTGGCAGTAACCCTGAGCCCACCCTCCCACACAGAAGATCTCCACAGCGCCCCCGCCATTCACCCTAGCGCCCCATGGTGGGCTCTCCGTTGGAAAGCCATGACGTTCT
The DNA here is from genome assembly GCF_022355385.1 of Mustela nigripes. Classification (NCBI taxonomy): domain Eukaryota; kingdom Metazoa; phylum Chordata; class Mammalia; order Carnivora; family Mustelidae; genus Mustela; species Mustela nigripes. The sequence goes on from NC_081571.1 coordinate 30,314,761, forward strand.
GACTTTCCACAAAGTGTTCTAAGGCAATTTGAAAGCAAGTATATTGATGAGCTAGCTTATTACAGCAGATGGGGCTGGCCTGGTGTCCTGAAGGGAAGGCTCATTTAACAACTTCAAGAGAAGTTCAGGCACATTTTTGCAAAACGCTAAGCATGGTAAAAGTTTGGGTCCCTCGATAGATTTTACTGGAAATAGAAGGGAAATTTCACTAAGTATTAGTCCATTAAACTGGATTAGATGCACCCATCCTTGCTTTGCTTGTCATATTTGTCCTTGCTTTCATATTTGAGCAGATAGCATTTGCTCAAAGGGGGAAAAAAATCAAGAGCCATGAATAATAACTTAAAGAAAAAGTTGTGATTTATTTCAAGGCTTGCATCAAGGTCCAGTAGTTACCTTCGAGCAGCCTTGTTGGTGTTCAGTCCTGCAAACATTTGTTTAAGTTCTAGGCTTCCTCGTATCTCTGGTCTTCACCCCAGGACCAGCTATTAAACAGAATCAAGCAGGCGTGGTTTCCATCTGAGCCTTGGCTTTAAGCATCAAGGGGCGGCACCTGATGCATCTAAGAGTTTGGGGAGTTCAGCATCCATTCGCTTCTTTTTGGGATCATTTTTTACTTCAGACCATGTTCGTGCAGTTCTGAGAGGTATCAGTGGTGGACGCCATGTATCGTGGCATGGAAGCTGGGGCTCTCTCCTCTTTTCCGGCCAGCTGGGTGGATCTCATCTGCTAGATATAGAAGGAAGAGAAAAAAAAATATCACCTCAGGTGAATCATCTCACTCTTATGTCATCTTATCCTTAGGTCATCCTTGCCTCCTGTTTGTTTCATTTCTTAACCTGTCCATTGGGCTGAAAACTTCCCCATTTTTTCCCCACTGAGAGATTTTGGGGTTCTGATCTTCTTTGCTTTTTAAAAATGTATGCTCCGTAGGCACTCACTCCCTGTAGGCCTGCCCACTTTCAGTTTTTCAGTTACAGCAAAGCTTGTCATTTCAAAGCTCAGAGAGGAGCTGTTTATAAAGTTCAGGAAGCATGTACCACAGCATTCAATTATTAATATGCATGCCAAGATGATCAATTGTGCATGCCTTGTTACAACACGCACTCATCTAATGAAAATTTAAACACTCCGTGATATCCCCACTTTGGTACTTCCCCAGTACACTTCCCAGTAAGAGAGAAGAGAAGTAAGGGAGGAACGTGGGGGAAAGGCAATTGGGAAAGCAGACGGCAGTGAAGGGTTGATTAATATTAATTTAAGAATATGTGCCATAAATACAATGAGCAAGACTGGAAAGTAGAAACTGTAGAATGTCAGAGTGAGAGGGGAGTTCAGAGACCCATTTTCTCACACCCTGCCATTTTAGAGAGGAGCGAACAGAGGTTCTAGAGAGGACAAGACACATCTTGGTCATTTAGCAGTCTGTGGGCAGATCAGAACACAAGACTCTTGGTCCACTGTGCAGTTAGCTGTCTACCACTGTGCTTGGGTGTGTTTTTATGAACAGCAAAAATGAGCAGAGGAGGACATTATAGCTATAAATTTATAGCGTACAGGTGGAGTTGAAGAAATGTTCGGTGATACTCCGCGCCGGTTTCACAAGGACTATAAATGCTACTGCCTGGTTAGGAAATGAAGCCTTTGCCTCTAGCGGTCCCCTCGCTCCCCCTCCACGCTGGTGCCAATGCTCCATCCCTTGCCTCCAGTATTTCCCTCGAGCCCAGGCAGGAGCCTCTATCATGCATGCTCCTGATATAGCTAATCGCCCCAGCCCCCTCCAGTACCCTCTACAGCACTTATTACCAAGCTCCCTATCCCCTTGAGCATTTAATTCTTTCCAATTATCTTACGCACATTGAGTTGTGGGGTTTGTGTTTTTCTTTCTAGCAAGACTTTAGATGACACAGAGGCCATTTACTGGTGCCCTTTCCCACCTCCCTGAGCTATGCCCCAGTCTGTATAATTCCCAGCTTTGTATCAGAGACCTCAGTACAACTACTGGCTGTTGGTCAAAGATTATAGATGGAAATGAAGGTGGTATCGGAAATCAGGCTGGACCCTAAAAACTGCAAGACATGTTCTATATGCTGGGCTGTTTGAATAAACCGTGAGCTCAGCTGACTTCGCTCCAACATGCCATCTTCCTTCAAGTAGAACACACAGTATATTCTTCAGCTGAGCAACATGCAGTAGTGCTGTCCCAGCCCTGTTATTAATACTGTGAGCTGGAGATCGGAGAACTGAGGACTACCATGCGCATTTGCTTTGTGTGTTTATGATAGGAATCAACGCCACCCTCATCTTAGATCTTGAAAATAGACAGGAGAGGCTGTTGACCAGGCCTGAAGAGATGCTGGTTCTAATCCTGGCTTGACCATCAGTTAGCCAGGTGACTTTAAGACAGTCCCCTGAGCATCCTGGGTCTCAGTTTCCCCATCTGTTCGGTAGCACAAGGATTTGACCAGACAGCACCCCCTCTAAAGCCCATTCCCATTCTGAAAAGTCTACAGTCCTTATCATGTCCATGACTTTGATCCCTTTTCCCTTGAATATCTGAAACAGAGCCAGCCTCCCTGCTGGGATCCAGCCAAGATGCTGAGATCTCCTTAGCTGATCACAGAACAGTGGCTCCTGTACCCTCCTAGGTGCATGCCCTGCTTCTGCCTCACTGTGGAGGTCATGTCTGCAGGGCAGTTCTGCAAATTTCAAGCCACATTTCAACCCTGGGAGTCTGTGGGCGGCACCCGGCTGGGATGCTGCAGAGTCTAGACAGGTCAGGATCCTTGTTGGGGGGGCTGCACCTTCCCTGACTGGTCTCCTCTATCACATCCCCATCTGCTTTCTTGATTAAAATCGTAAAATCCTCAGGTGTTTGAATGAATGATGAAATTCACCCACAAATATTTACTGGGCGCCTTTTAAATACCCAGTAGTACACGGAGTGCTGGAGTGACATATGCGGGGTCTGTGACCTCCCTGTGGACCGTGACCTTGCTTTCAGGCAGATGGGTGTTATCATCCCAATTTCTTCTGCCTGGAAAGCTCTTTCTGAAACCACTCACTTCTTAGGAACATCTCAGCTAAACATTTTTTTTTTTTTTAATTTCTGCCAAGGGAAATTTGGCTTCTATGTTCCTGCTGTCGGAAAGGAATTTTATGAAGTGTTAAAATGTTTTCCATGTCTGTGGTCGTCATTGCTATCGTTCATCCATGGGAAAAAAAAAAAAAAATACCCTAATTGCTTTAGCAACTCGACAGGTTTTCTGCTTCTCCTCCAAATCATACTGATAGCTATATTTGCCAGTGTTTTAAGTGCTGGAAGCATTATTTTCATTAAAAAAAAAAGAAAAGAAAAGAAAAAAAACCTATTTGCTCTCAGAGAATCAATGTCCAGAGAAAATATTTTTTTATAAAAACTTTCAAATCAAGACTGAGCACAGAATTTCCTATTTCACAGGATACGAAAAGCAATAGGAGCGGATACTGGAAGTCTGCCAGATCTGAGTTGAGCCTTTTTTGGTCTCTCTCCTTTCAGTCTCACTGAAAATATATGTACTGAGCCACGTAATACCACTACAATAATAACACACACACACACACACACAAAATGTTTTACTGATAGCAAAATAAGAGACAAAAATTAAGCCTTACACTCTGGAATAATAAGGAATTGTGGAAGCCTAGATTTCAAGAGTTAATATAGTATATGTTGAGTGAAGAGGACAGCAATTCAGAAAAGATAGAACTTTGGGGAGCTAGAGGTGAAACCCCGCCATCTTAATATGAGCCCACTTGAAGGGACTGGAAAAGAAGGCACTGCCAAGTGTAAGGAGGAGGTGGGAGGGGCATGGGTGGAGGAGGAGGGGATCGGCTAAGAGGAAGTGGTCTCTGAGCTACTTTGGAAAGAATCTGCCTGCAAACTGTTTTTTTCCCCACAAAAACTTTTTCAAGCCAAGACACTTTTAAACTAGATCTAAGGAAAAGTGAGGTGTCAGTATAGTTACTTTAAGGCAGAGATGATATGTTCTGGACTCTTCTATGCAACTGACAAAGAAGTACAAGTTGGTGTCCATCATATGACCTGCAAAGCAAAAAATATTTCCTGTTTCTTTATGGAAAAAGCTTGCTGACCCATCTTCATCTTCTGTGGGATCCCAGAGCTGGGCAGATATTTAGAAATGGCTAGACCATCCCCTTTTGCTTTGGACCTCAAACATAGAGGCTTTCTTGAGGGCACATGGCTGCTTGGTGCTAGAGCTCAGACTTCCCCACAACCTGGCTTCCTGGCTCTCCCTCCCTGCTCAGGCTCACATGGAGCCCCACAGTGTCCCATTCCTAAAAACACTTCCTCAGCCCTGCCCCACCTTCTCAGGTTCTCCCCTCCCCCAGGTTTATTATCCAACAACAGTGATGAACAAAAGTAGGGCAGAGTGGATTTCAGATGACTGCTGAGGGAGGGAAGTCCAATCCAGTCCAGGAGACACACATGAAGTAGGGGCCCTTTTGTAGACACTCCTTCATTGTCTTCCGGATTCCTTGGTACGCTTATGGAGAGGGGTCAGTCAGCTTCCTGCCCCATAACAATCTCAACTATTTGGCTTCTTCCTTTTAGAAAATTCTACATACCTTAAAAAGTTTTGACCCAGGGGTCCTTCAAGCCTTTCCTGTCTCCTTCGGTGCTCTCTTCAAGCTTCTCCTCCTATGACTCCATCCTGTCAGTAGTGGTCTCCCCCCAGGACTACAAGAACCAGCAGTATCTTCATCCCTATCCCCAGTGCCTAGCTCAATGCCTGGCATGGTACACCCCACAGTCCTCATGAGACTTTGCCCATAGTATAAATCCATATACAAATGTTTATAAATAGAGTTGGCCCATGAATAACATGGGTTTGAACTGCTGGTCCACAGATTTTTTTCAATACAGCACAGTAGAACTGTAAATGTATTTTCTCTTATGATTATCTTAGTGTTCCTCTAGCCTCCTTTATTATAAGAATATAGTATGTGATACATATGATATATAAAATATGTGTTGATCAGCTATTTTATAAACTGTAAGCAGGAGGCTATTAAGTTTTGGGGGAGTCAAAAGCTATATGCAATTTTTGACTGGGGGTGGGGCAGGTCAGTATCTGCCACCCCCCACATTGTTCCAGGGTCAGATATACATAAGTTGAAGTCGAGCAGATACAATTCCATTCCCGATTTCACCACTTGCTAAGTATATGACCTTGGACAAGTAATAATACCTCTCTGAGAATCTGTTTCTTTATCCGTGAAATGGGCGTAATGGAAGCACCAGTCCCAGAGAGTTGTTGGGAAATTTAAATGAGATAATGGTTTAAATCAGAGTTCTCAAATTTCAGCATTCATTGGAATGATCTGGAAAGCTTGTTAAAACAGCTACTGGATTGGTGGTTGCCAGAGGTTGAGTTTAAGGGTACAGGAAATGGGTGAAGGACATCAAAAGGTACTAACTTCCAGTTAATCTGAAAAATACTTAGCGGGCATGAAATTGGAATACAGTTTGGCAATAGCTCTCAAAAATTTAAAATTCAGATACTCTTTTATCTGTTCCACTGCTAAGAATTTCTTATAAAGACCCTTATATAAAAATGTCAAAAGATATGTCTGAGGATGTTCATTGCAGCCTTACTAATACAGGAATACCTCAAATATACTGCGAGCTCAGCTCCGGGCTCTCACAAGAAAGTGAATATCACAATAAAGTGATCCCAATGAATTTTTTGGTTTCCCAGGGCATATAAAAGATATACTTACCCTGTGGTAGTCTATTAAGGGTGCTAAAGCCTTTTGTCTCTAAAAAATCACTGTACATAGCTTGATTAAAAAATACTTTGTGGCTGGGGTGCCTGGGTGATTCAGTTGGTTTAGCATCTAACGCTCAATTTAGGCTCAGGTCATGATCTCAGGGTCATGAGATCAAGCCCCGTGTCAGGCTTTTCGCTGGGCAAGGAGCTTGCTGAAGTTTCTCTCTCTCTAAAAAAATAAAATAAAATAAAAATACTTTGTAGCTACAAAATGCTAACCATCTGAGCTTTCAGGGAGTTGTAATCTTTTTGCTAGTGGAGGGTCCTGTCTTGTCACTGATGGCTGCTGACTGTTCAGGATGGTGCTCACTGAAGGCTGGGGTGGTTGTGAGAGTTCCTTAAAATAAGATAGCAGTGAAGTTTGCCACATTAATTGACTCTTCCTTTCACTTGAACACTTAGAGGCCACTGTAAATTAATTGGCCTAATTGCAATATTGTTGTATCTCAGGAACTAGGGAGACCCCAGGAGAAGAAGAAAGGTGGGGGAACAGCCCATCAGTGGAGCAGCCAGAACACATACATTGATTGATTAAGTTTGCCATCTTATGTGGGTTTGGTTTGCAGCGCCTCTAAAACAATTACAGTAGTAATACTAAAGTCCCCTGATCAATATCATCATAACAAATATAATAATGAAGAGAATTTGAGATATGGCAAGCATTACCAAAATATGGCACAGAGACATGCAGTGAACAAATGGTGTTGGAAAAAGAGTGTTGGTGGATGCGACGGACAGAGAGTTGCCAGGAGCCTTCGATTTGTAAAAACCACAATTATCTGTGAAGTGTAATAAAGGGAAGCACGGTGAAATGAAGTGTGCCTTTCACATGCACATCAGTAGATTTCCAAGATATGTTAAGTGGAAGCAAGTCCCAGCACAGTGTATATAATACTAGCACTTGTGTATAAAAAAAGGAATGTTGTACATAGAAAAATAGACAAGTCTATACCATATGTTTAAGGTTTTTTCTCTGGATGGAGATGCTAGCATCTGTTAAGAGTGGTTACCTTTAAAGAGAGAAATTGGATGGGAGGTAGCCAGGGAAGGTGGCCTTTTATATTTTCCTTTGTTCCTTTTTTCTTATATATATCTATTACTTTCATTTAGTTGATAGGGATAATCTACCCAGGAGGATTTATTGGATTTTTAAAAGCCTCATAAATGCTGCATATGGTAAGGAACCATTAAAATTGTGATATTCTTATAGATTGTTGTTTTGATACTTCTCAAAATGTTTGAATATATGCATTAACAAGGGGATCTGCAGTTTCTGAAATGTATTGAGATTTATACAAAGCTTAAGAAGTCAACACCATTTAAGGTGACTTAAGTCACCTCATCATTTATTTGAATCACCAGCCCCTGCTTACTTGAAGTTGGCTAAAAGCATCCTATTTCTTTTTTTTTTTTTATAATTTGATCACCATGTTTCTCTTTCTTTCTGTCTCCATTGCCATTCCCCCCCAAAGAACCAACCATCTGGCCTCGTCTAGCCAGGAAGTTAAGAAACATGCTGCTGGCTCAGGCTGTCCGACCTCAGGTTTAATGGGGCTGTGATGGATTCACAGTGTCACTCAGCAGTGCTCTTTTTCACCCATCTCCAGAGAAAACCCCAGCCTGCCCTTTTTCCTCCTCAAGTTGAAATTCTAGGCCATGCCTCCCTAATGTATGGGTCTGACCGTGTTAATTCTCTGTTTCCCGGGCTTCCTGCCAGGCTGACTGGCAGGCTCCTCTGTGCTCAGGACCCAGAGTGAGTAGGCAGGAATCTCTCTGGGAATCTCTCTTCCTGGCTTGCCCTGCCCCTGTCAGACACTAACTGCTCCTCCCTCTGGCTTTGTCTTGCTCCTCTGGGTGTCCTGAGAGCCTGAATCACTTACTGTATTTTCTCTGTTACAATTCTTCAGCCTGGAGCCAAGACTCATCAATTCCACCCCAGCTTTTAGGATTTAAAAACAGTAACAAGCTGGGGCGGGGGGGTGGGGGGGGTCAACTGTTTCATTAGTTATGTGCCTTTCTTTGAACATCTTTTCTGAGCTATTCTTAGAGGATGTAGAAAAATGTTATCCCTTAAAGGAAAACCACATTTCCTCAGAAGCTTACAGACTTAGGCTCTATGGTGAGCCCAGATTACATTAAAAACAAAAATTGAGTTTGGAAGACTTGTTTGAGATACTCTATTAAGGCAAGCCTTCTGCCTGGAAGGACTTAGTTTCTCCAGATATTTGCCACAGTAAAGGGATCAAAGGCTCTCTCGCAGCCATTTAGCTAGAGCGCACGAGGTAGGAAGTGCAGGGACTATGGAAGAACGCAGTCAGGAGGACAAGGAAAAGGCTGGGTTTGGAGGAGCCTGACCTTTGGAGGAGCCTAACCTCCCTCTTCCTTGCTTCCAAGGCTTTTCTTTTTTTTTTTTTTTTTTTTTTTTTTTTTATAATTTTTTTTTTTTTAAGATTTTATTTATTTATCAGAGAGAGAGACGGAGAGCGAGCGAGCACAGGCAGACAGAATGGCAGGCAGAGGCAGAGGGAGAAGCAGGCTCCCTGCTGAGCAAGGAGCCCGATGTGGGACTCGATCCCAGGACACTGGGACCATGACTTGAGCCGAAGGCAGCTGCTTAACCAACTGAGCCACCCAGGCGTCCCAACTTCCAAGGCTTTTCTGCCCGGAGCTCTGAATTTAGGAGCCTTGTACAACCCCGAAACCCGAAGTTTTGTGCTTGATGCTCTGATCCTTCTCAGAGAGTTTGTTTATTTTGTTTTATTCTATTTTACTTTATTTATTTAGATTTTATTTATTTATATGCCAGAGAGAGAGCACAAGTACGGGGAGCAGCAGGCAGAAGGAGGAGCAGATTCCCTGCTGAGCAGAGAGCTCAATGTGGGACTAGATCACTGGCACCCTGAGATCACAACCTGAGCCTAAGGCAGATGCTTAATGGACTGAGCCACCCAGGCAGCCCGCAGAGAGCTTGTTTCAGCAGGGCGTGTTTCTGGGTAAACGGATATCCTGTTCTGAGCTTTCCTTCCCTTAGACTGAAGGCAAGTCTTCTAATGGTAATTTACAAAGCTCTCTCCCAAGTGAGAAGTATGTTCTGAACTCAGCAGATGTCCAAACATTTTGACGTGGAGGAAAGTACTAAAATAAATAAATAAATAAAGATTATTAAATTAGTCTTATGGATTTTTTTTTTCAGATTCTTATTTATTTATTTGACAAACAGAGATCACAAGTAGGCAGAGGGGCAGGCAGAGAGAGAGAAGAAGGGAACCAGGCTCCCTGGTGAGCAGAGAGCCCGATGTGGGACTCGATCCCAGGACCCTGGGATCATGACCAGAGCTGAAGTCAGAGGCTTTAACCCACTGAGCCACCCAGATGCCCCAGTCTTATGGATTTTTTTAAAAAATTCTGAAGATTATACATATACACATGTGTGTTATGTGTGTGTATGTGGGTCTCTTTACACATAGCAAAGAATGACTAATCACTAGTAGGATATTTAGTTAATTGAACAAGGAGAACCCCAGACAGAGGTGGCTCTGGTGTGGTTGTGGCGTACATAGGCAAACCCAAATCCAAGTCTACAAATGCCTGAAGTCACAAAATCAAAACCTAAATACAACCAATCACAAGCAACCAATTAGGCCTGAAGCTGTGACCAATCCATGATTTCCTTGCTTTGCTTCTGCCTTTTCTCTAGAAAAGCCTCTTCCCAGCCCTGCCAAGAAGGGGAGCGCCCCTAACCACTGCCTATTTGGCATGGCCTGATTCCATCCGTTTTGCTCAAATTAACTTCAGATTTTTAACAGACCTCAGTTTATCTTAACGTGGGGTCTGCAGCCGCAAAGGGTGATTAGCAACTTCATCAAAGCTCTGTTCCCCTTCTCTTAGGTTCACTTATACCTGCTGGATATATGTTACAGAATCTCTTTTGACATCTAAGACTGACATTCAAACGTACTGTGAAAAAAATCACTTTTAATTTTTTCTTGATTCTCAACCTAATTTAGGCAAAACATTATAATGTAGAATTTGACAGTGGGCTGGGGGAAATTTTCAAGTTGTGTGAATGTAGATTTAAGTTTTCCGACTGATCTTTTTCTGTTGATAGTACTTTCAAAATATTTATGTGTATAGCTGATCCAGCCTCAACTAGGGCCTCAGAACCTCGTAGTCTCTCTAGCCCACTGGGCGCACTACTGGCACAGATTGGGGCTGATCTGAATTTGTTCTTCTATAAGCTGCTTTTTTGAACAAATGTCAGTACCATCTTGTTTACTATTTATCTCTTCTCTGAGCTTTTAGGTAGAATTTTATTTTATTAATTTTATTTTTTAAAAATTTTATTTCTTCGTTTGAGACAGAGGGAGAGCACAAAGTGAGAGTGAGAAGCAGATTCCCCACTGAGCAGGGAGCCCCACTGAGGGGCTCGATCCCAGGACCCTGGGATCATGACCTGAGCCAGAGGCAGATGCTTAACCAACTGAGCCACCCAGGCACCCCTTAGGTAGAATTTTAAAAATTCAGTTCAGTTAGTAACTACTTGTAGTTTTATTATATATAGAACAAGTAGTGTGAATTATATACCAGGGAAGTAGTGAGTGATGGTCAAATTCGGCGACTTGCTCTTTGGGGGTTCCCTGCTGGAGACAATGAAGAGTGTATACTGGGGCCCCCGGGTGGTGTAGTTGGTTGAGCATCTGACTCTTGGCTTCAGATCAGGTCCTGATTAGGTCCCCAAGTCTGGAGCCTGCTTCAGATTCTCTCTCCCTTTCCTTATATCCTGTCCACTTGTGCGCGCTCTTTTAAAAATCTTTAAAAAAAAAAAAGTGTATGGTCTTTACTTGTGACATCACCACTAGCAGTCATCCTGATTTATGATTTTGAAAATATGCTGTCTTTAAATCACATTCATTAAGGCATACTCTTTGAGGTGGTTTTTCCCTAAGGATGATGAATTCCTGCTGATCCAGGCACTCTTTCTGAGTCCTTTTGTGTGCCCAAGAGCTTTCATTGCAAGACAAATGGCTGGTTGGGGGCAGTCTGCACAGAAATGAGAGAAGTAAACTGGGCCTTGGAAACACTGTGAGAATATTTATTAAACCTAAGCTGAGTTCCGCAGTTTTTGGTTTTGGAGGGGTTCTTTATTATTTGTTAGCCACCTGTAGTTTTGCTTTTAATTAGTTACCATACCGAAAAGAACACAATTCCTGAAATTGAGAATAGTCTGGAAAATTTAAGACCTGTCTCAATTTTGAGTCTTGACTTCTTTCTGAACCCCTAGTTGTGTTTCAGCTCTATCAAGATGACCTTCAGGCATGTCAAGTTCAGCATGTTCAAAAGCAAACTCTTGGGCGCCTGGATGGCTCAGTGGGTTAAGCCACTGCCTTCGGCTCAGGTCATGATCTCGGTCCTGGGATCGAGTCCCGCATCAGGCTCTCTGCTTAGCAGGGAGCCTGCTTCCCTTCCTCTCTCTCTGCCTGCCTCTCTGCCTACTCGTGATCTTTCTCTGTCAAATAAATAAATAAAATCTTAAAAAAAAAAAAAAAAAAAGCAAACTCTCTACCTTCTCTCTCAGACTTCCCCCTGTGCTTGTCCTCATGGTCTCTACATACTTCTCCAGCCTGAGCCATCCTTGTCTCCCCTTCTTGAAAGGGAGACTTCTAGCAAGTCAGCCCCTTGTGGTATCACCTCACTCCATCAAATGACTCCTTGCTCCTGCCTCTACTGCAGTGCTCTGCTTTAACTCAAGCCTTCATCATTTCTCCCAAACAAATCCTACTCAGATGTGTGTCCTAGGGCTATAATACGAAGTTCACCAGCTGGCTTAGCATCCACTGTCCTTCTTGATCCATCCTCACTCAGCATTTGCCCCAACCCTACAAATCCTTTCATAACTCCATACCACTCTTTGAACTCAGGAGCAAGCATTGATCCATCATTTAAGGTCTAGCAACATTGGGAGTTTTGGGAGTATTTCCTGACTCCACCTACTGAGTTAGTTACTGTGTCCGCATAGCATCCACACGTCTCTGGCATAGGATAATTAACTGCTTATCTCTCTTTCTCCCTAGAGCCTGTGATCTCATCAAGGGGCAAGCACTGTCTTAATTATATATTTCTAGCAGTCAGTCAAGTGTTTGGTAACCAGAGGAACTCAGATATTTGCTGTATGAAAGGATGGATGCATTGCAACTATGCCCTGGGATATGGTAACGACTTGTTCTAAATAACTGAGGCACTTTAACTCAAACACAACACATTTACCACAGAACATGGCTTGAGTAGGTATGAGAGGATCTATTTTTACCCTTGAACTTGTGTAGTATTTGGCCACTAGGTCTTTTTTCTAAGTGCTTTCCCTTCCGTATGCTTCCAGAGGTGTTACTGGCCACTCTTACCTTCCCTCTACTTCACACACATACATGAACAGAGAATTTTCTCTCTAGTTTATTCCCTTTATTAACAACCTTTCTTGATTGATGGCAGAATTTTGACTGTCACCACCCAAATACTCTGCCTCAGTCCTTACTGCTCCTTCCCCTCTGGATACCACAGTTCTCACTCTTGTAGATGGCTGTTATAAAGCTCTACACTTAAAGCAGTGGGGTCCCGTCCTCTTTAACAGGCTTGTGATTACCACCCCTGCCAGATAACCTCATCTGACTGTGGATTTCACCCGTGCATATTCGGCTGACTGCTCTGTGTTGCCCCTGCAGAAGGTAGCTTAAAGTCCCCCATAACCCCAGCCTGCGTGCAGACAAAACAGCAGAGAGCCGGGGCAGGAGGGCAGAGCCAGTTGTCCACTGGCTGTGCTGCCCTGGAGCCCAGCAGAGGCCTGAGAGCTGGTGGTCAGATACACATCCACACGTAGAGCAGCACACAATGTGTGACCCTGTCCAGACAAGGTCGGGGAAGGGAGCCACGTGTACGCACGGAGAGTGTGAGCAAAGGGGGTGGCACCTCCTCCTGCTGCAAACTGGGTGCAACCAATTCATCATGTGACCTAATGATAAAGTTTGATGAATAGGAAGGTTTGGAGTTGGGATTCTTTCAAGGTAGTAATGAGTAAACATCACAGCCTCTGTGAGAATTACACATTGATCAGGAAGTGGTTTCTCATTAGCCTTATGAGACATTTACAGTGTGATAAGTGAACAGAATCTACTTTCCTTCTCTGCTCCATCACACTCTTGTTTGTTTTGTGGGCTTCTTTTTACGATTATTGTTCTTCTGTGGGGATTACTCGATTACTCTTTGTCATACTTTGGACACCTGGAAGATTTGGAAGAGCTTTGATGCCCTTTTTTATAATAGAGCCTTGGGAATCACGTAAGAAGGATTTATGTTAGAGTATTAGCATCCATGAGAGGCTAATTCTAACTGTGCCTTCCTAACTAAATATTCAGAAATTCAAGTTTAATCTTACTGTTAATTCGGTGCTATAATTTCCTAATCCCATGCTTATTAGATCAATAACTGTTGGTTGGCCCCACCCCTAAAATCCACTACTAAGAGCTCATATGCCCTTCTCTGTACAGCTTTGTTCAGACCCCCAACATTTATCATTCCAGTAGTGCTCTTCCCAAGAGCCCCAAAAGTACTAAATGAAGTCAAAGTGAGAGAGTTAGCACTTCAAAGGGTTTGGGAGGGCAGCCTTATGAAAGTGAAAATGGCAGAACAGAATGGTACGTGGTCGTGATGAGCTACAGAGGGCGCCACGGGGTGTTGAAATGCAATCTGCATGCCTGAGCAGCTGGTTGGAGGAGCCTTGGTCTGTCTTGAATGGAGGCTATGGCTCCTGTTCCCCGCCAGAGGGCTGGAGGGCTGACTGCAGTGAGTGTAAGGGCTGGGGGAGGGGGAGGGACAGGAAGGAGAAAGGAGCCAAGGAGTAAAAATGGCCCTTGAGATTGAGGGGCAATATGAAATAACTACTCATTGCCCCAGCTTGGAACTTGGAAATGGTACTGTCTTCCAAGGACTGCACTTGAGTCCTTGAGATGGAGACCAAAAAAGAAAAGATACATGTTTGGCTCTTCCTCATTCAGCCACTCCACCCTGGCTTCACCTCTAAGCCCCCAACCGACGTTCCTCTATCCATGTATCTGTATCTGTATGCCAACTCCAGATCTGTCTCTGTAGATCTTGGTATATAGGCATAGCAAGTCCCATTTTTAAACAAGAGCTGTGGAATGCTTGGAAGCAGATGCCCATGAACTCTTCCCAGTCGTATTTAGAATTTGTTTTAACCTAAAGTTATGGAGACAGACTTGAAGGGAGACCTCCCCAACTTTGCTAAAATGTAAGTATAAAAAGGCACAAATTGGATGAATATTGATGATGTTATTTCTACTGTAACATCATCCATAGACTCCTAGTGTCTTTGCTTTGCTTCCCTATAGTGATCACAACATAAATTACTTGTCTTGTTTGACTTCCTTGTTCACCAAAGTTGAGCAGATTGTGGCCGTTTTCAACGCTTCTACCAGACAAAAAGCTTGGGACCATTTCTCGAAAGCTCAGCGCAAGAACATAGACATTTGGCGAAAGCACTCTGAGGTTGGTGATTTTATGATTACTTTTTAACCACCATCACACAGCTGGATTGGCAGAGAATAGTGTGGCTGCAGCCATTTCGGTTTTTGTTATAGCGGGCAGCTGTTGTACCATTGTCCTGTCTCATTGTCAGCTCTGAACCCAGCTCAGACTTGGGCCTTAGCCAGAAGAGCAGCTGACTTAATGCTTAGAAAACAGAGTGCTTTTCTACCCCGCAAAGGGAGAAAGGCATCTCTCCCATTCATAGCAAAAAGCTCGGAAATAAGCCAAGACACTTCGCCTGCCTATTCTGAAGAAAAGTGTAATGTAAAATAGAAAACTGGCTTTTTAAATAAATATGGAGGGTTCCCCCCCCCCCCCCAGTGTTCTGCAACATGATGATGATGCTTTGCTCTTTGGGCTAGAAATGGCAAGTAAGCCTTTCTTCTGTGCCTTCCCATCATAAATAAGGCCCTAGTCCCCTTTGCTAGCCAGCCAGGTATGTAACAGCTCTCCCCAGAGTGCCTTTCCCCTGGGGGATCGAATGTCCAGGCTAGCCAGAGTCCACCCTTCTGCAGCAATGCATGTGTGAAGTGTGAGTATCCACCCCAAGGAAAGAGGCCAGATCCTGACCTTCGTTGCCACCCAGAAAGACCAGAATGTGTCATTAGTCATTGGTCGTGCAGCTGTTATTTTTAACTTCACAGTTTAGTGTACGCTTTGAACCTGTCGTTTAAAAGTAAGTATACTATCTTTGTTTGCTTATTTGTTGTGTGTGTGTGTGTGTTTTGTGTATGTGTGTGTGTGTGTGTTTTTTTAACGAGAGAATGTTTTCCATTTGGATGCCTCTCCATCTCTAGCATGTTAATATTAAAGTTCTCTAAATGATACTCCCTTCTTTCAAAATCCCCAAACTTATAGAAGGTAAGGCTTGTTTATTTAATGATTTGGGCTCACACTTGTAAAATAAGTTTTTTATATGGAGTTTGAAGAACCACAAAGTACTATAATATCAATCATTTGGGTAGCATTTTAAGTGCCCATTAACTAACGCTAAATTACAGCTAAATACCAATGGCACTAGATGTAACATCCACATGAATACCAAATGAATCCTTTATTATCACTGTTATTATGGTGAATACTGAATGACTCCACAATAATGGGACACTTAAAATGCTGGTGCAATTTATTAAGAAGGACATTTTTTTATTTTGTTCACAAATACTTAAGAAGGTGGCTGGTGGCTGATGTAGTTCTGTTCCTCTGTTCAGGATTATGAGTAAGGAGGAAGTGGGATTTCTCTTTAATTTTTCAGGGGCCAGAAAAACAAAGGGTGCTGACCTGCTGCTCTCCCAGACACTGAATTGAGACCTGAGTCAAGGCTGATTTTCAGGAGGAAAGAGAGTCCTCGTTTAGGATGAAATATGCAGATTGAGGGTTATGAAAACACAAATTGATATCCATAAACTGATTCAGATTTGGGAACAGAGGGTCTAATAATTGTTTATCTTATTTTTTTTTCCTTCATATAAACAGCAAATGATTAAAAGAAATGTTAAGGGGAAGGCAAGTGGCATTATGCTAATGATCTGACATAAAAAGGCTGTCACTAGTATGTGAATGTTGGGAAATAATCCATTATTGATCTAAATCACGCTTCCCACGGCCTGGTCCACTGCCCCTAGCCCTGGTCCCCAAAGGAACTGGGGCTGTGTCCCCGCTGCTGAGCAGGGCACAGGAAACTTCCAGCTTTGTTCTAAGGAAGCCTGCTCACTTTGCTGGGTCCACAGGATGTAGTAGAAATAGATGCACACGTTCCTGAAAGGTGCTCCTGCAAAGGGGCTATGTGCCTCCGTGCCACTCCTATCACCTCTTTTGATATTCTAGGAAATAGAATTCTAAATTACCTTTGATTTTCTCTCCTACATGTCGCTTAATTGATTAAATACCAGTTGGTAATTTAACATTGTGGATGATTTCTCTGTTGCGTATAAGCTTGATAATTGGCTTGATTTTTTCCGCGTTCCCGTGTACAGCATCTGTTAATTATCTGCAACACCTTCGCAGATTTATGAGAGTGTACGAGCGATTTACTGCTGAACCAGAGGCACCCTGTGGAAACACCCTCGGCTTTTTTTTTCCCCCCTCCAGTTGTTTTTTTTCCTTTCCAACACCCTTCCACACAAGAACAGCTACAGTATGACAGTTTGTCATTAACTGTGGGGACTCAACAACAGGCCCTTTCAGCCTCATTTATTCCTTCCTCCTGACTTTTCCTTGTTTCAAGTATTTTCACGCCACCTCTTTAGGAACTGGGATCTTTGTCAGTAGAAAATTAGCTGTACACAACCTAAAGGCGTCCCCACTAATCACACGTGACGTCCACCTCCAAGAGCCACTGGTGTTATTTACGGCGCAATTGGCACTTCTTTCTACTGGCTGGCAGGGTCAAGTGAGGAGGCACTGCCCATCTTCCTGGAGGCCTCTCAAGGCTCCCTGTGATGGGCGTCCCTCTCCCAGGGACCTTGACTTCATGCCCTTTCTCCCCTTTCCTGGTCCTCTGCAGGGCTTGTTGCCAGGGTTCAGAGTTGACCACGTGAATACTGCTAGCAAGACCTAATTTTCTTTTGGTCCTACTACAGTTAAAATCTGTGAGCTAAAGAGAAAGGAGAGTTCAGAGAACCTGTAACACAATAAAATACGCACATCCATTAGATGGACATTAGAACTATGTTTAAAATCATGCCGTTAATACATTAGGTGTTATAATTTAGTTTTATTGTTTTTCAGAAGCAAAATTATTTTAACTCTTTGACTTTTATTTAGAGACTTCAATTTCAGAGGTGAGAAAAAGAATAATGTAGTTCTTTCCCTGTTTTGTTTTCTTGAGGATAGTACATTTGACAGAACAGAACTGGTAAGGATTCACAAATACACAATATTCAGCTTAATACAAAATAATATAATTACTTACCATGAATAATTAGTGTCCTAGTTTTTTGGCAAGGGAGTAAAAAATTTATTGTGACTTGTTACTTTTTACAGTGAGTTTTCACATATACCCTTTGACTACCATCACTCCACTAGTAAGTAGAGAAAGTAAGATATGATCCTAAGATCTCTCAGTGATGTCAAAACAGCCATCACACAGAAACACTAAATGCTACCTGATGATGTGAAACACCAAAAAGTAGGCATCGGTTCTATTTTGTCATCCAGCATCTTTGGCATTTTACCGTTTCGCTATCTGAATAGTGTGTGCGCATGATCACACATGGGCACGCGCACACAATGTAAGGGCACTGTTTTTTTTTTTTAAGATGTTATCATTTATTAGAGAGGAATCATAAGTGGTGTTGGAGCAGAGGGAGAGGGAGAAGTAGACCCTGTGCTGAGCAGGGAGCCCACGCTGGCTCAATCCCAGGACCCTGGGATCATGACCTGAGTTGAACGTAGACGCTTAACCTTAACCGACTGAGCCATCCAGATACCCCGCAGGGGTGCTACTTTGCATGAAGAATTATTGTCTCTGTTATCAACTTAGCGAACCAAGTGTATACCATAATCCTAAGGAGTTTTGCATGCATTAATTTATTTGATCCTCAAAACTGTTATTAGCACAGTATTCCAATGAGTAAATCAAGGTTTAGAGAGATGAAGAAACATTCCTGAATTTACACAGTGGTCAACAAGACCTTTTATAAATGTCATTGTGCGTATTTCTTATTAGCTCAGAGTCCCTCACATGGCAAGAGGCATTTCTGTGGAATCCTACTAGGTGATGCTATTATCCCCTTTTTGGCAAATGAGGAAATTGAGACTCAAGAGATGAAATAATTTGCTAAAGACACCCTGACTAGTCACTGGTGAGCAGGGATTTATCCTTGGGTCTTCCTACTCCCCCACAGCCCTCAGAACTTTATTCCAGATTACCTGGGGCAGTGTTTGGGAGGGGAACACTTCAGGTTCAAAGCGTTCAGATATCAGTCACGGTACACCTAAAGACCACTGGGAAAAGGTGTGTCGACATGTGTCTGAGACTCTGACATCCTCCTGTCCCTGTCCTCTGCTTTCAGGAGCTCCGGAACGCTCAAAGTGAGCAGCTCATGGGCATCCGCCGTGAAGAAGAGATGGAAATGTCAGATGATGAGAACTGTGATAGTCCTACTAAAAAAATGCGAGTAGATGAATCAGGTAATGCTGACGACGGCCACACGCACCCCTGTGAGGCGCTGTCGTGAGGCGCCATCATGGTCTTCCTCACGCACCCCTGTGAGGTGCTGTCGTGCTCTTTTACAAACACCCCTAGGAGGCGCTGTCATACTCTGCCTCATGCACCCCTGTGAGGCGCCATCATGAGATGCCATCATGCTCTTCCATATCTCAGGTGGGGCGTAGGTATTAGGAAATGGCCACATAACTCATTTTTATTTGAGTTATACTAAACCTTCATCTTTGCGTGACTCTGCTTTTTATTAATAGAACTCGAAACTCCTTCTTAGGGACATGGTGATTTAAATTGCTCCAGTTGTTTCTCCATCCATGGATCTAGGGCTGTTGTTTTTTTCTCAGGGATATTTGCCTATTCCCATAAAAATCCTTTTCCAGAGCGTGGCAGCCACTGCTGGTGCTGAAATACACATAAAATTTGGTTTCAGTCAGAGTACTTCTTATGTGGGAATTCTTTAATCTCAGAAGAAGCTTTCTAGCCTCTGAGCCAATGTGCTGGGGAATGAGACATTTTTCTAATAAACGTTGCCTAACCTGTAATCAAAGGGGTGGCCCCATTTGGTACCAAGAAAGGAGTATCACTCCTTGAGTTGTGAAAAGGAAAGAAGCTGAGTGAGAACCTTGCTTTATGTGCTCTGCCTGAACCAAGAGGCCGATTGAAATCTCTCTTCTCAAATTAGATGTAAATCTCAGTATTGCAGGCAAGAGAAATGCTCACTCAGATGTGGGAGACACCAAGGGAGACTGCTTGTCTGAGGGTAAGAGTGTTGTCTAAAGGGCCTGGGAAGAACCACAGTTGCCACCATTTCCAAAAAAGAAAATCAGAGGGTTTGCGTAGATTTGACCTATCTCCTCATACATACCTGTGACTAAAATATTCACCCCTTTAACAAAATCCAGAACAGGAACAGAGGATCTTTGCTAATGTGTTGGTAGAAACCAAAATCAAGATTCCAGCAGGGTCAGGTTAGCAAGATTGCAAAGTGGTCAGAGTGTTCTGTTTCTTCAGGGTTTAGAGAGGGCCAGGGACATAAATGATGATCACCAGAAAGTGCTCTGCATCCAGGCGGTTACAGAAGGGACTTCAAATTCATTAGAGTAGTGGTTCTGAAAGTGTGGTCCCTAGTCCAGCAACATCAGCATCACCTAGGAACTTGTTAGAAATGTAAATCCTCAGGCCCTACTCAATACCTAAGGAATCAGAAACTCTAGGGGAGGCAGAGGTGGGTGTGAGATCCAGCAGTCTGTGATTTAAATGCTCCCGGGAATTCTGAAGCATGCTAAAGTTTCAGGACCAGTGCCTTAGAAAATTTCCCTTTCATCCTCAAATTCCTCTCATTTAAATCTTTTAGAAGCTTAGCATAAAAGCAGGCACCATGCCACTATTTTTTGAAGCTATATATCCTTTGTCTGAAAGATGAACCTAGCATTTATGTGTCAATGTATGTCTCTTATTAAGTGGAGATGAGATTTCTCAGGACTGCTTGATTATTGGACTTGGACTTGCTTATTTGAGGGTGGCAATCTCTATTCTGCAAGCCTTCATTTATCAAAAGAGAAGAGCAAGTTTTAGTGTGAGTTTCTTAAATTTAATGAGATCTTCCAATAAATAAATAAATTTTTTTCTGCTCAAGAAAGCTTTCATCATTTTTGAAGTTTCTAGATGAGGAGCAAGTTTACATGAAACTTGGATCTTTAACATTCTTACAAGGTAGGTGTAGAAGAAAAGAACTGAATCCATCAGAAATTCTTGTTTGAACCCATGACTTTTTTTTTTTTTAATTTGGGGGTGACATTTCTTTTTAAACAAGTTGTCAGTTTTCCAAGTAAGGAATATATATAATTTCTTAGTCTGCTCGGAAGAGGACAAGAGTAAGAATGACTCAGAACAGTCAGGTCCAACGGGAAGTCTTACAGACCATAGCAGCAAGCACAGACCAGCAGCATCAGCTCCCAAGCTCTGATGCAGAACTCAAAGAGCCCTTTGCTCAGCAGGGACACGAGATCCTCTCTGGAAGCTTCACTGAGGAGCCCGCTTCCCAGATCTCTGTCGGTTTTTTTCCCCAGGCATCTGATAGGAGCCTAAAGCAGGAGCTGAACTTTGAGTTTTCCAGGCTTATTCCTTGGTCAGCAGCATGAATGAACACAGCACCGAGCGTGTATTGTACCGAGTGCTGGGGGAAGAGATGGAAGAGCTGGAGTTCAAATGCCAGGTCCCCAGGAATTCAAAGTCTTCTCCGTGCTTTTCAAAAATGAGATGGACCAGAGAACGCAGTGTGTGGTTGATGGAGGAAGTTCAGGACCAATTAGAGAGAAGGGAAAGCAACTAACCTTTTTTATTCCTCTGGGCCCAGAAAATCCCACTGAAAGGCTAGCAGCTGTTTTTCTTTCCACCCAGCATATTCAGGGACATATCCTGAGAGCAAGAATTTCCATCTGGTCCTTTGACCAAGCTTCCTCCAGATCCCTGCAAAATACAGCTGGAAGGGGCAGGATTGAGACCCTGCAGCCTGAGGGAAGCACCTTTCAGTGAAGTTAGGTGACTCTGTATTCATTTTAGGTGCAAACTTGCATCTGTCAGTTACCCAGGAGCAGGTATCTCAAAACCTAGCGCTGCAGTTCACTGATAGCAATTGCCAAGGGCTGACCTAGAAGTAAATTCCTCTGTTCTTTAAAGAATCCCTTGCCCTCCTCCTTTCTGCTGAAACTGAGCTTTTGCCTCCAGCCTCCTGGGAAGCAGGTGACCTAAGACTCCTTGGGAATTCCAGGAGAGAACATCCTTTGTGGAGCCTCATGCCCGAGAGGATTGTGACAAGACCACCTCCTGGGGGTGCGTGAAGCGGGTCCCCCACGGCCTCCCTTGCTCTTCACCTCTCCTAGCGCAGAGACCAAGCTGCATGGGTTTTATTTCTGAGGGGGAGATGGAGAGAGTCAGCTTTGGTTTCTAGAAAGGACAGGATTTTTTTTGTGAGGACTTATGTGATAGCTTGGGTTTATTTATTTATTTGTTTAAAATCTGTGTTTTTCCGTGTATCTCTCCTCTTCTGGTTATGAAGAAGACTTGCATTGTACTTTTGCTTTTTACCACACATAATAACTTACAGTGTGTCTTTGGCTAGAGAGCTCCCCGACATCGCCATCACTACCATATAATTCTGGGCAGGTGGCCTATAGGCCCACTATTCCTTATCTGCTGACTCTTATGGGGGAAAAGGAGTTTGCTGGAGCAAAACTAAGATGCCGATAAAAATGAAAATGAGTTTTGTTAATAAATTTGAAAATCAAGACAGATTTATCGAAGCATTCATTCAAGAAGATTGGCATCCTGCTCCAAAGCCTATGAAGATAATTTTTGATAAAAATTCAAATTTATTGCTGCAAAGTCTGCCTCTTACTAGAATTAAGCCCAGCTTTGCTCCTTCTTCCCCTCCCTCCTCCAGGTTGACAGTGGGTTTGGGGCAGGAGTGCACGGGGTAAAAAGGAAGAAAAGAGAAAGTCTGTCCAGAGTGTTAGGCCTCGTGTAGTGGAGCCCAATTAGTTGTAGGACTGTGGATTCGAAGCAGGTAGAGCCCTTCCAACCGTACTTAGAGTGTGGCGCACATAGCAAATGCTCAGTCACTGTGAACTCCTCTTGCCTTAGTCACCCTCTGGTACCTGGCTGGGCCTTTCACCAAGTCAATGAATTTTGTAGACTTCAATTGCATATTCCCTTCTTCTGGTCTTTTTGATGCCTTTGTCCCATAAGTGGATGGGAAGGGCGTAACCCTGAGAACATTTGCTCTAAATTTAAATGGCAAGCATTAAGAAGCTTGTTCAAACAAGGTTGATTCATTTCTCCAAAATGTGCAAAACTTTTATGCATTCAGAATCTGCCGCCATGTGCAAAATAGGCCAGGGCCCAGAGAGCTGACGCTCAGCATCATTCTAATTATCAACAGACAATTGTCAAGCCCTTCTTGTGCTCAAGGCACTGTGGATCTAGGAGGTATGGAAAGGGCTAGACATGGTCTCCCCTGCCCTCAAGAGTGTGAGATGCTTTTTGAAAAGAAGAAATATGCATTTTAAGTCAATAAAAGTCTAGTGCCTAAAAGCCTAATTCCAAATATATTCTAAAGCCATTGCTTTAAATTCAGTAGAAACCAAAATGAATATTACTGTCCAGTGATGTACCTTGTCTAGGATATGTTGAGTATAGATTGTACATTGAACACAAATTTTAGAAGAGGAAACTAAAATATCTTTATGTAATAGACCACCCTTAAAACATTTCATAACGTATGAATGAAGGTTCTTGGGTTTTAATTACATCTCATTCAAACTCTGAGCTCCTTATGAGAGCACATATTCTTATAATTATGAAAAGTGTTTTCTGGGTTGTTGATTTGCCATGGAAACTCACCATGTGTAGGTACAGATTTCTTTTTGCAACTTTAATAAGACTTCCAGCAAGGATTTCCCAAATATTTCAGCTAACTGAATCAAGTTAGGGACTCATAATCAAGTTCAGTTGGAATTAGCAGTATTAGGTTTTCTGAATAATTTCATATGTAGCTGGAAGCTTGAGGTTAAAAAAATTAATAGTAATAATAATTAGGCTCTCTCTGGCTACCTCCTTGATGTCTTTGGGTTTTTTTTTTTTAAGGATTTATTAATTTATTGGGGTACTGGTGTGGCTCAGTCAGTTAAGTGTCTGCCTTTGGCTCAGGTCATGATCTTAGGGTCTCGGAATCCAGTCCCCGCATAGGGCTCTCTGCTCAGTCGGGAGTTGGCCTCTCCCTCTGCCCCCCACCCCTCTCATGTACTGTTGCATGCTCTCTCTCTCTCACTCAAATGAATCTTAAAAAAAAAAAAAAAAAAAAAAAAAAAAGATTGATTGATTGATTTTAAAGGGAGGGGTGTAGGGGCAGAGGGAGAGGGAGAGAAGCAGCCTCCCCAGTGAGATCAGGCCTAAGCCAAAACCAAGAGCAAGTGAGCCACCCACGCACCCCTCCCCTTGATCTCTTTGAACACTGGGACTGCCACTGTTGTTTCTGCTTTGGTTTATTTTCTATACAAGAGTGTTTTTGAAAGACATAAAGGATACGCAACAGATTACAGTTTGTCACAAGCCTGAGAAGAGGATTACTGCTGTCCCTGGGCACCAGCCTGGGCACAGAAGGAAGGAGCCACTGGCCACCAGCACCTGGTCCTGCCACTGACTCATGGGGTACCCACTGAAGGGGGCCATGTCACCCGCAGCTGGTAGAAGCTTTTAGGATCTAAGCAGACTAACTCTGGAGTTGCTCGGAACTCGGTAGAGGGACAAGAGTGCTCAGACGTGGGAAGTGAGGTGACTCAGTAAGTCCACAGTCGTGCTGAGCTTCTCGTACCAGCAGACCCCCAAGACAACATGGAAGGATATTCTGTTAGCAGACTTTTCTGCATGTGATGACAACCCAAAGGAGAAATAGAGCAGTGGTGTGTGTATATTAGCTACCACTGAATTAAAGACGAGCCTTTTATTTTCAACCACAACAGAATGCCTTCTGGGAATCCAAGTGCCAAACAAAGAAATGTGATTAATTAAAACTAATATGGCTGAAAGATGATGAAATAAATCTTCTGATGTGGGCTGAGCAGCCTGCTTCATTCTTGAACTCTTAAAATAGAGCTTCATTCTCAAGGAGCCAAGACTCTGGCCACCCACCCCCAAACACTTTCCCTTTTAAATCTTTCTAATCTTACCAAAGGAAATCAAACAAATGCTTATTTCAGGTAGATTTCTCAGTTCCCTGATTTCATGTACAGTTAAAGTTCTCTTTTCATAAAGGACAAGTCTTTGAAGAGTATAGAAATAGATATATTTTTGTAAATTGCTTTACCTTTTAAATGGAAGAAACAAATGCCATTAAATTGATCCTCAAGTGTAGGATTCCTTTGTAACGGAAGCACTCCTGTCCAGCCAGACTGTCTGTTTATTATAAAGTCACATTTGAAACTCCCTTCAAGCTTAGCCCCCTTATAATTGATTTATATATAGTACCTGGCAGTGCCGTATTCCTGACATCTCTCACCTAGGCACGGATCTCCATAATCACGTATTTCTTGTAAAATG
This sequence comes from Mustela nigripes, assembly GCF_022355385.1. Taxonomy (NCBI): domain Eukaryota; kingdom Metazoa; phylum Chordata; class Mammalia; order Carnivora; family Mustelidae; genus Mustela; species Mustela nigripes. The sequence goes on from NC_081571.1 coordinate 30,339,454, forward strand.
GATTTGTTCTGCTGAAATTGTGTTGTGTCTAGGAGACCACAGATTTTGCCCAATACTCTAAACATGCAACTGTTCTACACCCACGCAAAACCCAGTAGAACCTCGCTGAAGATCTCAAAGAGCGTATGCCTGGTGCAACTATCTCGGAGCTGGGGGTGGCTCTCCTAATGGTTTCCTGTGTGACAGCCCCGCATGGGCTTGCAGCTGCATTTGGGGAGCCCGCTGCAGCTCTGTTACGCTCTGGCTTCTTGTCTCGTGATGCAAGCCCCTGCGGCTTGGTGAAGGGCTTAGGCTGATGGGCAGTTAGCAAACAGAGGAGAAAAGTGAGGAAGTTCACAGCCCATCCTCACAAAGGGAGAAGTGCAGAGCTCATAACCCAGGCGGAGCATGGATGAATGGCCAGCGGGCAGCACAAGGTCACCGCACAGCTGCTCGGGCACAGCCCATGGCGCTCTGACCCTCTCACTTGCCAAAGCACTGTGGTCTAGATTGCGGTTTCTTATGTTTTCTGGGCATTTCATTCTGATAAGATTTGATGCAGGATCATTACATAGGAGAGTAGATTTAATCCTGTTTTCTTCTTAGTAGGCTGTAAGGACACTGAGGGAATATTTATGTAATAAGATGCAAAGTTGCTATGGAAAATACTATAGCAACCTAACATCTTCCCAGAGTCAGGCAGCCACTTGTAACTGCAATCTAAATTTACATTTATTTTAGTGTCATTTTATCGACACTCTTAGTACCTCATTCTGACAGGATGTTAAAATATGTTTTCAGCTTGCATTTGAGCAAAATTAACACAGTGTTGTTGGAATTTAAGTGTGGTTTACACAACTTCTGGAAAAAATCAGAATATTTTCAAGAGAGTTTAGATGATAGAATCTGGGTAAGTTTGTAAGTTTTTTTTTCTTTCTTTCTAAACATAAAAAAGAATTCCTTAGTGTTCCTTTTCCTAGTTGTTCCTTTTAGTTGTAAATAATAAGTAGGGATTTCTGATCGTGAAACAGGGATCGCTCATTACCCTCCAGCAGCATGTAACATTTTAATAATAAAATCAGTTTTTCATATAAAAATTGCACTTGGTCATTTTGGAAAATGTAATGACTAAGAAGAATGAAAGAAGAAAACTGTTACAATACTACAAAAGATAGTTTTGTATTTTCAACTGTTTTCTCCTGCACAGTTTAACTATAGAAGCACTTATCTATATATTTTTCAAGTCTCAGAAACAGTAATTCTATATGATTTTGGTTTTAGACAGCTCTCCTGTAAGAGTGAATGGGTTTTTTTTTAAAGCTTCCTTTTTATATGTTAATGAAATAGAAAATATAGAGAAAATGAATGGATATCTTTTCTGGATTATCATAGGCTCCTTTGCGTGTATCTTTGTGAGCTGAAGCTCTAACCTCTGAGGTGGTCAGAGTGGATGCTTGAGGTTATTAAAAGCCTGATAACTGGACCAGCCATCCCCAAAGCATCTTTTAGGTCCCTTAAATGTGAGTGTGGCAGAGGGGCTATATATATGAGGCTGGTTGGTAGTGGAAAGATAGTATCTATTGATTTTTCTTGTGTACCTCTCAATCTAAAAATCTTAAAGTATGATTATAACACTATTAAAGTGGGACATTGGCCAAAAGAATCAATACCAGACTATATTAAAACTTATGGTGTTACCAACTTCTTAGCACTGATGTACTGTTTATGAACAGCATTGTCCTAAGTCTCCTATGTTTTCATATTGCTTTGTTCATCAAAACACAGTTAGTGACATAGTTGTTATACCCTGACTCCTAACGCTGTTGCCCACAAGCTCCTTTCATTAAAGACCTGACGATGCTAGGTCTACTGTATGAACACAGCAAGGCAGGACAAGAGGACATCCTATAGAATTCCAGGAAGCCATGCACAGTTAGGGGCCTCATAACTAATGAAAAAAAGAATTGAAAGAAGTGATTACTTTCTTTCCTTTCTTGGAAATTATACCTGAATGATAAGATATTTATACTTAGAAGCCCCTAGACTTTGAAGTTTATAACAGTTTTCAAATCATTATTATAGTGATCTCTCCCATGTCTAAATGGCTTAGAGACTCTTCTCTTTTCCTTGGGTGAATGTCCTTGACACCAGGGAGGGACTAAGGGCTCAGCCACTCCTCTCCAGTTCCAGGACACAATGTGAACAGCCTTCTGGGAAATGGTTAAGGAAAGGAATTTTTATTTTGGACTCCCCAGCAGTAGCAGAGAAGTAGGGAGAAATACTTCCAGAGCAGAAGCTGCAAGACAGATGTATCATTGTGGTACTTCGGGCAGGGTGTTGGAGGTTCTTTAATGAGCCCACTGTAGCTTCCCAAGCTGCTGTGTCCCAGAGACTTTTGCTTTCCACTCGAGGCATGTATGTCGTTGCCAAATGATGCGGTTACCTAAATTTTCAGTTTTCAGAATTATTTTAGAAACACATTAATATCTAACAGTGGGATATGGGTTAATTAATTACATAGCCATAAGCAGCTTTGAGAAAAATCTTACTCTGGAAGGCTATATATATAATGTTTTATATATATATAAGTATATATATATATATATGATGTCATGAGAGGTTCTCAGTATTGTGCTAAGTGATAAAGTCAATTACAAATAAGTGTCCAGATCATTCCTACTGGTTAATGTATGTATTGTCATCACAGTTTGTATGTTGGGGGAAATATATAAGGATACAGGTCAAAATATTCAGAGTGATGATTTTTAGATGGTGTGAATATAGGTGATTTTTGTTTTCTTCTCTGAGCATCTCAGAATTTTCCACAAATATACCTGTATTATTTTAATCATTAAACTGTAATAAATAGTTATTTTAAAATTACCTAGGAGAACCTGTGATAAAATTCCCATCAGTTGGGGAATACCTGGCCATTTCCAATTATACAGGAAAATTAAAAGTGGTAACAAATGGTAACCAGTACCAGATGATGGAAGTTTATTGAATTGCCTTCTTCAGCTTTACATTAGGGAACTTCCACATTTAATATCCAGATCACATTGTCTTACAATTTCCTATTCCAAGGGCTGATCATATTTGCGTAACTATTAAAATAAGAGTCAAGAAATAATTCAAGTTCTAAACCAGGCAGACATGTTGAATTCTTACCCCCAGGGAGTGGCAATGATCAGTCTCTTCAGATGTGGACGAGACCCTTAGAAATCATCTTCTACAACCACCTTCTTTTTTTTTTTTTTTTTTTTTTTTTACAGATAGGAATGTGCAGTCACATGGTAAGAAGTAATGTTATTTCCCCAAGGTAGCAAGTAGAAAGTCTAGAACTCAGTACTAGTTTCCTTCTTTCCAGGTTAGTGACCTTCATATGCCACCACTAAGTTTGATGGGAGGAAGAAAAAACCTCCCCAAATGCCTTAAGTGGAATCGTAAGAGTCAGTAATCAAATAAAATCATCCTCTGCGATGTGCATGGCACCATGAGGCCATTTGGGAGGCAAAGGTAAATTGCAGAGTTTATTACCTTAAAAACTGATAGCAGACAAATATGACTGGGGCTTATTTTTAGTTTTCCCATTATTTTCTGTATTTCTACTAACTAGAAAGAGATTGGCTTCAACATAAGCAGTGCATCCAGCAAACTGTCCTTAAGCCCATTCCAACAGCAGTGCCAGCTTTTAAAAATACCCAGGAAATTGGCACAGTCTCTTTTCTAGTTGAGTGATATTTATTTCCTCAAAAGCAATCTGTTCTGTGGCTTCAGGCAAGAAGAAGAAATACTTTGAAGAGGTGAAGTACATTGGGAAGGAGCCGTGCCCTGTCATGCATTTCCTTTGCTGAACCGTGCATACTGTCCCAACTCATGTTTTCCATTCCCAAACTCTCCAAAAAAGTAAAGAGAAAAATCAAGATACCTCTCAAAACACAGGCACAGACTTGATGGGTGATCTGGAATGATCTGAGCTACAGTATTAGCCTTTTTATTTCCCATCTCATCCCATATTTCCTTTGCATCCTCAGGGGCTGGGAGAGCCTATGAGAAGATCACCAGTTTATTGACTCTCTATCTAATTTCAGGACTTATTGAAGTGCTGTCCTAGCTTCCTTGTTCCTAGGGCCTCTTTTTTCCCCTTTATTTTTTTAATAAGATGTACTTCTCAATAAATCTCAGTCAGAGGGGCAGCACATACAATAATATCAGTCCTGTGGAGATACACAGACTCAGGGACATTTAATCCAGAAGAGATCTTACAAGGAATATGTCCTCTCCCTCTCCATCCCATATTTTAATTTAATGAGAAAAATTGGGGCTTTTTTTTTTTTTACCCCCAACAATAATTATTTGAAATACTAAATAAATTATGCAAGTTTATATTGGGTAGTTTTTGTCATTATAAAAAAAATTGCAAGTTTTCAGGTACAATGTAAGTGACAATTTGGCAAATCTTCTGGAGGTAGGATAAGATTTTATTCTTCTTTTAATGATTTATCAGTTTTTAAAGAATTGTCTCTACCTGCCATATGGATTTTGTAGTATGGTTTGTATAATCTGAGTATCCTAAAGCCATCCATTTCTCTATCTTTCTTAGCTCTTTGCCTCCATGAATTATCTCAAGTAATGTTGTAATACAAAGCCGTGATAAAATGAATAGCCACCAAATTTTTACGATGTATATGGGACCATGATATTTGTCTTACAGTGCCAGATTAAAGGGAAAAATTAGCAAAGCCTTAAAAGACTAATGGAAACTCAGTCTTTGATCTGAGAATGTTGCTTATCTACTCTGAAGAATTATCATATCACATCATCAGAGCTCTCCTTTTCCCGGGATAGACCTGGGTCATGGGTCCATACAGGGTCTGCCCCCAGTACCTTCTGCAGTTAGAGCCCTAGCGAGCAGATACACTCTGGCATCAAGAGCTATGAGAGCAGGGCGCCTGGGTGGCTCAGTGGGTTAAGCCGCTGCCTTCGGCTCAGGTCATGATCTCAGGGTCCTGGGATCGAGCCCCACATCAGGTTCTCTGCTCAGCAGGGAGCCTGCTTCCTCCTCTCTCTCTCTGCCTACCTGTGATCTCTATCTGTCAAATAAATAAATAAAAATCTTAAAAAAAAAAAAAAAAAAAAAGAGCTATGAGAGCAGATATTATCTGTGAAGGATTTGTATAAATCTGTCCATCTGAACTCTGTCTTATCCCTGGTTCATGTTTTGTTTCAAGCAAGTAAGAGTGGAAACATGATGACACCCCATATGTTCCTTAAAAACTAGTTTGAGATCTTTTCCTTTCTAAATGGCCAGCATATGGCATATTATGTACACAGTAGGTGGACAGGAGTGGGTGAAATGTTGGAATAGGAAATTCAAACCTGGAAGAACTAATTTCTAATCAGTTAAAGGACTTTTTTTTTTTTTCCAGTTTAGGAACCCACACACACCAAAAAAAAAAAAAAAAAGAAAAAAAAAGAAAAACCCTGTAACTATTACCTATTTAATCCTCACAGTACTGACCAGGTTTTTCAGATGAGGACCCTGAGGTTTAATGGAGGTTTACCAACTTGCTCCAACTCTCATAAGAGGAATGTGGATTTAAAGTTCCTTCTTGCTCTCTGTCTTACCCCCTTTGCCTCCCTCTTGTGTATAATCTATGTCTGTACAACTCCCTGAAGTTGACAGGAGCAGGGACACAAAGTAACATGGCCAGTGTTCTTCTCAGGACTACTGCTTCCCAGAAACAGTACCCTGGATGGGGAGTCTGGGTAGCTCAGTTAGTTAAGTGTCTGCCTTCAGTCAGGTCATGATCTTAGGGTCCTGAGATCAAGCCCTGTGTTAGGCTCCTTGTTCAGCAGGGAGTCTGCTTGTCCCTCTCCCTCTTGCTCTGCCTGCCATTCTCCCTGCTTGTGCTCCCTCTCTTCCACTCTGTCAAATAAATAAATAAAATCTTAAGGAAAAAAAAATAATATCCTGGAGTCCCCATGTGTGGGACCTCACATGTCAGTCCCTTTGCCCTCCTCTGTGGAGTCCAGCTTCCATAATTCTACAACAAAGACTCTTCTGTGTTACTTTTTAGAGCAGGAAGAATGACATGTCCTTTCAGGTCATTAAAAGATGGGGGACTATGGCAAGGTGAGGGATGAAGCTAGAAAGAGGAATAGCAGAGAAACCAAGTAATATTGGAACCTTTCCCCCTAGAACTAGGTTGAAATTAATGCAGATGGAAAATGTATCTTGATGATTTTTTTTAGTAATTGAAAATTGTTGGGTCTCTGGGCTTTTGAAATAGAAACTAAAACTTAAATTGGACTCCTTGCCCCTTCAGTACAACATTTATGACTCTTAAGAATGTTATAATTGATGCTGGATCATCGGCCCCCTGTTACCAGAACACGTTACATAAAACAATCCATGGCGCCTTCTCTCTCATGTTCAATAAAGAGCTAGCAAACAAGAGAGCTAGTTTCTCAGAGGAATTCTTTTAACCTTTCAGAAACAAAATATTTCATGCTAATTCCTGCTTAATTGGAGGGAAGTCATTTCTTTAAAATCATTGAATATGAGTTTGAAGTCTGTTCCATCCCTGACCTCTTTAATTCAATCAAGGTCACCTCATAAACTTGCCCAAACAGCTCTATTTCTCAATTAGAAAAAGGGGTAGAGCTGTTTAAAAGCATTTAATGTTTGATTAATAGTGCTTAACTGAGGCTTCAGCGCTCATGGAGGGTTTTCAAGGAGTTGCTAGTAAGAATAAAACATTGCTACCTGAAAAATTACACTCATCAAAAACCAAAAACAAATCATTTTAATGAATAAAGCAAAAACTGCTTTTCATGGGGATGTGAGAAAGATTATCATACTCAATACAGAGAGGGTTTTAATATCTGAACAACTCTCTCCCAGGGAAAAATTGCTATAATTTAGCCATCTAGGCAGTTTTTAAAATATGTGCACTTTTCCCTGCCCAAGGACTCAGGGAAGATAAATGCGGAGTTTGTCAAAGCAGGATTTTGTAGTTTTCAACCTCTGGGGATGAGAGAAGTAATGAGAAGATGTGTCCAGTTGAGGAATGTGAACTGGAGCCATCTGAATGGATGAGAAGTCAAGAGTTCTGAAAATAAGTTTTTGAAAGACTTCCTTCCACATTTCCTTCCTATTTCCTGGGCCTGAGGAAGGCTAAGCTCACTTTGATGCTCTTTGGATGAGGGGGTCATTTGGGTGATAAAATCACCAGAAAGGGTCTGAAGAAATGGATACGTGAGTGAGAATTAGAGTCCCAGGAAGAGAGAGCTTGGAGACACTGAATATAGTAAAGAAGTAACCTGGCACCAGAAGATGCCAGAGGTCCTGGAGGTATCTGAGTTTTGGTTCTGGCATGAGTTGGCAAACAATGGGCCTCTTCCAAGCCTCAGCCTTCTCAGTAAACATAAGCCTCATCCTCAGAGAGTTCGCGTGAGATTGTAAGAAATAACCAAGTAAGGGTTTCCATGGCATTTTACAAATAACCTGGTGCCATGGCAGTGTGGAGGACGGATACTGAGGAGCAATAACAGAAGGTGTGAGTGAGCGACTCACGGGCCTGCCTCCACATGACAAAGAGCTGGGAAGCTTTCCTAGCAATGCCTGGGAGTTCAGTCCCACTCATGGAAGTTATAAATTACCACGCAGGTATTTCTGCTGCACAGAAGCTTGAGAACCACTGGTATGTAATCTTACGATTGATGTCTGTCAATAATTGGTAAGAAAGAAAGGGGAAAAAAACAGGTTGAGGTAGGGTAATGAAATATGAAAAGACAGTAAAAGTGAAGTAAAAGATAAAAATGTTTAGTGGAAAGGAAGTGACTGACATAGGCAATAATAAAGGACTGAAGAAAGAAGAAATGAATGAGAGCTCTTTTTTTTTTTTTAAGATTTTATTTATTTATTTGATGGAGAGAGAGAGAGAGATCACAGGTAGGCAGAGTAGCAGGCAGAGAGAAGGGGAAGCAGGCTCCCTGCTGAGCAGAGAGCCCCATGCGGGGCTGGATCCCAGGACCCTGAGATCACGACCTGAGCCATAGGCAAAGGCTCAACCCACTGAGCCACCCAGGCGCCCCAAGAGCTCTTTCTTGAGTTTAAGTATGGCAGACACGACACGGGTGGACAGCCCCCCCATCATATCCGTGTGAGGAACAGTGAAGTACCCTGTGGCTAATGGGGAAAAGGCTAGCTGGGAGGAAGGAAAAAAAAAAAATGAAGATAATCTGATGCAGAAAGATGTGATGAAGGCCAGGAACAGAAACTCAGCTTTTCTCAGACCCTCGGAGAATAGCCAGGGACTTCTTCCTTATCCATCAGTGGTGAGAGAAGGAAGCAGCGATGCCTGGCCCCGTGCCAAAGAGAAAAACCTCTGAGGATCCAGCGACAAGTCTGGGGAGAGCGGGCGCACAGGATGGGCCCCGTCTCATCAGGAAGAAGCTGGTCTGAGGTCCTGGTAAGGGGTCATTATTTCCCACAGAACACCGAGGTTGAGCTGGGTGTCTCCTGCGTGCAAGCCACAGATCGGCTGCAACTGGAACTTTCTCCAGAAATATGCCTGCAAAGAAAAGTAATACACAACAACACCCAGTAGATCAGAAAAATGTGTTTTGGAGACACTGCCTGGAGGATTTATGAAAGCATTCAGTCACAATATCATCACGGGAGAGGCAGTAAGTAGCATTCCAAGAGGAACAGGTCGATAGATTCATGAAATGTGAGAAGGCAAGGCAGGTGGCAGAGAGGCCGAGACGGCCATGTTGGATGGTCACAGCTGGACAGGCAAGGTCCTTCTAATGACAGAAAAGCAGTTAGAGAAGGCAGGTGTCAAAAAAATAATGAAATATTTATAAGACTGGAAAAAAGAAGAAAGCATGAAGAAATGGGTATCTGGTCCCTAAAAAGCCAGGGAAGTGGTTCTAAAATGTTGGCATGCATTCCGCCCAGCCTAGAAAGTAGTTAACTGCACATCCTCAGGCCCCATTCCAGTTACTCAGATTCAGAGGGTCTGGGATGGGTCCAGGAATCCTCATGTAAGAGCTACCAAAGTAGGACAAGTGAAGGCTGCGCGTGGAACAAACTTTGAGGAATACCAGCCTTAATTATCAGACGAGTGCCATCCTACTGTGGTAATATGTTTAGAGAGGTTGGGATTCTAACTAATGTCAGGCACAAATACATGCACATAAATGAGTTTCAACACTAATGACCAGGATAGTGGAGAGGACATGCCTTCACGTGCCTCCATTCCACCCCCCCAAGCTTAAGAGCATATTGGTGGTTCTCTTGCGATAGACTGGATAAAGTTTATATAAAACAAAAACTGAGGAGAGAAAAAGGGTTTCTTTACAACTCATCTTTGTTATCCCAAGTATTTGGTGTTAGAAAAATAAAAACTCTGTGGTTAAGTTGCCTTCCTTGCCCTAGGTGGTGCCTAGATCTGAGAACGTTGTTTAAGTTGGGGCTGACCTTCATTTCACATTTCAGAGTATGGATGTGTTTTATGTGGGTGTGAGTTTGCATGTGTCTGGGGGAGAGGCTGTTAGTAAGAGCAGGAAATCATCACCTCTTGAGGGGAAGTTTTCTTGAAGAAAATTAGAAGTGACCATTTGTTAAAAGGGAAAGGAATCTGCAGTTTGGTGGGGGAAAGAGGAGACGGTCCTCACACGGTAACGGGAAGGGTTGCTGTTTAAATTTCTCTTTGGCCAAGACCAACTGCTTAGTTAGGATGAAGTCTTACAAAGCAAAATCCAGTGATGCAGTACCATCCCCAAGGGAGGCACTCTGTCTGCGATTACGGGAGCCACTGCCAAGGGAGAGGTGGCCACCCCTAGAAACGTGTCATTGTGTGATTTACCTTGGTCTGAGCCTGACTGCTCTAAAAGAGAATTTTTAAATTTAGCTTTCAGAAGGTGGGGCTCTTGGATGGTGCAATCAGTTCATCATCCGAGTCTTGGTTTTAGCTCAGGTTGTAATCTCAGGGTCCTGGGATCAAGCCCCATATCGGGCTCTACACTCAGTATGGGATCAGCTTGAGGTTCTCTCTCTCCCTCTGCCCCTCCTGCCCATGCTGTTTCTCTCTCTCTCCCTCCTCCCATAAATAAATAAATAAATAAATAAATAAATAAATAAATAAATAAATATCTTCACAAAATATCTTAAGGAAATTTAACAAAAATAGAATCTTAACAAAAAAATGATGAAAAGCCTTTGTGGGGGGGGTGAGTGGGGGAAGCCCTGAATCTTAGGAATCAGCATAGGGATTGAAAGTGAAAAAGAAAACTGAAGTTTAGTCAAAAGGGTGAATTGGGGTGGGAGGGATCCCCTCTTGAGATACCTGTGGCCTGAATTTAGGTCTCCAACAACCCAGCGCCTCCCTCCTTCCCTCCCCCTGATCTTGCCCTGGCTGCCTGGGAGGGTTGGGGGACCCTTCTCCTAGAGACTTCTGGGTCCTTTGTGAAAGAGGTCTCCACTCAGGCTTCCCTTCAGTGAACTTGACCTGAAGACCCTCTCCCCACCTTCTTCAGGAAAGAGGCTCTCTCGGCAGCCCTCCACAGCCGGAAGCCTCCTCTCCCTTGGGCCTCCTTCCACACCACGCGGTAGGGAGAGCCCCTACTGGCTGCCACCACATCCACACCTATCGCAGGTTCTTCCTGCAGCCGGCTGGGGAGCTGCTGAGGTCAGGTGGGGCTGTGCCTGGCCCAGAGAAAGTTACAATTCGCAGGGCTTGCTGATAGGTGCTTGTCTAAGGCCTTGAAACGCATCCCTCAGCCCATAGAGCACCTTTCCCAGTATTTTAAATGGCAGTCATCACCTACTATCGAAGAAAGTGGGCAAGCTTCTTTCCTTTGCTTATTTTCTCCTGAGGACACTGAGGGGGAGTTGGGAGCGGCGTCAGAGGATAAGAAGTTTGGTGGCAAAGCAGGAAGGCTTGATGTCAGTTCTCAGTAGTGTTTGCACCCAGCGGCTCCTGCTGGCAGCCATGGCTGCCGCAGACCCCTTCCTTAGGAAGAGCTGTATGCAGGGAGAAACAGAGCATTTCTCTTTTTTTTCCAGAGTCACCTGCTGCCCGTTGTGCCTCCAGACTCACATTTAAGCCATTGTAATAACAGGATCTAGCTTACCTGCACTCTCAAAATTACCTTTATTCCAGTGGCCTCACACAAAGATGGAAATAGACACCGCATTGTGCTTCTGTTTAGCTCTCCCTAATAATAGCTAATGTGCAGACTATAATGCACACTGCAAATATAAAATGTTATGTCAATGCTAAGTTGTAATAATAATAATCCTGCAAAAATGAAGCAGAAGGAATTTCCGTGAGCAATTTGAGGAAGATTGCTGCTTCCGCGGTGATACAGGTGTTACTGAAAAACAGATCGATTACAGTTTGTCGGGACTGTAGGAGGCTGGCTGGCAGGAGCCTGGCCGTGTGGCGGGTGGCCGCCGTGCCTTTCAGCTCCGAGCCAGGACACTGGAGGAACCCACGCCTTCCCCTGGTTCTCTGAGGGTGGGCCTGGGCCTTGTCCTGGGGCTTCCTCAGCCCATTCAGAGGAGGTCTTGGGGACAGGACCCTTTGAGAAGGGAGGTTTCCACCACCTGCGCTCTACCAAAAGGCGCATGCCACAGTAACAACACAAGTGAGGTCAGACGGGAGGGGGGCATCTAACTTTGGTCCTTGAGAGACCCCAAGATCAGCATGAGTGGGATGGACTCAGCCCTCTCACGGGAGCCTTATTAACTGACTGCGGCTCAAGAGCTCAGCAGTTAGCGACTGTCAGCGTGGCCATCTTGGAGGAGAGAGACACAGAGCAGGAGGAGGATCCCTACGTGGTCTGAGCCAGAGGGGTCCTTCCACAGGGACTCTCCCGCAGAAGATACACGTGTGTCTGCTTTTAAATAGAGGCTCAAGCAGAACACTCCCCAAACCTTGCCACAATGGACTGCTCTTTCTCTTTTAGCAACAAAGTTGCTGTGAGGGTGGTGTCCTTGGTTTCCCCGCTCTCTCCTGCACCAGCTCTGAGCTGCACTGGAGCTACCCCAGTCCCGTGCTAGAGGTTCTGGAGTCACACGTGCTGAGTGTAAGCCCTGCACCACCGCCAGCTGCCCAGCCCCTGTGTCTCTCAAACCCAGCTCCATCGATCTGTAGAACAGAAACAGTAATTCTGTTCACTGAGATTGTGCAGGTGAAATGCTTAGCCCGTAGCCTGGCATGTCAGAACGGTTAGCTATTACCACCACCATTGCTCTTGCTCTGCTGTTGCTACTTTTATTTGGGGAAGATGGGGAAAGGAGTGCTCTCGCCCTCACTTCATGAGAAGGTGCTCAGGGCATAGGAATGGGGCTGGGGCGGGACAGCCCTCCCTGGTGCAGAGCATGGAGCTGGGGCTCACACAGGCGAAGGTAAAGGAAGGAAACTGGAACGACAAGCCAAGCCTGTGGTTCCTTCAGAATCTGTCCACGTAAGTCAACCATTGCCCCAGTTCAGGAACCAAGAGAGTGAGTGCCAGTCTGAGCAGCAGTTCTCAAGGGCACCCTCTGCCCCCACAGCATCAGCACCCCCCCCCCCCGAGAAACTGAGGAATGCAGTTTCTCAGGCTTCGTCCCGGACACACCAAATTGCCAACTCTGGGGGTAGGGCCCAGAAGTCTGGGTCTCAACATGCCCACCAGGGGATCCTAATGTAAGCTATTACCGGCATTAGACGAACACCAGCTATTTCATTAATAAGTCACACATTTTCAGGGCTTTAACAGCAACAAAAAGTTTATTCTTGAACACAGAAGAGTTCAAAGCAGATATGCTTGGTCTTTGGCACCTTTCTTCCTTATGGTAATTCAGAGACCCAGGCCCATTCCAGCAGCGGGAAGAGACGGATTATTCAGAAGACACACATCACTCCCTTGTGCCCCACTGGAGAGAAATTCCCGTGGCAGCCTCTGGGGCAGTCACCTCTTGGGAACAGCACTGCACTAAATAAGGAAGGGCATGAGTTGGGGTACCTAGTGTGTGGTCTCTGCAAGCTCCACCCCTCACCCCTACTCCAGGCAGCCTATAAGAAGAGGTTGGGTGCAGGGAGCCAGGTGGAGCCTGGGTAGTAATTAAGTCACCAGATCACAGGGACTGGTAGGCAACACATATGGTGAGGATGTTCTCTGGGTTTTGGATCCATCCACATCATCCTGCATTCTGGACCTATCAGCACAACTGCCTAGCTGGGCTGCAGCTGATGAAATCCTTGGAAGAGACTCTCTGCATGTGGGAAAGAAACACCCACTTGACAGCACCCTTCCGGCATTCTGGGGGGACATCTGGCAGAGCAGAGGGAGAATGCTAAACACAGAGTTCCCCAAAGAAGCCGAGATGAACAGTCCCTGAGAAATCCAGATATTGTTAGCAATAATATGTTAAAATGTTTTATTATTTAGTTACATCTCGCCTGAGCATGAAAAAGATATTAACATACTGTCAGCTTACTGGGACATAACCCAAAATAACTTACATTCTTCATATAGTGCTAATTATTTTTCTGAGGCTGGCTCAGGCTAGTAAGAGAGAGATTTCCAGGCTTTCACCAGATTATTTACTTAAAGAAGTTAAGCATGCCACTATCTGTTCCCATGGAAACACAGTAAGTAATCCAGGAGACACAAAGAGGTCACTTTGACCATAATTAATATAAAGAATAATGGTTTATATAGAATCCAGTAAAGGGTACAACAAGCTGCTGTAATACTTTTAAACCTCTCCTTTCAGCAGTGCAATTTAATCTTGGGATCAATTTCCTACCCTAATGTCACTTTGATAATTTTAGTAGCCCAGTGCTAATTTTTGAAATGTAATTTAATCTTGGTTAGCAGAGTTTTTCTTACGTTGCTATTGCATTTGTGATCCATTTGGAAAATCCAGTAACAGAAGTTTTCTAAGGCCTGAGCAAGTATGAATTGACAACCACACTGGCCTTACCCTTGTGTATGCTGCAGCTTCTTTTTTTTTTTTTAAATTAAGATTTGTTTTATTTACTTATTTGAGAGAGTGAGAGCACACACATGCACGTTTGTGCAGAGGGGAGAGGAGAGAATCTAAGCAGAGGCCCCACTGAATGTAGAGCCCCACAAGGGGCTCGGGGCTTGATCTCACAACCCTGAGATCATGACCTGAGTGGAAATCAAGAGTCAGACGCTTAGCTGACTGAGCCACCCAGGTGCCCAATGCCGCAGTTTCTTTATAGAGCCTTTCAGTAATCTGTTGGTTGGTGAATGAACCAATGATAATCCATGGGCACTACTGGATTCGGAGCACCTTTATAGTCACCAGAGGAAGATTTAATTGTAGTTAGGAGAATAGTTTACACTGAAGTCTTACTGTATTCTTTTTATTATTATTATTGAAAATTGGTAATCCACAGAGGCTGGCTCTTAGCTAAATATTCCATTTATTGAAACATAGTGCACTCCTCAGGGATTCTTACTAAAAGATGCACAGTGTAGTTTATTTTTAATCCTTACGCTTATTTGAATAGTGAATTTATTATGTAGTCTCTCAAGGGTAAATTTTATCATGGAAGCTTGATGACACATTTTTCAAAACTATTTAATATAGTGTCCCAGAAAGAACTAAAGATTAAAAAAAGAGAGAGAAATGAAAAAGTGGAACTTTCAAGTTTCTGAATTTTTAACATACTGAAAAAAATAATATTAAGGTAGGAATTATCAGGGTCTTTTTTCTTTTAGAAACATAATGTAGTGTGTTGCAGGAAGCCTCATCTGAAGGTTACATTCAGGGCTGAGGCATGACATTGAATAATGTGTACAAACAGGTGTCCTGAAGTTAAGTGGAGTCAATACACAATTTCTCACTCTTCAGAAATAACTACTTTGCTGCCACATGAGTAACCTTTTTTTTTTTTTTTCAAATATCAAGCTTGAAATCACTTAATCAGGAATGTAAATTCGTTATATGCCTCAGTTACAAAAATGTTGATGGGATTGGCTATGGTATTGATTTGGGGGGAGGGGGTTGTTACAGAGTTACAACTGCTTTTTTTGTGTGTGTGTTTTTTTTTTTTTAATATAATGATATCACTGTCCTATTCCAGAAATGCAAAGAGCATTGTCTCTTCCTTGGCAGAAACAGTGGTCACTCGGCTCAGCCAAGAATAAGAGCTGTCAGCAGTGCCATTCCACAGGCTTCTAAGAAGAGCCCATGAAATAATGGATGGTGCACTTTCCTATATGTATTTATGTTCAGATAATTTATTTAAATAATGTTGCTGGCACATGCTTTATAGCTGCTTGCATTTTGCTACACAGATTTCCGCGTATCTTGCAGACTATGCAATTCATTTGGAAAATGTAATTTCCATCCCTGCATACTAATCGATTTCTTCACAAACACCTGCTATCAGTTATGATAATAAAAATGCCACTCTAAATTGAAAAAGGGCCAAATAGAGCTTCCTAAGGAAATGACTTAAGTGTCTTTGAATGCTACTAAATGTAGTAATGTGCTTATGTAGTGCCAACACTTTTTCCATCATTTGCATTTTCTGTAATTTTGCCCTATTACAGCATCCCTCTCAAACGATGCCTCACAGCCATTTCCTTGCGGATTGGTAAACTGAGTTGTCAGGGGTTGGGGTCTCTGGGTGTGGACAAGATCTGAAGTTGGGCCTCGTGATGTTAAAAAGCACGAGCGCACGCTCCTGCCCATATTTTGGGTCATTTCTGATTTTCTACGTCCCTGAAAACTGTAAAATTGGCTGCTCCTTGGTTTTGCACACACGTGGACACCAAATACAATTTCCTCCATTCGTTCTTTTCAGCCTCCAGTTCATTCCACGCACCATTGCCAAACCAATCTTACTAGATCACTGGTTTCATAGTGTCCTTTCACTGCCCAGGCACCTGGAGTGGTTCTCCGCTGGCTGCTGCACTGAATCGGGCCTGACTTCTGAGCCTCCACCCCCTCTCATCACCAAACCTGGCTCACCTTTCTCTCCCTGCCTGCAGACCAACACTTGCCTTGTGGATGGAGCTTCTCTCTTTCCTGCCCCAAATAGTCGCCTTCCCTGCCCTAAGTAGTAGCTCTCCCATTCTCCTGCCTGGGTTTTTGCTTAGGCTGAGACGTCCTTCCCAGATCCTCGGGCTTCCAGCCTCTGAAGCCCTCTTTTATTATTCTGATCTATGTCTTCCTTTCTCTTCCCGCAGCTCCTTAGGTCCTTGACACTAAGTTGCCCATTTATTTGTTCGGTCAGCCAACATTCATTAAGTTACTACTATATGCCAGGCATCGGTCTGAACCCTCTTCCCCAGAATGTGTTGGTTTCTTTACAAATGAATCAGTTTCTCATACTCTGAACTGCTTGAGAGAAGAGACCTATTCCGGCTCCTCCTTTTGTGATCCAAGATGCCCAGACAGGCCTGGGCACAGAGTCCGTATGCAATAAATGTTTGTTGACTAATTGCTCCCTGATGGTTTGAGGTAGGGAATTTTCTGGTTAATTGCATGTTCTATTTGATTAGTCTTTCCTGTGTACTATACATAATCATTTTGCAAAGCAGAATACCATAAACCACTCAACTATAAAGCTATTATTAATGTAATTTCATGTTTGATACTTGAGGAGAACATTCATAGGGATTTCAGAGCACCTCTGTGAAGATCAGTTGTCAGTGTACTGCAACGTGAAGTTAGAACACGCAGGGGGCTGACCTCCAGGCTGTCTGATTGGTTTTGGGAAGTGAGAGGTAGAGATGAGCACACACTGAGAACTGGCCGCACAGTAGGCCTCACATTCTGCCCTTACAGACTGGAAGCCACTTTTTTGAAGAAGTTTCTGTTAAGTATTGAAATTTCTCTTCCACTTTTATCTTGCTTACAACAGTAGAGCATGAATTTGCCGTGGGAGGGGGAGAAAGTGTGGGATACTGGTAGGAGAGTGGAGGAGAAAATTCACAAGGAGTTTCAAATTAGTAAGAACTAAACACACCCAGACTGGCAGAACAGCCCAGTGACTTGAAAACTGTTTGTGCTACTTTTTTTTTTTTTTTTAAGATTATTTATTTTAGAGAGAGAGAGAGAATGAGCTGGGGTCGGAGCAGAGAAAGAGAATCTTTGACTCCCCACTGAGCAAGCAGCAGCCTGACGTGGGGCTCGATCCCACAATCCATGAGATTATGGCCCAAGCTGAAACCGAGAGTCAGACATTTAACCAACTAAGCCACCCAGGTGCCCCAAGACTATTCCTGCTACTTACTTTGTGGGATGAGAAGAATTCTCTAACTTCTCTGTGCCTCACCTCTTTCACCTGTAAAGAGGGGGATTAAGAGCAGACTTGATGGGGGGGGTGGGTGCGGAATAGGGACTTAGTCCAAACAAAGCCCTAGGTTCAGGGCCTGTCACTTGGTACGTGTCCAGCCGACGGTTCTCATCACTGGAGAGGCCAAAAAGCCCTAAGCTGGAAACCATCTTCAGTGTCGTTCGTACCATGCACTCTTTCTTCTTCAGTCTCTGCTGTTTCCAAAGCTCTGAGGTGTGGAGGACCCTGTGTTAATAGTCTCTCTCTCTTGGTAAGATGGAGATGTGCGTGAGGTCCAAGTCCACATCTGGGAATTTTAGGTTTCAAGAATGGGTATTTGAGTAACCACTCAGCCTTGTAGGGGCTCAGAGTTTTAATGTGTGAAACAAATGGAACCAGGTTACCCTTCTGACAGGAGTGAGCAAATAAGCTGTCTGATGTGTCCCAGCCACTGTGAGGGAGGAAAGACGTGCCTGTCAATTCCTCCCTCCCTGGGAGCGCTGCCGCAGGACTCCACCTGTGGAATGGCTGATTGCTGGAGAGAAAGTGGCCCCCGAGCCGCCTAGCCAGGCTGCAGAAACGGGACAGTAAAGGGGTGGGTGTGATTGCTGCTTGGAATTGTCAATGCTGTCGCCACTTAGCCACCATCCGGACTTCTTAGAGCCTTGGACTGGGAGAGAGGTCAAGAGATGGGCCTTTGGAAGGAATTATTCCTGTGCCCCCAGGAAACATTCCTCCATACAACAAGACAAATAGAATAGATAAAAATCCCCAAGTTGGTCATGCCCACCAACTGCAAACTAAAGAGCCCTGGGGCAAGGCCTTTGGGGATGTCTCTGAGCTGGGGCTAATGGTAAGAATTGGGGTGAGTGACTGCTCCTCCCACAACCCCCCACAACCCCCCCCACCCCACCCCACCCCCCATCAAAGCAGGAAGGTGACTGACTTAAGCTCACTCTGTGTTGCAGCCCTGGCCGCTCAGGCCTACGCCCTCAAGGAGGAGAACGACAGTCTCCGTTGGCAGCTGGATGCCTACAGGAACGAGGTAGAGCTGCTCAAACAAGAGAAGGAACAACTTTTTCGAACAGAGGAAACTGTCACCAAGGACCAGCAGCTCCAGTTCCTGCAGCAGACCATGCAAGGCATGCAGCAGGTACCAGGCCCAGATTTCGTTCTCTTTGGTCTGAGGGAGAGGGACGTGTGTGTTAAGTGGAAGAAAAATGGCAGCCATTTGCCGGGAAAGGTGAAGGAAAAGAAAGGACAACTGGACACTGAGTCACAAGGAAAGTGCTAGTGGGTGTTGGAGCAGAATGTGGAGAAACAGCAAAGCTAAAGAATTATGTTGAAGAAATATGCCCTTGAGGTTGGAATCTAAGCGAGAGAATGGAGGAGGTGGAGGGGTTTGTGGCTGGAATTCAGCCTCGTGGCAAATGGTCAGAAAATCCTTACGGATCATGACGAGGGTGTTTTGTCCTTGAGAACTTCTAAGTTGAAAGCATGCCAACAGATTTTACAAAGGCATGGTGAGCTTGTTTCCAAGCTCCATGTAAATGTAAACGCTATTGTTTTCACTCCTTCTGGATTATAGGGAGGATATAGTTGGGTCTCATGAACATGCTACTGTGCAGTTAAGATGTTTATTGATGGAGTGGCTGAAGCACCAGAGTGGGCAATTTTGGGAACAGGGTGGTATCTGTGTTTTTGCGAAGGAGCGCCAGACTTTAGCCTCCCACACTGAAGCTAAAGATGTGTCTGTGGAAGTTGTTAGGAAGAGATAGGAGTCACTGGGCAATGGAGGAGGGAGAAGGAGCACAGATTGTGGGGGGTGAGAGGTTGAGGGGATGGGAGACCCCAGCACAGCAGATGGAGAATAGAATCAAAGATTCATAGCAGGATCGAGGTCTGAAAAATCTCAAGTGACTTGTGACAGAATTCTAGTGTTTGAGCCTTCAAGTTGCTATGGAACAATACGGCACAAATTTTTGTCACACATAGGTATCCTGTATTACCCCTCAGAATGTACAAACCTAACCACTCTTTTCTGGGGGGAAAAACTGTTTTTATTTAAACAGGGAAATGTAAATAGAATGATGGGCAACCAAACTATATAGTAAGTAGGATATTGTTTTAATTCCCCTGCTCTCCAAGATCAGGAGCACGAATTGCCTACAGAAGTGTCTTAATGATTAGAAGTAGCTGCTATAGAAACATTGGCCAAACAGGGAAAAATAATTTAGAGGAAAGGGTATAAAAAAAAGATGTGCAGACTGGGATAGAAACAAGTTAATGACTAAGTCACAGAAATTATGTCTTAAACATCTCCTGCCATTTTAAAGCCATTTTTGAGTCTTGGCTTTGAGTCCTAACTGGTTGATGTTTCACAGTGTGTGTTAGGCAAATCAGTGCAATTCGGAGGTCAGTGCTCGCCAGGAAAATGTCATTACAGTCGCTGCTCAGGTCCCTGCGCTTGGAAATGGGTGTAACAGCTCCTGTGCGAGGCTCCCGGGGTTGTACGCATGTCCCGACACTGGGTGTGCCTCGACGCCCCTGCCAGGAGAGCCTGTCAATTCCCCCAGAGTCAGCTATGCCAGGCCGAGACCACGGCTACCATCTCACACCTCATGCAAAGGGCCCTCTTTTCCTCTAGGAAAGTTTGCCTCAGTTGATAAAACTGTTATGATGCTCAAAGACTCATGTCTGAAGGCAGTCTGAGGAGATAGGGGGGAGCTCGTCAGTCAGGGAGAAGCATGCTGGGGAGTCAGTGCTGGGTCCTGGGAGCCTGGTCCACACAGGAGCCAAGGCAAAGGTCACCACAGAGCTGCAGCCCCTTAGAGGAAGTAAGTGTTCGGCTATTGCAGCCTCTGAGACATTGACAGAATCTTCTTGTCAATAGGAAGGGTACTTCAGTTTTGTTTTGTGGGATTTGGTTTCATAGGGTTTGGTTTGAACAATGGAAATGTGTCGTCTGAGTTCTGGAGGTAAGAAGTGCCAGATCCAGGTGGCGGCTGGCGTGGTTCTGCTGAGGGCTGCTCCCCATTCTGTCCCCTAGCTTCCGGTGCTTTGCTGGCAGTCTTTGGTGGTCTTTGGTTTGTAGACACATCACCCTGCTTTCTGACTTCATTTCTTGCTGTGCATGCCAGCATCCACATTCCTGCTTTTTCTAAGGACACGATTTGTATAGGACCGAGGGGC
Organism: Mustela nigripes; assembly: GCF_022355385.1. Taxonomy (NCBI): domain Eukaryota; kingdom Metazoa; phylum Chordata; class Mammalia; order Carnivora; family Mustelidae; genus Mustela; species Mustela nigripes. Next base: position 30,359,946 of record NC_081571.1, read on the forward strand.
CTGTGCTGTTCTAGTGTGACCTCATCTGAACTGATCAGACCTGTAATGACTTTTTTCCAAATAACATCACATTCTGAGGCACAGGGGGCTAGGATTTGAAAATGGAAATTTTGAGGGGACATAATTCAATCACTAATAGCCACATGGTAGGCAAATACACCTATTGAATGTCAGAATAATGGACACAAGCACAGAAGAAGGACTAACGTGGAGCCTGTGGGAGCTCTGGATTCTTGGACCATAGATAGGAAGCCAACATCCTAGAGGTATGTGTAGCTCCTTCTAGTAATGTGGGAAGCACTCCCTCAGTGACAAAAACTATGATTTTCATTTTAGTGGCTATTAGGTGGCTGCATGGCAGTCTTTCTGGCAACACAACTTTAATAATGTTCAAAAATATGTGCTTTTTCGGAGTCAATTTCTACCTTTATATCATTCTGAATAAATGACCATATCATGCTAATTTGAGCCCTACCACAAAGGATTCTGCTGATTTTTAAATTTCCTCTCGGTCTACCCACTATCCACTTTCTTAATTAGAAAACCATGATCTCACAGGAAAGTCAACAGCTAGAGGACAGGTTAGCCTCCCACACATTGTTGTTTCAGGAATTGATCTATGGGAAATTATTTCTGTAACAAATAAAAGAAAATACAGTCTTCACAGCTTTTAAACTAGCCGGCCATTTTTAGAATTGCCCTCAAGTTTAGTCAAAAAGTTTTTATCCTTTCTTCTTTTAGTTTTTTAAAGATATTTTCACTGACATCATAGTTTCTCTTATGTTCATGAAGAAAATGTTATGGGCAGGGTTGCTAAGGCTAAAAACCCTTGGGTGACTTTGGTTGTTTCTGAGTCTACCCCAATATTACATGTGAGTCACCATTTAATATTAGAGATTTCACACAAAAGGAAATAATAGCTTGTATCCATGGTAACACTGTAGCCTTCACCTGATCTTAAGCTGGCAATGAAGTTAACCTGTGTCTGCCACAAGGAGAGTGAGGTTGTTGGCTTTCATTTGTATCTTTACGTATATAAAGAAAGGATATACCTATCTTAAACTCTCATTTATCTTCCAATTATCACACTGAATTTATTGAGGCAAAATTTACATATAATAAAAATATTCTTGTTAGGGCTGCAGTTCCATGAATTTTGACGAATTGATACCCTCATGAAACCACTACCACAATCAATATATAAAATTGTTCTATCACCCCCCCCCCCAAAAATTCCCCTATCCCCCTTTTTAGTCAACCCAATTCCCAGCAACCACAGGTTTGTTTTCTACCTTTCATGGTTTTGCCTTTCCCAGAATGTTCTATAAGTGCAAGTATATAGAATGAAGAACTTTCGAGTCTGGCTTCGCTCAGCTAGCACAATGATTTAGAGATTCCTGCACATGGCCTAGCCATATGTATCAGTAGTTCATACTGATCAGACTACTGATAGTAGTTTTGACTAAATAGTAGTAAAGAAGAGCCATAATTTGTTTATCTATTCACCAGTTAATGGACGTATGGGTGGTTTCCTCTTTGGGGCTACGATGAATAAATGTGTTGCAAACATTCACTTACAAACTTTTTGTTTGGAATAAATTTTCATTCCACTTTGGTAAATACCTAGAACTAGAACTGCTGGGTCATATGGAAAGTATGCTTAACTTTTTTAAGAAATGGCTGGACTGTTTCCCAAAGTGTCTGTACCATCGTGCATTCCCTTGGAATACAGGAAAATTCCAGTCGTTCTGCATACTTGCAGTCAGTGCTTGGTAAGGTCGGTCTGTTTTGTTTTGTTTTATCTTTTTTAACCACTATAGTAAGGGTAGAGTATCTCAGTATGATTTTAGCCACACCTAAATTTAAACAATACTTGGATTTTCATTTGTGAGCATAGGCTAATATATTATATTTTAAAATAACCAATTGAAAAATCAATTCCTTTTGAAACCTTTTGTAAATCATATTGACAGGACTGGTGAATATTCACATAACAACAGAATCCCATTATAAGCTGCTGATCATAAAACTGTGTGTGACTGATGATGATTATGTCAGAAGAGTCCCTCATAAATACTTTGAGCCAATGCTTTTTAATAGTGTTAGCAAATGTCATTTGAAGACCAGCTGTCTTTAGGCCAGTAAACCATGGCCCATGTAGAGCAGTGGGTTTCTAACACTCTTGGCTTGACATTAGTTAAAGACCAGGGCTAGTCAGCTGTCTTGACAACTTTTATTTAGCAAGATCAGGACAAACCTGGGAAAAAGAGGATTATTATAATTGACAGCATTTATGCTGGAAAAGGAATATTTGTATGAATTTTCTCTATATGTATTATAAACTCACTAATCTAAACTAATTTTAAAGAAGGAGACTGAGACATATAATACTATTATTTTCCTAAAATATATAGTAACCCCAGGTAGTTTGCCAAATGTCACTCAAGAACTGGTCCTTTGGGGGCAGTTATTAAGAAATAAAAGAAAGTTGTTAAAATGACATCGATGAGTATATCTGACCACTTAAGTAAAGCATCTCTTCTGAATCCTCTCTAAACTACTCAGTTGCTTTGTAAGTACTTTTTAAAAGAGATAATGAGGGGCATCTGGGTAACTCAGTCGGTTTGGTGGCTGATTCTTGATTTTGGCTCAAGTCATGATCTCAGGGCCCTGGGATAGAGCCCCATGTTGGGCTCTGTGCTCAGCAGGGAGTCTGCTTGAGGACTCTGTCTCCCTCTGCACCTCCCCCAGTTAGCTCACTCCCTCTCTCTGAAATAAATAAATAAATAAATGTAAACATAAGCAAATGTAAATAAAAGAGACCATGAAATTTTGTGCTCATTTCCACTCCCATGTTCCCACATAGTGAAGTCTCGTGCACACAGGTCAAAGCCAGGATGAGGATTGTGGCAGCAGGAGTGGTGCTATTGGTGGCGGTGATGGTGGCTGTGGGGCTGAAGGCAGCTGCTGTGGGGAAGGTGGTATTTTTGACTATTAGAAAATCTTAGGGAAAGACAGGTAAAATGAGCATATTCCAGAAATTTTCAGAGGATTTAAAACAAAAAGTTTTTTTCTGAAACATAAAATGCACTTCCCTTAAAAATTACAAAAATCATCTGAAGCCCAGCAGGCCCGCTGCTCCCAGCAGGCTTCAAGAGTGCTGGGAGAAGGTGCTGGGAAGAGCCTGGGGAAGGTTTTATAGGCAAAGAACACAGACAGATGTAGTAGGCGTTTGCCATGGGAGTTTCTCTCTTTCTTGGATAATTTTTCACTTTTGTTTTCAGTTTCTATTTTCTTTCTGAAATGCCCACCAGTCAGATAACAGACCTTTACCAGGCTGATGCTAATGTGCCCGTTACCCATTTTTCTCCTGTTATCTGTTTAAACTGTATCCTTGCCACTGAAGGTTCTGTTTGATCATCGTGTTATTTCCAAGCGTTATTTTTTGTCTTCGATTATTTTCTCTTTGTACACGTTTATTTTTTTGGTTTCAATATCTTCTCAAATCTTTTTGAGAATACTAATTAGAATACTTGAAATTCTGTTTGTTCCTGAGCCATTTCTATTTATTCCAGGATTGGGTCTTTGGTTTGGTGTCTCTGTCTGTCTTTTTGCTGCTGCAGGTTTCTTCTCGTGTGGTGGTGTTGGTTGGTTTGCTTCCATTTAGCAGCTGACTTCCCCCGGGAGCCATGGGGGCAGGCGTGTTCCCGGCTGGGCATACCCCGCTTACCCCTTACCCCTCAGCCCCCCAGCCATGGCTCCATGCGGTGGCGCTTTGATGGCCAGGCATCACTTGCAGGACATTTGGGGATCCCACAAATGCCAGAATCTGTCCCATATGAGAACTTCCTGGAAGTCTCTTCCCATTCTCTTCACTCTTTTAAGTTTACTCAACAACAGCCAGCTTAACTGAGTTTCTGGAGGAAGGAAAACCAAAGAGCAGACACCTGTTCTGTGTCTGACATCTTGGATATTCAAGAACCTGTTTCAGGGGCTTTGAACTTTAGTCCTCTGATGAATTCTCTATTTCTTTCTATCTTTATTTTTCTTTTCTTTTCTTTTCTTTTTAAGATTGTATTCATTTATTTGACAGAGAGAAAGAGCACGGCAGGGGGAGTGGCAAGCAGAGGGAGAAGGAGAAGCAGGTTCCGCACAGAGCAGGGAGCCCAATGCGATGCGGGCCTTGATCCCAGGATCCTGAGATCATGACCTGAGCCAAAGGCAGACACTTAACTGACTGACCCACCCAGGTGTCCCTGATGAATTCTTGGTTAAGGTGTGGGCCAGTGAGGTGGCCAGGGGGAAGGTACGGCAAATTATTCTGGCTGTCCTGAAATATATGAGGAAAGCGAGAAGTGCAAGCTTATCTTACAGATGTCTGGGAGGAGTTGGCATAGGGACTTAAGGCAGCATATTTGAAATGGAGTAAAGATAGCTGCTTCAGGACGAGGGGGCAGAATAACAAATTAGGAGGGTTGTTTAGGGTAGAGGAAAGGGAGACAAACTGGAAGAGGCTGAAATCTGGAATAACGATAGAGAAATGGTTATTTATCCACTCTGTTTTGGGGTTTTGTCCTGGAGGAATAAAAGCAGCAGGGAATTGAGAAAAGGACCTGATGGGATGAAGGGGGCCAAGCATCAGCTCACAGGGCTGTGCAGAGAGTAGAGAAGAAGAAGCTGTTCTGGAGGGAAGGAGAAGGATGTGCAGAGGTCACGGAAGAGACAGTGGGAAGAACAGTTCTTCTGTAGTTTAGAAAAAAAAAAAGGAAGAAGACAGAAATGTAAACATGGAAGAATGAGGAAAAGGGAAAAAGGTATTTTCTAAAAGAAGAAATTCAACATTTTTATAATGGTAAATTATATTTTAAGAACTTTTATGAAATATTTAGACAGGTGAACTAAGGGTTGATAAGTTTGGAATTTCAGCTACAATGTATTATGGGGATTCCTTCTCAGCAGGGTTTATGAACCTCAAAAATGTTCAGTTAGAAGGAAGAAATAGCACATACATCATGATCTGGTTGTTTACTCATTCAGGAAGAAGCCTGTAACAACATTATCAGAATATCTTTAATGTACAAAAACATCAGTACAGAAAATAATTTGGTATCACGGCATAGGGCAAGAAAAATCACATTATTTAGAAAAGAGGAAATCAAAATCACATTATTACAGTGTAGAGAAAAAGGCTTTCTTTCAGACTTTCATGTGTAGATAGTAAAACCTTTAATCTTAAAAAGTTCAAAAACTATGTGTGTACAAAAGCACAGACCGATCTGGACCCGAGACAACCAAGGGCTGCGGGGACACACCCTATGCTGGTCTGATTCTATTTCAGCTTCCTCACCGACATCTTTTTCTTTCTGAATAGAAAACAACTCCTAAGACATTGTCCACATTCATATTAAAAGTCTTTGACATTTTACTAGAATCAGAAAGTGTATAAAACATACACATCTCTCTCAGATGGTGTGGCTTTTAAAAGGTTTAAGGCCTGGACCTCAAGGTTCACCACAGCCAAATTTGGGGTCCACTATTGTCTTTTTTTTTTTTTTAACTTCAATTCCCCAGAGTGTGTACTTTCATTTTCTATCCATTTGTCACCGAGGTGTCTTGGGGTGATGCAGTATAATGGAGACAAGGACGATAATCCTCATTTATAATTCAATGTTCCCTTTCATGAGGCTCCTTAAAAGTGACAGGTGGCGCTCCCCCCAGCAGCATGTGTATTTTCTAGCATTTGCAGATTCAGTCCCAGGCACATCTGAATAGTGTGTACATCCCACTTCAGTGTGAGACCCTTAGAAGGTCATTAGGTACATTTGGAACCAGAAATAAAAACTGATTCACCAGGGTGCCTGGGTGGCTCAGTCAGTTAAGCATCTGCCTTCGGCTTGGGTCATTATCCCTGAGTCCTGGGATAGAGCCCCATGTCAGGCTCTCTACTCAGTGGGACACCGCTTCTCTCTTTTCCTGTCACTTTCCCCACTTGTGCTCTCTCTCTCTCTCTTTCTGACAAATAAATAAAATCTTTTAAAAAAAAAAAAAAAGTCGGGGGTACCTGGCTGGCTCAGTGGGTTAAGTGTTTGCCTTGGGCTCAGGTCATGATCTCAGGGTCCTTGGGATGGAGCCCTGTAGCAGGGAGCCTGCTTCTGTCTCATTGCATTATATGTGATATGCTGTAAGTTGCTTTCTCTCTCTCTTCCTGCCTCTCTGCCTACTTGTGATCTCTCTCTCTCTGTGTCAAATAAATAAATAAAATCTTAAAAAAAAAAAAAAAAGACGAAGAAAGAAAGCCATTCTGCGATTCTTGGCCCAGCACTTTCCATTACAGAGCCCTACCTGTTGGAAATGATCATACCTAACAGTCGCACCTGGGTTGGGAAGTTTTAAAAGCACATTCCCATTTGACTCTGGACAAGATTAAAAAAAAAAAAAAAAATGGGAAGCAACAATAAGGGAGGGGAAACCTCCCTGCATTTTTTCTTTTAGCAGTCTCAAACGAGGATGGGCCATGGGGTATCTTGCCATTCTCACGGGACAGAGACCATAAGATAAGGAAGGAGATCAGCTAGTTGCCTCTTTGCTAGCTGAGCATGCCAGGCTTTTGCACAAGGAAATGAAAACCCTGAACCGATAGAAGGAAACGTTGGCTCCTGTTTTCTGGGCCACTTGGCGTCGTCAGTCAGCCCGTCTGAACCTAAGGGTTCTTCCTACAGATGACAGGTGGTCCACCCTCAGTCAGAGGCTCTTGCAATCAAAGGAGATCAAGTCGGTGAACACAGTTTGGACAGCTATTACACGAAGCATGAATGCCCCATTGTACATAAAAATATGAAGAAATGTAGAGGTTTAAGAGAAGACCCAGGATTTGGAGAGCAAGTCTGGACAAATCAACAAGTGGGAGTTTGCTGATAGTGGGGGGGGGGGGGGCTTGTAGTTGCTCCTACACCCCTGTGCTGGCGAGGCCTGTCCCCAGGGCTAATTCACATCCCTGCCCCCAGGGCTCCCAGTGCACTAGCACTTGAACTCTGAGTGCTTACCTCAGCTTCTCATGGTGACAGAGAGATGTCCAGTGACTTGCCCAGGGTACAGAATGTTCCTGGCAGATTCAGAACACCAACCCAGGTCTGTCTGTCACAACCCCTGCATTCTATCTGTTCCAACAAAACTTCCCACAGGGTCCTCTGTAAGGGGTGCTCCAGACCTGTAGTCATCAGGAGAGCAGAAGAGCAGAAAGCTCGGCTCTTCCTGTGCTTGTCGATTGCTAGAAATATCACTGGCAAGAACCCGCTGCTTGTTTTCCGACTCAATCCTAGTCCCAGATTGGGTCTTCCCATTAGCCGAATGAGAGCTAGCAAAAAGAAAATAACATACATGTGGCTTTTATTTATTAAATGTGAACTTGGAAAATAAATCTCTTCACTTCAGGGAAGGAAAAAAGCAGCCCTAATAAAATTTAACTATGGGAGGCTTCATCTCATAATTAGTTACCCTGCTCTTCCATTAATTAATGTGATCATCAAATGCATCCTCATTAGTAATCATCCCTTCTAAAAATAATGAGGCTAGCAGCCGAATCAATGGAGGAGCCAGGGGTAGAAATAATGACATTACCCTGCAGACCATTAAAATCGTTTGGCTTCTACCTTTGACTGCTTTCCCGGACATCTGCTGCGGGAACTAGCTGATCTCCCCAAGACTTGTAGCCATTCCCAGGCTAAAGCAACTCTGCTTTCCCACCACTGTCAGCTGCAGTCCTCGGATGACCTTCGAACGACCCTCCCTTCCGCCACCTCCTTTGGAAATTGCCTCCTGACTTCAAGGCCCTAGCACACCAAGAATACCAGATTTATAGCGAAATGGATCTTTTCTTAAATGTAGTAAATCAAAACAGGCCTCGGCGCCAGACACGCACTGGCCTTTCCCTCCGTCCGATCTTTGTCGTCTCTCCCTCCAGCCATGGACGCTGAAATGAATCCCTGTGCTCTGGCCTTGACTTCTCTCTGAAGCCTGCCAGCACGCAGAGTCAGCCTTCTGCCCGCGGCGGCCGGAATCCGGCCGGCACATACTGCTGCCTCTGTACAGCAGGTGTCGTGCTCCCGGCCAGACTGCTGTCATTACTAGCTCTCACACTGGGCTGCACGGGGAGGAAACTGGCCTGGGGGCTTTCTCTGTGCAGCTGGTGAGAAGAGGAAACAGGAGGGTGGAAGACCAGCCAATCATCTCCTCCTCCTCTTCCTCCTCCCCCTCCCCCGCTCCTCCTCATCCTCTCCCCTTCTCCCCTTCCCTTCCCCCTCCTCCTCCTCCTCCTGGAAAAGGAGCACCCATGGAGCCAATGCAGGGAGAACCCTGGTGGACGCGACAACAGGACGCGGCGGAGACCAAGAAGGAAGGAGAGGAATGAGTCCGGGGGTGGGCGGGATCCTCTTTAGGAAGATGAATGTGGGTGGGAGTTGCAGTTCTTCTGGGTCTGGGTTTGTCATTTTAATTTTTGTTTTATTTTCCTTTTCACAAAAGAATACGGGCTCCGTGCAGCAAACTTGGAAACCTAAAAGAAGCCTATAAAGGAGACAGCATTCCTCACGGCCCCTCCCAGATGCAACAGTTGTTAACCATTTCCTTATATCCTCTCAGGCTTCCTCTCTAAGGTGCACTGGCACAGCGAGGGGTCGTTGTGCCCCAGATCATGCCCACTGACCAGTGTGACAGCCACATTCACTCAGCTCACGTTTCTGGAATTGTCCCCCAAGGGTGCGATTGGGAATTCAGCTCTGAGATCTTAGATGGTTAGTTAAAGACTATGTTTTCTCCTCTGTTTAACAAAGCACCCTGAATAGTCATCAAGGGAGATGTAAACAAAGTTAGTGCCCAATCTGGCCCTCACTTGATAGACCACCGGCTTCATTCCCTCGATCACTGGCAAGACCCGGACTGCTCAGTTCTTATCTTGATGGCGAATCCTCAGGGTGCCGGTTACCTCTCCAGTTTTAGTACTCCAGGGTGTCTCTGCGCTGCCTCCTCTCTCCCTCCCTCTCCATCTCACATACACCCTCAGTAAACAGCGACAGCAGCTCTATTATTTTCTGGCCGTACTGGGAGGGTAGAAGAGCCGAGAGGCTATTTGAACTCGGGTTGTAGGTTTCCAAGGAAAGGTGTTACCAGTAGTGCTTATAAGTGAACGACGAGCAGAGTGACATTTCAGAGCTGTATTGTCACTTTTCTAATTCCTTTTGTTCTCTTGATTTATTCTGCTGCCCTCCTCCTTGCCTACACATGCCATCTCTGGCATCCGCCATCGCCCCCACCTTATTCATTGACACCTGCTATGGCTCCCGTATTCCGGTCAGAGGACTTGCATTAGCGATTGTGGGTGGGGGGCTCTTAAAGGTGTGTATTTTCACCCATGCTTTGCATTTGATCTTGAGTAAGTCCTTTCCTGAGCCCGTGTATTATACGCATTTCAATCATTTCAGCACAGACTGGTACTCTGCGATTTCGTCCTTCACTAGTTCTCTGCGCACCTTGTCTTCTTTTCTCCTGGGCTGGTATTTCTTCCCCCACGGTTTGTATCTCTTTATTTTTTGCTAAAGATTTTATTTATTTATTGGACAGAGGGAGCACATGAGTAGGGGGAAGGGCAAAGGGAGAGGGAGAGAGACTCTCAAGCACACTCCGCACTGAGTTTGGATCCTGACACAGGACGCGATCTCACAACCCTGAGATCATGACCTGAGCTGAAACCAAGAGACAGGCACTTAACCACCCCCAGTGGTTTGTAGGTCTTAAATTGTGCTACTCACAATGACCTCAGGAGGGTTTTGGTAATGACTTAACTGTAAAGTTTATTTAAAAAGCTGTGGTGCTGAGTTTCTCTTTACAAAATAATCCTCCCCGCCATAATCCTCCTGTTTGTCATTTGGGGAGAAGGAAAAGTGGGGGTGGGTTATAATGTAGTTTTCCTACTCTACACCTGATGATACGAGCTCTTCAGAGAATCGCCAGGTCACTGAAGGGGCACTCCCTGGTCCATGCCCTCCCCTGCGGGCCCTCGGGTCTTAGTCATCTTTTCTGCCCAGCTGGTAACTGACAGATTTTCTTTTAAGTCCACAATTTTCTGGCCATTTTTCATGCGAAATCCATGCTTTGCTTTGGCTATGGGGGCCACACACACTAAAAAATAAAAAAGCAAGGTAGAATAAAATGATAATGGAAATTCTGTTTTGTATATAAAATCTGGGCTGGATATATGGTCTCAGTTTTACCACTGTTGTTATAGCAAAAGAACCAAAAAATACAGAATATTAAGACCAGGAAAGGCATTGATGATTCCCTAATCCAGCATTACTTCCTAGTTATAATCAAATGGAGACGTTAAGTCACTGAGTTAAGTGCCCCACGGCACTGTGTCCCCTCCACTGCCCAGGGCTCCCAGTTTCCTGTTCTCGGGTCCTCACTCTGCCTCCCCCTACTTGACTTGCATTCTGAGAACCTTTTCCTTACACACTCATTTGTATCTCTCTGTCTCCCATGCCTATGAAAAATGAGTTGAGGCACAGGGGCCATTTTCCCCCGACGGGTTAAATGAGTATTCATTTCTTTTTTCTTCTGACATCACAGTTGAAACTAACACTAGCGCCTGAGACCAGTCTCTTAGGGCTAATGTAGTTGTTCGTATCCAAACACTATCTGAATAAATGAATGAAGAAAATAACAAATTGTTGAGTCACCGCACACAATTTATTGTGTGACAGAAAACTCTCAACCAGCTTCCCTCTTTCCTCATCTCTGCTGTATTCCCTAGGCATGCCCAAACAAGTAATAATCTCATCTCACTGACTGGATAGAACTGGCCTTCTGAGAAGTCCTGGTTGACATATTAGCATTGATCAAGTCCTTCTGTCTTCAGAGGTCATAAATGCTCTCTGCTGGCACGGCAGGTCCCTGGGGGTAGGGGTACTAGTTCCTGACCTTCTCAGCATGGCCAGTGAGGCTCTGGGCTCCCAGAGATGGCCCCAGCCTCAGGCAGTAAGCTCGGAGTTTCCACTCACGCTGACTGCATGTGCGTGCAGTCCCAAATGTTTCTGTGAAGAAAACATCTTTCTATGGTCCAAAAGCTCTCACAGCTTTAATGGGTCCTAAGAGATGACATTTTTATTTGTACCATGCTTATTAAGGAACCAGGGATTAGAAACCATAGGGAAGAAGCCTCCAAACCAGAAGTTCTTAACATATTTCTTCCTAATGTTGAAGGTGACATTATGTGACAAATTGAGACTGGAACGACAATGGGGAACAAGCCCACCCCACTCTATTGTAAAAAACCCTAAAATAGTCAGGAAATAAGGACATTTTTCTAAACAGCTCTGCTGTTCCCTCCCTCTTGCTGTAGCTGCCAATGTTTTCAGTCTACAAAGCATTTCCATACCACTCAGCCCGTATAGGCTTGGGACGTGAATGCAAAACTGTACTTTTCAAATATACCTGGAACATTTACAAAGTGCATCTTTTTTTTTTAATATTTGAATCAACAGCACTTTATTTATTAAGTAGTGGCACATACTGTTGAAAAAGACTTCTTTAAATAAGTTTCATTTAGCTAAATGCAAGAAAAGCAAAATCAAATATGCATCTTATACTACATATTATTTTTTACAAAGCTTTTTAAAATTGCAATAGCTTTTGTTTTTTAATTTAATTTTATTTTTTCAGTGTTCCAAGATTCAATTGTTTATGCACCATACCCAGTGCTCCATGCAATACATGCCCTCCTTAATACCCACCACCAGGCTAACCCATCCCCCTCTCCTCCAAAACCTCCAGTTTGTTTCTCAGAGTCCATAGTTTCTCATGGTTCATCTTCCCCTCTGATTTCCCCCAATTCGCTTTTCCTTTCTTCTCCCAATGTCCTCCATGTTATTCCTTATGCTCCAAAAGTAAGTGAAACCATATGATAATTGACTCTCTCTGCTTGACTTATTTCACTCAGCATAATATCCTCCAGTCCCATCCATGTTCATATAAACGTTGGGTATTCATCCTTTCTGATGGAGGCGTAATATTCCATTGTATATATAGACCACATCTTCTTTATCCATTCATCTGTTGAAGGGCATCTTGGCTCTTTCCACAGTTTCACGACTGTGGCCTTGCTGCTATGAACATTGGGGTACAGATGGCCCTTCTTTTCACTACATCTGTATCTTTGAAGTAAATACCCAGTAGTGCGATTGCAGGGTCATAGGGAACCTCTATTTTTAATTTCTTAGGAATTTCCACACTGTTTTCCAAAGTGGTTGTACCAACTTGCATTCCCACCAACAGTGTAAGAGGGTTCCCCTTTCTCCATGTCCTCTGCAACAATTGTTGTTTATTGTCTTGTTAATTATACTACATATTAAAGCACATCTCAACACATTTCCAAGGAGCACTATCATATTTTCTGACCACAACAAAACTGTTAGAAATCAGTATTACTAAAGATAACTAAAACAAATCCTATGTATTTGGAAATTTAAAAGCACACATCTAAATCCACAAGTCCAAAGGAATCAGAAATGTAATTTTAAAATACTTACAAGTAATTGATAATTAAAATACAACATAGCAAACCTTGTAGGATGCAGCTGAAACAGAACCTAGAGGAAAAAAAAATGTTTTAAATGCATGTCTAAGGAAGAAAGAAAAGCATAAACAAGAGTAAGCATCCAACGTTTTCTAAAAAATAATAAACTCAAAGAAGGAAGGAAGGATAAAAACAAGGAGAGAAATGACTAAAAGAGCAAGCTGTCCTCCAGTACAGAAGGTCAACAAAGCTAATGCTATTTTTTTGAAAAGACTAATAAAATGGAAAATCTTTAGTAGTATGAATTGCAATAAAAGAAGACCAGATAAATAATATTAAAAATTAAAATGAAAGGGATGCCTGCGTGGCCCAGTGGGTTAAGCCTCTGCCTTCAGCTCAGGTCATGATTTCAGGGTCCTGGGATCAAGTCCAGCATTGAGCCTGCTTCCCCCACCCCCTGCCTGCCTCTCTGCATGCTTGTGGTCTCTGTCAAATAAAGAAAATCTTTTAAAAAAATTAAAATGAGGAATAACTACAGACATATGAGAAAATCAGAAATATCTTTATGACAAATTCTTAAACTTTGGTGACATGGATAAATTCCTATAGGAAAAAAAAAATACCTTACCAAAAAAAATCAGGAAGGAATTAAAAGCCTGAGCCATATCATTAAAAATCATTAAAATCTTGGGACTCCTGGGTAACACAGTCAGTCAAGCCTCTGACTCTTGATTTTAACTCAGGTCATGATCTCAGGGTCCTGGGATCAAGGCCCATGTTAGGCTCCATGCTCAGTGGGTAGTCTGCTTGAGATTCTGTCTCTCCCTCTGTCCCTCCCCCCCACCACACCCCCTCCCACATGCTTTATCTCAAATAAATAAAACTTTTTAAAAAAAATTATTAAAATCTTAGCATCAGAGCAAGAGTCCCAGAATGGATTTACAGTCAAGTTTTACCATTCGAGGAGGATTATGCCAGTCTTTTACAAACTCATTCAGAGAACAGAAAAGAAGGAAATGTGTTTTCACTAATTCATAAGTCTAGGATACTTGATACCAAAAAGGGGCAAGGACAGTAAAAAAAAAAAAAAAAAAGAGGGGGCAGGGGGATTATAAATCAGTCTCACTTAGGAACATTGATTTAAAATTCCTTTTTTAAAACTAACTTAATCTGGTATTTTATAAACCACCCTATTGGATTCATCACAGGAATACAAGGTTAGTTCAACATTACAAAAGTCTATTAATGTAATATATCCCATTAACAGGATTGAACCAGAATTGAACCAGAATAATCAGTTTAGTAGCTAGAGAATACCAATTTATGATTTAAAACTAACACAACAAAGGAAAAACTAAAGATTTAAGAACTTTGATTAAAAGAGAACTTTATTCAGGAGCCCGGGTGGCTCACTTGTTAAGCGTCTGCCTTCAACTCAGATCAGAAACCCCAGAGTCCTGGGATGGAGTCCTGCATCAGGCTCCCTGCTCAGTAGAAAGCCTGCTTCACCCTTTCCCACTCCCCATGTTTGTGTTCCCTCTCTCACTGTGTGTCTCTCTCTGTCAAATAAATAAATTAATTAAATAAACAAAAAAGAACTTTCTTATCTGGTTGAAGATGATCCACAGTGAACTCGGTGGTAAAACAAGTGATTATTTTCTAACCCTCCCCAAGTAATCCCAGCATAATCTTTCTTAATCCTGATATAATTACTTGGGCTATAATGTAACTGCCTTGAATGACTTGCTCTGTATCACGATTTATATTTTTAAATTATCATCTGGAAGCAGAAAAATGATTACTGCCCAAAGTCTGCCAGCAGACCCTAAAAATGTGGTTTCCCTATTCTTTCTTTTTGAAATATTCTAAGTTGGGGCTGCTGGGTAGCTCAGTGGGTTAAACCTCTGTCTTCAGCGCCGGTCATGATCTCAAGGTCCTGGGATCAAGCCTCTTGTCGGGCTCCCTGCTCAGCAGGGAGCCTGCTTCCCCCTCTCTCTCTGCCTGCCTCTCTGCCTACTTGTGATTTATCTCTCTCTGTGTCAAATAAATAAATAAAATCTTTTAAAAAAAATGAAAAATTCCAAGTCATTAACACTACCTTTGGTATTATCCCGTGTTTCTAGGATGCTCACTCCACCAGCTTTTTATCATGGATAATGATGTTTTCTGTGCCATCATGGTCAGGAGAAGTCTTTGAGCTGACTTTGGCAAACCCACAATGGAAACTTTTGTTAAAATGACACGGGTGCAAGTGGTGTTCAAGTGCATGTAGTCGCCGATCTTGAGCGAGAGGACTGCTGAGGCTGGAGGAATGCTTCATGGGGTAGACAGATATTAAGTGTAAAGCTACAGCTTTAATTTCTGTTCATTTGTATACCTTGGGAGCCTTTCTTGCTGTTACCGTTCATGGCCATGCTGACACCATTTGTGGCAAAGGGTCTGAGTAATTCAGTTCGCTTCTTTAAAGCTCCCTATATTGAGTGTTTCCGTAGCAGAGAAGATTGGTTTAAAATGGTAATTTTCTGTCTGTACTTTTGCGATCCAGGCAAGATGGGTGGTGCTGTATTTATTTTACCAGCTAGAGTTCAGCTGCAGGTGTTGAGAATATATATGCCACGCTTCACAGTGACAGGGTGTGTTGAAGCTTTCTGTTGTTGCTGCTGCTGTTTCTTTCCCCTTAAAGACAGCGTGCAGTTCAGAGAAAACCTGAGGTAGCTGGGGGCCCCGGAGCTGTCACACCGACCACCTGTGGTGGTTAAAGCTCCTCAGGGAAACTCTCTTCATTGCGCCCACACCTGTCTAACCAGGGCTCAGCCCTGGAGGAGGGAATGGGGGAAATGTGGAGATCTCCAAAGGTGCTAGTTGCAATGAGACTCCTAACATGTGGGCTTGCAGACCAGGCAAAATGTATCAAAATAACTTGGAGCCTTTGGGGAAGCCAGCAGACTTCCTCTGCCTCACTCCTCTGTGATAGATGAACATGCCCGTTTATTTGCAGAGCTTGTCCCAGTGGAACCTAAAGATTCAAAGTGCTAGTAAGTTCAAGGGCTGTTCTTTATTCTGATCCTGCCCCTAGATGTCCTAGTGTCCTAGTTATAAAGAAATGGTTAACTTGTGTTAACAAAGGAGATGTGGGAATATCATAATCATTGAATTAAGGCACTTTGTTAAAGTTCAGCGGTGACTAGCAGGTAAGTAATGTGGGTGGTGGAGGCCTTCTAGATCCACAGCAGAGAAAGTTCTCCATCCTTCGGCATCTATGGCTGACACAGAGAACGTACCGCTATACTCTCTCACTTCATTTTTCTGCAGACCATGTTAGAGCATTACAATTTCTCACCATTAGGATTCAAGTAAAAACTCTTAAGACTGCAACACATGTTTTTATCCCATAACCATTAAGTCAAAAGCTGCTTTCCTAAAACTACAAGCCAGGAAGTCAGTGATGGTGGTAACATCTGATGTTAATGAGTCTAGAAGGAGCACGGTTTGGCTCTTCAGGAGCTAAACTGAATGAGGCCCAAATCATTTTATATAAGCCAAAGATGGCCACAGGACTTCGGTCAAAAGTCACCCATAAAGGGTTTTCTAGCTCTAAGCTCTGACCATGTCTGGGTTATAAACCCTGCAAAGAAAGAACAAATCTCTATTGGCCTTTGGGGCACAGTGCAAGACCCAGCTGTTCAATCAAGTTCTTGTTTGAAGTAAATGGGCCAACCTGGCTGGAAAGCATGTTAATATTTTAAATTTCTACATTAACAGCTGTACATGTGCCCAGAGGCCGGGGCGATGACCACCTCATATAACTGAAAAAAAAAAAAAAAAAAAAGTGATAGGCATAAATAAGTCCGAGCAAATTGGATTATCACTTGCAGTAGAATTGCCAGCAAAGGCAATGGAGAGAATTATCACTGACATATACTCCTACTTCAGCAAAGCATTTGATGCCTTCCCTTGTGAATTGCATGAATAGTGTTAATTCAAGTTGGCTGCCCTGCGTTTTGAAAATTGGCTGAAGGAGGGCAACCAGCATGGCTGGGTGGGGCTGAATCACAGCCCTTTCTCTCTGAATACTAATCCCCAGGACTGCCCACTCGGTAAGTTAAAAGTCACTTGACCTTGCTGGGTCTTAGTCTCTCCGGAGGTTCTTACAAAGAAGATAATAGTAGCACTTTGATTTAACTTGGTACTCCTCGCCATTCAAGGAGCCTCATGTACTTAATGGATGTTCTTTAGTCTCATAGTATCCTACTGGTGAGTATTGTTATCTTTATTTAACATTGGAAGAAAGTGAAAACCAGAAAGCCGAAATGACCCTGCAAATCACACTATTAAAAAAGAAAAATTGGGGCGCCTGGGTGGTTTGGTTGGTTAAAGTCTGCCTTCAGCTTAGGTCATGATCCTGGGGTCCTGGAATCAGGCCTCATGTGGGGCTCCCTGCTCAGTGGGGAGTCTGCTTCTCCCTCTGCCTCTCCCTCTGCCCCTCCCTCTCCCCCTGCTCCTGCTCTCAATGGTGTGCTCTCTCTCTCTCTCTCAAATGAACAAGATTTTAAAAGTCTTTAAAAAAAAAAAGAAAGAAAAGAAAAATCATGTAAAGAAAGAAAAATAGGTTTTAGAGCCTTCCAAACTACTTTTGTATTTGCTTTTCCTGTATTCACTATTCAAGAAATTAATTGACGTTTTACTTTTCAAATGATAAATTATCCTTCAGGAGACAATTGTGGGAGAAAAAGAGACGAGAGCAGTAAAACAGTCTGCAGGTTATACAGTGAGGGAGCCAGTCACGCTAGCCTTTGAAATGCTGACCAGTGGTTTAATTTTTGCCTATACATGCAATGCTTCTCTCTCTCTCTCTCTCTCTCTCTCTCTCTCTATATATATATATATATATATACATATATATATATATATGTATATATATATATTTTATAATAATGTTGCCTTATCAGGATAGAGGGTATTATGACCAGTAACTCCACTGGATTATAAAATGCCAGAAAGTATCCATTTGTAATGCAAGTCCCTCCCAGAAGGATAGTCAAGTGAAAGAGATGGTCTCTAAAAACCATGTCTGAAGAAACCTGGCCTTCCCTCCTCCACCCAGCAAGCCAAGGTCATGATCTCTCTTTCCAGTCCAGATACTGGGCTGCTGGTCAGTGAGGCACCTAGTGTAATTTGAACTCGGAAAGAATCCTTTTTTATATATCCTCCTCTAAATGACATAATTATTTTCAGTAATAATCATGAAATAAAGTGAATAATAACCACCAAGAAAGAAATGCAGACATTAACATTTTCCTATTGATTTTCACATATAATTTGCCTGTTAAAAAAAAAAAAAAACCCAAAACTAAAGTGGTACAATGAAGGGAAAAAAATTCATAACTATCTATTCGGTAGTTTTTTTTTTTTTTAATCCAACAAACAGTTTGAACTTTGATTCTCTAATTATGGTACACAGGATATAAATAATTGTCCCCAGTAAATAAGTGAATTTTAAGAAAACCAAATGAAAAAGGTACGGTTGAGGCAACTATTAATTGTACCACTGATGTAACATTTTCTTTATTCATCCTTTAGTTTTAAAGCAAACAGTTTTAAAAGAATGCATTTCAATTTTTGAAATACTCTTAATTCAGTGAGAATACTTAATCTATGAGCTAAAGTTCACACTTAACCAAAAATAATACCACTCATGGTTCTCACCAAGTTCTGTTGTTTAAATCTTAAACCTAAAGATTCTTTCTCAGGTCCTGTGGAATGACTTGAAGTAGCTCAGGTTCTAGTTCTTAGTCTTTGCAATAGTTGTGCTGTCTTTGTTTATTTCAGATCTACTGTGCAAGTGTAGGAATACAGGCAGTGCTAATGGGATTGGAGACACTGTGTCTAAAGCAAGCTCCAGGGACTCAGAAGCCAATGTGTGTAGCCAAGTCCCTGCCTGAGATGGGGGGAGGGCGGGGCAGGTTGGGAGTAGGAGCAGAAGCTGGACATGTTCTGAATTAGTTTCTACACAGAGTATGTTTGTTAAAGTGTAAGTAATGAAAATGTTAATTTGAAGATTACATATATATTTAATCTTAACCGGAACAGCAGCAATTTTAGACCAACAAAGGATTTTTGTCAGACAGGAGTACTTTATCACTGATTTTGTGTAGAATTACTGGTACACAGTGATAATAAGTAGATGGAACTCCAGTTATTTTTTTATTGTTGAATTTCAGACAGTTGCACCTGCTTATATCCTGCCCTGAGTCAGACAGTTCTCAGGCCTTGATATCCCACCGCTGACCGCAGACTTAGGCCTGCAGTTCTGCATCTCAGTGCCTCCCAGTGCTTCCCAGCCTCTTAGTCACTCTTGAAGTCTTCTATTTGTCACTCCTTCTTACCTTTGGAAATTTTGCAAGACTCACAAGTCTGGGATTTCCCCTGCTGTCGAGAAGGGAAAAGTCCGCAGTGTTCTGGGCCAGCCCTTGGGAACCTGGAAACACCCCTGCTCTCTGGGGTCAGGCACCTCCTCTCCCCTAGAGAATCCACAGTCTGTGCTCTCCCTTCATCTCACCGGCGCCCCATGAGATCTTGCTTAGATGTAGGCACACCGTGTGTGTCCTTCTGTCAGACCCTTACTCATACACTCAGAGAAAAAAATCCTTGTCAGCGCACACTGTCCTGAGTGGGTGGCCGGGTCTCAGGGTCTCAGACACCCCTTTGAGGGCCCAAGCCCAAAGACCTTGAAAATGCTCGCTTTCTCATCAGTCTTGAGAACCGACTCAGGCTCCCAGAAGACTGATAGTCATGACCCCAGTTCATGGTCTTGACCTATGAGAGGGCAAGCCCCCAGTCAGGCCTGTGCTTGGACTGTTTGGCTTGGGTCCACCTTAGGATCTTAACAGCAGGGTCAGGGAATAGGGCGGCACTCCAGGGTCTCTTGGCTGTAAATGAAGCCTGATCCCATCATGAGCGACGAGATTGCCTTTCTGCCTAGCAATGAGAATGGCATTTAAAATTCAATATCAGAAAAGATATTGACGAGATTAAGGGCCTGAAGGAATTGATTTATGAGGAAAGACCCAAGGAATTAAATATGTATAGCCTGGTGTAATAGGATATTAGGCTCAGAGCACAATTTCATTTCTCTGATCCAGTGTTCCTGTTATCAGTCATCTGAACGGTGGAGCTCTCTCCTAGAGATGTTTCTCCCTCAGGGGTCACCATGCTGGAGGCCGACAGAGAGGCATCACGATTGATAAAACGGGCCACAGGCTTGGTTACCCTCGCACCTTACCGTAAATTGAAGTGCGGTTTCATCCCCAGGTGGAAGCAGATGACATTTTAAACTAGAATAGATCTTGAGTCGTCTTACCACCTTGTGTGACAAGAAAATTCAGGCTAGTTCAATTCCATCTTTTTTTTCCCCCCCAAGGAGAAAAGTGAAAGTTGTTGCTACCAGGTGGTAAATGACTGTCCTTCCCCTGAGTCAGCTCGCTCTCTTCTGTCAGGAATTCGGTGAGATGTGTTTGCCTTCTGGCACAGCCTTGCTCTTTCGTTCCAATCATATGCACTTGATTTTCCACATCTCAGACTTCCCCTAACAATCAGGGATTGGCTCAGGATTCATGGTGATAGGTGGAAAGCAGGCACAGGTGACTTCATCAGCAGGACTAATGGCTGACATCCCTAAGTGGTTCGGACTGTGTTTGGGTAGCAGAATCTCACCAAGGGAAAAAGGATAAATGGGTGCATCTTGTCTCCTTACTGCAGGACAAGGTGACAAGGGTCTGGCAGAGCTGGCCAGTGTGGGGTTCAGATCACAGGCTAAAATGGAGAAACCAAATTGGAGACCAAGTGCACGGACAGGGTGATGCTGGAGGCTTGCAGGCCTGGCTGAGTAGCTCGCCCTGGTATTAAAACACCTGCTGGGGTCGGTTGACCCAGCAACACATCCACCACAGCTGGGCCTTCGGAAGGCCCAGCCCTCACTTCCTCAGCAGATATTTGCCCAGCCTCAAAGGCATATCCCACTGAGTAGGGCATCTAATTTACCGCAAAGTTATGGAGATGGAATAACATTAAAACTGAATCAAAAGAGCAAAAACACCTTTAGGTTTAAATTGATGACCCTCTGTGGGTTCTGATATTTCCAGGCTTTGATGCATGAATATTCAGTGGCTCATTTCAAATAAACAGAATGAATTCTGATTCAAAATGGACCCCCTGCGTCCATATTCTCCTAATATCTAAACTGATCCCCCCAAATCTCCTAGGGAACCTCTACAGGCTATAGCCATTATTAGAGCATCTTGTGCTGTCCTCAAATCAGTGTGCTATTTGTGGGTCCTCTCAATTTTATGTGGACCCTCACCTCCATCTCCCAGCTGCCCACCAGTCCTGCCAGAGACTCCTGTTACCACAGTTGTCTACTGGGATGTTGCTGGGACACTTCATGTAGAGAGTACCTGCTCTGTTGTCTGTGGCTTTTAGGGAATCTAACCTTCCATAAACTGCTAGCTATATCAAAACTTCACCTTGATAGCAAAATTATAAAATTGAAGGAAAAAAGACAAGGACAGGGGTTGCGGGGTTTTTTTGTTGTTGTTGTTTCATATATTTTTTAAGATTTTATTTATTTATTTGGGAGAGGGAAGGAGAGAGAAAACACAAGCAGGGGAAGCAGCAGAGGGAGAGGGAGAAGCAGGCTTCTCACTGTGCGGGGGGCCAGATGCAGGGGCTCGATCCCAGGATCCTGGGACCATGACCTGAACCAAAGGCAGGCGCTTAACCAACTGAGCTACCCAGGCGCCCTGGGGTTGCAGTTTTTAAAGTGAAATTAAATGCACCACAGGGTTTCACAAAAGTATACACAAAAGCATGCCTCCAGCAGCCTCGCTTTTAAGTGGAAATGCTGAATACCTGGGTAGAAGTTGTTGCTAGGAGGATTTCAAGTTTGGCATGTCCTGATTTCCATTTTCAGCTGGCAGTGCAGTGTGGTTGTCAGGGTGGGAGCCACGGTTTGAAGCAGGAAAATTGAGATGTGCAAGCAGTAGGTCTCTCTCAGACAGGGTGGCCTTGCCTACATGACTTAACCTTTGTGTGGCCATGATTCTCCCATCTGTAGAAATGGAAATGTGACCTCACTTATTCTGGGGCTCCAAATAACATTTGTAATGCTCTTTGAATTTGTCAGAGGGAAAGACCCATTACACACGGAAGTCTACATCCCCAAAGAGCATTACAAATGATCCTATTAAATCAGTGGCCTGGAAATACCAAGATGTGTCAGGTACGGCATTTATTTACCTGTTATTGGCTGCCAGAGTGTTCACTCTTGATTGCATATGGATAATTGTCTAATTGGAACACACTCGATTGTAACCACCAAAAAATGTAATAGTGCATCTGTTTAATGTCATACTCTCCGGTGTTAAATTAAAATTATGCTGCAGTCAGCCAATCCAACTGAGAGACTCTTCTGATTAAGTTCTAGCTGCCTATGAACTTCTGTAATTGAGGCATTTTAGTACTTCAACATCCAAACTAGAAAGAAGATGATACAGTCTCCTACATATCAAGTGAAGAAGAACCAGAGAGGCTGACTTAAATTACCTAGGTGTGGACTAGCTCATGGTTTTTACGGGAGGCCTAGTCAAATGAAGAATAGCAGTTTTGACGCACCACCACTGTTTTGCATACATAAATATTAGATTTGCGAGTTCATGCTTTGTAAACAAAGGAAAACATTAATCTAGAAGAAAGTGTAAAATAGTCTAGGGGCTGTTGATCTTGTTTTTCCTCTAGTGGTGGTTTGGTTCTTCTTTTTTTTTTTTTTTTCTCTTTGATGGAACACAGGGAAGAAATTACAGAATTACACATTCCATGAGTGGATTGCCTAAGCCTTTTAAGAAATAGTCCCCATTAGATTAAGGAGGAGATCTGGAACTACCAGAATCAGGAATAAAAATGTCTTCCTTGAAACTCCTATTCTTTTCTGAAAGCTCCATATTCTCCCTTTGTCTCCCTGTGTGTCCCTGTGTGTCCTGATGTCTAGGACAATAGGAAACTTCCCTCAGGTAGTTTCTGGTATTGTAGTTGTTTTGGTTTTGTCTATGTGTGCAGTTTTTTTGTTTTGTTTTTCTACTAGATCACGGCTTAATCCCGTAAGTGGGGAAACCAGAGCAAGCATTCATTCCTTTCTTTACTCATTCTTCATTCAGCCCTACTATGTGTTAGGGATGCCCTAATGGTTTTGTTTTGTTTTTCAAGATTTTATTATTTGAGAGAGAGAGAGAGAGAGCACAAGTAGGGGAAGCAGTAGAGGGAGAGGGAGAAGCAGGCTTCTTGCTGTGCGGGGAACCTGATGTGGGGACTTGATCCCAGGATGCTGGGATCGTGACCTGAGCTGAAGGCTCAGATGGGTATAGTCTAATTGGGGAAGTTGCTATGAAAGGTAGTATTGCATATGAAGTGCTTTGGGAGCATAGAAATTAGGACAGTTAGCTTTGGATGATTGGAAGGTCTTTATTGCAGAAGAACCCAAGGATGCCACATATCGTTGTGCAGGTGCTGCCATGGACAAAGGCAGCAGGCCAAATGGGTGAGTGGGTTTAAATCGAGCTCCCACTTCACTGCCTAACCGTGGGCCCTACTGAGGAGTCATGGCTCTCTATTGGATGAGGCTGTTTTCTGTTGTGTAAAGTCATAATGTGGGTGGTGCTCATCTGAAAACATTCTTTAAATGGAAGGATGAGGGGGGTCTGGGTGGCTGAGTTGTTAAGCATCTGCCTTCGGCTTGGGTTATGATCCCAGGGTCCTGGCATCGAGCCCCACATCGGGCTCCCTCCTCAGCGGGGAGCCTGCTTCTCCCTGTCTCAGTCCCCTGTATGTGTTCCCTCTCTCGCTGTGTCTTTCTCTGTCAAATAAACAAATACAGTCTTTAAAAATAATAAATAGAAGAATGAATAGGAATCTTCCCGGCAGAATTCTGGGTAGTGACCTTGTCACAGAGTCAGGAAAGGACCTGGCACATCCAGGGAAAGATGAGATCAGTGGTTTGGTTTTTATCCAGTATAGGGTGGGGAAACAAAAGTATTTTAAAATTATTTTTATTGAAGTATAGTTGACACACACTGTTCTATTAGTTTTAGGCAGACCACAGTTTTTGATGTTGGATTGTTTGAGTTCTTCATATATTTTGGATACAAATCCCTTATCAGGTATATCACTCACAAATATCTTCTCCCATCCAGTAGGTTGCCTTTTTGTTCTGTTGATGGTTTCCCTCAGTATGCAGAAGCTTTCTACCTTAGTACAGTTCCAGTAGTTTATATTTGCTTTTGTTTCTCTCAACTGAGGAAACATATCTAAGAAAATGTTGCTATGGCCGATGTCAGAGAGATTCCTGGCTACCTTTTCTTCTAGGAGTTTTATGATTTCAGGTCTCCCATTTAGGTCTTTACTTCATTTTTAGTTTATTTTTGTATATGGTCTACGAAAGTCATGCAGTTTCATTCTTTTGAATGTAGCTGTCCAGTTTTCCCGGCACCATTTACAGAAGACACTGTCTTTTCCCCAGTGTGTATTCTTGCCTCCTTTGCTATAGATTGACCTTATATGTGTGGGGTTATTTCTGGGCTCTCTGTTCTTTTCCATTGATCTGTCTATTTTTGTCCTGGTACCATACTGTTTTGATTACTATGGCTTTGTAGTAGGTCTTGAAATCCGGAATTGTGATACCTCCAGTTTTGTTATTCTTTCTCAAGATAGCTGTGGCTCTTAGGGGTTTTTTGTGGTTCCATACAAATTTTAGTATTGTTCTAATTCTGCAAAAAATGCTGAACCAGTAATATTTTTTAAGTATTGGAGCACTTGAATTTTTAAATGGTCAGTTCTCTCAGGAGCCCAGAATGAATGATGAGGGAACAAACCAATCCAGAGTAGGGGAAAGGGTTTTCTTAACTATGACAGTGAAAATTGGAGAAAGGCAGAGGAGTGGCCAGGGAGGTTACGAAAGGAGGGACTTCAAGCTTTTAACTCTGGATTCCAGGGGAGCAGACTTGGGTACAGACTGTGATCATATGCAGAATTTGAAACACTGTAAGGTAAGGGTCTAGTGGATAGTAGGAATGAAACAGAGGCTGCAAAGTCATGCTTGTAAAGTGTGAGCATGTGAAATGTGCAGTTGAAGTCAAGGATGTGAACAGATGCCCTAGAGAAGGCATAGAGCAAGAAGAAGAGAACCTGGCATGCTGGCTGGCTGGGAGAAAAGCATTGGTGACAGGACAGTGTGAGGAGAGCACTCTGGATGGATGTCACGCTGTAGTAAAAGGAGGCTTAAAAGAGCATTCAAGGAAACAGTGGTTTTTATCCCAGTTGCACATTAGAATTGTCTATTAAGGTTGTTATTGCTGTTTTCTTTTAAACTATCATTGCCTAGATATTCTGAGTTAATCAGTCTTCTTGAGGCCCCAAAAATCAGTATGGTTTTGAAAAGTTCCTGATATTTACAGCGCCTGGGTAGCTCAGTAGGTTAAACATCCAGTTCTTGGTTTCCACTCAGGTCATGTGGTCAAACCCCATAGGGGAATCTGTGCTCAGCGGGGAGACTGCCTAAGATTCTCTCCCTCCCTCTCCCTCTGCCCCTCCCCCTGCTTGCACTCTCTCTCTCTCTCTAAAATAAAGTCTTTAAAAAAAAAAAATGATTCCCATACTTAAGAACCATTTCCCTTGAATAGTCTTCTAAGAAGTTTGAATAAACCTCAGCAGCTAGCAATATATGATGCCATATTTAAAATCACAAGGAGGGAATACCTGGGTAGCTCAGTCAGTTAAGCATCTGCTTTCGACTCAGGTTATGATTCTAGGGTCCTGGAATTGAGTCCTACATGCGGCTCCCTGCTTGTCAGGGAGTGTGCTTCTTCCTCTGCCTACTGTCCCCCCTGCTTGTGTGTGCTCGCTCTCTCTCTGACAAATAAATAAACAAAATATTTTAAAAATTTAAAAAAAATTTTAAAATAAGGCCTTAGAGAAGTACAAAAAATGTTTCATGAAGAATCTCTATATTATTACACAAATATGAGAACTCTGACAAGTATTAGAAAGCTGGGTGGGCAACGCTAAGAGTTAGTGTGGCTGTGGGGCACAGAGACTCCTGAACACTGCTGGTGGGTGGGCGGACTGGTATCATTTGGTAGAGTATCTTGGGCAACTCGACCCCTTAGGCATACCCTATGATGAGGGTTCCGCCACTGGATAGGCATGCTTGGGAATCCTCCTGCGGGCCCATAAGGTGATGTGCGCCAGCATGTTCCACTGAAACCTGGTATAGGGTGAGAACTAGAGGTAATCTGAGTAGCTTTCTCTGGGAGAGTGGATCAGGTATAACTGGGTGGATGGACTCCATAGGATATTACGCAGCCCTCAGAAGCAACAGGTTAGATACATATGGATGTGTGTATCATATGGATGGGTCTTTAAAAAATAATGCTTAGTAAAAGCATAAGTAATAAAAAATATGACAAAATCACATAAAAACACATCCTCAGAAATCAACATATATTTTAGAAAAAAATACTCAGAAAAGATACAAACCAGTGAAAGTAGTTGCCCACATAGGAGAAGGAAGTGAGGATAACAGAGAAAAGATTTTATTTTTAAAAGTGATTCCACAGAGATGAAAAATACAGCACAGGGACTATAGTCCGTAATATCGTTAACAACATCGCATTGTGACAGATGGTGACCACACTTAACTGTGGTGAGCACGGAGCAAGGCAGACAATTGTCACATCACTTGAAATTATTATAGCATTGTGTGGCAACTATACTTAAATTAAGAAAAAAAAATAAAAATAAAAAGTAAAATAAATACAATTAAAAATAATAGAAAGTGTGATTCCCAGGAAGAATGGAATGAGAAATGAGGTCCAGGGGAGGAGTGTGTGTGTGTGTGTGTTTGTGGTGTGTGTGTGTGTGTGTGTTTCTGTAGAATAAAGTGGTGTTGTAAATGTGTGGATGAAATGGCAGATTCCAATACAAATCTCACTTCCCCTTTTATTTGTTCAGTGCTGATAATAACAACACTAGTTAAGCAATATATGCGCCGTACAGACATCCCAGAAAATTACCAGTAAAACTGACCTAACGATCCTTAAACCCACACACCCAGGGAAGGTATCCAGAACCTTTCCTATGAGTATACTGCAAATTCAGTGAGCCCCTCCTATAACCTGACATATCCGTGGGGGTACCGTGTACTCTGGGCTTCCTCCGTGCGCAGACACGTTCGTGGTTTTCCCTGGCTGCGTGGAGCCCCGCCATACAGATGCCTGTTCCTGACCCAGCCAGCCTTCTTCCGCTGGACACTAGCTGTCCCAGATCCTGCGGTCCCAGCTACTGCAGTGAACAGACAATAGCTACCTACCTTGGAAGATGATTTCCTGTTCTTCCTTTGACTCCTGTTTAAAGGGGGCTTAAGGATTGGGTTTGAAACTTGTCTTATATGTAAAAATTCCCTGGGCATTGTCAATGTCCAAGCACCAGCACCCCCCTCACCCCCTCTCCCGCCCCAGCCCAGGGAGCAGTTCTGGGGGTCAGTCGTGAATGACAGTGAAGGAGCAGTCACTCCCCCACTCTCTGGAAGCAGTCATTTTAGGTACTTATCGGGATGCCAAAGTACAATATGGGCTCTCTGGTTTCTGTACTTTAATCAATTGATGCATAGTTAAATCAATTAGAGCACTGAGGGCGCCTGTGCAGACCATGTGCGTCACCTGACCTGTGCGTCTCACGTGTGTAGGTGGTGAAATGGGAGGCGTTGAGTTTTTAGAAAACGGCAAAGAAATCACTGTTTATGTGGGGCAGGGGCAGGAAATGAAAGTAGGTTCCTAAATATCCAGTGCCAAAGCAGGGACAGAAGAAGCAAGCCCAGGAGAAAGCGCAGCGTGTTCTGCTGAGTGCTGTCTGCTCCCCAGCATACCCCAAAACTAGGTTTTAAAGATTTAGTTTAATCCTTCCAGTTGGTGGGTTTAAGCCTCAGCAATCCAGCACGGGTGTTTCCTCAGGCCTGGGTGTTCAGAGCTGGCCGGGCACTGTGCGACAGCCGCCCCCGCTGCCCACCCAGCAGCAGCCTCCTTGCTGGGGACCCCTGCCTTCGTGGCAGGGATGTGCCAACACTTTCTGTCGTTGGCGTAGCACTTGTTACCTGAGCAAGCGGGAGAAAGGCTCTTCTGTCTTTTCCAACTGGCCCTTTGTTGTTAAGAAGCTTCTGAGTAAATGCCGAAGAACCGCGGATCGGTCATGTTTGAGCATCACCAACACATGCTAGTAAAGTGAATGTGGTTTATTTATTAAAAAAAAAAAATCTTCTGAGTCGATACAGCCTTTTCTGCGGCCCTTTGCAACGCTCTCGAATGCGTTTCCCAGGCCGCGTGTATATTAACCTATAACCCCGCCGCCGAGAACTCACGCTGGGTGCTCCCGGCAGACGGGCTAAGCCTCAACATGAGTTACAGTGGATGGGGCCAGGGAAGCTCAAGGCAAGGCTTACAGAAATCCCTTCAGTGGCCCTGCTTAAAAATAGCAGTGCAGGCCATAGCTTAGTGTTTTGACAGCTTAGATCAGCAGTTTTCTCGGCTGATACATTGATTGCCGTTTGGACTTCAGTCCTGCTGATCTAATAAAACATCACCGTCATAACAGAGAAAGTAAAAGGATCTCTTGTGGTCCCAGCCACTCGGGAAATAGCTCTACAGAGCTGCTGCTGGAAGGCCAGCCCTCCCGTCTGATGTCAGATGAAGTGACCTTGGGCAAACCGACGAATCCTATCCAGTTTTGGGTCTTTTTAAAAATTATTTAACTTTTTCATCTATCAAGAGCTATTGTCTATTAACACTGTTTTGCATATTTTTACAAATACACATTTGTTTCAAGGACTACGGGGGTGCCTTCATAAATACTGAAACCAGACTTGTTTTATCGTGTAGCAGGATCCCAACAGCCTAATTACGCATCAAAACCTGCAATATTGGGGCATCTGGGTGTCTTTGTCCATTAAGTGTCTGCTTTTGGGTCAGGTCATGATCCCAGGGTCCTGGGGTCAAGTCCCACATAAGGCTCCTTGCTCATTGTTCTCCCTCTCCCTCTGTGCTCTTTCTCTCAAGTAAATAAATAAAATATTTAAAAAAAAAAAGAAGAATCTGCAATATTGTTATACTAAGTGAATGGGTGTGCACAAAAGTTAACTGAAGTTTGGATTAAACTATTAACATGCAAAAATCTCATGCGTTTGAAAGGTTGTTAGTATCTCGCAGTCACCGGGCCATCCGTCCTACTGATCTTAAATGTTCTTACTTTGGCAGCAATTGCTGACCATCCAGGAGGAGTTAAACAACAAGAAGTCAGAACTGGAACAAGCAAAGGAGGAGCAGTCCCACACGCAGGCGTTACTCAAAGTCCTCCAGGAGCAGGTAAGTGAAGGCAGCAGCTCCGATTCGGACATGTGCGTCCCTCCTGCCCCACCCGCACCCAGACATTTCTGATGCTGGTCTGTGGTACAGTCCGTCTTTACCCATCACACCTCCCGGCAGCACTGCTGTGCAGAATTCACAATCTGTTCTCACTCCTGCCCCGATGGGGACCACCCGAGCCTGCCAGCGACCTGTGAAAATTTTCTCCAAAAGACAAATGCTTTTTGATAAAGTTTTAAAGTCTCAGAGATGCAGATAAATGTCAAAGCGGACTGCTAGTTTCCCCGTAAGTGTTACAGCGAGGAACGTGCGTTCAGATTACCTGTGGCACTCGGGCAGACATATGAATGGGAAGGACTGATTCATCGGGATGTTAAAAAAAGAAAAAAGCATCCCCGCCCATCAGGGCACTTATCTAACCACAGTGAGCAACAAACCTTTTCTATGAAGTTTGTAAATCTGACCATTTCATCCCGGCTTTCGTTGATACTGAAGTGTGGCCTGACATTGATAAGTGGATTTGGAAGTATTGTCTTACAGCAGGGTAAGATAGATTGCTGGGCAGCAGGGTGAAATCCGAGTGAAATCCCAGTGAAATCTGAGCTCCCTATCTGCGCGGGAGAGCTCTTGAAATGCTTTCCTATTTCTGGCCTTCCCACATTGCCAAGGATGGAATGAATGGTAATTGGGAGGCAGAAAAGAAAAAAAATCACACAGAGTAACCCCAACCCTTTGGGGTAATCAAATTTAGCTTGTTTAACATTTTTTTCACCCACAGTGGCTTATGCGAAGGTTCTTTGTACCATAGAAATAACTTCAAAAGTGATATTTCTAAAAATATGACATTGGGAGAATATAGCCAGCTGTGACTCAGTCACTTTACAAGTGGTTTTTAGATTTTTGTGGCTTGGGAGCCGGAAAATACAGTTTCCGTTCCCTTTCTCCTGAAAGTATTAAGTGACTTGTGAGTGAGAAGTGAAGATGTGGGAAGCTTCACAAGCTTCAGAGGAATGTGCTTTGTGAAACTGCTGATCATGTGATTACCACAGATTGAGTAACGT
The DNA here is from genome assembly GCF_022355385.1 of Mustela nigripes. Lineage (NCBI taxonomy): Eukaryota > Metazoa > Chordata > Mammalia > Carnivora > Mustelidae > Mustela > Mustela nigripes. Next base: position 30,390,029 of record NC_081571.1, read on the forward strand.
CAACTGAGGCTGAAGGTGTATGATTTGGGGTGAAGTTCGATTGGCTGGAAACTGAATTCTCCATGACCTGCTAGCTAGGAGCCCCCAACTCACTGGGCTTTCCTCCTCTGCATGACTGAAAGACTTCCAGAAGAGTAGAGCAGCATTGATTGGGTCCACATTTGCTCCTGATCAGACAGAGCTCTGAGCTTTGCTGTTCTGTGCTCTTCCTCCCCGCTCCCACTCCCCACACCGCTACTTCCCCCTTCTCCGCCTCCTCCCTTTGCTGGGATGGGAGGGATGGGTTTCTCCTTTCTCCAGAGGACTCCCATCTTTTCTGTACATTGTCTTTTTAGACATGATGCTATTGCACACTTAGTAGACCACAGGACAGTGAAAATTTAACTTTTATATTCACTGGAAAACCCAGAATTTCAGTTGACTTGCTTTACTGCGATGCCTCTGAGCTATGCCTGTATTTTGATTTGAAGTCTGAGCCCCGGTCACAAAAAGAGATTCTGAGGGTTGCAGAAAGCACTGGTATCTTCTTGGTATGGCCTTCATTTTTAGAGAGCAGAAAGCTCATACACAGGCAGCTGTGAAACATCACACTTCATCCCCATCCCTTAAAAAATATGGGGAACATGAAGAAGCTCCAGAACAACTAAACTCATTAAAGAGCCAGAAAATATGACTGGGAAGGAATCATCTTTAGATCTGCTGTGCTCATCTAAAGGGGATAGCTCTTTTCAAGCAAAGACATCAAAAGCACGTCCATCTGAGAAGGCACCACAGCAAATACATCTGGGTGCTCCTGCCATCCTCAGACTGTTCTTCCGAGCACCCCTAGGCGGGGTGCCCCCATCATCTTTGCAAGTGGGAGCACAGAAGACACATTCCCTCCATCTCCTTGCGGCCAACCACCCACACACACACACACACACACACACTTGAAAACGCACCTCTGTACCTCCATGAGCATTGCCCGTTAGGCTTTCTTTGGATGTAGGTGGAGTAAGTACATGTGTAAACCCTTGTTCAGTGCCTTCATGGTAGGTACTCCTGGAGAGTATGTCTGTGTGGGCCTAGAGTCTTGTTTTCCTGTGCACACACACACACACGAAGAGACCCACCTTATTCTGAAGACCCAGTACTTTACTATTCAAAGTGAGGCCATTTGATGGGAATCCTAAAAAGAAAGTAGCTCATGAGGGGAGACCCCTACCGTCATGAGCCCCTGCCCCATCCCCATCAGGGGAGGCAGGATTATTCCCCAGGTTTTCCTAAGGAAGCTCCCAGCCTTCCTTATTTGTTAGGATGAGGCTTCTCTCGGTCCCTGTAGGCCCCACCAGCTCCTGCCCTTCACCTCCTTTCCAAACGCAGCATTTGACATCCGGAGCCCCTTCCCAAGCCCGGGTATCACCAGCCAGGACACGCCTCCACTCCGTCTGCAGGAGGGGGAGCGGCTAGAGGAAAGAAGGATGGGCAGAGGCCAGTGAGGGCAAAGTGGCGACCAGCCTACAGGTGCAGGAGGGAGCGGTGGCCTGTGGCGGCTCTGGCAGAGGAGAGCAGGGCAGGGAGCAGGGCCGGTGGACAGGGAGTACGAGGAGAGCCAATAGCGAGTGTCCAAAGACAGGAGGACGTAGAGCATCAGGATGGAATCTTTACAAGGGAGGAGAGCAGTGGGCCTGTCTGTGCCAGTAAACTTGTAAAGGGTGGAACCGGCTTCCATGACATGGTCCTTTACTTCTGCAGCAAAGTATCAAAGTCTTCCCTTGCTAAGCCGGCTCTGTGTCACGGAAGCAGAGCCTCAGGACCTAAAGTGAGCAGAAAGGGTTGGTGAGGAGAAGGGAAGGGGGAAACACCTGCAAGACAGAAACCTTTCTCCAGGAACACAGAGAGGGTCTTAAGTCCTTCCGTGCCTTGTGTTATTGGCTGGTCTCGCTATCACTGTGGGGCTCGTCTGCTTTTCTTTTTTTTCTTTTTAAGATTTTATTTATTTATTTGACAGAGCGAGATCACAAGCAGGCAAAGAGGCAGGCAGAGAGAGAGAGGGAAGCAGGCTCTCCGCTGAGCAGAGAGCCTGATGCAGGTCTCGATCCCAGGACCCCGAGATCATGACCTGAGCTGAAAGCAGAGGCTTAAGCCACTGAGCCGCCCAGGTGCCCGTCTGCTTTTCATGTCTGTAACATGTTGTAGTCGTGTGGGGAAACATCAGTGAGGGAGCCCTGAAGACCAGTGGACGCAATTCTTGTTTCCCAAGTGGGAGTGATATGTAAATGAGTCAAAGAGCCTCTAGTCCAGAGTCCGCTGCCCCGGCCTCAGCTTTTTCATGTTACCCCTCCTCTGGCAAAGCCCCTCTCTTGGCACGGAGAGCACGTGGCTTTCTTGCTGAGAATTGGACATTGTCTTAAAAAAAAAAAAAGACGCTTTTATTTTAATATGTACAGATAACCAGAAAGAACCAATATTCTGGATCAGATGCACTGTCAATATACATGCATTTATTTTCTTCTTTTCTTTCCAACTTTAAGCATTTATTTCCTGCCATGAATACTTTATTTTTGGCATAAAAAAAAAGATGATGACGAAGCTGCTGCTTCCTAAGCACTAATAAGCCAGGAAGAAATACTGGCCAGCAGCTGCGAGGTCTGCTCACCCTTTGCCCTTGCTCTCTGCTTCCAAATGTCTGCTTTGAGCTGGGCGAGGATAAAATGCCAATTAAAGGTTTCCAGAAATCTCCTGATAACGGATCACTCCTAAGCCTTCTGAGAGAGTAAAGAGAGTAGTGTTTTCAAATGTTCACTGTTAACAATCTCATTTGAGAAAGAGCTTTTCTTCTGATGCCTCAGTGACTGAGGAAATGTCTTCCCTATCCTTCCTTTACAAAAAGAAGAAAATCATCTTTTTTTTTAGGCCTCCAGAAACAATGCCAGTCATTCAAATATGTTCTCAAGGAGGACACATAGAGTAGCACTGCGGCACGTTAGAACAACCGAAAATACATCATTCACGAGTAATCGTTAGTGTAACATCATTTAGCTGGTGGCAACTTGCAAACGCTGCAGGGTTGAAATTAATAGCAATACAACTAGGAAATGAAATCATTTATTATTCTTAAGAACCAATTTTATACATTTTATGCCTATGGAACTGCTTTCTAATCTTATTATTTAAAAAATAATGACCAAGACCCATTTATTTTTTGCCAGCCATCAACTTTTATAAAATATTGGTCTCCGACTGGTTTCAATAAGACTCATTAGAATTAGGTGCTCCATCTGTGTTTTTTCTCAGAAGTTTTATAAAGTGCAACCTCAAGATAAATCAGAATTAACAGGATGATATATACTTAAGAGCCAAGCTTGCTTATTCATTTGGGCTTTTTTTCTTTTGCAGTTAAAAGGTACCAAGGAATTGGTTGAGACCAATGGCCACAGCCATGAGGACACAAATGTAGGTACCACTCACCTGATAGTTGCTCTTATTGCTTGATGTTGATTGAATGCCCACAGGTATACGGCATTTTATTTATAACACCAAGGAAGTCAGAATCCCTGCCTCTCAGTGGCTTATTAAGATTACTGTGAATGGTTTGGCAATAAAGTGTGGAAGACAGGTACTGCTGTTGTTAGCTGAGATTAGCAAACGTCCATTTCAAGGTACATGAGCCAATCTCTATTGTAAAAATTCTCATCTCAGTGAATTTCTCTGAGCCCTTTATATTTTCAAAGCTATACACTAATGATGGGTTGGGAGGGCAGATGGAATGAGACCAAACAGGGTAATAGGTTGTATATTGCATATATATTCTATTAAGTTTGCTTGTCACTGAAGATGGAAATGAAATGATTGTTATGCTGGAGAGGATTGAGAGCAAACTCCTTCTCTCAGAAAAGCCTTTGAAAGCATTGCCTCTCTCTGTTTCTGACCCAGAACGGTAGCATGGTCCGTCCATCTTCTTGATACAAGATCCCAGTGAGCACCCTGATTTCCTCTCTGTTTTGCTTGCGTATCCCGTTGCCAACCTTAGTCAAGTACTCTCTTTGCCTTGGAAGGGCCTCAGTCTCAGATGGAACATTATTCCGTGTAGATCATTGTCTCTCCCTGGGTTGGATGGTTTTGCTTTTGTCTTTTTAAAAATCTGATATCTGATGTATTTGATTATCCTCATCACAGAAAATGCTTACTAAGCAGTTCTTTTCATCTAACACAGAATCAGACATGGTAATGAATGCCTGATTAAGCTAGAGCTAGGAGAAATTATACATTTCATGTTCACTCTTGTTTTAATTATATACTGTGGAAAGCCGGACATCCAAAACACCAAAAAATCCCTCTTAATAGCTGTTGTTCCTACCAAACAGATAGTTAACGTCTGACGTTTATTGAGAACCTACTGTGTACATGGAGCTCTGCTAAGTGCTGGTAGTGGGGACGGTTACAAGGAAACGTAAGGCTTGCCGTCCGTTCTCTGAGAACTTAGAACACAGTGGAGGAACGAGGGGACACTTGAGCGATATACAAGATGTGATAAGTGTACAGGAATGTGAGGCAGCTGTTACGTGATGTAGTGTGAAATCTGGACTTTGCGTCTTATTAACCGTGTCAGTTGGGGCAGGCGAACCCTCCTGAGCTTCGTTTTTCTGTTTGTAAAACAGATGGCAAAGCTACCCTCACAAATGTGTCATGATGTTGCAAGGAGCTAAGGCACGTGGGAACCTTAAGGTGGTATTATTATGGTTTCCTTGTGGTGGATAATTAAGAATGGCTTTCCATTCTGGGTGGCTCAATCAGTCAAGCATCTGCCTTCAGATGATCTCAGGGTCCTGGGATCAAGCCTGGCATCAGGCTCCCTGCTCAGTAGGGTGCCTGCTTCTCTGTCTCCTTCTGCCCCTCCCCCTGCTTGGGCTCTCTCTGTCTCTCTGCCAAATAAATACATTAAAAAAAAAAATGGCTTCCCAGATCTGTGGGATTTGGGTTGGCTCTGAAGAGTGGAGAGGCCTGAGAAAGTAGAAAAGGAGAGGAAGACACGCTCTACAGGCAGTATTTCTACCAAAGTAGTTTCTCTTCCCACTCAAATATTTCATAAACCCTGTCCTTACCCTAGAGCTTTTTTCCAGGGTTCTGTCCTCCAGCAACACATTGCCAAGTTCTCAACCAGAACCTTCATGTGCTCTCCCCTCAGTCAGTCCCTCTGTGCCTTCCAAGGAAGCTACCATCAAATCCAGCAAGCCAGCCAAAACTGCAGTATGCCTCAGTTTCCTGGTCTATAAATGGGGATGGTGTTACCTGCCTTTCTTTCCATAAGGCTTATGGCGAGAAGCGAATGAGAGAACAGACATGGAATTACTTTGTAACTCTGAGGTTCTGAGCAGGATGTAGTTACGATTATGGGCTCATCTGTTGGTTTAATTAAATTGACGATACTTGTGAAGATAAGCCTACCATAATATCTAGTCCCTAGGCTCTCATTTTGAGAAATGTCAAAAGCCGTTCATTATTAAATGAAAAAAGTGGAAGATCATCTTTGAGGTCTTTTGTTCTTCCTAAAGGGAAGTTTTTAGCTTTGAAAAATTCCTTTCTGGAATCCAGGATATGGGCTTTGTAATCAGCAGAAGAAATGACTGTTGGGAGATGAGGTTCAGGCCAAGTAGGAGGGAGGAGCAGCATCGTGACTGCTGAGGGGTGGGTGAGATATTTGTGGAAGACTGAGCCCAGCCACACTTGGCTGGTCACTACTGGTGGTCATGGCCTCACGGACCAGAAGGCCGGGTAGTCGTCATAATCAATGCCTGGTCGTTCAGGGGTTTCCCAGTAAGTGGGCTCTTCACTTGTCTTCCTCCCTTTTGTCTGTAGTGTTGTCTCCTTTGGGCAGTTTCCCTACCACCTCCACTGGGGTGATGTGAATGAAAAGAAACAAAAATAAGTTATTTTGGCCACAATGAGAAGCCCCTGAGCAATATCTTATGAAGATATTTTTAAATGTCTGCTATGAAGTCTGTGTCCCATCTAACATTTCCATCAGCTCTGTGGTGGTAGAGGGAATCAGGGCTTTCAAACCAGACTGAGAGGCTTTAAGTCCCATTTTGGCCCCTGAATAAACTTGTGACCAGGGCAAGTTATTTGACCTTTTTGAACTTCATCTTCCCTATCCATAAGTATGCTCAGGAAAACCAGATACATAAACACAGGGGTCAGACTACATACTCGACATCAGTTCCCTCTCTTCACTTAGGCCCATGAAGTGTTTAATGTGGAAAGCAGAATTTTGGCAGGATGCAAAAAATGCAGTTCATGAGGTTTAAAGCCTCTGGCCCCGAGGTTACTGACAAAGACATATAGATTTTTTTTTTTACTGTCATTATTCACATATGCTGAAATTTTGCATATTATTTATTAGTAACAATTATACAGGACTGGTGCTGGCTTAGCTGGATATTCTTGTGAGAGTTGACAAGTGCTTTCTAAAAACAATGCATTTTATTGTAAAAGAAGTAGTTTGTATAGAACTGGAAAATTATAGAAAAAAATAGAGAGGTGAAGAAAAATCACTTAGTATCTCATTACTCAGAGGTAACCATGTTAATGTTTTATTTTCCTTCTCTCCAGTCATGTGCATATATATGACCAGAGGGAAAAACCCATAAATAAATATTATCATATTATTTTCAGTTTTGTACCTTTTTGATTTCTCATTATATCTTAAGTATTTTCCTTGTCACCAAATGTTCCTCAAAGACGTGATTCTTAATGACTGCATAATGCAGATATGCAATAATTGAACCACAGGCCTATGTGTTAGGCATTTAACTTCTCATTTTTTCACTATTATAAATAGTGCTATAATTAACATGCCCGTAAATCTTGTTCTGCATCTTTCATATTTGTTTCTGGGGGATACCGTATATTAATAGCCATGTCATCAAGTCTGGCAGGGAGCGTCAGACTTACAGAATTGTTAGCATTTAGAATGTGGTAGAGCAGATGTACACTTATGGTATCCATTAGTGGTCCTGAAGGAACCCATAAAAATATGTCTAGTCTTGTAATTTACGGACTCTGTTGCCTTAGTCCCAAGAGTTGTCAGGCTTGTGGGATGTTCACCACACGTACATTTGGTCTGTTATTATTATTTCTCTACTGTGTTTACATTTTATTGAGCAACAACTCTCTGACCATCACCACCTTGTCTGGTATTCCTGAGGTCCCCAAACCAAAGCGCCTTAAAAAACCTACCCTTGTCCCCTATCACAAGATCTGTGAGCTCATGCACATGAGAAAAGTTTTCTGAGGTCTGATTTAAAACCATCAGAGCCAGAAACTGAGATCACGTGCAAATACCTTGCTCTCCAAGAGCACTGCACTTTCTGGTTTTAAATAGGTTTTTCCTTCTGTTTGGAACTGGATATGTTAATGACAGCTGGGCAGTCCAGCTTTCTAAGTGTAGCCAAGTTAGGCCTTGATCACAGTTCCTTTAGAAATTTCAGTTATTCCAGACCTAGTTTCCTTTCCTAAAAAGCAAACTAAGAATTTCCTTTTTATCTCTGTCTCTGAGCTATATCCTAATTCCTAGAACTGCTAAACAACTAGCCTGGCTCCTAGTAATCATATATAACAGAGACCAAAGTCTAAAAAAAAAAAAGATCATCTATGCTCATCTTGTATCTCTTTTTTGATGACCTTCTCCCCAGAGCTGTCCCCACCTGTGATCCTTACATGTGAATGTTTGGTGAGAATATGGAGGGAAAGGGAGAGGATGCGAGAAAGGTAGAAAGAATTTGGAGGAGTCAAGTACAGTGGTGGCTGAAGCCTGCAGTGTATGCACAATTTGGTTTAAGAATTTTCCATGAATTTCCACTGTTCCCGCCCTTGTGTCCGCTATACTAAAGCCTCGACACCACAGTCTTCTGGTTGCCCAGTTCAGACTCCCACACTGGGGTTAGAGGAATCATTTGCAACCTACGAAGAGACTTAATTCATGATACTGAAGGTTCCCACTGTCAAGTACAACACCCTTCCCACCAACAATAAAACAAAAACACAAAAGAGAAAAGACTTTTCAGTTTTTCACGCTGCCTCTGTAAGAAAGTAAATCCTCAGAGTTGTCTTTAAATCTGTCAGAGTAAAGATGTTAGGAGTGTAGAGAAGAGATACTGTGTGAAGAACATTCTTCAGTTTCGCACACCGCAGCAGAAAGCCACTGTTAGCCCTGTATTTTAATGATATCTGTGGCGGGACTTCCGCAAGGGCTGGGTCCGTTGCCCAGTTTCGGAACGTGGCTTTCATCCTTGAGGCTGGCGAGCACAGGAGGTAAAAATATATACTGGTGCCGTAAATAAGGCAGGAAAGAAGAAAGGAAAGCCCCACAGGAGAATGGGCCCATATTCGCAAAAAGCTAAGACACCTTGGCTCCATCCTTTCCTTCCGTAACGACTTGTTACCTACCTGCTCTTGGGGGTCATCCCAACCCTGCACCGTTGAAAGGGACCAGTGCCTTGTTACCTACCTCTCTTGGGGGTCTTCCTGGACCTGGAAGGGGAGGAGAGAAGATGGAAGGGACCACTCTTCTCACATCTCATCCCACAGGCTCTGTGAGGGCAATACGTGCCCCTGACCTGTCGAGCATGAGGCTAGCGGGACTGGGGTATGAGACTACAGAGGTCACACTTCCTCTAGCCATGCGGACCTCTTCTCACCATGTCCTACTGCCCTCAGCCTTATGGAGTCACTGCTTTGTCCCACCATCCTCTTCCTACTCTGTTAATCAAGTAGTCTTTGAGTGGGGAGGCAGGCAGCAGAGTGTTAGGATTTGGAACAAGTCTCAGCACCAAGTGACCTGGCCTCAATCCTGGCTCTGCCCCTTACTGTCCAGGAGACCTTGAGTGATCACTGCCCTCTTTGCACCAACATTTTTTTCACTTCTAAATTGAAGTTAATTTCGCACCTGCTTCACAGGGTTCATTGTGAGCATGGCTTAGCGGTGCAGACATGTTGGTACGTGTTACTTATTGTTATTACCCTGGCCTTCCACAGGCCAGCCGCCGCACCACAGGCTGGAGATCCATCAGTGAATCATGTCAACATGGTTCTAGCCCAAGGCGAGCTGACCTCCCATTACACACTCCACCCTTAGCAAAACTTGCTTGTCCTGTGTTTCAGTCTATCAGGGCTCTCTCTCCACCATCAAGTTAGTATCACAGCGGGCATCACAGACTTGAGGTAACTTGTTTGCATGTTTCCAGTAACTTTCTGGAGATGAGTCCTTTATCAGAAGGACTGGCCCCATGGAGAGGAGAGTCTGACAGGAATGGGTTGTGCTATGTAGTTACACAGGGAGCTTTAGGACCTTGAGAAGCTCAACTGGAAAACCAGCAACCACTTTGTCTTTCTTCAGGGAGACATGGACCCACAAGTGTAGGCCTGAGGGAACCCTTGCTCATGAGATGTTTGAAATCAAGAAGGTGGACTAGAATTCCCTTTACCCTGTAATATACAACTCTCCTCATATACTACATGCTGACTTCCAGGACTTGGTCTTCTCCTTAAATTACAGCTCCTGTAGCATCGTTGCTTTTCTCCTGCCGGTTCTCCCTTCGCCATCCTCTATCCCTCCTACCCTCTCCTGCCACAATGCAGCAGCCTTTTGTTTTCTGCTGTGAATGAACCACGTGTCTTGCTGTTACCATGAAATCCATAGTTCTGTCTTAAAAAACCCACACACACATTCCAACCCTACACCGTTGAAAGGGACCAATGCCTAGAAGAGGCCCTGTACCACTTTCTGGCTCGCACGGAGCCCCAGGGAAGGACAAGAGGGAGCTGCCATCAAAAATGGGCAAAGGCTGGCTTCATGGTCTGTGCTTTGTTTCCAGTAAACACTTGAGACATTATCTTATCAAGTTCCTCACTGCCAACCGAGAGTATGTTTCCCCAGCTGGACCTGGGGGCTATGGTTCCGTCCTTTGTATCAGGATGGGAGTTGACTTGGTAGTAGCTGCTTGGCCAGTAGTGGATTTGGAGCAGGTAACAGCATAAGCACATGTCCAGTAAAGCTGCTGGTTTGGGCTTAGAGAAGTGGAAATACCTTCTTTCCCCAGGCCAGGTTAGAGAAGAGTAAGCAAAAGAGACCTAAATTTCAGTTCTATGTAAAATGGTCTGACACAGACATGGATACCAAGATAGCTAAAGCCAAGATCTGAAACAAAAGTTTTTGAGCTTGGAGAAACCCAATGTACTTTCCGGAAAGGTTGAATGATCCTGCCCGGTGTAGAAGCAAAGCAGTTGTTTAAAATGGAAGACCGGTGACAAATAGAGCCGATCTACATACCTGTGAATGCTTCTTTTCTTAAAAGCACCATCTGTTTTTGTGGAAAATGCAGAAAATGCAGAAAAATATAAAGTAAAAGAAAACCACCTGCGATCTCACCACTCAGAAATTGGTGTTTCCACTTCTTTGTAATTCCTTCATCTCTGTGAGCACCCGCACACTCGTCTACCACACTTGAAGCATATCCTGTTGGCAGTTTATAGCTTATGCTTTTCCCCTTATAAATCATTAGCCTTTCCCCCATGTTATTAAGTACTTTTTTAGCTATGACTTTTAATGACCGCCTCATACTTCGTGCCACACATACGCTCTAGTTTTAATCAGTTCCTGCCATGAGACCTCAAAATATTTGTTCTTGCCCTCACAGACAGAATGCTGTGAACATTAACAACATACTAGTTAATTCATCTACCATTTTTGCACTTTTCAAATGTGGAAGATTCCCGTTTGAGTGGGATTTAGGGATGGCGGGAGATCCACGAATTGTTTAGAAATGTTAGTGCTCAGCACCTACGTGGTGAGTGGTGAGATACACAGCCAGTTCTAACATCTGGATGTTAGCACGCAGAGAGACTCCTGAGTTCCTGAGTTCCTCAGCAGTAGAGGAAACACAACTCTCGAGAATATTTGCCTTCTGAAGAGAAAGGCAAATGGTATATACTTGATGAATTATTTAGAAGAATAATAGCAAGACATGATATTTGGGTTCTGTGCTGTGAACGGCAGGTCAGACTCCTTGGTGGTCTCAGGATTATGGAGTCTGTTCTCTGTGTGGATCCCAGACCCAGGCACACAGAACCAGGCCACCCCTACCCCACTGAGGCTTGTCTGGAGAAAATGCACAAGATTAAATGCACAAATTTTTATTTCTAATGTGGCCAAGAAGATTTCTAATACAGCCAGACCATCAATGAGAGAGGCATGCATAAGCACAAGGGCATGACTTGAGTGCAAGCAACATCATTTTAAAGTCAGAGACCCAGAGGGCTTAATCACAGCTCTATGGCTTAGTGCTACCCGATATGCTGATCAAAAGTGAATAGGGAGAAAGTCTGGGAACATGTGTGGGTAAAACCCTAGAGTCCAAAAGCTGGATAGAAGCAGAAGTTTGTTCTAGTGCCTCTCAAAGACATTAAGGGAGAGTCTCAGGAGGCTCTGTGATTCAAACAGCTTCAGTTCCTGATGGCACAGCACCAAGAGTAGCAGTCTGAAAAGAGCATGGAGCAGGGACTCACCAGCCTGGAAAGGTCCCTTCTGAGTCCTGTCCCTGTGGTGCCACAGGGCTCCTGAGAATGTTAGACTATTCAGTGTTCTGTGGGACCCCCCCCCCCCAACTCCTAGTTCATGCTGAAACTGCAGGAGAGCAAGAAGGGGAGAGCCAGCCTGGTGTAAGCAGTGGTGAGCTCTCCGTCTGTGACATTGGTCTCGCCTGGGCTCAGCCAGAGGCACTCTGTGACATGGCACAAGGCGGGCCTTCCCCGTTTTCACACAAGCTGCTCATCTCCAGACCTCATCCGTTATCCTGCCACATAACTCACTGGACTGTGGCATTTCTTTGAGGAAATGTGTAGGAAGATGACAAAGAAGAAAAGTAGGCGGAGAGATGGGAAGAAGCCAAAGGGGGATGGGGGCGGGAAAGGCTGCGACAGGAAGTTTTCCTGTTCCATCACCTGCTGCTGCCCGACAGCCCCTCTCAATCAGCCCTGGCAGGGAGCGGAACGGGGTCCTCGGCCGGCACACACGTCCCTGCCAGCTCTGCTAGCCAGCTCTGCCTGCACGGAGGTGTGTTTGTGGCTGCACAACCAAGTGAAAACTTGGTCCACAAATCAGTTCTTGAACTCGAAGCAAAAAGCTCAGGTCTAATCTGCTAATTAAGGGGGTAACTACCAAGGTTGGACCTGGAAAGACATCTGTTCGACCCACCACAATGAGGGGAAACGTGCTCTAAATCCTTCAACCTCAAAACTCTCCCCAGCCTTGAGGGAGACCCCTCTCTCCATTCCCTCCCTCTCTCTCTAGGGCCCAAGAGGTGGCAGTCCACTGGGCAGTGGAGGGCTGTGAGTCCATTGCCGGCCAAGTGTGGCTCGCCTCCCTGTCCCAGCCCCGCACGTGCGCAGAGGGACACCCAGCCCAGCTGCTCTCCTGGGCACCAGAGGCCCTGACATAGCCACCTGTAACTGAGCAGCACATTCAAACCTCCAGGCACGTTGTGAACCTCAAACTCTGGCTTTAAATCTGACTTAGGGTACCACAGAATTTCAGCAAACCAGACCTCAGTGTGAATGCCCTCCACGTGCTCCTGCCTCAGGCAGAGCACAGGCTGAACTGGGGAGGCAATCCGGTGCTCACAGGAAGAGGCCATCGTGGCTTAGATTCATAACAGAAAGATGGGGGGACTTCTGCTGAAGGAATGATGGAGTAGATCTGAGGTGTGTGACCGGCAGGCGCACAGAGGTCTCTGTGGTCACCCGCCTAGGCAGCAGCCCGCTGTGAACACGCCCAGTCCCTGGGAGACTTGCAGGCAGTGTCGGGTCAGGTATATGGCTGCTGTTCTCCAAAACCTTTGCGGGTTCCCCCAAGGAGACTCACCAGCTTTGGACCACTTCATCCTTTTTTTTTTTTTTTTTTTTTTTTTTTCAGATTTCTGTTCGTTTGATTTTTTTCTTTTTTCCCCAAGAAAACCCTATAAACCTCAGCCTTCCCAATCCTGATATTGCCCTTGTAGAGGAGATTTGTGGCTTCTGGTGCTCGGTATCACCGTCATTTTTATTGTTATGTCAGCTTCCCCATGAGATTACAGAGTGCCTTTCTTTGTCTGGACCATTTCCAGACTGTTCAGTGTATGTGGATGAGCTAGCTAGGTTTTGCCTGCCATGCAGATTCCACCTGTTTGTAAGGCCAGCTCAATTGCCATTTCTTGGGGCCTTATCCTAAGATCGGCCCAAATCAGTTAGCATCTTCTCCATGTTCCCATGGTATTTAGTAGCCTTCCAGACATCCTGAACAACCCATGATGGATCTACCGCCTCAACTCAGGCATAACTGCCTTAATGGCAGGTGATGTGTGTATGCCTTACAGAACCTACCATAATGATGGGCCTACATAGCGGGTATGTTTGTATCATATTTAAAATACCAACTGATGATTTAATTGACATAGTTTTTTTTTTTTTTTTTTTAAGATTTTATGTATTTACGAGAGAGAGCCAACACAAACAGGGGGAAGGGCAGAGGGAGAAGGAGAAGCAGGCTCTCTGATGAGCTTGGAGCCCAAAGCAGGACTTGATCCTAGCACCCTGGGATCGTGACCTGAGCCGAAGACAGACGCCCAACCAACTGAGCCACCCAGGCACCCAGCTGACGTAGAATTTGTGGAAGCCCAGGACAGCTCTGTGAGTCCACTTAGACTGGTTAGATGAGAGCTGCACACGCTTCCTTGTGTATCTTATCTGCAGGTGATCTTGAAGGTAAATGGATTCCATTCCACTTCACTTGCGTACAGAAGGGACACCTGGGTGGCTCTGTAAGCATCTGACTCCTGATTTCAGCTCAGGTCATGATATCAGGGTCGTTGAGATCAAGCCCCACATTGGGCTCTGGGCTCAGTGCAGAGTCTGCTTGAGATTCCTTCTGTCCCTCTCCCTTTGCCCTTCCCCCCAGTCACATGCTCTCTCTAAATCAATTTTTTAAAAATGTACAGAAATCTTGTAGATTATCAAAGTTAGAGCTGAGGTGGTAGGGATCACATCAGCTAACCCTTACTTTATGGATTTTAATTTAGTATGCGTTTTCTTGCCTAAATGTGTGCTTATGAGTCTACATTCTGGAAGGCAGTATTTCTCAGACTTTAGTAAGTGACAGAATCTAATGGAGAGTTTCCTAAGACACTAGAGCTTCAGATTGGGCAGATCTGGGCTGGGCCCTGCAAATCTGCATTTCTGACAAACTCCCACATGACGCCAGACGACACCCTGCCTAAGTGCCACCTGCTTTCCACCTGCCCAGGTCACGTGCTGCCCACAGCATCCAAGGCCTTGTCATAGTTAGACCACACTGTATTTTACTATCTTTCACATGCCTGTCATCCTCTGGACATGTACATTCTCTGAGAGCAGGAACTACTGTTATTCATCTGTGAATCTCGTCCAGCACAAAGCCTACCACAGACAGAGTCAGTGCTCAAAAAATATTTGATGAACGTAAGAGTGGTGGAGGCCCAATAGATTCCAATCAGACTGTGTCTAGGGATCTCATTTAGTCCAAATGTGGAACTTTTCTGCCACCCAAACCCCCAAAAGAAAAGACTATACAATTAGTGACTGTCAGACTCTGGTTCATAAGAAAGCACATCCACTCGGACAGCACGCAGAAGACAGCAGACTCCCAACGAGCATGTCCACCCTCATGCAGGTGCCAGGCAGTGCAGTGTTGTGGGCACAGAGTCGTGTGAGGGAACAGAGGCCACCACAGCCCGGTCACTGTCTTCAAGGAGCAGCTGACAAAAAAGGGAAATCACCAAAGACTGGCTCTCAGTAAGGAAGGGACGAGGGGCTTGAAGGAACTGAGGTTGTGATTCCCTGAGAGATGACTCAGATAGGAGGCGGCACATGCCACATAATAGCTCTGACTGGGGCCCAGACTTAGAGCCTTTACTTTCCTGGTCCCTGAACTTAGGGAGCTACTCACCTTATTTGAACTTCAATTGTTTCATCTACAAATAGGGATAATAATTGTACCAGCATATGGCATCTACCAAGCATTCAGCAAGGGCTACATATTAGCATTATCATCATGACCATTATTCTTATTTTTCGTTATTCAGAGGACCTCATATTATACATGTACTATTCTCTGGCAAAGACACTTTGTTCTTGGAATATTTCTCGTGTTGCATAGGCAGGAACACAGAGGAGAGAACTGGACTTCAGTGTGTTGGGGAGGGGAGACTATTTAATGTTTACTGAGATCTCATAGTGTGCCTGGCCAACCTTGTGAAATTTGATTTTACTTTAATAATAATTAAATGTCTTCCTCATTTATCAGATTGCATCCCATCTATTCTTATGACCTAATTTACTGCTATAAAGGTCAGGAAAACTCTGAATTTTAATATTATTATTAGTAATGTAAACTCAGCAGGTGAAAATTATGATAGTGGGTCCTTTGTAGCGGAGAAAAATAAGAAATGTCATACTGAGAAATGGACTAGGAAAATAACATGCCAAGAGCACCACAATACAATTAATCTCTACCAGCAATAGAGTCAGTATCATACAAGATAAATCAAGCCAACTAATTCTGGATGCACATACATACATTTAGAAGTAGTTCACTTGAGTTTCTTCTGTTTGGAGCTCCGTTTTTATTGGTTAAGGAGATTTTTCATGTCAGTACTTCTGCAGGCTGTGAAGGGTTTGTACTGGCGTAGGTATCATGGCGCACATTACATTTCTTACATATTGAAGAGAAACACAGGGCTGTGTTTGAGATCAAGTGTATTGGGGAACATCTAGAAATGGCACATAGGAAACTCAAAATGCTACACCATACACTTTAAATAATGAATGGAGTTATTGGAATATGAAGGAATTTTTTCCTCATTTTTAGATCATGTGTATTTAATAGGACTGTCACAAGACTGTGTCAAAGAAAGTCATTCATTTTGCCAGCTTGAGAGCACAGCATAAGCATGGTGTGAACTGTCATACCCATAACTAAGTTATGATGCAGGCAGCAGTAATGCTCTTACTATTTAATGGGAAACACTACAAAATTGAAATTAGTCGTTCCTGTCAAAGTCTCTGTTCTCTTTTAAAAGTACACGTGGAAGAATTCCTGTTTTTCAAATAAGAGCTAAACAGTAATCATACACGTGTGTGTGTGTGTGTGTGTGTGTGTGTGTGTGTTATGTTCTCTATATGTGTGGGGGAGGGTTATATAGAAAACATAAAAGGTAAATATCTGAATGTTAAGACTGCTTATGTTTGGGTAGAAAAGTTTCTGTTAATTTAACTATTTCCTTTTATATTTTATGATTTTTCTACATTGAAAATATATATATTAAATTTGTAATGAGAAAATCAAGAAAGGTTATTACTAAGGATTAAAGTGAACTGGAGAACTGTCTTAAATTTTGGAAAGGAAAGGAAAAGAACAAAGTTATGAGCTTATAATGGTCTCCAAAAAGAGTCAGTATTTAAATTAAAAACATATTGGAAGCATTAATAATGGATATAAACTAAAAATTAACTTTTTTACTTTCTTCAACCTGAGATGGTAAAACAATGATTTTACTTGAAAATGACACTTCACCAAATGCATTTAGGAACCAAAGAATGAATGCAAAACAGTTGAAGCAACTGTGACTGGCCTTGTCACGGTCCACTGTATATGCTCTTCACAGTCTGCTTGTAAGTCACTCCAGGCCAGGTCCTGACCAGGTCCTGTCATTGCCTCTCAGTCTCACATATGATTATCCTCTCTGTATGTAGTAACAGGTCCATCCGATTGATTTAACTCAACAGATACTACTGAGAGTCTCCTACTGACTCTTTCAAAAATACTGGTTGCAGATGTCCTGTGCACAAGGGATTCTCTGCCAGGTACCAGGGACGTTGTCCCTGTGCAGAGAAATGCTTGCTGCCAGAGCAGTCCCACAAAGGCCAGGCAACTCTTGAGGTGACAGGGAGCACTGGTAATACTACTGCTGGGACAACAGGGGTGCTGTGGGACTGTGCAAGAGGGAGAGAGACAGAAGATGGGCTGGAAGGTCATTCCTGGCGCAACTGCTCTCCAAAGCTGGTGTGCCAGACTTCCAGCTGCCCTTTTAAGACCTTAAATCCGGAATTTCTGAATTATTGAAGCCTGTACTTCTCATAACTCTGTGCTCTCTGATTCTAGAGAAATGGACTATTCTGCTAGTCATCCAGACTTGTTTTAAATTTTTTTTTTTTTTAACTCTCCTTTGCTCTGTTTTGCACACAGAATCTGTCCATTCTCTCTTTGGAATGGCTTCTATGTCTCCCACCTTTTCTCTCTTTTCCTGCCACGTCAATGGCAGGGGTATGGCTGGAGCCCCATCCTAGGTACCCCTGCTTGACCTCTTCACCTGTTAGCTAGTCCTGCTTGCGGCCCACACTTGATCTGAAGTCCTGCTCAGACCTGGGCCCTCTGCCGCCTACCTCCTCCAAACCAGAACATGCATGTGGCGCCTTCTTTCCTGGCCCGCTGCATTCTGCCTTTGGACTTCCTACATGTTATTACCCAGGCCAGGGTTCTAAGTCACACTTGTCCGAAGGAAGTCTGTCACCATCTAACAGTAGCGGGCAGCCAGGCCCCATCCCTGCTAACTCTGCTCCTCTGCCAGGCCCCTGAGGCTTTCTGCCTTGCTCCCCTTTGCTTTCATGATTGTGCAAGAGCCCGGGCTGGCTCCAAATGGGTGAGCCCTAGAGTCAGTCCTCAGAAAAGGATTTGATCCCAGTGTCCAACAGGCATTTTTCAATTGACAAGGATTGTAGTAGGTGTCAGCAGAGCATTTAAGAAAGGCAGCATCGCACTGTAGTTAATGATGCCTCTGGAGTGAGGCATCATTGGTTCAAATATGGCATCTGCTTCCTACTAGTTGTGTGACTTTAGGCAAGTCATTAGCCTCTCTGTGCCTCACTTTCCTCATCTGTAATGTGGGAATTCAGAAATACCTCATAGAGCTGTTAGAAGGATTAAATGAGTTCATATTCATAAAGCTCTTATAATACTACCTGCACACAGTAAGCACTATCAAAGTATTTATTAAATAAATATAACCAAGAATGGCCTGAAAGGAAGGCTACCAGGAGAAATCCTGTAGCTGGATGCCTCTGACACCTAACCCACACTGAGCTTTCACTTGTCTTGCTTAAGAAGGTACCTTTTATAATCTGTAACCAGCTCTCGACTATCTTCATCTTTGCCATTGGAAGTCTTAGAAAACACAGTTCTTGGAGTTGTCTCCGGACATCACACATGTCCTCTGGGTCCAGCAACTGAACCTCAATGAAGTGGAACATCTCAGCACATAAAATGGGGTTGCATTGTGTGTGATGCGGCTGGCGGCAGGAGCCCGACATGTCCACTCACACGTAGTCTCTCTGAGGCTCCCCTCACACAGACCCTGAACACCAGTGGCTTCTGAGGAAAGGGCACAGGGCAGCAGGGAGTCCACGACCCTTGGAACAAATGGTACCAAACTTTAGTAACTGATAAGATTAGTGAGACCTTGCTGCTTCCTACCCAGAGAAAATTCCTGAGATCCTGCTCACTCTTGGAGACTGATGCTTTCTTACTTTTCTTTGAGCCATAAGAAAATTTGAAGGTTATTCAGTTACTCATTCCCATCAGTCCCTTTCTCATCCATTTGCTTTTTCACTGTGTTTCTCCCTCTTCTTCCTCTTTGCTTTCTGATTTTTTTTTTTTTTTTTTTTTTAGTTTTTAATTTTATTTTTATTTGCTCCAGAGGTACAGGTCTGGGTATCTTCAGGCTTACACATTTCATAGCACTTGCCATAGCACATACCTTTCCCAATGTCCATAACCCAGCCACCCTCTCTCTACTCCAGCAACCGCCTCCCAGCAACCCACAGTTTGTTTTGTGAGATTAAGAGTCTCTTATGGTTTTAGTGCCTCCCAATCTCATCTTGTTTCATTTTTTCCTTCCCTACTCCCTGCAGACTCCCACTCTGCCTCTCAAATTCCTCATATCAGGGAGATCATATGATAATTGTCTTTCTTTGATTGACTTATTTCACTCAGTATAATGCCCTCTAGTTCCATCCACATCATTGCAAATAGCAAGATTTCATTTCTTCTGATAGTATTCCAGTGTATATATACCACATCTTCTTTTTTTTTTTTAAGATTTTTTTAAGATTTTATTTATTTATTTGAAAGACAGAGATCACAGGTAGGCAGTGGGGGTGGCGGAGGCAGGCTTCCCGCAGAGCAGAGAGCCCGATGTGGGGCTCGATCCCAGGACCCTGAGACCATGACCTGAGCTGAAGGCAGAGGTTTAAACCATTGAGCCACCCGGGCACCCCTATACCACATCATCTTATCCATTAATCTGTTGATGGACATCTAGGTTCTTTCCATAGTTTGGCTATTGTAGACATTGCTGTTATAAACATTTGGGTGCACATGCCCGTTTGGATCACTACATCTATATCTTTAGGGTAAATACCTAGTAGTGTTATTGCCAGGTGGTAGGGTAGCTCTATTTTCAACTTTTTGAGGAACCTCCATGCTGTTTCTAGAGTGGCTGCACCAGCTTGCATTCCCAACAGCAGTGTAGGAGGGTTCCCCTTTCTCTGCATCCTCACCAACATCTGTTGTTTCCTGACTTGCTAATTTTAGCCATTCTGACTGGTATGAGGTGGCAGCTCATTGAGGTTTAGATTTGTATTTCTCTGATGCCGAGTGATATGGAGCACTTGTTCATGTGTCTGTTGGCCATCTGGATGAAATCTTCTTTGCAGAAATCTCTGTTCATGTCTTTTGCCCATTTCTTGATTGGATTATTTGTTCCTTGAGTGTTGAGTTTGATAAGTTCTTTATAGATTTTAGAAACTAGCCCTTTATCTGATATGTCATTTGCAGATATTTTCTCTCATTCTGTCAGCTGTCTTTTGGTTTTCTTGACTGTTTCCTTTGCTCTGCAAAAGCTTTTGATCTTGATGAAGACCCAATAGTTCATTTTGCCCTTGCTTCCTTTGTCTTTGGCTATGTTTCTGGAAGAAGTTGCTGCATCAGAGGTCAAAGAGGTTGCTGCCTGTGTTCTCCTCAAGGATTCTGGTGGATTCCTGTTGTCTCATATTGAGGTATTTCATTCGTTTTGAGTATATTTTTGTGTGTGGTGTAAAGAAATGGCCCAATTTCATTCTTCTGCTTGTGGCTGTTCAATTTTCCCAACCGCATTTGTTGAAGAGACTGTCATTTTTTCCATTGGACATTCTTTCCTGCTTTGTCGAAGATTAGTTGACCATAGAGTTGAGGGTCTATTTCTGGGCTCTCTATTCTGCTCCACTGATCTATGTGTCTATTTTTGTGCCAGTACCATGCTGTTTTGATGATGACAGCTTTGTAATACAGCTTGAAGTCTAGAATTGTGATACCACCAACTTTGGTGTTCTTTTCAAAATTCCTCTGGCTATTCAGGGTCTTTTCTGGTTCCATATAAATTTTAGGATTATTTGTTCTATTTCTTTGAAAAAACTGATGGGATTTTGATAGGGATTGCCTTAAATGTGTAGATTGCTTTAGGTAGCATAGACAGTTTCACAATATTTGTTCTTCCAATCCATGAGCATGGAATGTTTTCCCATTTCTTTGTGCCTTCCTCAATTTCTTTCATGAATACTTTATAGTTTTCTGAGTATAGATTCTTTGCCTCTTTGGTTAGGTTTATTCCTAGGTATCTTATGGTTCTAGATGCAACTGTAAATGGGATTGACTCCTTAATTTCTCTTTCTTCTGTCTTGCTCTTGGTGTATAGAAATGCAACTGATTTCTGTGCATTGATTTTATATCCTGACACTTTGCTGAATTCCTGTATGAGTTCTAGAAGTTTTGGAGTGGAGTCTTTTTGGTTTTTCACATAAAGTATTATATCTGCAAAGAATGAGAGTTTGATTTCTTCTTTGCTGATTTGGATGCCTTTAATTTCTTTTGTTGTCTGATTGCTGAGGCTAGGACTTCTATGTTGAATAGCAGTGGTAAGAGTGGACATCCTGCTGTGTTCCTGACCTTAGGGGAAAAGCTCTCAGTTTTTCCCCATTGAGAATGATATTTACTGAGGGTTTTTCTTAGATGGCTTTGATGATATTGAGGTATGTACCCTCTATCCTTACACTTTGAAGAGTTTTGATGAAGGATGCTATACTTCATCAAATGCTTTTTCAGCATCTATTGAGAGTATCATATGGTTCTTGTTATTTCCTTTATTAATGTATTGTATCACATTGATTGATTTGCAGATGTTAAGTCAAACTTGCAGGCCAGGAACAAATCCCACTTGGTCATGGTGAATAATCCTCTTAATGTACTGTTGGATCCTACTGGCTAGTATTTTGGTGAGAATTTTTGCATCCATGTTCATCAAGGATGTTGGTCTGTAATCCTCCTTTTTGATGGGGTCTTTGTCTGGTTTGGGGATCAAGGTAAAGCTGGTCTCATAAAATGAGTTTGGAAGTTTTCCTTCCATTTCTGTTTTTTGGAACAGTTTCAGGAGAAAAGGTATTAATTCTTTAAATGTTTGATAGAATTCTCCTGGGAAGCCATCTGTTATGGGTCTGTTCATGTTTTCTTTTTCTTTCTGGTTCAGTTTTGGTAGTTTATATGTCTGTAGGAATGTATCCATTTCTTCCAGATTGTCAAATTTGCTGGCATATAGTTGCTCATAATATGTTCTTATAATTGTTTGTATTTGGTGTTGGTTGTGATCTCTCCTCTTTCATTTGGGTCCTTTCTCTTTTCTTTTTGATAAGTGGCCAGAGGTTTATCAATCTTACTAATTCTTTCAAAGAATGAGCTCCTAGTTCCGTTGATTTGTTCTACTGTTCTTTTGGTTTTTATTTCATTGATTTCTGCTCTCATCTTTATTATTTCTCTTCTCCTGCTGGGTTTAGGCTTTCTTTGCTATTCTTTCTCCAGCTCCTTTAGGTGTAAGGTTAGGTTGTGTATTTGAGACCTTTCTTGTTTCTTGAGAAAGGCTTGTATCGCTATATACTTTCCTCTCAGGACTGCATTTGCTGTGTCCCACAGATTTTGAATAGTTGTGTTTTCATTTTCATTTGTTTCCATGAATTTTTAAAATATTTCAATTTCCTGGTTGACTCTTTCATTCCTTAGTAGGATGCTCTTTAGGCTCCATGTATTTGAGCTCTTTCCAACTTTTCCTTTTGTGGTTGAATTCTAGTTTCAAAGCATTGTGGTCTTAAAATAAGAAGGGAATGATGATCCCAATCATTTGGTACCAGTTGAGACCTGATATGTGACCCAGGATGTGATCTATTCTGGAGAATGTTCCATGTGCACTAGAGAAGAATGTGTATTCTGTTGCTTTGGGATGAAATGTTCTGAATATATCTGTAATGTCCATCTGGTCTAGTGTGTCATTTAAAGCTTTTATTTCCTTTTGATCTTTTGCTTAGATGATCTGTCCATTTCAGTGGGGGGTGGGTGTCTAAAACTCCTCTACTATTATCGTATTATTGTTGATGTGTTTCTTTTTGTTATTAATTGATTTATATAATTGGCTGCTCACATGTTAGGGGCATAGATATTTAAACTTGTTAGATCTTGTCAGACAGACCCTTTAAGTATGATATAGTGTCCTTCCTCATCACTTATTATAGTCTTTGGCTTAAAACCTAATTTATCTGATATAAGGATTGCCACCCCAGCTTTCTTTGGATGTCCATTAGCATGGTAAATTTTTTTACACCTCCTCACTTTAAATCTGGAGGTGTCTTTGGGTCTAAAATGAGTTTCTTGTGACAGCATATTAATGGGTGTTTTTTTTTAATCCATTCTGATACCCTGTGTCTTTTGATTGGGGCATTTGGGCTATTTACATTCAGGGTAACTATTGAAAGACATGAATTTAGTGCCATTGTATTGCCTGTAAGGAGACTGTTACTGTGTGTTGTTTCTGTTCCTTTCTAGTCTATTACTTTTAGGCTCTCTCTTTGCTTAGAGGACTGTAGGGCTGGTTTGGTGTTTGCAAATTCTTTTAGTTTTTGTTTGTTCTGGAAACGTTTTATTTTCCTTCTATTTTCAGTGACAGCCTAGCTGGATATAGTATTCTTGGCTGCATAGTTTTCTCATTTAGTGCTCTGAATATATCATGCCAGTCTTTTCTGGCCTGCCAGGTCTTTGTGGATAAGTCTGCTGCCAATCTAATATTTCTACCATTGTATCTTACAGACCTCTTGTCCTGAGCTGCTTTCAGAACTTTCTCTTTGTCACTAGGACTTGTAAGTTTTACTATTAGATGACGGGATGTGGACCTATTTTTATTGATTTTGAGGGGGGTTCTCTGTGCCTCCTGGATTTTGATGCTTATTCCCTTTGCCATATTAGGAAAAATCTCTACAGTAATTTACTCCAATATACCTTCTTCCCCCCTCTCTCTTTCTTCTTCTTCTGGAATCCCAATTTTTCTAATATGGTTTCATCTTATGGTATCACTTATCTCTCAAAATCTTCCCACATGTTCCAGTAGTTGTTTGTCTCTCTTTTGCTCAGCTTCTTTATTCTCTGTCATTTGGTCTTGTATATCACTAATTCTCTCTTCTTCCTCATTTATCCTAGCAGTAAGAGCCTCCGTTTTTTAGTGCACCTCATTAATAGCTTCTTTTTATTTCAACTTGGTTAGATTTTAGTTCTTTTATTCCCCAGAAAGGGATATTATTTCTACAGAAAGGGATTCTCTAATATCTTCGGTGCTTTTTTTGAGCCCAGCAAGCACCTTGAAAATAGTCACTCTGAATTCTAGTTCTGACATATTACTAATGTCCATATTGATTAGGTCTGTAGCCTGGTACTGCCTCTTGTTCTTTTTTCCCACAAAAACTCACTTGTCATTTTATCTAGATAAGAATAAATGAATGAGAGAACAGAATACTCAAAGGATGGCAAAGCTCCCAGAAAAATATATGCTATTGAAATCAGAGGAGACCTGAAATTGGGGGAGAAGTAAAGGGGAAATAAATAAAAAACACATACATACATATGTGTGTGTGTGTGTGTGTGTGTGTATCTGTCCGGTGAAACTGGTGAATAGAACAGAGCCACCCACTTGATTTTGGGTTTATTCTGGTCTCTTAAAAGAAACTACCTCCCAAAATTTTAAAGAAAAAACTTAACATATATACAAAAATAAGGGTAAACATGATGAAGGGATAGAATATGACTGTAAAGATGAAAATTGTAAAAGATTCTAAAAAAGGAATTGATAAGTTGGTTGGAAAAAGGAAAAAAAAGAATGTGATCAGTCTGGAGACTAGAAAAAAGCCATGCACTAGATTTAGGGTATATTTTGACTTATTAGAAGAAATTATACTCCAAATTTTTAAAGAAAAAAATACCTATATGTATATAAAAAATAAGCTTAAATATAATGAAGTGATAAAATATGACTCTGACAATGAAAATTTAAGATTCTTAAAAAGGCATTGATAAAATAGTTAAAAAAAAAACATTAAAAGAGGAAAAGTTAAAAAATAGAAGAAGAAAAAATAAAATGAAAAAAAAATTAACTTTGAAAGACTAAAGGATCATGGAGAAAAAGCCATGAATTCTATGTATTGCTTTCCCCTAACTCTGGAGTTCCACAGTTCTCATTGGGGAACTTGGTCTTGGCTAGATGTTCTTGCTGGTCTTCTGGGGGAGGAGCCTGCTGCAGTGATTCTCAAATGTCTTTGCCTGGGACAGAATGGTACCACCCTTGCCAGGGGCCAGGCTAAGTAATCTGCTTGGGTTCACTCTTGGGAGCTTCTGTTCCCTGAATGCTTTCCATAGAGCTTTAGAGGACAGGAATGAAGATGGCAAACTCCCAATCTCCGGCCCAGAGGGCTGAGAGCTCTGGGACCCACTCCTCAGTGAGCCCTCAGAGAAAAGCAGTCAATCCCTCCCCTCCCCCTGGTCTCCAGCCACACTCCATGCTCACCTGGCCTGTGACTGAGCATTTCTGTCTCTGGTGCCTGGCCCCATTCGAAGCCTCCAAACCCAGCATATTCCTGCCTCCAGAGGAGGAAGGTGAGTTTCCCTGGATCTGCCACTTGTGGGGTCCCTGCTTGAAGAGTCATGGTCCAGCTGTGCCTCAGATCACGGTTTAAGGTAAACCGGAGCTGAGAACTCACTCTTCAGCTCTGTCTCTGCAGCCAGCTTCCCTGCTCTTCTACCTGGCAGCTCTGCCACACTCAGACACCCCCAATCTTTTTGTGACCCTGTGGGTCCTGAGACCACACTGTCTCTGCAAAGGTTCCACCCCCGCTTAGCTTTTGGAGCAACCTCCTTCCGTGCAGCAGACTTCTAAAAAGTTCTCATTCTGTGTTGTGCTGCTCTACCTTTTGCTGGGAGATGGCCCCTACCTCCAGGGTCTATCTTCCCATCGCTTCAGATTTACTTCTCCTCACGTCCTACCTTCTGGAAAGTGGTCGATTTTCTGTTCCTAGAATTGCTGCTCTTCTTCTAGTCTCCTGTTGAGTTTGTAGGTGTTTAGAATGGTTTGATAACTATCTAGCTGAACTCCTGGGACCTGATGATACTTCAGTCTCCTACTTTTCTGCCATCTTGTCTCCTCCTCCTTTCTGGTCCATATGACCACTAAATCCAAAATAAGTACACAGCATCTGTACCGAGTTGGCTACCTTTTTCTGAAAGGAAGTTACACATCAAGCATAAGGGCAAAGAACAGGCACGGAATCTTGGAGCAGGAAAACACTGCCGATACCATGTGCTTCAAATCTCACTTTTTACAAATGGAAATAATGACACAGGGGTACACAGCAAGTCAGTAGCAATTAGAACCAGTCATCTGTGTCCAGACCCATCGTTTTCCCCACTATTCCAGGCCATCATTTAAGGTCATTCCTTCATCTGTCAGCCACAGAGCACCTGCTATGGCTTAGTCACTGGCTCATCAAGAAAAGTGTGAAAGGCATCTCCATTCTCTTTCCTCCCCTGACCAAAGCTGCAGTCTTATAAGGAATAGCCTGACAGTTATTGCAGACTGTCATGTCACTTGAGTGATTGCTTTTGGTACTTTGAAAAAATGTAGGTAAAGTCTATTGAAGTAGCTAATTAGAGCATCTTGACTATGGTCTACAGGGACCCAGATTTCACACAGTGTGATGTTTGATAGTAGGGCTTCAGAGCAAACAGCAAAGCAAGGCTGTGGAACCAGGAAAGCAGAGAAGGAATAGGGGCCTTATGGTGTGGTGCTGGCAGAATAGGAGGTGACACAGAGAATCTGAACCTTGGGGATCTTGACAACTGTCCCACTCACCTTGGACTAGTAGCCATAGAGGCCCCCAGTCACTCGGTGGAGGTATCCCTATTTGGTGTGGAGTGGGGATGTCTACTCAGGATGGTACTCAGTGAAGTAGTCAGCTACTGGCTGTGCTTACATAGAGCTCTTCCAAATGTCATCTGTATGTCACTGGCCTCTGTTTCTTTTAAATAATAAGAATAGCAGTAGACAAACACAGCCACAAACATTTAGAAAAATAGAAAATAAGCACAATTTGAACACCATCACAGTTATCACTTCTGCATGCATGTTTTCATAGAATTACAGTCAAGATCTTGTACAGAGTTCTTGCAGTGATTCCGTACCCCAAGGTATTCAGTGTGCACCTGACCGGTATCCAGTCAACCTGAGAATAATACAAGTCAATCATGATGATAAAAATGATAAAAATGTATCTTCCTCAAAGTTGGCAGTTTTCAAAAGCATGATCTCATATAGAACATTTGGCCTTCACAACAACCTTGACTTCTTATCATGTTTTACATAAGAGGAAGCTGAGTTGAGCCTAAAGTAACATAAATAATGGTGACAGAATGAGAACACAGGTCCCTTCGGCCACACTGCCTCACTGGCTAGGGAACAGTGACTTCCCTAAAGGAGTTGGTGGTGTTACTGAAGAAACAAACGCAGATGAATCAGTTCTACCCAACTGTGTAAATGATCAAGTGCCTCATAAGTGACATAGGAGATGTGTGACGATAGGGAAAACTTGAAAACAGCCTGCAAGAAAGGCCTCTGAGAGATATGGGACTTGGATATAATGTGTGGACAATGTGAGCTGGAAGTGGTAAAGAAAAGGGACGAGGCTGTCTAAGAACATATCTGGACGTAATGGATACAGGAAATAAGCTGTTTTGATAGGATTGAGCCTGAAATGCCAGGCTTGATCTGGCTTTTTTCCACAGGTTACCAGAAAGTATCCAAGGTTTAAATTGGAGATTAACAAAATGAAAGTGGCATTTTAGAAAACTGGTCTGATAATCTCATGTAAGGTGGATTGGAAGAGGAAAAGCCCAGAGGAGGAGACTAAGTAGGAGGTTCTCCCAGTGGTCAAAGCAAGAAACTAACAGAACTGTATCACAGTGCCAGTAGTGGAAATGGGGAGTGCCAGGGGTGGAAATCGAAGCCATGGCTCCCAAGGGCCATGGGAGACATTTCACAGAGACTCGATAGGACTCAGATCTAGAGAGGCCTTAGATGCCCTTAGGGAGCAGAAAAGAATAAATCAAAATAAGATGGATATTTCAAGCCCTTATAAGTAGAAAAAGGATGGTACTACTAATAGAAATGAGAAAGTCAGAAGAGGCTGTAGCCTGACAGGTGAGATTAATTAGATTTTAGAGACTTTTTAAAGAACCACATTAGGCAGGACCTGGGTTCAGACATTTTTTTTTTTTTTTTAATGAGCAAATTTTCTTAGATGAAGCTTTACATGGAAGTCCTGTATCTAAAACAGAAAAAAAGCAGTAAATGAGTGGGAATTCTAAAGACCTGCTCTTTGAACTTTCCACATCACCTGTGTAGAGCTGATAGGGCCTCACGGAACATTATCGAGATGACTGGCTCCACCTAGCACCCTCCTTTGTAGACAAGTGAACTAAGGCTTCAAGAGGTTGAGTAACTTGCCCACGGTAAAGCAGTTGTTAGTTGAGGGGTCAAAGCCAACACTCAAGTATGGGGTATGTCTTGTGCCACCTCGTGGCCATTTCTCACCCTGAACTCAAACTGGGCAGAGGTTAAGTTCAAGTAGACAAGCCCAGTGGTCAGCTGATGATAAGGAATGAAGGCAGAGAGCTAACTAAGCATGATGATAGTTGAACCCGTGAGAATGAAACATCTCTGGTAAAAGGCAATAGAGAAGAGTGGTTGGTGAGTGAACTCTGGCAAGTACCAAAGTTGGAGTATAAGAGGAAGAACAAAGTAACCTTCTCCATGTGTCCTGGGCCAGCAGAGGGAATTAAAAAGCCAGTGAAAACTAAACAAAATTTGGGAGGAAAAAGCCCAGGACCTTTTATGTAACAGGAGCAAATGAGACAGATGATTTAGGAGGGGCTGATGTCAATAATGTCAAATATCACACATGGTAAGAGACTGAGAAAACACAGTCTCTGAAAATCTTTCAAAGGACAGTTAATGGGGTGACTGATGAGAAAGCTGGGCTTTGAGATGCGAAAGCAGTAGACACGGGGCATATACTACATATTCATGCAGCTTTGTAGTTGACAGGCAATAGCACTAAAGTTACTGAGGTCACAAGAATAATGAAGCGAAAGGAATAACAGGAGTCGAAGCTAGGGAAGCCATGTTCTTGGTTCTTAGGGGCTTGGTGGATGGAAAGAAACAAAAATAAAACAACAAAGACAATTCTGGGTCAGTATATTTCTGATAAAGAGCTTTTCTATGGAAATGGATCAATTGGTCATTGCTCAAAGTAACTGATAAGGAGGGGAAATTTCTGCCTTCAGGTAGCTGACTCTTAAGAAGTCTTTGAAAAAGTCTGTGATATCTAGTTTCCAGTTATTGAAAACCTCTTCTTCCAGCTCTTTAATGATTCCTTCTAAGTTCACAGAAATTAGAGTTAAAAAGTGGACTGAGAAAAGATTTGTTAGATAATCCTGTTCATCCTCTTGCCAAGTGCAGAATTGTTACCTATCAAGCATTTTCTAGCCTGGAGTGCCTTTTACTGTATCAAGTGAACGGTGTTCCCACCACTTCCCTTAGATTATTATTTCATAATCCTATTGATCTCACTGTGAAGATACTTTTGATCCTCATCCTAATGTTCCTTCCTTCTGTACACTTGATACACCATTAGCAGCTTGTCCTTAATAACGTCCTCGCAATCCCATCTCCTCTTATCCACAGCCAGTTTGCAATATCCAGGCAACTAAAGCACCTTCTCCAGAACATCTGGAAGACACACAGTTCTTCAGGGCATCATCAGGGTAAAGGATTTTAACATGATAAAAGATAAAGAGTCTTCAGAATTTTATGTTTCTTTCTTTTTTAAGATTATATTTCTTTGAGAGAGAGAGAGAGCATGAGAGGGGAGAGGGTCAGAGGGACAGGCAGACTCCCCGTGGAGCTGGGAGCCCCATATGGGACTTGATCCCAGAACTCTGGGATCATGACCTGAGCTGAAAGCAGTTGCTTAACCACCTGAGCCACCCAGGTGCCCTGAATTTTATGTTTCTAATGATAAAACTTTCCCATTCTGATAAAGTTTCTTCCACTTTCCAGAGATTTGGGATGAGAAGGATTAATAAGGGCAGTGATGTTTTAAAGAAAGGGGCAAAGCCTTTGTTACTTCATTACTTATGACCAGTGTCTCAGTGAAAAAGTGTCCCAGATTACTCAATAGAGAAGTTGGAATATCCTGGGTAGGGAATGTGAAATTTATAAGCTAAGACATAAACTTCATGTTTTGTCCATAATTAAGAGATGAAGCATACACTGGTTATATCCTCTGATATATTTGAAATCATATTCTTGAAATTTGCTGTCTTAGTGCTTAATATTATGGTCAATTTGTCACTAGTATAATAGGTTGTTCTCAGAAAAAGTCTTGGCCAGTGTCCACTTGAGGTTTTATCGTGTGCTGCCAAACAGCCATCCCAGTCCACCAGATTTATCCTCATGGATCTTCCAAGCTCATCATTCCCAGAGGTGCCCAGATGGAAACACATGCAATGGGTTATGTGACACGAGAGGAATACTGAGCTTGGGGAATCCACTTCTTTTATAGAAAATAGTAAGCAAGTCTTTCTTTGTCCCAGAAGGAGACATCAGGGTTGCTGGCTGTAAACACAAACCTGAGAAATGGCCCATAAAAAGAGCTGTCAGGCCTTGCTTCTAAGTTCAAAAACCACTATATCCCATTTTCTCCAAAATATCTTGACAAGATGTCACAGAAAACTAAAATTCAGCATTTCCAGAACTGGATGCATCGTCTCTCACACTTGCCTCTTTCTCTGTTTTCCTATTCACCAGGGCACTTACTCATCCCCAGCACTGACCTCATCCCCCAGCTCACCAGCTGTTTTCTCAGTTCCGCCTCCTAAATGTCTCCTATGCTTGCACTCTGCACACCACCGACCTGGTTTGGAGCCCTTATCATGAAAAATAATAGACTGTTTGCAGGAGACTCCAACCTGGCATCCCTGCCTCCAGTTTCATGTGCTCCTAACGTGCAGAGTCACTCACAGAACTCCTGCGCTTAGCACTTTTCAGTACTTGAGCTTTCCAGATAAAACCCAAACTCCTCTTCATGATCTACCTACTTCTCCAGCTTCAGCTACTGACATTTCCTCTGAGTTTTCTTACAGACCTTTCAGAAAAGAGCTGCCTGTTGACCCCAGGGTAAGCACATACCTTTTGCCATTCTGGACTCCATGTCCTTAACAAGTTAGCATTACTTGGCATACAGTAGGCATGTAATATATGTATATATTATATATGTATAGATAGATACTTATCCAGTGGCTGAAAAGAAAAACAGTCTTAGCTGAAATGAAATGCCACAAAAGTCTGGCTTGGGAAATGAGTTAGTTCCACATTCTCTCTGTATTCCCCTCCCCTTAACCAGTCATAAGGATGGATCTCTTGTGACAAATATTGCATAATTTCAATTTGTAGGCACCAAGTGAAAACACGGAAAGAGGGAGTCGGTGTTACATATATACTACTTCGGTTTTTGTTTTAATTAATTAGTATTTTATCTCACTTTTTAAAATTTTAATTCCAGTGTTAGATCAGTTTCAGGTGTGCAGTATAGTGATTCAGCACTTCCATACATCACCCAGTGCTCATTGCTCCTTAATCCCCATCACCTATTTCCCATCCCACCACCACTCTCCTCTGTTACCATCACTTTGTTCTCTACATTAAGAGTCTGTTTCTGAGTTCGTCTGTGTCTCTTCCCTTTGTTCATTTGTTTTGATTCCTGAATTCCACATATGAATGAAATCATATGGTGTTTGTCTTTGTCTGACTTATTTTGCTTAGTATTATACTATCTAGCTTCATCCATGTTGCAGCAAATGGCAAAATTTCATTTTTTATGGCTGAATAATATTCTATTATATATGTGTGTATGTGTATGTTCCAGTTTTTACCCATTCATCTCGTGATGGACACCTGGGCAGCTTCTATATCTTGACTAATATAAATAATACTGCAATAAACAGGGGGTTTCATGTATCCCTTTGAATTAGTGTTCTTCTGTTTTGGGGGTAAATACCCAGTAGCACGATTATTGGATCATAGGGTAGTTCCTTTTTACTTTTGAGAACGCTCCATACTGTTTGCAACAGTGCCCATACCAAGTTGCCTTCAGACCAACAGTGAAGAGGGCTCCTTTTTCCTCACATCCTCACCAATACTTGTTGCTTCTTGTGTTTTTTATTTTAGCCATTCTGATAGGTGTGAGGTAATATCTCAGTGTACTTTTGATTTGCATTTCCATCATGATCAGTGATGTTGAGCGACTTAACATGCCCTTACTGGCCCTCTTCAAGTTTTCCTTGGAGTAATATCTGTTTATTGCTTCTGCCCATTTTTAATTGGATTATTTGGGTTTTTTGGTGTTGACTCTATGAGTTCTTTATATATTTTGGATACTGACCTTTTATCAGATATGTCATTGGCAAATATCTTCTCCCATTCAATAGGTTGCCTTTTAGTTTTGTTGTTTTCTTCACTATGCAGAAGCTTTTTATTTTGATAAAATACCAATAGTTTACTTTTAGTTTATTTTTCTTTTTGTTTCCCTTGCCTCGGGAGACCTATCTAGAAAAATGTTACAGCTGATGCCAGAGCACTTAGTGTCTGTTCTCTCTTCTAGGATTTTTAGGGCATCAGATCTCAGGTCTTTAATCCATTTTGAGTTTATTTTTGTGCATGGTATAAGAAAGTTGTCTGGTTCCATTCTTTTGCATGTAGCTCTTCTGTTTTCCCAACACCATTTGTTGAAGAGACTGTCTTTTTCCCATTGGATATTGTTTCTTGCTTTGTCAAAGATTAACTGGCCATATAACTCTGAGTTTAGTTCTGGGCTCTCTATTCTGTTTCATTAATCTATATGTCTATTTTTGTGCTGGTACCACACTGCTTTGATTACTACAGCTTTGCAGTACTGTTAAAATCTGGGATTGTGATACCTCAAGTTGCTATCACTATTAAGGGTCTTTTTGTGGTCCCATACAAATTTTAAGATTCTTTGCTCTAGTGAAAAATACTATTGCTACTTGATAGAGATCGAATTAAGTCTGTTGATTGCTTTGTGTAGTATGGACATTTTAATAATATTTTATTCCAACCCATGGGATGTCTTTCCATCTACATCATCTCAATTACTTTCATACTTTTCAGATTACAGGTCTTTCACCTTCTTGGTTAAATTTATTCCTAGGTATTTTATTATTTTTGGCACAACTGTAAATGGGACTGTTCTCTCAATTTCTCTTTCTGCTGCTTCATTATTTGTGTATAGAAATGCAAGGTATATATACTGATTTTGTATCTTACAGTTTTACTTATTTCATTTATCACTTTGCTGGTAGGTTTGTTTTTTAGTTTTTAGGATTTCCTATATAAAGTACTATGTTATCTGCAAGTCCTTACCCATTTGGATGTCTTTTATTTCTCTTTCTCACATGATCACTGTGGCTAGGACTTCCCAGTACTATGCTTAATAAAAGTAGTGAGAGCAGATACTCTTTTCTTGTTCCTGATCTTATGGGGAAAGCTCTCAGTTTTTTTACCATTGAGTATAGTGTTAGCTATGGGTTTTTCATATATGGCCTTTATTACAGTGGGGTATGTTTCCTCTGAACTTACTGTGTTGAAGGCTTTTATCATGAATGGATATTGGACTTTGTCAAGTGCTTTTTTGCATCTATTGAAGATGGTAATATTTTTATCCTTTCTCTGATTATCATATTGGTTGATTTGAGGATATTGAAGCACCTTGTATCCCAGGAATAAATCCACTAGATCACGGTGAATGCTTTTCCCCCTGCCACGGTGAAGTGTCGGGGACTGCCTCCGGCCAGGAAAGTCCCCGCCATTACAAAAAGGTGCTTGGCTCACTGAGAGCAAAATACGCTGCAAGTATACAATGAACTTTCTGGTGAAGCCCGCCTAAAGGAGGACATAGTTATTGGCTGTATCAAATTTAATCAGCATAGTAACAGGACTCTCATTGGCTCTCCCCATTGCTTGACCCCTTATTGGTCACCCTGCTGTATATAAGCTAAGGAAGTTGATTAAATAAAGGGAAATGAAGCATTAACACCATACCAGGCTCATTGTCGTCCTTGCGGTCCTTGCGGGCCGAGGGCGACAGTGAAGGATTTTTTTTTTAATGTATTACTGGATTTGCTTTGCTAACCTTTTGTTGAGGATTTTTGCATCTATGTTCATCAGGAATAATGGCCTGTAGTTCTCTTTTTTTTGTAGTGTCTTTTTTTGGGTTTAATATCAGGGCAATTCTGCCCTCCTAGAATGAATTTGAAAGCTCTCCATCCTCCTCTGTTTTTTGGAAACAGTTTGATAAGAATAGGTATTCTTTAAATATTTGGTAGAATTCATCTGTGGAGCTGTCTGCTTCTAGACTTTTGTCTCTTTGCCTTCTAAATCTGGATTTGTTTCCTTCCTAAGATTTGAGAAGTTTTCAGCTATTATTTCTTCATATAACTTTTCTGCCCACTTTTCTTTCTTTTCGTCTTCTGGGATCCATATACTGCAAATGTTATTATGCTTGATGGTGTTGCTGGGTTCCATAAGTCCATTTTCATTTGCTTTTTTTCTCTCTCTCCTGTTCAACTTGATTGCTTTTTATTACGCTGTCCTTCAGGTTGCTGATCCATTCTTCTGCTTCTTGTGTACTATTTAATAGTTTTTTGTGTTTTTTTTTTTTCTTAAGATGGGGAGAGGGGGGTACCTGGGTGGCTCAGTGGGTTAAAGCCTCTAACTTTGGCTCAGGTCGTGATTCCAGGTTTCTGGGATCAAGCCCCACATAGGGCTCTCTGCTCAGCAGGGCGCCTGCTTCCCTTCCTCACTCCCTGCCTGCCTCTCTGCCTACTTGTGATCTCTGTCAATAAATAAAATCTTAAAAAAAAAAAAAGTGGGGGAGAGGGAGAGTAGTGGGGAGGGGCAGAGGGAGAAGGAGTGCAAATCTTAAGCAAGCTCCACACCCAGCATGGACTCCAACATGGGGCTCGGTCTCACAACCCTAAGATCATGACCTGACCTGAAATCAAGATTCAGATGCTTAACCGACTGAGCCACCCAGGCACTGCCCATCTAGTGTATTTTTAATTTCAGTTATTGAGTTATTCATCTCTGATTGGTTCTTTATGTTTTGTCTCTTTCTTAAGGGTCTCACTGAAGTCTTCCACTCTTTTCTTCAGTCCAATGAATATATTTATGACCTTTACTTTAAATTCTTTATGGGGCACGTTACTTATCTCTGTTTCATTGAGCTCTCTTGCTGTGGTTTTGTTCTTTCATTTAGGGCATATTGCTCTGCCTCATTTTGTCTCTCTGTGTCTGTTTTGTGTGTTAGAAATGTCAGCTACATCTACTCCTCTTGAAAGTAGTGGCCTTATGAAGATGTCTTGTAGTGCCTTGAAGTGCAGTGGCCCCTCTTTACCAGAACGTGGAGCTTCAGGGGTGTCTCCTATGTGTGTTGTGTGTGCTTTGCTGTTGTGCCTGAGCCGCATTATGCCTCAGTCCAGTCACCTTCAATGGCTGTCTTTGACTGTTGTGAACAGGGTTTGGTCCCTCTGTTGTTAGTGGGCCAGTCTGGACCTGTCCTGAACTTGAGTTGTCAGACAAGGCATTTGCTAGAGAGGCAGTAGCACCAAACTGCAGGATGCTCTTCCTTACAAGCTTTCACTGGTGGGCGGGGCTCATACCGGGATCTCATAATAAATCTCAAACTAGATATCTGCCCCCAGCCCACTGCTACCTGTAGCTGGACTGCTGTGTGTAGTTATCTTCCTCTGTCCCCTGGGCAGGAGTCCCTTTGGTGTGGTGCAGGCCCATCGGGAGTGCTTGTGGCACTGCCAGGCTTGTGGCATGCTTTGAATGGGCTCTGACCGAGGTCATATTGTAAGGGGCATGTCTGCAGGATAATTCAGGGGTGGAGCATGGGGTGTGAGCAAGTGCATGTGTGTACTGTGGGAAGGGACCTGGACCTGCTCTATAAAAACCCTGCTTCAGGGCTGAGACCTTATTAGCAGAAACAGCAGGGGCAAGGAAAGCCACATTAACTAGGTATGCTCGAGTCTGCTTGTGGAAGGAGACCTGGAGCAGAGGCCTGGCTAGAAGGGGCATGTCCACAGGAGAACAAGGGGTGGGATGCCCTGTTGGCAAGCTAGGTGGAGAGTCTGGCACACTACTGGTCTCCACAGGTGTCTGTGTACTGGGAAGCAGGGGGAAGGCAGTAGTACTTTCCAGCTCTTGTATTGCTGGAGGAGTCTCCCAGTGATCCCTGCCCCTCCAGCACATGCTCTGAGACTAGTGAACAGTCTCCCTCTCATATACCCCAGGCATCTTCCAGACTGCTGCTGCTTCTGCACTCTGTGTCTGCAGGGCTGTTTTTGTGTTGCCTCTTCTAGGGCATGGACTCTGTTTCCTCTCACTTTCCTGGCTCTCCCAGAGAGGAGCCTGTAGACTTTTAAAGTTCTAGGTGTTAAGTCCTTCTGATTGTAAGAACTCATGAAATTTCTTGCCCCTCTGGTTTCCAAAGCCATGTTACAGGGATTGATCTTTCCTGTGCAAGTTCCCTGTGCCTGGATGCCTAGTTTAATCGTCTTTTTCTCTCCTCTGTCCACACCCACAATGTCCCTCCATCCTCCTGCATACAGTATCATGGGTCCATTTTGCTCCCCATAATGTCTCTGTCTTTCCTAGCCTCTTCAATGTGGTAACCTCTCCACATTTAGCTGTGGAGAGTCTGTTTGCCATTCTTCAGGTTATCTTTCAGGTCATTTATACTGATGTTATCTAGTTGTCCAATGGGACACAGTGAGGCTAGGGTTCTCCTACTCCACCATCTTCCCCGGAGGTCCCTCTATTTTTAATTTTTTGAGGAATCTCTGTACTGTTTTCCACTGTGACTAACCAATTTACATTCCTACTGATGGTTCATGAGGGTTCCTTTTTGCCACATCCTCACCAACACTTGTTGCTTGTGTTTTTGATTCTAGCCTTTCTCACAAATGTGAGGTGATAACTCGCTGCTGTTTTGATTCACATCTCCCCGATGATGAGTGATGCTGAGGATCTTTTCTTCTGTATACTGGCCATTTGTAGATCTTCTGAAAGCCATCCATTTGGGTACTCTGCCCATTTTTAAACAGGATTGTTTGGAGGGTTTTTGGTGTAGAGTTGTGTAAGTTCTTTACATATGTGGGATATTAAGCCTTTATTGAGTATCATTTGCAAGTATCTTCTCCCATTCAGTAAGTTGCTTTTGTTTTGTTGATGGTTTCCTTCACGGTGCAAAAGCTTTTTATTTTGATGTAATCCCAATATTTTATTTTTGCCTTTGTTTCACTTGCTGTAGGAGACCTATCTATAAAAATGTTGTTAACACTGAGAAATTACTGCCAGTCTTTTCTTCTAGGATTTTTACATTTTAGGTTTCAGATCTCACATTTAGGTATTTAGTTCATTGTGAGTTTATTTTTGTGTGTGGTGTTAGAAAGTAGTCCAGTTTTCCCAAATCATTTATTGAAGAGACTATTTTCTTCACTGTGTATTCATGCCTCCACTGTCACAGATTAATTTACCATATAAGTTTGGGTTTATTTGGGAGCTCTCTACAATTTTGAAAACTACAGGTTTGTTGTATATCCTGAAATGTGGAATTATAAAATCTCTGGCTTTTTCTTTTTTAGGACTTCTTTGGCTATCCAAGATCTTCTGTGGTTCCACACACATTTAATGAGTATTTGTTCTAGTTTTGTGAAAAATGCTATTGATATTCTGATGGAGGTTGCACTGAATATGCAGAGTACGCTGGGTTTTATGAACATTTAAAAAATATTTTCCTAAATCATGAACATGGAATATATTTCCATTTGTTTTTATCTTTAGTTTCTTCCATCAATGTTCTATAGTTTTCAGAGTATAGGTATTTCACCTCCTTGATTGAGTTTATTCCTAGGTATTTTATTCTTTTTGGCACAATTATAAATGGAGTTTTCTTAATTTCCCCTTTTGCAACTTCATTACTAATGTATAGAAATGCTATTGATTCCTGGTTATTACTTTTGTATCCTCTCACTTTACTGAATTTATTACTTCTGATAGTGTTTGGTGGAGTCTTTAGGATTTTCTATGTATAGTAGTATGTCATCTGCAAATAGTGACAGTTTAACTTCTTATTCACAAATATGATGCCCATTTCTTTTTCTTCACTGACTGCTATGCCTAGGACTATGATGAATAAAAGTGGTGAAAGTGGACATCCTTTTCTTGCTCCTGATCTTACAGGGAAAAAACTCTTTTGTTTTTCCCCCCCATTTAGTATAATGTTAGCTATAGGCTTTTTTCTTTTCTTTTTTTTGTTGTTGTTAAGCTTTATTTAATTTGAGAGAGAAGCAAGGAGAGGGAAAGAGGAGGAGAAGCTCAGGCAGCCACCCCACTGAGCAAAGAGCCTGACTCGGGGCTGTATCTCATGAGTCAGACACTTAACCAACTGAGCTACCCAGATGCCCCAGAGATGGGTTTTTCATATACGCCCTTTGTTATGTTGAGGTATGTTCCTTCTAAACCCACTTTGTTGAGAATTTTTATCACGAATGGGTGCTGAATTTTGTCAAATGCTTTTTTCCATCTACTAAGATGATCCTATAATTTTATTTTTTGTTTTGTTGATGTGGTTGATTGATTTGTGAATATTGAAACATTCTTGCATCCCCAAAGTAAACCCCACTTGATTGTCACGAATGCTTCTTTTAATGTATTGTTGAATGTGTTTTGCTAATACTTTGTTGAGGATTTTGTATCTATGTCCACCAAGGATACTGGCCCGTAGCCTTCTTTTCTTGTGGTGTCTGTCTGGTTTGGATACCAGGGCAATGCTGACCTCATAGAATACATTTGGAAGCTTTCCTTTCTATTTTTGTGGAATAGTTTGAGGAGAATATGTATTAACTCTTATTTAAATATTTGGTAGAATTCATCTGTGAATCCATCTGCTCCTAGACCTCTTGTTTTGGTAGTTTCTTGACTCCCAATTCAATTTTTGTTACTAGTAATCAGTCTGTTCACATTTTCTATTTCTTATTGATTGGTTCTTGAAAGACTATTATTTTGTTTCTAGAAATTATCCATTTTTTTCTAGGTTGTCCAATTTATTGGCATATAATTTTCCATAGTATTCTCTTAATCACCTTTTTATATCTGTGGTGTCAGGTCTGTCTCATCATATTTCATTTATTTGGGTCCTACTCTTTTTTTTCTTGATGAGTCCGACTAAGGGTTTATCTTTTTAAAAAAGCCAGCTCTTGGTTTCATTCATTCATTCATTCTAGTCTCTATGTTATTTATTTCTGCCCTGATCTTAACCTCACCTTGGGCTTTGTTCTTCCTTTTTCTAATTTCTTGAGATGTAAGGTTAGATTGTTTATTTGAGCTTTTTCCGGTTTCTTGAGACCAGCCTATATATAATGTTTACCTTTTAGAACTGTTTTCATTGCATTCCAAAGATTTTGGACTACTGTGTATTCATTTTCATTTGTCTTCATGTAATTTTTTATTTCTTCTTTGATTGCTTTGCTGACCCATTATTGTTTAGTATCATGTTGTTTAGCTTCCATATGTTTGTTTTTTCCTAGTGTTTTTCTTGTGATTTATTCCCAATTTCATACCAATGTGGTCAGAAAAGATACATAGTATGATTTTAATCTTAAATTTGTTGAGACTTAATGACCTAACATACAATCTATTTTGGAGAATGGTTGCATGTGCACTTGAATGCGTATGGGGCTCCTGGGTACCTCAGTAGGTTAAGCATCTGTCTTTGGCTCAGGTCATGATCCCAGAGTCCAGGGATTGAGCCCTGCATCAGACTCCCTGCTTACTGGGGAGTCTGGTTCCCCCTCTCGCTCGGCCCCTCCCCCCATTCATAGGTGTGCATGTGTGCTCTCTCAAATTTTTTTTTCTTTTTTTTAAGAAAAAAATATGTATTCTCTTGTTCAGGGGTGAATATTTTGTATATAACTGTTATGTCCATCTGGTCTTATGTGCTATTCAGAGACACTGGTCTTTATTGATTTTTCTGCCTAGATAATCTATCCATTGATGTGAGTAGAATGTTAAAGTCCCCCACTACTATTGTATTACCATCAGTTTCTCTTTATGTTCACTAACATTTGCTTAATATATTTAAGTGCTCCTGTGTTAGGTGTGTAGATATTTACAACTGTTATATCCTCTTGTTGCATGGATCCCTTTATCATTATGGAATGCCCTTATCCCTTGTTAAAGTCTTTGTTTTAAAGGCTATTGTCTAAGTATTGCTGCCTCATTTTTTTGGTGTTTTTTTTTTTTTTTTTTTTTGCTTTGATTTGCATGGTAAATGTTTTTCCATCCCCTTCACTTTAACTCTATATGTCTTCAGGTCTGAGGTGAGTCTTTTGTAGGCAGCGTATAGATGGTCTTGATTTTTTACCCATTGTGCAACACAATGCTTTCTTATTGGAGCACTTAGGTCATTTACATTTAAAGTAATTGACAGATGTTTACTTATTGCTACTTTGTTATTTGTTTTCCAGTTGTTTTCTAGCTCTTCTCTGTTTCTCCTCTTGTTCTCCTTTGTGATTGATGAGTTTATAGTGTTATGCTTGGATTCTTTTTTTGTGTGTGTGTGTGTATCTATTACAGGTTTTGGATTTGTGGTTACCAAGAAGTTGAAATAAACATTCTAAGTAAATAACAGACTATTTTAATCTGATGATCATTTAAGTTCAGACACATTCTTTAAAAAAATTTTTTGATCCCTTCTCTTCTCTTTTTACTTCCTTCTCCATATTTTATTTATATCCTGTTGTATTTTATATCTTTTTATTCATATTTTATTACATCTTATCTGATCATTTCTTTTCCACTTAAAGAAGTCCCTTTAACATTTCCAGTGAGGCTTACTTAGTGGTGATAAACTCCTCTATCTTTTGTTTGTCTGGGAAACTCTCTCTCCTTCAAATCTGAATCCTAACCTTGCCAGCTAGAATATTTTATGTTGTAGCCTTTTTCCTTTCGGCGCTTTGAATATATCTTGCCACTTCATTCTGGCCTGCAAAATGTCTGCTGAAAGAAAATCAGCCGATAATCTTACAGGTTTTCCTTTGTAGATAACTTTTTGCTTCTCTCTTGCTTTTAAAATTCTCTTTACCTTTGATATTTTAAATATGTATCATGGTGTGGACCTCGAGTTCCTCTTATGTGAAATGTTGTATGGTTCTTGGACCTGGATGTCTGTTTCCTTCCCCAGGTTAGGAAAGTTTTCAGCTATTATTTCTTCAACTAAGTTTTCTACCCCTTTTTCTCTCCCTTCTGCAGAGACCCCTATAATGCAAATGTTTGTTTGCTAGATTGTGAGATTCCCTTAACCTATGGGTTTTTAAATTCTTTCCTCCTTTGCTGTTCAGTTTGTTTGCTTTCCTTTACACTGTCTTCCAGATCACTGATATTTTTCTGCATCCAATAATCTGTTGATTCCCTCTACTGTGTTTTTTAGTTATTGTGTTCAATTCTGATTCTTTTTTATATTTTCAATCTCTTTATTGAAGGCCTCACTGAATTCTTCTACTCTTCTCTCCAGCCCAGTGAGCATTTTTATGTTCACCACTTTAAAATCTTTATCAAGCATATTGCTTATCTCTCTTTCACTTAGGTCTTGTCCTATTCTTTATTTTGGAGCATATTCCTCCATTTCCCTATTTTCCTTAATTTCCTGTGTTTATTTCTATGGATTAGTGAAGCAGTTACTTCTTAATTTGAAGGAATCATCTTGTATGGTCATCCTCTGAGTAGACTGTGTATGCTTGGTGACCTTTGCTGGTTAGCTTGAGCTGTGACTGGCATGGGCTCTGGGTTCCAGTGCTTTCCACGTATCCTGTCTGGATAGCTAGCTGAAGTGGATGCAGGCCAGGGTGTCCTGGGATATTATGCACTGAGGGCACCATGGCAAGATAGCTGAAGCTGAAATGGGTAGTGCAAGCTATGGTGTCTTAAGACATTGTGTACAAGGCATGCCTTGGAAGGGTGGCTGGAGCTAAGGCAGTGTGCTTGCTAGGAGTTCTGAGTTGTCTACATAGAGAGTGCCCTGACAGGATAGCTGAAACTAAAGTGGGTGCAAGCCAGGGTGACCTGCAGCTCTTAGCACAGAGGGCACATTGGTAGGCTAGCTGAAGTGAATGTAAACTGGGATGTTTCAGGACTCTTGGAACAGAGGATGCATTGAAGGGGTAGATGGCATTGAGGCAGGGTATAGGGCAGTAGGTTCTGGGGCATTATTGCAGGGAGCATCCTGGCAGGGCACTGAAAACTAAACTGGGCATGGAATGGTGTGGTCCCTGAGCTGTCTACACGAACTGTATCCTGGCAGGACAGCTGAAGCAGTTGCAAGCCAGTTTGTCCCAGGGCTCTCCACCTGGAGGGCAACCTGGCAGGACAGCTGTAGCTGAATTGGGTACAAGCTGTGGTGTCTTTGGGTACTCCGTGCAGGGGGGTCCATGGCTAGGGAACTGGAGCCAAGGCCAGTGTGGACAAGAGTGTTTTTGGGGTGCTCTGTACATAGGATAACTGGAACTGACACAGGCTTGGGCTGGGGGTTCCTGGTGTACTACATGCTGAGGGCAACCTGGCAGGGCAGTTGGATCTCAAGCAGATGTTAGCCAAAAGGTTCTGGAGCACTCTACACTGGAGGCACCCTAGCAAGGCATCTGAAGCCAAAGTGGTATAGGCCCCTTGAGTGTTCTGGGGTGCTTTCTGCCTGTGACCTTGGAATGAGCTAGAGCTGTAGTGCTAACCAAGGGCATTCCTTTG
Organism: Mustela nigripes; assembly: GCF_022355385.1. Lineage (NCBI taxonomy): Eukaryota > Metazoa > Chordata > Mammalia > Carnivora > Mustelidae > Mustela > Mustela nigripes. Next base: position 30,432,466 of record NC_081571.1, read on the forward strand.
GCTGCCTTGGTGGGCCAGATGGTACTGGTGTGAGTCAGAGGTCTAGGGCTCACCAAGGCAGCAGGCCAGTAGGCCACCGGGACCGTGCATCATTCTGTGTTTTCAAGGTGTGTGCAAGGGGTAGTGAGTGTAGACTATGTTTATCAACCCCTCCCACCTGCAGAGCACCCCAGCAGCTACCCCTACCATTTGGCAGTTTTAGAGCTGGCATTCTAATAGGCCAGTTGATCTTTTAAACTATGGCTTTTTTTTTTTTTTCCTGTGCCCCACCATCTGAAGCTGGTGTTTGCCTAGGGAACCTGGGGCTTGCTGAGCTGGCCAAGCCAGCTATGGAGACTGGACCCTGATCTAGGCTATGCTTTTAAGGTTGGGGTGTAAACCGTCTTGTTCTCCAATCTCTCTGACTCAAAGTGTGTTTCCACAGCTTTTCCACCATTTGGTGGCATTCAAGGGCTGGCTCTTTTAGATACTAGTCACTCTCTTAAACCATGGCTTTTTTCTGTGCCCAATTCTAAGGAATTTCTTCTGGGTCTTCAGTATTTTCCCTCCCCAGTGCCATTCACAGCGTGGTGGTTGGGGGCTCCCTTCCTTACTCTTACTCATCTCTTTTGCCATTCTGTCTTTTGTCACCCAGAGGCTGTTCAGTCAGCCCTTAGTTCTTCTTCAGGAGGAATTCTTCTATAAATAGGTGTAACTTGGTGTGTTTTCTGGAGGAGGTGTGTTCAGAGTCAGTGTTGCCATGTTGGACCAGAACCTCATAGTCTGAGCTTCTGTACCATGCCTGTGACAGGCTTGGCCTCCAGGACACTTAGCCAAAAGTAATGCTTTTGAGTGGCCACTGGTTGGTTCGCTCTTCCCATGATGTTGTGGACCCAGGTCTCCCAGTTTGCTGGGACACGCCTTGCGCTGTAAAGGAAATGACAGTTCCCTTTTTGCCAGCTCTTGACACCAGCTTATTACAGCATGCAAGCACCACCTGGAGCCTGGCTGGTCCACTTCATTAGGTCCTATACCACTTCTCAGAATAGTTCTTCTCCAGAAAGAGGTAAGAAAAGCAGCAACATATCTATGCTGGGCAGAACCCACAGTGGAACCCGAAGATGGAAGCATTCCCAAGCCTCACGTCTCTGTTAAGCCCAGGCCTAGTGGATGCTGCTGAAGCCTCGCAGGGGTGTGTCCACTCCAGAGTCACTGAAAGTGACCATGCCAGGGAACACATTTGTGGGCAGCAGAGCGCTTGCTGCAAAATTCAATCTCAAAGCTATTTCCTAGGACTCATCTCTTTCCATTCTCATTTACCCAAGCCTAAATCATCATCAGAGAATCAGTCAATGGTAGGCCGTATCTGGCTTCTTATAGAATTTGCTGGGATCTGCTCAACGTACTTGCCAGCTCTGAATATGAGACAAGTGCCTAATAAACCCTTTGAATGGTCTCGGTCTATTCTGTCCTTGCCATTTCCTGCTGGTTCTGTACGTCCTGCCTGCCTTCTGTGGTCCCTCTTCCTTACTAAACCTCGATCCTCAACCATGTGATGACTCCAGGACACCACTCAATTTTGTCAATTAATGTGGGCTTACTGTCTGCTAAACTCTTCTCAGTAATTTCATTTGGCTCCAGTTATCATCCAGGCTGTGAACAGATCACCCCTTCTTGAGAGATTGTTTCCCTTCATCCCTTGGGTTCATTATTTCTTAAATAATACTATCACCCTCCTAGTAATATCTTTCCATCTCTTTCCTCCAGAACTCTTCTAAGCCCTTAAAACATATCCATATGGTATTTCATCACAGAGGGAATTCCTTTACCTTTCCTGAAACTCCTTTTCTGAGCTCATCTACATAAACCACTGAGTTTGTTTGGTTTTAAAGTTCTGGACTCTCTTTCTCCCGACGCTGGTTCTCAAGATCCCTTTTTGGAAGTATAAGAGCATCTTTCATCTCTAATGGTCTTTTATGTCTGGCTGGCTCCAGCCTTTCTGTGGACCATTCCTTAAACCCTTTCTGATTCCTATCCTCCTGGGCACATTTCCTGTTATCAGCTTCAGGCCTCACTGGTACCCTCTTAGCCAACCAGCATCCTCCTCTGATCTGTTACCACATCACGGTGATTCCCTGAATTCTTTACCTTACACCCACCTTTACCCCTTACTCTGTCTTCAGCAGTTAAATCTGACCTTTAGAGGAGCCTCCAAATTGCTCACCAAATATTGCCAATTGCAATTTCTTAGCAGAGACTTCTTTCCTGCAATTTCTAATTACCCCTGATTTATAAAGTACCAGCTCATAGGTTAAACACAGCTCATGGAACTTTGGGACTGACATACACTGAAGTTTTTCTTTTTTCTTTTATTTGAATGCCTTCAGATGGGGTTTGTGCTACTCACATGCTCAACATGTTCCCAATAATTTTCTGTATTCTTCTATCTGTCCAACTTTACTGATTTGTATTAACTAGATCAATATCTGTAACCAGTTCTAGCCCTGGCAACACCTGCCAAACCTTCTGCCCAGACCTTCTAAGTTCTCTTTTATCCCTCCCTACGTTTAACCTCTAGCCTTGTGACATCATCTAATGGAGTATCCTTAACTCTTTGCTCAATATGCTCGTCTTTCTTGGAGACCTGTCTTTCAGTGAGAAACTTTCCTCCAAAACTCAACTACTCTAATGATTCTAACCCATATATGTATGTCTCTGGTCGTTACATTTGATTTTCTATTAAATCATTCTCCATTTTGAATCCTAATACAAAGTCTGGGAGAATAGGAGTTAATTTTTTTTCTGTTTCTAAATAAAAAAGACCATTGGAAGAACTAAAAATAGTGTTCTACATGTTATTGGTTTGTTGTACAATTCTTCATTTTTAGTTTCCAAAGAAAAGAATTTCTCAACCTTTGCTTTATCTACCTTTTCCAGTTGTGTATAAGGACATATATTTATTCAATGTAAACCCTTCTAATAACAATCCTATCTCACCTTCCCAATAGGCCCTATTTCCCCACACACTCGTACAAGTTACTAGCATAGTAATATAAATCAGTCTGTGCATGCTTTGGGGGAAGTTTTTTATATTTGAAATAAAAACATGTTAAAGTAGCTATAGTCAAACAGACTTTGCTGATGGAGTTTAATCAACACATTGGACAAAAACCTAAGATAATTTATGCCAAATTTGCCACTTTTGCATAGTCCACTTGATTTGCTGGAAGCAGTAACTAGGAACCTAAGTTTTAGTATTACTTTTCTGTTTTGGGGCACATAGATAAATTATTTATAAAAGTTGATGTTCAGTTATAAATGGAAGTGATGAACTTATTTATTGAGTTGAAAAGACCTGGTGGCTTTTATTGAAATGCACAAAATCTACATGCATGCCTATATGGTTTTTGTTTTTTAACCTCATAGGAAATCAATGTGTTGACAGTTGCATTGGTCAATCAAGACCGAGAGAACAATATAGAAAAAAGAAGCCAAGGCTTAAAATCAGAGAAAGAAGCTCTACTAATCGGTAAGGAAATTGTTTTCCTCATCCTTTGTCTTAAATAATATTAAACTAACTCACCTCCAACACATTAACAATTGAAAAAGCTTTGCCTTCTGGTCAGAGGTGAGATTAACTTTGTCAAGATAATATTACACTTACACTTCAAATTAGGGACATACAAATTAAGGGGTTTTGCTCTTCTGTAACCATGTATATTAGTTGGCTGTACAACATAGAACTGATTACAAGATGACCAATTATTTTGTATCTCACATGTTAACAAACCTAAATTCCAAAATTTGGAAGGCCAGGTTGCATCCAATCCAACCAAAAGTTGCAAATCAAGCCAGATCCCCAGAATCAAAAGAGGCTGCATCCTGAGGTCAGCCCTATAATGCTGATGGTACAGGGACATCTGGACTACCACCAATAGGCTAATCCACGCTTCCCTGCCCACATCTGGATCCATTTAACCAAGATAAATAAAATGAGCTGGCCACTAAGGAAGGGGAAGGAAGGGAAAATTTTACTGTTATTAGCCCCACAAAATACATCTAGGTGGTTGTTGTTGGTTTTTTTTGGTCTGGACCAGAGACAAAGCTCTGACTGATCCCTTTTTGAGAGCCTCATGAGCACACAGATCCAGAAGTAGTATTTACTCTCACAAGGAAGAATTCTTGATGAGGATATGTTGGTGATGTGCCTGGGCCCCCACTGTGGAAGCTGGTATGGTTAAGGACTCTCTCCATAGTGCTCACTCTAGAGAAAGAGAAGCTGTCCTCCTCGCTCTGTGATGCCCAGCACTGATTCAAGCTGCGTCTTGGCACTGACCGTGGTGTGAGGCTCCAAGTTTAAACTGGCTCCTCCTTGGCACTGTTAAGAGTGAAGAATGAGGTTGTTGTGCATGTGAGACAAATTGTTCTTCTCTAGTTGGTATTCTGGCAGAAGTAGCACCTGGCTGCATTTTCTAAATAATGCATGCGCTCACCTCAAAATGACAGGTACACCAGGGCCTGTAGAAGTTGGCACAGGAGGAATTAAATTCAACATAGTCCAAACTTCATCCATCATATATAGATTTTTCAACTACAGGGCTATTGAATATGACATCAACTTAGAGATACTCCAAGGAAAACCAATTATTTTTTTCTCTCTCTGATGATATACAGCTGTAATAACGTGCCATGCACAAGTTTCATAAGACATGCTGATGTGTTATCAGTTCCAGGAACCCAAAATGAACCTGTATGTAGTTGGCAACTGGATTTTTCTTCTATTGGAAAATGTGACAAATGCTGACAGCTGTTTCTCTTTTGCTCAGTGTGACAAAGTTGTTATATCCCCATGATTTTAGGGTGTGAACAAAGCACACGATGATCAGTAAACATTCCTTCTCTAAGTGTGAATAATACAGACCACTTGAAACTTTAAAAAATGGGAATGAGTCTCCATTTTTTAAAATTCCATGCTTCTCACTAAGTACTTCTCCTTGTATTTTGTGCTTGGAGAATACAGTTTACTTACACTGTCTCCTAAATAGTACTACACACATACACATTTTTCTTTTCAATCAGCTCCCTCAAAATTTAAGAAATGATCTGCTTTACACAACATAGGTTAATGAGAGTAGATAATTTATAACATGTTATCTCTGTGTAGGTCTTTACTATTAGAAAATTCACAAGTATATGAGAAAGAAAAAAAAAATTTAGTAAGTCAGAATCTTCAATAAAGAGCAGCCACAAACGGGCACCTGGGTGGCTCAGATGGTTAAGCATCTGCCTTCAGCTCAGGTCATGACCTCGGAGTCCTGAGATCGAGTCCCACATCAGACTCCCTCCTTAGGGAGCCTGCTTCTCCCTCTGCCTATGTCTCTCATGAATAAGTAAAAAAAAGAAAAAAGAAAAAAAAGTAGGTATAACCAACTCTAAATTTTCCAGGATTTCCCCCCTCATTTTTGGTCTTTCGATCTGGTTTACCTGTATTAGCTTTTGACACTCCTTTGATCACTATATGAGAATGTTTAGGTAGAAGGGAGGCTAGAGACTCAAGTTTTTTTAAATAAAATAAACTTGGGAGTTTCTTTTTTTTCCCCCCTTCATTTCTCCATTACCTCTCTACCTTGGTACTTTATCTTACTTTACCTTAATGTAAGCTTTAAAATGATGTGTTTTCCAATCCATACCCTCCCCCAAAATACTGAGGTATTTAGACCTGTCCTCAGACAGAGTAATGCAGAAGAAAGCCATGTAGAAAACAGTTTCTGAGACTGGCAAAATCGATGCTGCCATTAAGTGTGTCTCTCTGCTGAGTTTGGCCATCCATACTTTGTAGAAACCTGAATGTTGGGACCCAAAAGACCTCTCCTACAGCTTCTGGAATCTAGATAAGGGTTGTGACAGGGACAGAATGACAGACTATGTGGTCCCAAACTGCTTTGGACCAAACTACACAGAGAAAGGAGTTTTTGGTGCTGAGACTACTCTTTTCTGAAGAACACTTGTAGGTAGAATGACTCTGGGAGTCCCCTGGACTTCTGCTGTATGTGGAGAGGTCTGGAATACTCTTTGCAATTTCCCTGGAATCTTCCCTTGGAATAATTAAGCCCATATAGAGGGTAAAACGGGCCTGCTCCAAATCAGCCTAGAAGGCCAGGAGCATAGCAAAAATCTACCTTGAATTGGAAATAGTTATTAGCAATATCTTTATCACATATGGGTACCTATATTACATGCTATATGCAAATATATTCAGATAACACTCTTGGGACACACAAATATTATATAAAACAGCAGAGTGGCATAAATCCTGATTTCCTGGAAGAGAAGCAGTGAATGAGAAATATGCTGTTGAAATAGATTCCACATACAGAGAACGTAAAACTGAGGCTAGAACTTCCTAAACAATAAGCAGTGCTAATTACTTGTGACACTAATGTACCTGGCAAAAGTGTGTATTCTTTCTACACATTCTCATGTCCTTTTTATAAAATTGAAGTCTTTAAGACGTAACGTAGATATACATATCAGTGGGATTTCACTGATACTAGTTGGAGTCTGGCAGATTTGGATTGAGTCCCTTGACAGTTCAACCATTCTGCTAAACTTTCTGCTTGACAGTGAGGATTAAGTCCTATATTCCAACTCAGCTAAAAAGATGGGTCCTTAAAAAGCACTTTATTATTTTGATTTCTGGATTATTTTATAATGAATCCTTGTAAAGACAGGTTAACATATAATTAGATCTAAAAGAATTACATGATTATGGAGGGCAATGCAGGGTACTATTTTATAGCTCACAACTCTACAGTAACTACACATTAGGTCGGCCTGATGTTGTCTAGCATCTAAGCCCGAACTCCTAGTCCTCTTCACATTTGGCCTACGCTTGGATTTGGCATTCACTGAACTTATATGGGATAGAAGGAGACAATACTTTTGATTTATAACCAAAGTTCTGAAACCACTAGCTATTGTTATGAAGAATGGATCAAAAGAATTCTTATTGATAGGTAGATAGCTCAGAAGAGATGTGAACAGTGTAACTCTGGTCTGTATCACTTCACCTTCTCTTTTTAAGTAATTCTAAGAAGTAGAGTTCCAGTCCTGGCAGCCCTGATTGGCACCCCGTCAATGCTGGTCATCACTGTAAATCCCACCCCGATATAGTCAGGACCTTCTTAAGAGCTCTGTTGATAAAGTTTCTTTTCTTCAGAACTTCCCCAGACCTGTGGTTTAAAACCAGCTGCAAATTCTTAACGATAAGGCAAACTTCTTTACTGATCACCTGACTCCTCTACATGTTACGGGGAACCAGGATGTTGCCTTCTGTCAGTGCCTCCCCTCCCCCGGCAATTTCCACCCCTACCACTGGTTCACCCGTCTGCACACAACCAGTCTCTATCTGAACAGGAACATTCCCCCTGATAATGGGTGTTAGGAAGCAAATGAGTGGACTGTAGAGAAAAACACTTAAAGAAGGTTAAATGGTGAGGTTTTGGTGTTTTCAGTGAATGGAGTCGATGCTGGATTTAGGCTGCACCTGAGAAAAAGTAATCTGAGAAGTGTGTGCTTCTCTGAAAGCTACTGACCATAAAGAATGAGTCATTGACCTAAATCTTGCTTCCAAGACACAAATGTCCGTATCAATAAATCAACAAACATTTGTCAAGAGCCTACTAAAAAATTACCAGCCTTCAATGTGGAAAGGAATCATCTGGGCAGTCTGTTTAAAAGGCAGAATCTCTGCCTCCCCCAACCAGGTAATGTTTATTGTAAAACTGACATCCGAGGTGACACTCAAACAGGCACTGATGGGACCATGTTTTGAGAACTAGTGGCCTGCCATATGCCCGAACCTATGTTCACCAACAGTAGTGATCAGATGATCTCTTCCCTCAAGAAGTCATAGACTAGTGAGAAAGAAAGCAGTTAATGACAATGAAATATGGTTTGTACTAAAATAGAAATCCCGAGAAAGGGCTACTTACCCTACAGATGCCTTGTTAGAAGAATGGACAGTCAAACAAGTCCTCAAGGATGCATAGAGTTTCTCTGAAGGGATAAAGGAGTTGTCAAGGCCTTTCAGACACAAGAAATGAAGTACTGAAGGGAGCAGATATAGTCTCAGGGGTTTAGTTATAATAAGACTGACAAACTTTTTAAATTTTTTTTAATTAAAAAAAAAAAAAACCAGCTAACTGCGCAAGATCAAGTTCGGTACTCACCAGATACGTGGACCAAACTGCTTTTTGGAAAATAAAAGCTTTTCAGAATCCCAGTGCACTGAGAAGCATGAGATTAATCACAGTGTCGGGTCCAACTACCCCTCACTCACAGCCTCACCTCGGCCCAGTTCCCATAATTGGTTTAGTGCCCTGCAGCTGCTCACAGATACCTGTAGGCTCGTGGCTTAGTGGGAAATCCAGATTTCCCACGGCACCCTCCTGGTTGCCTCTCTGGTTCAGTGTTCATGAAGCCTTGTAGGCTGCAACAAGAGGCAAGAACATTTCAGGCTGGCTTCTGGTCAGGCCTCTTTTGGTTTTCAGCAAGACAGAACCATCCAGAAAGACAGCTGTTCCTCTGCAGAGCTGAGGTTCCTGAAACTCCCTGGGAGGCCCTCTCCCCCAACAAGCTTCCAGGCCTCAGAGATATCTGAAGTCCCCAGGAGACCATCAGCAAATGTGGACATAGGGAAGGCTAATCTCAGCCAGGACGTTACAAGCTGACACAGGGAGTTTGGAATGAAATTCCAAGCAGCCTGAGGAAGGGGAGTATGTTCTGGTAGGATTCCATCTGACCAAAATGAATATATAAACTGATATTTTATTCTCAAGAGGTAACCAATAAACTTGTTTAAAATAGGAGTCCATCAGAAAAAAAGATGGGAGTGGGATCGATTGGCCTTGTGACAAATCACAGTACCTGATGATCCCTGAACAGCCCTCAGCAAAGGAGGCCCGTTCTGAGTACAGGCAGATGGGGGCATCGATTCACCGGGCAAGTCACTGATCCATGATGGATCTGATTCCTCACACTGTCCAAAGCTAGGAGATCTGATTAGATGGTCATCTTCACCTCACTACTCTGTAATCTATGAGGACTACTAGAAAAGCGGCACTGCCCTTTGGGTGGTGATGTTACATGTAAGCAGATGCTCATACCCTCAGCATATGAACGTGAACTCTACTGTCTCATACCTTAGAAACAAAAGAGAAGGAAAGCTTGTCTTGACTCCAACAGCCCATTTCCCTCTTCCCCACCCAAGCCTAATTCTCCAAAGCACAGTCTACACTAACAGCTTCTATCCCCCTACCCCCCACTCCCTCTCCGGCCACCACTCCAGGATGGCTGGCACCCTCACACTGAAGTCGTTCTGTCAACATGACCAGAGCATGCCATGTTGCCAATTTCTCAACTCCCTCCATTTGTCATCATCTGCACGTTATACAGTGGACTCCTCACCTCTTCTGAGCAGAAATACTTTTCTTCTCTGAGCTACCATGACACCATTCTTTCTAATTGATCACTCCTACTCAGTTTCCTTTGATGAGTTTTCCTCAACCTCTAAATTTTGGGCTTCTTTGGGGTTCGGGCTTGAGGCCTCTTCTCTGCCTACAGAATGTCAATATGCACTTTGGCTTAGAATCCCTTTTTGTGGCCACTGATTCCCAGATACCATCTCCAACTACCATTTGGTGTCTCCATTTAGATGCTAATGGACATCTCAAATTTAAAAAGCCCAGAAGAGAACGCTTGATTCCCCCTTTTCTTTTTTTTTTTTTTTTCAGAGTCCATAGTCTCTCATGATTCACCTCCCCTTCCAATTTACCCCAATCCCCTTCTCTCTAACTCCCCATGTCCTCCATGCTTTTTGTTATGCTCCACAAATATGTGAAACCGTATGATAATTGACTCTCTCTGCTTGACTTATTTCACTCAGCATACTCTCTTCCAGTCCTGTCCATGTTGCTACAAAAGTTGGGTATTCGTCCTTTCTGATGGAGGCATAATACTCCATAGTGTATATGGACCACATCTTCCTTATCCATTCATCCGTTGAAGGGCATCTTGGTTCTTTCCACAGTTTGGCACTGTGGCCATTTCTCCTATAAACATTGGGGTACAGATGGCCCTTCTTTTCACTACATCTGTATCTTTGGGGTAAATACCCAGGAGTGCAATGGCAGGGTCATAGGGAAGTTCTATTTTTAATTTCTTGAGGAATCTCCACACTGTTCTCCAAAGAGGCTGCACCAACTTGCATTCCCACCAACAGTGTAAAAGGCTTCCCCTTTCTCCACATCCCCTCCAACACATGTTGTTTCCTGTTTTGCTAATTTTGGCCATTCTAACTGGTATAAGGTGGTATCTCAATGTAGTTTTAATTTGAATCTCCCTGATGGCTAGTGATGATGAACATTTTTTCATGTGTCTGACAGCCATTTGTATGTCTTTATTGGAGAAATGTCTGTCCATATCTTCTGCCCATTTTTTGATATGATTGTCTGTTTTGTGTGTGTTGAGTTTGAGGAGTTCATTATAGATCCTGGATATCAACTTTTTGTCTGTACTGTCATTTACAAATATCTTTTCCCATTCCGTGGGTTGCCTCTTTGTTTTCTTGACTGTTTCCTTTGCTGTGCAGAAACTTTTGATTTTGATGAAGTCCCAAAAGTTCATCTTCACTTTTGTTTCCTTTGCCTTTGGAGACATATCTTGAAAGAAGCTGCTGTGGCTGATATCGAAGAGATTACTGCCTGTGTTCTCCTCTAGGATTCTGATGGATTCCTGTCTCACATTGAGCTCTTTAATCCATTTTGAATTTATCTTTGTGTACGGTGTAAGAGTCAAGTTTCATTCTTCTACATATAGCTGCCCAGTTTTCCCAGCTGATTCCCCCTTTTCTTTGCACTAATATGCCCCTCCCTAGTATTCCCAGCTGAGAAAATGCTACCGCCTAGCTGCTCAAGCCAAACAGTGAGAACTCCTTCTTCTAAGCCCTTACCACTCACAAGCCTTCCACCAGCCCTACCTTCAATGCCCACTGCCCTTTGGTCCAGACCACAGCTTACCACGTCAGGTCTTTTTTTTTTTTCTTTCTTTCTTTTTTTTTTTTTTTTTTTATAAGATTTTATTTATTTGACAGAGAGAGATCACAGGTAGGCAGAGAGGCAGGCAGAGAGAGAGGAGGAAGTAAGCTCCCTGCTGAGCAGAGAGCCCAATGTGGGGCTGGATTCCAGGACCCTGGGATCATGACCTGAGCCAAAAGCAGAGGCTTTAACCCACTGAGCCACCCAGGCGCCCTACCACTTCTTGTGCAGACACTTCTAAATGGTCTCCCAGTTTCCTTTTCATCTATTCACCAAACAGCAACTTGAATGAAATTTTAAAAACATAATTCAGATCATATCATGCCGCTACTTAGAACTCTTCTGTTGGTTTCCTGCTATTTTTAGAATTTAATCCACATCCCTTCCTCTGTCAATTCACAGCCCTAAGTGATCTGGCTCCCTATGCATGCTGTACCACCACTCACCAGCCAAGTCTGTTCCTGCCAGTTCATCTCCACCTCAGGTCTTTGGCGCATTCTGTTGACTGTACCTGGAATAATCTTTCCCCAGGCTGCCTGTGGCTGGCTCCTTCCCATCTGACACAGGAAAATTTACCTTCACTCCACCTTCCCGTGTGAAGTAGCACCCTACCAAGCTTGAGCCTCTTTTGTCACCATGTTTACCACTACCTGAAAATATTTCCTTTATTTTTAATCTTTGTGTTTATCCTCTGTAACTTACCTAGAATATAAATTCCCCCAGAGAAAAAACCTTGTCTGTCTTGTGCAATGCTGTGTCCATAGCACTTTGGCAGCTAACTGTTGCTAAGGAAATGCTTAAAGAAGAGTGAATGAAGCAGTAAAAATCTAGCACTTTTGGCTAATTTAAATGCTGCTGCTTCCTTAGTCTTAGGTCTAAAAATGAGAATAAACTCAATGATTCTGATAGAGAAAGCTCAAAATGGTTTTTTATGTCCTTATTTAAATGCGCCTTCCTAATGAGGGGCTTGCCACAGGTTGTACAGAACTGGTCTGTAGGTCTTTTTTTTCTTCTTCTTATTTTTATTTCTTTTTTCTTTTTTTTTTCTATAGGTGTTTCTAAAGCAATTTTTAAGATCCTGAAATACGCAGAAAGCTCAAGAGTACTGACAGCCTCCTCTGCTCCTTTTTCAAAATTTATTTAAATTAGCTACTTACACTTGTATTTTCCTAGTTAGGAAACCCATTCTTAAATACGGAGACTTCTGCTTCTCCATGGAAATAACCAAGACCAGGGAGTGAGTCTGTCCCTTTGGAGATCCAGCAGTTCAGTCCTGGCTCCATTCTCCACCCTCGGTTGTCAGTGTGTTTAACCGAGCTCTTAGATCCCCTCCCAGAGGACCATGAAACAGTCTCCAGTTTCTGGTTTGCGGCATTGCTCATTAGATTATGAGCTACACCTGTCCTTTTTTCCATTCTCAGGAAATATCCTAGTTCTTTTAAAGGAGCTACAAAGAGGCTTTAATTGATTATTCAGGAAGCCCCACCTCACCCAGCCCATGAATCCAATCCCAAACCAGGGCTTAGAAACCACATTTTCTCAAATGGCATGACTAATGCTTCTGTGATGAGACGTGATGGGCAGCGGTAAGGTGGGAGTAGGGAAGAGGAGGGGCGCAGTACTCCGGAGGATATGACTAATGTTTCCCATTTCTGCTGTATCTCTAGCAATATTGAACAGCTTAGTTGCCATCCATAGGAAGTGCTTTGAAGCCTTTCTTTAACTACCTACTTTGGGGGCGGCTGGGTGGCTCAGTCAGTCAAACATCTGCCTTCAGCTCAGGTCATTATCCTGGGGTCCTGGGATCCAGCTGCATCAGGCTCCCTGCTCAGTGGGGAGTCTGCTTCTTCCTCTGCCTCTGCCATGGCCCCTGTTTTGCTTGTGCTCTCTGTCAAATAAATAAAGATTAAAAAACAAAACAGGGACGCCTGGGTGGCTCAGTTGGTTAAGCAGCTGCCTTCGGCTCAGGTCATGATCCTGGCGTCCTGGGATCGAGTCCCGCATCAGGCTCCTTGCTCAGCAGGGAGCCTGCTTCTCCCTCTGCCTCTGCCTGCCATTCTGTCTGCCTGTGCTCGCTCTCTCTCCCTCTTCTCTCTGATAAATAAATAAAATCTTAAAAAAAAAAAAACAAACCTTTAACTACCTACTTTGGCCCCAGATGAATCTAGTGGCGATTGCTCGGTTTGTTTGTTTGTTTGTTTGTTTGTTTGTTTTTAAAGAAAAGCTAATGGCTTATTGGTATCAGCTACCACAGTGATGGTTTCGAATACCCTCCTAAGGAAAGATATTCATGTCTGGGTTAGAATTTCTAATCTATTTTAGAAAGACATATAGAAATCATATAAGCATTTTCTTTTTACTTTTTGAGCAAGAAAGTGTTTCAATAAAAAAGTTTCCATGCTCAAAATATTCAGGTTGCTCTGTCCTGAATCCATAAAGTGGATGAGCTAAGGGCAGGAATCACCAGTGAATAATGCCTCAAAGTTACCTGATTTTTGGAAGACTACTACATTATTGGTTAGTACTGTGCAATTTATTTTTAAGATTTTACTTATTCATTTGACAGAGATCACAAGTAGGCAGAAAAGCAGGCAGAGAGAGAGGGGGAAGCAGGCTCCCCGCTGAGCAGAGAGCCCGATGTGGGGCTCGATCCCAGGACCCTGGGATCATGACCTGAGCCGAAGGCAGAGGCTTTAACCCACTGAGCCACCCAGGCGCCCCAAGTACTGTGCAATTTTTAAGGTTCTTATTTATCTCCATTTATCAATAGAACAGTAGAAATTTTTAAGGAAGTATACTGACCAGTCTTACTTCTAGAGGGTAAATTCACTCAATATACATTTATTGTAAATGAATACTGTATTCCTAATACTGAACCAGAACAGGCACAGACTGTGTTAATGGCAGAGTTCCCGGGAGTTACAGACCCAACAATGGGCCTAAGGGTCAGGCAGTAACTCTTGAGGGAGCATGTACACAGAGGGGTATCGACATCACAGAGGGCAACAACAGCCGCTCCAGGTCCTCCCATTACTGGTATTCCTAAATTTCCTCCTTCAGTACTTCATCTCCCAGGCCAAAAGTTATCAACCTCTTCCCCATTCCCCCCATCCCAGCCCTCTTCTGACTCATTCTGTTTATTCTACCGAAGACATTTAACTTCACATCACATTCCCGCGGATATTTATAGGAGAGGCTGTGGGTTATCTAGGAGATGGTGAGGAGTCTCTGTTCAGTAGAGATTTTAATAATGAAAAACGCATTTATCTGCTAGTGCCCTTGGGGTAGTTTACTCCTTAAGGCTGCTCAAAACCTCTCTACCTTCTAAGATGCCGCTCACCTCATGGGAAACACACATCCTTGTCACTCCAAAGGCTGATCAGTCAGTCTGATGCCTAAGCAGAGGTCCCACCAAGGAAGGGACTATTATCCCTGTTTTGCAGGACCCCTCCTGGCTCTCGAGTCACTCTCTTGAAGCACCCAGTCCCTGCCTGGGAGAACCTGTGTGCCAGGAGAAGAAAGGAACAGATTCACCTTTCACAAAGCCAGAGATGACTACTCATTCTTCCCCCTTGTCCTCTGATGGAGGTGGGGGAAGGGCCCCCCTACCATTTGTCAGAGGCTCCTTTTGGAAACTAGTGGACAGAGCACCACTTGCCCTCAGCCTGGGACAGGAGAGAGAACCCCATTCACCATCCTGCAATAGGACTTTCCCTTAAGAATTCTGCCCCCTCTCCCAATTAATAAATGCAAATACGTGTCACTGTTTAAATACTTCTAACTTATTTTTAAAGTAAGTCCTTCATAAGCTTCTGTATTTTAACTCGTTAGTAACAGAATCACTTACTGTGCCACCTCACCGGATTTGAGAACCTCAGAAACACAGGAAAGTAGTTGCCAGGTCTGTAAAATTAAAATATAAATGAACAAATAAAGTGGTAGGAGGGGAACAAAACAGTTCCACTTAAGTATATTAAAATAGCTATTTGCCACTTAAAGATATTAAAACTGCCATTAGTACCTTTTACATGGCCATTATTTCATCAAAGGGCATTTTAGCAAAAAAAGGAAGAACATAATCTCAGAATAAAATGGTAGTTCTTTATACCTCAAGAAAAATGGGGTCAGTCTCTAAAAACTGAGGTTTTGGCATAATGGAGAAATAATGAATTATTTCCATCTTCCTCATTTCTCTGTTAACTACTATAAACCTCACAGAAGCAGTGTTCTGAGGACAGGTCTTTGAGAGCACAGGCTAGACCCTTTGGATCTCTATCCTCAGACAAAGGCTGAACTGGGAGCTTTGCTTGAAAACAGACACTCATCCCAGACTATCCCAAGCATCACACAGGAGATCAGGAGGCCACCAGACCCCATCCCAGATCAACCCAAGGTCCCCCTGCAATTCCCAGGATGACCTCACGCAAGAGCGATGTCTCCTCGAGGGCTCGTCCTGCCTGCATGTCAGACAAGTGCAGGTCTTTCTCTTGACCTCTGCCTCTCAAGCATCAAAGTGGCCCAATAAACAACATGAGGGCTTATACTCAGATTTAATTCATCTCGAAGTCTACTTAGAACTAAAAAAAATGTCAGTCTGAACACAGTTTCCTAGCAAACAGCAGCGTACAATCTATGGAGTCTTGATTTGGGATATGGGAGCAGGAAGGAGAGAACAGGAATGCTTTTACTTCAGCCCTGACACCGAATACCCCGCTTTTCATTTGTCAGTACCATGTTGACAGCTGATTTTCACAATTGAAAAGACTTCTGATTTAGAATCAGACTCCAGCCAAACCATCCATTCCCGGGCCTTTTTAAACGATCCTGTAAATTACAGCAGCAAGGAGGAGAGAGGGAGAGCTGGCTCTGTTTACACAGCAGCAACAACCAGGGGGAAATAAAGGTTTCAGAAAAGATCTGGGCTTCCTTCAGTGGCAGTTAGGGGTAATATGGATTAAATACTTTTCATAACTAGCAGCTGTAATTATCAGTGAAATCAGAGGCCGTGCGATCTCTGACACAGCTGTAGGAGCCATTTTCAATACTGCGAAGTCCACCGAGGGAAAGAAAAGAGAATTTTATCCTCCCAATAACTACAATTTTATATTGGTAAATCAAGCATAAAATTGGTAGTTGAAATACTTCCAGGAGTCTTTGTTTAGCAAATACCTTTATTCATCTATATATTATCTCTGAGCCTAGCTTTTCTAACTACTATCATTCCAGGAGCAGAGTGTTCTGTTTGCCACGTTTCTAGGACTGTTTCGGAATGGGCTGTTACTGAGTGCTGTTACAGTGGTGAGACCGTAACTCAGCCTGATGAAACCATTACGGGGTTCGATGACATTATTTGACCCCGACTCTTATTTACCTTTCAGTGATGTCCATTGTTTGTCTCTTTAATTCAGGCATCATATCAACGTTTCTTCACGTCCATCCTTTTGGAGCCAATATAGAGTACCTTTGGTCATACATGCAGCAGCTGGACTCCAAGGTAAATTCTCTTTTTCCGGGGGACCCGCACTGCTAAGATTTAGCGTGTTGACTGCTGGCTGCAGGTGGGCCCATGGGAGCAGCCTTGGGGATAGAAGAGCATTTGGATTTTCATCAGTACTTTTCCACAAGGACCTCCGTTTTGGGCAGATAGCTGTCTTCTTTTCACTTGCTTTTGTCTTTATAGAAAGAAGAGCAGTTATCTAAAATGACAATGACTTTCAGCAGATGCCAAATTACTCTGAAAAGCATATGAGGGACTGAAAATTACAGGTTGGCCTGGAAGTTCCCGAAACAGGGAGAAATCAGGTCAGGGTGGCTAATGGGGCATTATCCTGAGACCATATTCTCACAGGATTCTGTGGTAAAGACTCCCCACGATAGAGGGAAAATCACCTCAAATAACATAAAGATCTGATAGGACTCTCAAGAAAACTGTATTAATGGTTGTTTTTCAGCATTATTCTCTAAATGGAAAAAATGCCCACGAAGTTATTCTCAGTGGTGCCTCCCCCAAGGGTGACACCCAGAGTCAGGACATCGTTCTTCATTTCTCTGAGGCTCAGTCGGCCTCATCTGCAAATTAGCTGTGCTCCTAACCCACTGCAGTAGTTGTGTTCTAAAAGACACAAAGGGTTCAATGTATGTATCAATTTCTGTATCAAATTCCAGTGAACAATGAGAGGGGGCCCTGTTGAAATAAAGTCACGTCATTAGGCAGCATTGCTGGGGAAAGCCTTGGAAGGGGATGAACAGAGAAGCAGAGAATTGAAGGCAGCCACTGAGTCGCTTGTTGAATGTCCTGCTGGGAGGGAAAATGGAAATAAGCCCTTGCACAGAGTACAACAAAGTGCACGGGACGTGTAGGACCAGGACCCCGGCCCGCAGTTCTGTGACCCTGACTACACACACATACAAGCCATTCTAAATCTTCAATGGCCAGTATAGATTAAATAACTACACTGTGCTCTCAATTGGAGTTAAATTATTTTACCAATTCATGGTCACAACTGCTTAACCTTTCTAATGGTCTTATACTTCCCCTCTGAGAGAATCATCTGGAACAAAAAATATTTTTCAGTCACAGGGATTCATGCCCTTTTCATCTCTCACAGCTGGTAATAGGGTAAACCAAAACAGAGTGAAAGGGGGTGAGCAGATTATAAGATTCTGAAAGTTCACACACACGTTATTGTCTTCTTTGTGGCCTTCCGTCTCCTGGACAGGGAGGGATGGAAGATGCTTATGTTAATTCAGATAAAATGAGGGTCAGCTATACCGTCTTACTTTGTTGAAATTAAGCTTTCTTGAACGGCTTCTTTGCTTTTTACCCTCACCAGTTTCATTCTTAGCATCAACCCTCCCTTTAACTGGAGGATTAAAGGAAATACTGCTTTCACTAGAGTGGCTTGGCATAGAGTAAGTCCTCGAGAAATTATTCCTATTGTTGCTATTATCCTTCCCTTGCCTTGTTGACATTGATTTCCTTCCCTTCCTGGAACTCCCAAGTGGGAAGCCTTTGTCGGGAAGCAGTTGTTGTTTTAGTATATACATGAGTTCGTGAGTGTGTGTGTGTGTGTGTGTGTGCGCGCGCGCGCGTGTGTTGGGGGGAGGGGTGTAAAATCACCTGGAGGGGTGATAAATAATGAATTATCTTGTTCTATTCTAACCATCAGAATAGAGTGTCCATCATCCATTTGTTCAGGCAAAATTTGTGTGGTCTCTCTCTGTAGTCTCTAAGGAAAGAATTCATACCCCTGGTCTCTGACCATTAGATGATTAGCTTTTCTGGAAGGGATTCAGTTAAAGGGAATTCTATTTTATCTCAGACTGGTACTTTTATTTTAGAAGATAATGAGGAATATATTTCCTTCATGGAGGAAATACATAGGGTCTTCCCCACACAGCCCTCCATCTCCTGAATGAAATGTTCAGTAGAGCTGTCAGGTTGTTTCCTCATGCCTGAAGTAAAAGTGCTCTAAAACTCCTAGATGCCAGCAATTAGACCAAATATTCTTTCTATCCCAGTGAGGATGAAGGGATATTTAGACTTTCTAATCCACAGACCAAATTATTGCTCTGAACTGGAATTCCATATCCTCAGGGCTTTAAGCAGAAAACAAAGGGCAAACCTCTCATTATTTTAAGTACCCAGCAGGGCCTTGTCCTCGTATCAGCTGCCAGAAGGCTCAGAATCGTGGAGCCACCACCAGCCCACGGACTCCGAGGCTTTCCAGTGCAATGCCACCTGCCTCTGGTTAATCAGAAGGAGCTGGGGGTCACCAAGACCCCACTAAGTTTTGGTTAATGTTGCATGAAGGCAATGGATTCAGTTTAGCCTCAACGACACACAGAGGGTTCGCTGATTCTAATAGGATGGGTTTTTTAAAATTCCGATTAGAACAGCCCGGTTTGACATTGGACAACATCACCATTATGACAATTATAAAGTAACATTTAGGTTCTGGCTACTCCAGTGCTGACGAGAGCAAGGAAAGCAGGCTCAATCAATCCAGCCTGTAATGGAACTGATTTTATTAGGATTTCCCCAAAGGCCACATAGGAGTATAAGAATGATTAGAAATGGAAGGAGAGCCAGGAATTAATTTAAATTATGCTGGGCATGTGAACTGCACATGGCTCCTAAAACTGTATAGCCCAGTAATAGGCCATTTTCCAGTTAAATATTATTCCTGCTCTTGATAATGATACATGCATATTTTTCTCTTCTCAGCCTGTTCTAAACCATCCACTTGCATTCACTTAGCCCTCTTATAGAACAGTGTCACCATATGACCACATCACAAAGATTCACTCAGAGGAAGGCAGGAGAAGGGGGGGTGGGGGAGATGGCTTCCTAAAACTTTGGTGAGTTAAAAACTGTGCCCTGGGTGCAGGCAGGTAAGCTCTTCAAAGAAGGCAGCACTACCCTGAAATGGTTTCCGATCAATACAGAGAACTTCCAGGTCAGCCCGCTCCAAGACCCTGAGTAGCAAGAAAGTCACATCTAGTGGAGCGTTAGCAGATGAGCATATCCTGTCTTACAGTCAAGAGGAGGCGTTCTTCTGCTTTCCCCCAGTTTACATATTCTTTCAGACTTAAGTTCTCCTAAATGTGTCTGGCTATCCCCTCTACATAAGTATAGCCTCCTCCCCACGCCCACCAAGTAGATTTGATTCTGAAAACCAGATTCAACATAATATGGCTGTGGATACTGGAGGATTTACAAAGACCTGTTGTTTTGACTGCTCACTGATGGGCTTGGGGGCCACAGGCGTGTACATTTCCCAGCAGAGGAGCAAGCCATTTGCATGTTGTACTAAGAGCATACCTTTAGAAACACAAAATTAAAACATCTGGTCAGTTCTAAAGAGATTCAAATTGCCATAACTGGAGAGCATTCCTCCCTAGACTATAGTTCAGCAGTAAGGGTAGACAATGTTCTCGGTGGTGTTAAGGCTCCCCCCCACCAACTCTGAAAAGTCTGCAGTATTACGTATATTCCAGTGTTCTCCTAAATCACCACCTGTCATAATATGTTAATGAGTGAGTGAGTTTTCTATTGTTTAGGCTATAATGAGTGTGTTTTTTAGATATGACAACACCTCTGGAAAGCACATGATAAATGAAGCATTGGGGGTAACAGTACTTGGCTACGTAAAGAATAAAAAGGAAGTTGCTCACACGCAGCAGGAAAAACTGACAAGGTTACCAGGGACCCAGTGAACACTGGGATAATGCCCGGCTTTTCATGAACCCAGCATGTCCTAGGGATCAGAGAGGAACAGGGATGGCCAGAGCACCAAAGCAATCTGAGAAAGAACATTACTCTCAAAAAGTTTGTAGTCTGAGGAAATGCCAGAATATTTATGGAATAACTGGATAATCAGACATGGACTAATGAAGGGCTATACTGGGCAGGCAGAATTTTAGTGGGACAGAAGTTGGAAAAGGGTGAAGTTGAAGTCCCTGTGAACCATATCTACCAGGAGATATCCTTGAGTGTGCGCTCACTCTCACCCCTCCTTTTGGGGCGCCGGCGCCAGTGCCGCCCCACCGCACACCCTGTGCCCTCCCTTCTCTCCTCCTCTCGTTTTCCGTCCAGATCCTCATTTTCCTCCTTCTGTTGATCTTCTTCCTTTCTTTTTCCCCTTCCCTCCCTCCCTGTTCCTCTTCTCTCTAGCTCTTTCCTTCTGTCTTCATGATTCCTTACTTACGTTTAGCTTCTTCCCTTATTTCTCCCTCCCTCCCTCCCCTTCCCTTCTTTCTCCATCCATAGTCCATATTTCTCTCTGCAAAAGTTTACTGCAAGGAGTCTGTGTGCTGATGCCATGCGTTGCCCAGGGATATGAAGAATGAACAAGATTTAAATGTGCACTAAAAGCCAACAGTTTATCCTATGGAAGGAAATTTGGTTTTGCAATTGGCTTCCCTGACTCTTCAGCCTTGACAAAGCCTATGCCAGGTCTTTTCAGTGCCTCAAACAAGAACCCCTTATCACTCAGCTTCTCTTGCCTGACTGATATGGGACATGGAGCCAACCATCCCCATAATAAAACTGATTTATGTCTGCTTGTGTCAATTTATATACATGCTTAGAGGCCTGGCAAGGAAGCAGTGGGCTTGGGCTGGAGTCAGCAAATCAGAAAATAAATCAAGCAGATCTTAGAAATTACCTTCACAGTGTTAGCAGCACACAAGCCCCTTGGTTACATGGAGCCTTTATTCCTTCTCATTTTTTTTTCCCCTTAATTAGAACAAATCAATCATTTCTAAAAGAACAGATGTCAGAGGGGCGCCTGGGTGGCTCAGTGGGTTAAGCCGCTGCCTTCGGCTCAGGTCATGATCTCAGGGTCCTGGGATGGAGTCCTGCATCGGGCTCTCTGCTCAGCAGGGAGCCTGCTTCCTCCTCTCTCTCTCTCTGCCTGCCTCTCTGCCTACTTGTGATCTCTGTCAAATAAATAAATAAAATCTTTAAAAAAAAAAAAAAAAAGAACAGATGTCAGAATTAGAAAATTTTAAACAAAACAGAGGTGGCCAGGGATCCACTGACAACATCAAAGACTGAAAATACACAGACCACCAATTTTTTGGGGGACAACAGGCAGCTGAGGAAGCAGGTGATGAAAGCATCACATCTGTGACCATCGTCCCCACTTTCTAGAGCTCCGACTACATGGTGTATGGGTAAATGAGATTTGACAGGCACAGCACAGGTCTCTAACCTAGATGGTAATGCCATACAGAGGTCTCTCAACCACGTGTATTTGAACCCTCAAAACAGGGCTGGCTTTGGCATCCAAAGCCCCACATTACCTGCTGGCTGAGTACCCCCTTCCCTGACTCCCAGTGCCCTCCACCCAGGACAGACAGGCACTTAGAATTCCTGAGCTCAGAATGGATTTGAGGACAGGTTAGGGTATATCTCACTCAGAGCTTAACCAGTGAGATCTGGCTGCTTTGTCTTATGTGAGGACTCCAGGACTCTTTCAGTTCTCAAAACCAAGAAATTATAGGTAGGAAGATGAAGGATATCGTCAAGGCAAAAGTAAAAACTCTTTGGCCACAGGGTAAAAAAAAAAAAAAAAAAAAAAAAATTAAATTAAATTTGCTCTTTGTCTTGAAAAATCCCAAAATGTGATATATCATCGAAGTTATTCTGTCAGGACAGAGAAAGTTTTAAAAACCATCAAACTAACTTAAAAGCAGTTTCTCCTTGAACTTTCCTCTGGCATGAGATACAAAACATCTTTAAGGAAATGCTCTGGAATTCATCTTTGAGCCTCATTAAATGGAGATTTTGGGTAGTTCTGAGGTGGTCTCGTCTGTATTTGTGACACATCCCTGTCCATATTCAGGCGGTTACCTTGCACTACCAAAAGCCACTCAGCATTAACTACTTTTGAGGACACTCATTTCTATTATGCTAATTTCCGGCTCTGGCAAAATCCAAGGAATGGCTAATTGGTCATCCAAACTAAGTAATCATAAGAATTTCAAATCCCATTTTTACTAGTGGGGACTTTAGTGACTTATTTAACATCTTTGTGCCTCAGTTTTACCCTCTGTAAAATGGGTTTTATGGACTACCGTGTGTAATAAATGACTGACTACCTGAGAAGCACTCAGGAGAGTACACGTAGCACAGCACATGCTACTACGTTTATCAGTTGCCATTTGTGCTTTAAAGCGCACAGGAGATCTAGCCCATTCTGTCAGTATGAGAGCTCTGTAGCAACCTAGCGGTCCCATGAATTTTAAGTAGCTTGCCCAAAGGCCGGTGCTAACAGATGGCGGGGCCAGCACCCAAATCCAAGATCTTAGAACATCCAGGGATTTCTTTCCAGTTCCCTTGTCTTACAAATGAGGGAACACCCAAAGAGATTAAGTGATTTAGACAAGTCGATGAAGCTGGTTAATGGTTGTTCCATGACTGGATTCCAAATGTTTTCCCTCCACATTCCTTTCTTCCAGCAAGTGAGTTTGTTCACGGGTTTAAAGAGCTGAGAGAATGAATGCACATTATGCTCATGCTCAGTACCTGGCCTCCCAGGGAAGACTCGCGAAGGGGGGCTGCCTCTCTCCTCCAGCAGGCTACTCCAGCTTCCTCTGTGGTTCTAGTCTAGACTTGGGTCAAAAGGCACTGTGGAAAACAAGATTCTCCACCATCTGCTGGCTATTTTGGTGAAGGTTTCTGTGGGGGCACCCAAGCGTTAGCACTGGAATGTGTCTGAGCTGGTTGAGCTGGGAATTCTCAGTTTTTCGTTACTGACACTCATAACACTCTGAAGTCTTGTTCATCACAGACCTGCCCTCCAGTACACAAACCCCTTCCCTGTGGGCACCTTCCCCCAACAGGGAGACAGTCCCCTGCCCCCCGTGGCGGCTGGCATCAGTGTTTGAGAACAAGGCCAAGAAGTCTGGATCTGCAGCCCAGCTCCACTCAGTTCCTGGGTTACCATGCACAAGGTCCCTAATCTATCTGGACCTCAGTTTCCTCGTCTGTAAATCAATCCCTGTCTTATGAGAGTATAGTGAGAATTAACAGAATTGTTTTCAAGAGTCAGGGGAAGACTTAGGAGTTGTCACACTTCTCCCAATCAGCTACAGGGCTGCTAGGGGGCACTACCTGCATAGATAGAGTTATCTTTACATCAAAACTTTATTTTACCCTCAAGAATTTAGCTTTTTCTCCTCCCTAATGAACACCACAAAGCTCCTTTCCCTACTTTTCCAGGGAACTGATGGTTATCCTGAAAATAAACCTGAGATGGGCTGGCTGTTAACCTGGGGCTTTGGCAGCTTCTCTGTGGCTCTGCCTGATCTGGGGAAGGACAGCTCCTCTCAGGGGGTATCACTTGAATTGAGGGGAGACCTGAGCCTATTGTAGACGACCTGGGCTGTCCTCCTCCAAAGGAAAGAAAGGAGGTTAAGAGGATAACTTGGCTTCAGAAAACTGCCTTCTAGACCAAGTGAAAGTGGGTTTGACTACACATTTCTCTGTGTTTGCTTTGGCTTAGGAGCACAGAGCTTGACCCACCTACCACAAAGAGGTTAGTAACAGTGTCGTATTCTATCAGCATTGTCTGGTACATATAGAGAGAGAAAGCGTCTCGTGCCAGGCACCATGGTACATTTCATGTATAATCCTCACGATCAGGCTGAGAGATTACTTCTATTCTATACATGAATACACAACTGAGAATTACAGCTATTAAATGACTCGCCCATGGTTACACAGGTTGGCCTAAGCCAGATTAAAATCCAAGCCTGTCTGATTTAAAATCCCATTCTTAACCCAAATATACCTGATCTTAAGAATATCCTGGGATGATTATCAAAAATAGAGTCTATGAGCTACACCCGAGATCAGCTGAATCAGAGTCTCCAGAGAAGAGGCTAAGGAATCTGAGTTTTTTAACAGGAACCCCAGATGATTGATATTTCAAAAGAAAGCACTACACTCCCAGTTCTTCACCCACAGCTTGCTGAAATCATGTGGAGCACGTAAAGCATACCAATGCCTAGTTCCCAGGCACAAGCGGTGGGTTCTTTCCCAGTTCTCTCTTTGAAAAAGCACTTAACCCTCTGTAGTTCACTCTGCTTTCTTGGCTATAAAATGAAGATAGAGCCTAACATTTTCGCCCCATGTATGTCATAGGAGTGCTGTGACAGTGGAATGAGGACACTGGGGAAGGCATTCTGCACAGTGCTCACTGAAGAAAAAGTTTCAAAATCACATGCAACCTTTTAATCATTTGTTTAATAGGTGTTTGTGGGCTGACCTGGCAATCTAATAATCCCTTTAACATGGTTTTTGAGGAAAATGCATTCAGATTTCAAAATAATTCACACAAAAATTTCAGAATGCAATTTACTTCAACTTTCAGGTCTGCCTCGAAAGGTTTTTTGGTGTGTGTTCGTTTGTTTGTTTTGTTTGGTTTGGTTTGGTTTGGTTTGGTTATAGGCCTAGGAATATTGAAAATATCATATGACATCTTTTTCATGTGAACTGATTAAATGAACTGATTTAACTTCCTGGTCTATTTGGTCCCCCTTTAAAAATAAATGTTAAGTAAGTTTAGCATTTAAACGTTAAATGGAAAATGTAGACTCTAAAATGATATCTATCCAGTGATAGTACCATGAAAAATAATAATAGGTCTGAGTCATTAAACATTTCTATGTGCTAAAGCTATGCTAAGCCAGTAGTCTTCATACATCCTTATTTACATGTTGTTACTCCCATTTGCTGAGACTTAGAGAGACTAATTATCTTGGCTGGAGTCATTTAACTCATAACAATAGTAGACACAGTATTCAAACAAAAATGTTAGCCCCCTGGTTCCAGGGTCTTAGCCACCTTGCTATAGGAGATCCCCATGCAAGCACATGGGCTGGGAAACAAAGACAGGAAGACGAGAACAATGACTGTTAAATCAGGAGGATCATGGCTGGTATGTCCTTTATTTAAGGTAAAATGAGTTATTGGTATGAAAATGTATGTAATAAAGAAAAACTGGTAGAAGAAAAAAACTGCATTAAAAATCTACTGGGGTGGGGATAGGAGTCCCTTAGGTGGCTTAGTCAGTTAAGCATCTGCCTTTGGCTGGGGTCATGATCCCAGGGTCCTGGGATGGAGTCCCACACTGGGCTCCCCAGTCAGCAGAGAGCCTGCTCTTCCCCCTCTTCCCCAGTCAGGGCTCTCTCTTGCTATCTTTCTCTCTCAAATAAGCAGATAAAATCTTCAAAAAAATTTTTTTAATTTAAAAGAAGAAATAAAGAACTACCTGGAAGGGTGCTAGCTGGTTAGTCCGAAGAGCATGCAACTCTTGATCTCAGGGTTCCAAGTTCAAGCCCCATATGGGGTGTAGAGATTACTTAAATAAAACCTAAAAATTTTTTTTTAAAAACTACCTGGACTTTAAGAATGGATGTTGAGACTTTCAGGTTGTAGGTTCTGGGTCTCATTTCTTTCTAAATCTGTATGATCTTCTGGTCTCTGTGAAAATTAAAGAAACAGAAGTTAGGATGGCCAGAAATCTACCCAGATGCCCCTTGGCCCTCACTGAGTTAGCTAAAAGCGCTGCCCTGTTTGAAGAGGATGGGTGCACCAGGAGTGGTGATGAACTCTCTCTCAGCTCTCTTAAATCCCATTCTTCTATCCTTTTACATCGGGGTGGGGAGTGCTGTTCACGCATAACACTACCCAGTAGGCTAGCCATGCACAGGAATGGTGAGCCTTGGATTTGCACCCCATCTCCTGCCCAGCCCTGCCAGCTGTTGGAGACCAGGACAGCCCTGTCCAGCCCCTGACCAGCGCTCCTCTCCCAAGCACATGACTTGACAGTCAAGTCATATCATTTATCTCCCTGGGCAAGTGCATCCCTACCCAACCCCTTGCCTCCTCTCTGAGGAGTCTTGTCTCCAAAAGTGACTTTTCTTTCTTTCTAACAGATATCTGCAAACGAAATTGAAATGCTTCTGATGAGGCTGCCACGCATGTTTAAACAGGAATTCACAGGCGTGGGAGCAACACTGGAAAAAAGGTGGAAGCTGTGTGCCTTTGAAGGAATTAAAACGACCTAACTGTGAAGAGCTGGCAAGTCTCTGGAAACGAAGGCGCCTGACGGGGCCAGGGCTGTGCAGCGTGAGCACTGGAGGCTGGGGATGGTCCGGCCTGGGGCCCCTGTGGAGCCGTCGGGGCCCGACTTCAGTTACATCTGTGGCGTTCTCCTGTGAGTGGAAATGTGCTTGTGTACCAGTTCCTTAAAACAAAGCTTCATACTGTGACAGATCTGTTTCCTATGAAAACCAACGATTCCACAGTCATAATGATGGCAAAATCTTAAAATATGCTACATTTGAGAATAGCTCACCCAGCAAAATATTTAAAGTTAATGACAGTGTAGCAATGGTTGTCGCTAGGCTGCAGAGTTGTATATGTAATGTATAGCTGAAATCATTCAATGACATTTTCCTGAAAGTCTTTCTGTTTTAGTAAAAAAATAAAAACAAAAATAAAAATAAGAAGTAATTTTACAGTAAGGAAAAATCATACCAAAAGGAAACTTGAATATGTGTCTGAACATTTATTGTATTTTGTAAATTAAGTTATATGCTATTCCAGGGACATTTGCCTTATTGAAGAGGCAGAAAATGTGATTGGACTCCTTGGACTCCTTGAGAATGCTTTATCAAGAATATTATTTTTCTAATGTAACAATTCTCCATCATAAGTTCTTTTAACATGGACTGCGTAACGATTTTCATAAAATGTAAATAAAGGAAAGCTAGTGCTGCTGTCTTGTACTTGGTATGTAATATTCAGGTTTATGCATCAAAATAAACATTCAGTAAATATTCCTGTTACAAATTTTATAGCAAAGATATTAATTTTTTTCAATAAATATGACTTCTGCCATAAAGGTTTTGCAAGTTATTCTTTGATATACCTTTCTTCACCATTATTCAGTTCCATCTCCTATCCTCACCATATTTAAATGATTGTCTACATGAAGGATGTAGAGACAAAACATTACTTCAAACAGAAATCTATAAAAACTAAGGAAGTACCAAGACAAGAGGATTATACAGCATTAGGGTACACAGCATTTTAAAATACCAACACCTCAATCGAAATACAATCAATATAAATATTACCTTTGTTTTTTGTCTGCAGAGGCAAGTACAAAAGAGCCAATTAGTTAATATTAATTCCGGGATGTATTTATTTGTATGTTCTCTGGAAAATATACAAGTTAGAAAAGGAATTAAAGAATTCACACTTGAGTCAACAGTTTCGTCAGAATTTGGGCTTTCACTATTTAATTACAAGTACGATAGAGCTTTAAACTGTATCTCCTTCCTGCTTTCTTACATAAGAATCACAAAAAAGACAAGTATTCAAAATATTGATTTTAAATGAAACTTTTTTTAGGAAGATTACTCAATGGTGATCTTCTTCAAAATTCTGAAAATATGTTAATAATTTTCTATTACATAGGAAGTTATTGTCTTTAGGATCTTTTTATTGAGCCCTGATAAATTAAGGTACTTAGTCATGCTTCCCATGAATACCTGCATGTTTTGTTCAGGCTCAGTGCTAATCCTGTGAATACAGATATGAGTAAGAAAGACCCTGTCAGGGCGCCTGGGTGGCTCAGCGGGTTAAGGCCTCTGCCTTCAGCTCAGGTCATGATCCCAGGGTCCTGGGATGGAGCCCCACATCGGTCTCTCTGCTCAGCAGGGAGCCTGCTTCCTCCTCTCTCTCTGCCTGCCTCTCTGCCTACTTGAGATCTCTGCCTGTCAAATAAATAAATAAAATCTTAAAAAAAAAAAAAAAGAAAGAAAGAAAGACCCTGTCCTTCATGAGCTCAAAGTTCAACAGGAAAAAGATATTTTCCCAAAGGTTTCTACATAATGTGAGCCAGGTGACTGGAAAGATAGAACAGGGTGCTTTGGGATTCAAGCTAAATGTCAATATCATATTAAATACTGAAACACTAGAGGCCTTTCTAATACCATCTATTAATTCCCACCACTATCATCATCCTGACATGTTTATCTCTAGGTCAGGACACACAAATAAGGATACAACCATCAGCAAGGAGATAACCTCATATACACACATCATCAAACAGAAAACCTAAGAGGTTTGCTTGAAGAATAATTAGAAGAAAAATATTTCCATAATCTGGCTAGTTAAAATCTAATAGAGATACAAGATACCGCAATCTAGACTATTTCTAATGGAAAGCACGGGAGAGGTTTTCAAATGTGCATTCACACTTTCAAGTAGTGCCTGTAGTCACTTTAGCAGGATACAATTCACAGAGTAAAACCCTGGATCAGGAAAAGGAATTAGACGGAACTTAGATTAGATCTGCCGAAAGAACACCATTCTGTAAACACACCATGCTGAGGTAGAAATGGTAACATATAGGATTAAAATAGTTAACACAGCATTTCAAAATATTTGAGTAATTCCCAGAGAAAATTTTCTGTACCAGGGGAATCTGTTTTAGCTGTGGTGGTTTTATTGCTGCTTGAAATTCATTATTTTAATTGTCTAGAAATATATGAGTTAAAATGTAACTTCAATTACAGGAGTAAGTTATATTTGCAGGAAAAACTTTTAAATTCATTTCACATTCAGATTCAGAGGGTACCCTAGGGATCACCTGGGGCCATGTGGAGTCTACATATGTGTGTTGCCCCATTATCTTGAACCCTCAGGACAATCCTACGTAAAGACACCAGTATCCCCATTTGTCACACCCGGAGAACGAGGTTCAGCAGTACTGAGTAATCTGGCAAAGTCTACACAGATTACAAATTACAAATTACAGGATTTGTACCCACAGCTGACTGACTCCAAAGATGTTCTCACTGTGTCATATTTCTAGTTCAATGTATTCCCACCCCTCCCAGGAGCCCAGTGTTCATCCAGGGCTTCTGGATCACGGCTTTTCCTCTCCTTTTTCTCTGCCATCCCATGTACATGAGAATGGGTGTGAAGATGGCTAGCCTTTCTCTTCCAAATCTACCAGTAACAAATCATGGTTCCTAGACTCCTCGAATAGGCAGAACATTGAAAGTGTGGAGATCCTCATAACCTAGCCCCAAAGGGCCTTTCCGGCTTGCTTTTTTACTGCTTCCCTGAATAGGACTAAATATTTGCTGCCTTTCTGCTTTGTTCCTACCTTTCTATCCAAATAAAATTATCTCTTTGTATCTAGTTACCACAGTCCGACAAAGCCTTAAGGGGTAAGTGCAAAGACTCTTACCCTCCCCCACCATACTTTTCTCCCTCCCCTGCACAGCTATCCCACATTGACTGTTTAAAACCCTTACCACCCAGCTGTCTCTACCTTATCTCCCTATTAGATTCTAAGCTCTTTGAGAGATCTGAATCTGTCTCATTTACTTTGAATTATTTCCCAAAGTTGTTTTGCTTATAATTTTTAAAAAAACAGAACAGAGAACAAACCAACATGTCTTCACACCTCCAGGAAGCAGTGTGCTGGTACCCTTAGGGGAAAAAGTCACAAAATATTTGAAAAGCCTGCAAATATCTTAGATCCAAGATTCCAAGGCATAAAATCAAGAGTAATCATGTACTGCCTATTACCAAAATACCAAAAGCAACCAATTCCTTCGCAAAGTTCAAACCCAGATAAATTATCGACTCTTCTATGAAGCCCTGATCCCCTCAGGAACCTCCTCTCCAAAGTTCCCACCACTATTCATTGTATTTCTCCTGCAGCCTTTCCACAGTATTTTAATCATATGTGAAATGGCTATTCTCCCAGTCCCACAGGCTCCCTTACTCACCTTTCCAATCCTCAGTCTAGATGCCAGACCGTGACTTTTTATTTTTAAATAAATATTTATCAATGGAATGAACCAAATGGATGAAAGAAGGAGCCCACAGAGGAACTTTTCGAATTTGCTGAACCAGCACATATTCAGACATCAGGCCCAGTAACAGAAGCCAGAACTTTCTGCTCCTCAGTTGTAAGATCTTGGCAGAATTCTTACCTTCTTTTTCAAAATGTTTTTCATTGTCTCAAACTATACATAACATTTACCATTTAAACCATTTGTAATTGTACAATTCTGTGACATTAAATAGATTTACAAAGTTATGCTTCCAGTCACCACTATAATTTTTCATCATCATCCCCACCAAAAAATTTTAAGGTACCTGGGGTGCCTGGGTGGCTCAGAGAGTTAAGCCTCTGCCTTCGGCTCAGGTCATGATCCCAGGGTTGTGGGATCAAGCCCCGCATCAGGCTCTCTGTTCAGCAGGGAGCCTGCTTCCTCCTCTCTCCCTGCCTGCCTCTCTGCCTACTTGTGATCTCTGTCAAATAAATAAATAAAATCTTAAAAAAAAAAAAAAAAAACCTTTAAGGTACCCATTAAAAAACAAACAAACAAAAAAAAACCCCAACCCCCTTCACCCTTCCTTCCAGCCTCTGGTAATCTCAATTCTACTTGTGTCTCATTGTCTACTTTGTGTCCAGCTCTGTAGAACAGGGATGGAAACAAGGTATTTGTGCTTCTCTGTCTCACTTCTTTCACAGTAAATGCCTTCAGTGCTCACCCACATTGTAGCACGTGTCGGAGCCTCATTCCTGTTTCGAGACAGAATAATATGCCATTGTGTGAGAACACTTCTTGCTGGCTTAGGTATCCTTTACCTACTGCAGCAAGGGAAAGTCAATTGTCTATGTTTTAAAAAACGTAAACACTTCTATTTTTTAAAATTTTTATAAAGATTTTTATTTATTTATTTGAAAGAGAGAGCAAGGAGAAGGTCAGAGGGAGAAGCAGACTCCCCACGGAGCTGGGAGCCCGATGTGGGACTCGATCCTGGCACTCCGGGATCATGACCTGAGCCGAAGGCAGTCGTCCAACCAACTGAGCCACCCAGGCATCCCCATAAACGCTTTTATTAAATACCACATCAAAACTAACATTTGAAAGTACAGAGGCTTGTTTTTCCATCTGGATAAACTCCTTTTCATCAAGGATGATGAAAATGAAAGGACAAAAGTAGAAAACACTTGTAGGAATTGTGTAGAAAACAAGGCTCTTTAACAAATATCCATGTGACAAATGTGATATGATAAACAAGTTGGTTTTCTTCTGGGTAAGGGTTAGGGATGTTCCTTTTATCAAAAATGGCTGCTCTGTTTGTTCCGCTGAATAAGAGATGTTTCATCCTGAAAGCATACGAACTATTTTACCAAAACTCAGTTACTTCTCATAAACTGAGAAAACATAGATTTTAGAGATGCCTAAAATTTTACAGCTTGGTTCACTTTATATCAAAAAGGTAAGAGGTTAACACGAATATTCAATCAACTGTCATTAGTATCTGAACAAACTACAGGCATACCTCATGTTATTGCATCTCACTTTATTGTGCTTTGCAGATATTGTATGTTTTACAAATGCAAGGTTTGTGGCAACCCTGTGTCAAGCAAGTCTGCTGGCACCACTCTTCCAATAGCATTTGCCCATTCATGTTTCTGTGTCACATTTTGGTAATTCTCATAATACTTCCAACTTTTCATTATTATTATGTTTGTGTTATCAGTGATCTTTGGTGTTACTATTGCAACTGTTTTGGGGTGCCACAAACTGCACCCATATAAGATGGCAAACTTAAAGGATAAATGTTATGTGTGTTCTGACCGCTTCACTGCCTGGCCATTCCTCCATCTCCCTCCCTATTCCTGGAGATGCAAGAATATTGAAATTTGGCTAAACTAATAATCCTACAATGGCCTCCAAGTGTTCAAGTGGAAGGAGGAGTTGCATGTCTCTCACTTTAAATCAAAAGCCAGAATACATTACCCTTAGTGAGGAAGGCATGTCAAAAGCCGAAACAGCCAGAAGCTAGGTCTCTTGTGCCACATAGCTAAGTTGTGAATGCAAAAGTAAAGTTACTGAAGAAAATTAAAACCCAGCAGACATACGAATGGTAAAGCCAAACAGTTTTATTGCTGAGATGAAGAAAGTCTGAGTGGTCTGGATAGAAGATCAAGCCAGCCACAACATTTCCTGAAGCCAAAGCCTAATTTAGAGTGAGACCCTAACTCTCTTCAATTCTAGGAAGGTTGAGAAAGGTGAGGATATTGAGAATTTGTCTGAAGCTGGCAGAGGCTGGCTCATGAGGTTTAAGGAAAGACTTCTCTGGAACATAAAACTGCAAGGTGAGCCAGCAAATGCTAATGTAGAAGCTGCAGCAAGTTATCCAGAAGACCCAGCTAAGATCATTAATGAAGGTAGCTACACTGAACAACATATGTTCAGTGTAGACAAACTAGTCATCTGTTGGGCAAAAAAAAAAAAAAAAAAAAAAAAAAAGCATCTAGGACTTTCATAAGAGAAAGAGAGGAGAAGTCAACGCCTGGTTTTAAAGCTTCAAAGACAGACTGACTCTTGTTAGGGGCTAACACAGATGGTAACTTGAAGACAATGCTCATTTATCATTCTGAAAATCCTAGCATCCTTAGGAATTATACTAAATCTTCTCTGCCTACACTCCATAAATGGAAGAATAAAGCCCAGAACACCTCTGTTTACAACATGATTTACTAAGTATTCTAACCTCTCTGCTAAGACATACTGCTCAAAAAAAAAAGATTCACTTCAAGATATGACTGCTCACTGACAATGTGCCTGATCACCCAACAGCTCTGATAAAGATGTACAAGAATAACGTTATTTTATGGCTGCTAACACAACATCCACTTTAGTCTGTGGATCAAGGCATAATTCTGACTTTCAAGGTTTGTTAAGAAATACACTTTGTGGAAATAATGAAGATTAGAGCAAAAATAAACAAAATAGAAACTAAAACAACCAATAGAACAGATCAACGAAGCCAGGGGCTAGCTGTTTGAAAAGATCAACAAAAATCAATAAACCTTTAGCCACACTCACCAAAAAAAAAAAGGGGGGGGGGAAGAGGACTCAAATAGAATCAGAAATGAAAGGGGAGAAATACCAACAACACAGAAATACAAAAAACTGTAAGAGAATATTATGAAAAACTATATGCCAACAAATTGGACAACCTAGAAGAAATGGATAAATTCCTAGAAACATAACCTCCCAAAACTAAATCAGGAAAAAAAATATAAAATTTGAAAAGACTGATTACCTGCACTGAAATTGAATCAGTAATCAAAAAGAAAACAAAACAAACAACAACAACAACAAAAACCTCCCAGTAAACAGAAGTCCAGGGCCAGACACCTTCACAGGTAAATTCTACCAAGCTTTTAAAGAAAAGTTGTTACCTATTCTTCTCAAACTATTCCAAAAATCAGAAGGGGAAGAAAAGTTTCCAAATTTATTCTATGAAGCCAGCATTACTCTGATACCAAAACCAAATAAAGATGCTACAAAAAGAGAGAGAATGACAGGCCAATATCTCTGATGAACCAAATTCAAAAATGCAAAAAATACTACAAAATATTACAAAATACTAAAAAGTATTAAAAAATACTATAAAAATACTACAAAATATTATCAAACTGAATCCATTGATACATTAAAAAAATCATTCACCATGTTCAACTGGGATTTATCCCTGCAATGCAAGGGTGGTTCAATATTCCCAAGTCAATGTGCTACACCACATCATAAAAAAAGAAGGGATAAAAACCATATGATCATTTCAATAGATGCAGAAAAAGAATCTGACAAAGTATAACAGTTCTTCATAAATAAAAACCCTGAACACAGTAGGTTTAGAGGGAACATACCTCAACATAATAAAGGTCATATATGAAAATCCCAAAGCTTACATCATATTCAAAGGGGAAACATGGAAAGTGTATTCCCTAAGGTCAGGAAGAAGCCAGGGATATCCACTCTCACCACTACTATTTAACACAGTACTGGAAGTCCTAGCCATAGCAAACAGACAACAAAAAGAAATAAAAGGCATCCAAAGTAAAACACTATTCACAGATGACATGATATTCTCTATACATAGAAATCCATAAAGACCCCACCAGAAAACTCCTACAACTGATAAATTAATTCAGTAAACTTGCACAATACAAAATCATTGTATAGAAATCTATTGCATTTCTATACACTAATAATGAAGCAGAAAAGGAAATTAAGAAAACAATCCCATTTATAATTAAACCAAAAATAAGATACCTGGGAATATAAACTTAACCAAGGAGTTAAAAGATCTGTACTCTGAAAACTATAACACATTGAAAGAAGTTGAAGACAAAGAAATGGAAAGTCATTCCATGTGTATGAATGGGGAGAGCAAATATTGCTAAAATATCCATACTACCCAAAGCTATCTACGGATTTAATGCAACCTCCACCAAAACACCAACATTTTTCATAGAACTAGAACAAACAATCCCTAGATTTATGAGGTCTTCTCTGGTTCCATAAATAACAAAAACCATCTTGAAAAAGAAAAACAAAGCTGGAGGTATCACAACTCCAGATCTCAGGTTTTACTACAAAGCCACAGTAGTCAAAACAGTATGGTACAAGCAGAAAATAAGGCACGCAGATCAGCAGAACAGAATAGAAAGCCTTAAATAAATTTATGTTTATATGATCAATCTATGACAAAGGAGGAAAGAAAATGCAATGGGAAAAAGACAGCCTCTTCAACAAATGGTACTGGGAGGCCAGGACAGCTACATGTAAAAAGAATGGAACTGGATCCCCAGCTTACACCATACATAAAGATAAATTCAAAATGATTAAGGACCTAAATTTGAGACCTGAAACTATAAAAATCCTAGAAGAGACCACAAGCAATAATTTCTCCAACATCAGCCATAGCAACTTCTTTCTAGATATACCTCTGAGGCAAGGGAAATAAAAGCAAAAATAAACAATTGGGACTACATCAAAATAAAAAGCTTCTGCACAGCAAAGAAAACAATCAAAACTAAAACTACTTACTAAATAGGAGAAGATATTTGCAAATAACATCACTGATAAAGGTTAGGATCTAAAATATATAAAGAACTGATACAACTCAACATCCAGAAGCAAATAATCCAATTAAAAAGTTGGAAGAAGATATAAACAGACATTTCTCCAAAGAAGAAATACAAATGGCCAACAGACACATGAAAAGATGTTCAACATCACTAATCATCAAGGAAATGCAAATCAAAACTACACTGAGATATCACTTCACACCTATTAGAATGGCTAAAGTCAAAAACACAAGACATACCAAGTGTTGGGAGGATGTGGAGAAATAGGAATCTTCGGCACTATTGTGGGAATGCAAACCAGTGCAGTCATTCTGGAAAACAGTATGGAACTTCCCCCAGAAAGTTAAAAATAGAACTATCCTATGATCAAGTAATTGCACTACTGGGTATTTACCCAAAAAACAAAACAAAACAAAACAAAACAAAAAAAACAAAAAAAACAAAAAAAAAAACACTAATTCAAAAGGATACATATATATGCACCCCTCTATTTATTGCAGCATTATTTATAATGGCCAAACTATGGAAGCAGCCCAAGTGTCCACTGACTGATGAATAGATAAAGAAGATGTGGTATTTATGTAATGGAATATTATTCAGCCATAAAATAGAATGAAATTATGCCAGTTGCAACAACATGAATGGAGCCAGAGAGTGTAATGCCAAGCAAAATAAGTCAGAGAAGGACAAACATCGTATGATTTCACTCATATGTGGAATTTCAGAAATAAATGAGCAAAGGCAAACAAAAGAAAGAGAGACAAACCAAGAAACAGACTCTTAACTATAGAGAACAAAGTGGTGGTTGCCAGCGGGGAGGTAAGTGGAGGGGGTGACACAGGTGAAGGGGGTTTAGAGTCCACTTGCCATGACGCTCACTGAATGATGCACAGAACTGATGAATCGCTATATTGTACACCTGAAACTATTGTAATACTGTATGTTAACTACACTAGAATAAAAATTTTAAAAATTAATCTAAAAAATATACTTCATAAGGCTATAGCTGCCATAAACAGTGATTCATCTGGTGGCTCTGGGCAAAGTAAATTGAAAACCTTCTAGAAAGTCTTCACTATGTTAGATGTCATTAAGAACATTTGTGATTCATGGGAAGAGGTCAAAATACCATCATTAACAAGGGTTTGGAGGAAGCGGATTGCACCCTTCATGGACATCTTTAAAGGGGTTCAAGATTTCAGCAGACAAAATAACTGCAGAGGTGGTGGCAAGAGCCTGAGAAAATAGTGTTAGAAGTAGAGTCTGAAGAGGTCACTGCATTGCTGCAATCTCATGATGAAAACAAATGAAGAAAGAGTTGCTTCTTATGGATGAGAAAGAAAATGGCTGCTTAAGATGGAACCTACACCCAGTGATGATGTTGTGAATATTGTTGAGATGACAATGAAGGATTTAGAATATTACATAAATTTAGCTGACAAAGCTGAGGCAGGGTGTGAGAGGACTGAATCCAATTTTGAAAGAAGTCTTAGAAGCTAACCGCATTACCTGCTAGAGAGAAATTATTCATGAAAGGAAGAGTCAATGGGTGGGGTAAACTTCATTGTCTTATTTTAAGAAATTGCCACAGCCGTCCCAATTGTTGGCA
This sequence comes from Mustela nigripes, assembly GCF_022355385.1. NCBI lineage: Eukaryota > Metazoa > Chordata > Mammalia > Carnivora > Mustelidae > Mustela > Mustela nigripes. The sequence continues at coordinate 30,469,653 of NC_081571.1, forward strand.
ACAACCATCCTGATCAGCCAGCAGCCATCAATATCAAAGCAAGACCCTCTGCCAACAAAAAGATATGACTTGAGGAAAGCTCAGGAGAGGGTTGGGAAGCTCAGGTGAGGGTTAGCCTGTTTCAGCAACAAAGTACTTTTAATTAAGGTATGTGCACCATTTTTTAAACATAATGCTACCACATGCTTAACAGACTACATATAATGTATATATAACTTTCATATGCACTGGGAAACCAAAAAATTTACCTGACTCACTGTATCTCGATACTCATTTCATTACTGTGGCCTGGCACCAAACCTAGAGTATCCCCATTAGGCCTGTGCTTGTAAGTGTAGCACACCAAGGGAACATCTCAGAGTTAAACAAATCGTAATGAATTATATATTAGATCACCAGAAATAGTGTGTCTTAGTTCCACCACCTCCAGGTTTCTTCTTTGGCTTTCAAGTGAATTTTATTTTTCATTTCTGGGCTTCAAATATTTTGAAATTTTTCATACTGTATAGGAGAATATCCAGACTGTGCTGGAGTAGAGTCCCAGCCCCAGCATCAGCTGGGCTTGTGACTAAGGCATGGAACTCGGTGCCTAGTGAGGTCCTAGTCCCAGATTCATAATATGGTCATGTGAAAACCTACTTCATAGGGTTGCTGTGATGGGTAAATAAGATACGATGCGTACAGCTCCTAATATAGAGCCAGGCCAACTGAAGGCACTGGTTCCTTCAAACATCATACTTTTTTTTTCTTTCTTTTTCTTTAATTCTTTAAATTATGTTCAGTTAGCCACTGTATAGTACATCATTAGTTTTTGATGTAGTGTACAATGATTCATTAGTTGTGTATAACATCCAGCGCTCATCACAACATGTGCCCTCCTTAATACCCATCACCCTGTTACTTCCTCCCCCGAAACCCCCTCCCCTCTGAAACCCTCAGTTTGTTTCCCAGGCCCCACAGTCTCTCCTGGTTCATCTCCCTCTCTGATTTCTCCCTGTTTGGATTTCCCTCCCTTCCCCTATGGTCCTCTGTGCTATTGCTTATGTTCCACATAAAAATCGTACCTTAGATACACCATTCCAACCAAGCAAAGGAGGCAAGCCCTTTCCCCTACTACCCCCTCCTTAGGGATAAACAGTGTTTATGTTTCTAAATGTAAGAATAAAATAATTAGTATAAGGCAAGCATCATCCCTACAAACAGTCCGTCTGATATGTGCAAGTGTAAGACATAAGCAAAATAACCCTAACTCTCTAACCTACAAAGACTCTCCTAACTCTTACAGGCCACTGGGCAGTCATAGTCACTGTGACCCTCAACAAAGAGAAAATGCAGAGCAGGAATTCTTTGTTTTAAGTCGTTTTTTACTTATTTGAGCTATTTCTAGTAAACAGTAATCAGGTTCAAATACCTTCAACTGTGAAGAAACTATATGGCTCTGGACACGTGGCACTTTGAATGATGGTCAACAAGGTATAGAATAAGCAAGGATTAAATAAATTAGTAAATAAATAAATAAATAAATAAATAAATAAATATTTTTTAAACCCAGCAGAGTTATCATCAGGAAAAGTTGTGGTTGTAGCTGAAGCATGCAATAGTATTATTTTAGAGAACATACATATCCATTATGGTTGCAGAGAGAATCAAAGTAAATGACTCCAGTAAACCTAGCAATTATAGACTGGTTTTTAATAAAATTAGCTGTTCTGGTCCAAAATTTTAACTCTTCTCTCAGATACCCAAACAATAAAAGCTCAGACGTTTATATTGCACATTTCACCTCTTATATAATGTACATTTATCAGTACAAGGTTATGTAATGGAATATTCTTACTTCATAGGAAAAGCAGACTCATAAAAATAAATTGCAGACATTTTACAGTAGAAAATGGCACTTCTCTACACAAAGCAAGAAAGTGGTTAATGTACAATAGAAAGTGCATTGCATGTAATGAAATGCATTTTTTTGTCTAGAAAATATATTTATTGTGTGTTGAAAATTGTAATATCTTCCTCTGCACAAAGAAATTTCTATTATAAAGCCCATTTACTATTGTAGGGAGTGAAACCCTTTTTCTTGTTTACTAAAGTCGTCTATCTTAATATCAGCCCACAACACTGTCAAGTTCACTTAAGAAGAGCTATGTGTAGATAAGAATAGGGCTGAATCAGAAACCAGAATATTCCATTTCATCCGCTTTTCATATCTAAGCAAGTGCTGTGTAATCCACTACATCTGGTAGCAATCTTTTTTGGAAAGCTTTCTTCTTTTCAGAAGAAAACGCTAAAAATTGGTCAATTTGAAGCCCTCATCAATAAATAAATCTTTTGCCTTTGAATATGTTTATGTATAAGTGAGGTTTTTTTCTCTAGTATGTTTTGAGCTAGAATGTGAAGTATGGGCTGGAAAATCAAACATTGTCTTCAGGTGGAGATAATGTATGAAAACCATTGTCAGCCGTTTATTAAATAGACATTGATTGTTACATCAAATCAACATATCATGCATCATTTTTTATGACTTACAATCACAGTAAATCAAGTTTCACATAGGAAGTGCTATGAATTCTTAGGATATTTGTCACTTCCTAAGCTGAGCAGTGACTAAATAATGTTCTGCACCTCATTATCTGTTCCTCGAGCAGCTAAAATAACTTTGGTTCAAAGCATGCCAAATAGACTTTGTGGTGCTGGGCCTGGTAATTATAGGCAGCCAAGGTGAGACAGTGAAATCTAGACTCTGCCAGTCTACAGTCAAGTATTTTGCATTGCAGCTTACTACTAGGGGCTGGTAACTGAAGATTCCAGACTTTTGGTCATGGAAGGGGTAGATCACCTGCTTGCAGACACTCTACAGTGAGATATTCAAGAGCATTTACCTGGAATCATTCCAAGTGAGTAATCATACAACTTATTATATGAAACAGGGATTGGTAATACCTATCTCATAGTCTTTCTGTAATTTTATCCATTGATAGACCTTCCTTGGTCATCTAAGATAACGAACTCTTCTAGTAAGTTTTCATATCAAAGCCTCACACAGACCACTCCCAACTGAAAAGTATTTCTCCTCAGAGGTTACCACTAACATATCAAATAGAACCACCTTCCTGAGTCCTCCCTGGAAAAACAAGTATTTTAATATATTGTAACAGGAAATCTCCAGCAGTCCCAAGAGTCTGCTGCACTGCGCAAAACTAGAATTCAGACTTCCAGAGAACTCCAGATTCCCATGGCCTCACTGGGAGGTTTGAGGGACTCGTAAAGTGGATGAATAACCAGTAAAGTTCCTAACTCAAACCAGGCCTGTTGGAAGAGAGTCTTGGCAAAGACAATCCTGATGTGTTTTCTCAAATATAAAATATTTCCTCTGAAATATCCCATTCTTGAGACAGAGAAAGAACTAGATGTCTTATTCCTAGTCTTCTATCTCCAATAAGGATGGGACATCCTGGTGCGAAAATCAAAGAGATAAAAATCTATCCTGTGCTGCTCTGTTTTGCATTACTTTACAGCAGGGCAACAACACAGATGTATCTATTGCCCACATTACCCTAGCAACCAGGTTTAATGAAGGACAGAGGGGGAGAAGGGCCAAGAAACTGCTCATAACCGCTATCTGCAATTTCTCAAATCTCAAAGTATAGGATGGATGCAGGAGCCCCCAACTCCTACTTTGTTCTTAGAACCCTTCTGACTCCTATTTCCTTCTTTTCCCTTTGGGCTTTGCCCCATGAGCATTCATCTCACATCTCATTGATTTATCAGATCAAATGCAGGGGTATTTTTTAGTAAACTGGAAAGGAACACTCACCCCATGCATATATACATGTACTAATGTACAAGTGTATAGATATTTTTCACACACATGCACACTAAGATTGTTGTGCACACACAAAATGAAAATGTACACATACATGTAGTCACATTTACACACATTCACTTCATAGACACTCAAACCCTCTGCTTTTGGGAATCATTTCCTTCCCTCAGGTTCTTCCCTCTCCTTTTTTTTTTTTTTTTTTTTTTAATCCATAAGCTATTTACTCTTCCAAGGAGAACAATTAGCTTTTTTTTTTTAAGATTTTATTTATTTATTTGACAGACAGAGATCACAAGTAGGTAGAGAGGCAGGCAGAGAAAGAGGGGGAAGCAGGCCAAGCAGAAAGCCCGATGCGGGGCTCGATCCCAGGATCCTGGGATCATGACCTGAGCTGAAGGCAGAGGCTTTAACCCACTGAGCCATCCAGGTGCCCCAAGAATGATTAACTTATAACAAATAAGAGATGGTGCCACTCAACTCTATAGGTAATCAACATACAGAACTTTGAAAAGATAACAATGGCAATAAATGTAGGTGTATTTGAAAATATTTCAAACAAATTTATGAAAGAGCCAGAAAAGGCAAAGAACCTGGGACAGCTAACCAATGAAGACATCAGTGAACCCTGTTCCAGGAAGGCACTGGAGCAAGGTTGCAACACAAAAGATTCTAACACTTCCCCAGAAATAATTTCTATAGTAGATGGAGATTATTAACAGGCTGTACTCTCACTTCCTTCCCTATAACTATGTAATCTCCTCCTACTTCAACTCTGGACTTGGTCATTTGCCCTGTTTTGGCCAAAGAGATGTTGGAAGAAGCTTGACAAGAGCATGCAAGCTTCCGCTTGCCTTCATGCATGACTGGGTTTGGACACTCCTGCACTCTGCCACAACTATGAGAACACACTGGACTAACCCACCGGAGAATGACCAGTCTATGCAGTTGAGGCAAGTGGCCAAAGCCAAGGCTATCCTATGTTAGCTGAAAGCCAGCTGATCATTCAAGGAAACATATCAAAGACAAGAAGTACAATTCATCCTCAAGTGTTGATTGTAGACTTGTGACTTAAATCAATGGCTGTGTTAAGCTACCGAATTTGGGGGTGACCTGTTGTATAGCATTATTTGTGGCAACAGATAACGGACACAGAAATTATTTAGAATCAGGATACTGTAACAACCCAAACTTAAAAATGTGGCATTGGCTTTGAGACCAGGCAGTAAACAGAGGCTAGAAAAACAGTAAGAAAACTGTTCTAGAAGGATGTAAAAAATGACTTGGGTTACGTAGTAGCAGAGAAAAAAAATGGTAAAATCACCACATGTGATCATTCAGAAGATAGAAAATGTACTAACGAAGTTTGGGATTCGAGCAGTAACATTTCCAGGCAGAATGTTCACAGTGTCTGTGGCTCTCACAACTTGTATATTGATAAGGTTCTACAACAAAGAGAAGGTTTAGAAAAATAACTGACAGTGTGTAAGCAAACTCAGAGGGAATATAATGGGACCAGGACTTCAGGGCTAGAAAATAAAATTGTATCTCATCTCTAGTCCTCCAGTTAGCAAAAAAATTCTCAAAGTAAAATATATCCGGGGCAAGTATCCAAATATTTAAGACTTTTATGACCTCTGAAAGAAATAAAGAACCACCTAGAAGATCCTTTAAGCTAGACAAAAAGGCTACTAGAAATCTTAAAAGCCTTGTCCCACAGGAATCTGACTTGCCCAATAAGTCTTGAGCTTTTGAGAGAGTTCTACTTCTAAAAGTATTGTAAGGTGTTGCTTTTGGCTCATCAGATTTATAAGAAACCTACAAAAAGTTCAAGGGTACTATATTGCTAAACATCTCACCAATTTACACTAAAAGAAATGGAGACTGTCAGGAACATTAAGAAAACCTCTGGGCTCTCCATTTCCTCAAGCAGCAAGCAGACTGGGAATACTGTTCAAAGCACACAGAAATGGCTAAGGATGTTAGAAAAGTAAAGATATCCCAGATGCTGGAGCACAGAGCTATACAAAACAATGAACTGGAAAGTCACTCTCAGGGAGAAATGAGGCCTGATCAAGGAACATTTCACTCTTCTTCTGAATGGCAGTCTCGGCAGTATTTACAAGGCTAGCCTTCAGAGATGCTATAAATTAGTGCCTTGTAAGTGTGTTCAATTCTTCCTCTTTTAAAATGGGATAGTGTACTATGGTTATCCTATTCTTTTTTACCTCAATTTAATTAGGGTTGGGGACAAACTGTTTTTTTTTTTTTCATTCATAGATCTTCAACTCAAAGGAACTGCATTCAAGGAGCCAGATTTGGATCTGTTAATATATGTTGAGATCCTGGACCTTGAGCATCATGTGATTAGATGAGATCTTTAGGGATCTTGGGAGGAGGAAGCAAGTATATTTTTCATGTGGGCATACAATGAATAGCTGAGACGAAAGTATGGACGTTTCATTTCTGTACCAGTTTCCACTCCAATTTCTGTATCAGTGTTCTATTGCCACACATAACACTGCATAACGGATGACCCCCCAAACTGAATGGCTTGAAACAAATCATTTATTTAGCTCAGAGGTTTGCGGGTTTGTGATTTAAGTTGGGAATTTCTCCTGATCTTGGGTGGGCTCACTTGCATATTTTCTAGGTCAGCTGGTGAACGGCTGGGATCGTGTTTACAGTGGTGGTTGGCTTGGGACAAGCATGTCTCAAGTGACCTCACCCACAACAAATCTCTCCTCCACAACATTTTCTCATCCTTCCAGGAGATTAGACTTAGTATAAAATCATGACTCTGATGGAGAAACAAAACAGTATGATTAAGATTATGGTTATGAAGAGCAGCAAGAGAGCAAGCCTCAAAGCATTTTTCAACCCTCTGATTGCATCACACTTGCTAACAACTGATTGGCCAAAATAAGTGAACGACTGAGCCCAGAAACAAGGGATGAGACCATCAATACAATCAACCTACCATAATTCCCAAACTATCTTCTCTGGAAACCAATGTCCCACAAATGTTTTAAGATGTTCCACTGAAAAAGAGTTCTGTGGTCATATAAATTTGTGAAATGCTGCTTATTTATTTCTTCTAGGTGAGTCACAGTTCTCATTAAGTTATTAAAGACTGAGAATTCCTATGTCTGTTTACCCTGGTTTAACTGTTCTCTACCACGGTAATTTAGTCATGAAGCACATTAATCACAGAAAACTCTCAAACATAGCTTACACAACAACTATTCCCTGAATCAGTCTGAAAAGCACTAGTCTAAGTTATGAAAACTCCTTATAATAACTGCATTACAATAGAAAGATCTGGCAGACCCAGAAGCTTTCACAGCAGAGATTTTTAAAAAATACTCTTAGTGATGATTTTCTTTATTCCTAGATGAGAAAACCAAATTCAAAAAAGTTAAGCAAGCCCCACAGAAAGAGAACAGAGCAGCAAAGCTGGGATGTATATCCATATCTGCCTGCTTTCAAACACCCATCATCTTTTTATTGCCCTGTCAATGGAGGAATATCAGACACCATGATAAATGGTAGGTGAAGCAGTACATGATGATAGTCTAATACTTAACAAAATTTGTTTTAGTGCTGGCTTTGCCACTAAGTGATCTTGAGTAGGTCACAACCTTCTTAACAGAGTATACTGGAAATACCTTTCTTTTTTTTTTTTACTCCCTTGTACCTCAAAGAACCTGGAAAATATTTTGATGAACAGTTCTCTGGGACATAAGAATCCTCTGAGGCTTTCCCAACTGCCACTGTGAAGATGACCTAAAACTTACTGCCTTATCATTAATCTGGTCCTGAACATAACAAATTCATTTTTTGATTTGTTTGTTTCAATCACTTAAGATATTCAAAATATCCTTCCAGCCTAAAATTCCTCCCTTGCCCTTTCTAATTTTCCAGTGAAATCTCGATGATGTATTCCACTGAGGGCATATTAATATTCTGAGGAGACACAATACCTGTACTGCAGACACTAATTTTAGAACATTCATCACTGAGGATGGTTTTCTTCTTCCTGTCCTAATTTTTTTTTTCTTCCAGGTTGTCAGCCTGTTGGACTACATTAAGCTAGGTGGTGACTTTCCTTTATTAAACATTTCTTTCCTGAGGGCTTGCCCTTTGTTATGAATGGCAGGAGGCCCAACAGAGGGAGAATCCAGAGCCCTTGGATGCACTGAGCTTGCCCTCTAACTGCGGAGATAAAATCTGGAGCAATAGGAGACCACAGAAAAGGTACCAACTGAATGGCAGAAACAAGGTCACTTTGTCAGGGAAGCTATTTCACTGTTACAGAATCCATCTTGGCTTTACTTCACCATTGTGCTGAGGCAATGAGGAGAACCGGTCTCAAAATAATTTCTTACTCTACGATCTAATGTCTGGCTTTGGTACAGCAGTACCCGCAGCACCACATCAGGCATTCAGTGAAATACTTTGTCTTGCAGGAAATATCCAAAATACATGAGTCTCCTGTTCTCCTGAAAAAGCAATATGACTTCTATCCTTCTATTACTACCAGTCTAACAGTGTATACTAGGTTGCTTCTCCTTCCTATAGGGAGGGAGGGCCTTCAGAGCAGGATTTCTCTGCTCTACACACTATCGACATTTATATACATTTATATATATATATAAACATATATTTATGGGGTGGTCCTCTGCATTGTAGGATGTTTAGCAGCTCTAGATGCCCCCACCCTGATGCAAAAATACAAAATTACTCCAGACACTTCCAAAAGTCCCCTGGGGGGCAGAGGGACAAAATCTCTACTGGATAAGAACCACTGCTCTAAAGTATTGGGTGGGGGGAATCCCAATTTTTGTGTGTGTGAAATGGATACCACTACCAAGTATCCTAAACTTCCCCCAAGTCCTTGTGTGCAGCTGGAACTTCCCACAGTTGTTCACAACAAAGACCCTAATACAGCAGCTGTTCTGTAGCTTTCCCACTTGTCCTCCACTGCCCAATATCTTTTGCCACTCTACACACCAAAGTTTTTGAGCTCTTCATTAGACTTCCAAGAGGGAGTCCATTCTCCAGGTTTTAATGACAACCAATCTTGAGCAATTTCCGACACATCTAGTGCCAAATTTGGGGAAGACTCCCATGGCATATCATGGCATCACATTCAAAAGTCGTTTCCCAGGATGGTGAGCCAAGGAGATGTATCAAAACATGCATCTTCCATTCCTCCTCCTTCAGAGCGAATTCCCTATGGACTCAGCTGAGCCCACTTCAAGACCTCTGCTGCTACTGAGCTAGGGTCAGACTAAGAGTCTTAAGTCTGGAGTCTCAAAAAGGTATATCATCTTTTTTAAATCATAAAGCTAGCAGATGGGAGAACGTGGGTTCATCTACCTCCAAATGCACATACTATTTCCTTCACCACCACACAATGCATTCCTTCAGGAAAAATAGAATCGGGAACACCATGAAGGGCATTCCACATTTTCCCCTAACCCTCCTCCCACAACAGCGCACACACAGACATGACTGTATGCCTACACACCAAATCAGCAAACGGTGATACTCATCTAAAAACCATATAATGGTTGCCAAGTGGCAATTACACCCTTATTTAATCCTTACAGTAACCCAGCAGCAAATACTCTTTATTCCTTTTAATTGGCAGCTTTCAGAGCTATTTATTTTCCATCCACCTTATTCCCACTTTCTGTTTAGAGTCGCTGGAAGAAAAGCTTCAGACACTGGTCAGTAGCCCCTCACTCAGGCCTGAGCGGTGGGAGCTGCAGCCCAGGCCTCAGCAGGGAACCAACGGCCAGTAGCGCCCACAGGGCGCCCGTGTGCCTTCAGACCCCGCATCACCTCCGGCTGAGCGGCCGTGAACTCTGGACCTGGGCTGTGCATTCGGCCTGAAATTCGTCCTTGCTCTCGGCCTTTCCAGCAGCAGCCGGCTCTTCCAGGTCATTCCCAGCAGCAGCCGGGTCTTTCCTGTCAGTCTCCTCAGGATCTCTGAGGAAGCAGAGAACTCATGTGACCTCCCGCGAGAGCTCATGGGAGCCAGGACCGCACATGCGCAGAACTTCCCAGCCCGCGTCTGCCTCCTCCGGCCCATCTGGTTAGGTCCCTGTGGTTGCACAGGATGGCCGTGTCCACATCGGTGGGGGACAGTCTGTCACATTCAATGACAGTGGGCAGGTTAACATGAGATGGCTCTGGAGAGACTGGTGGGTGAGTATTGGGAGCAGGAGCCACCAGAACTCCTGGCCCTGGAAGGCTGCCTGGATCTGGTTATGGAAGGTTCCAGGAATGAAGCAGCCAGCACCAGGGGTGGCTCCAGGGGCTGCAGCACACTTCAGCACAGCCTGCTGGCCAGTGTTTCTAGAGGACGTGCCATGACACCACCGGGTTTTCAATGGCAGCAATGGCACAAGCTGCCTGCAGAGCTTCTCCTAGGCTCTCTTAACATTTATGGCGTAGATGCCATTTTCATTTTGTAGATGCACCGATCCATTTGAAAGTCAGCGTTGGTGCCATCTAAGTGGATTCCTGCTGCAAGAAATCTAAGGAGACTCCCTCCTTCACTTGTAGGACATCAAGGGCTCCAGAGAAGTCATGATGAAAACTCAGAACAACTCTGTATGGACCCCGCTCTGGGGATAATGAAGAAAGGCTCTTTATTACTATTTAAAGGTTGAGTAAATGGATGCACAGAGAGGTTTGTGACTTGACCAAGATCACACAGATACTATGAAGCAGGACTGGACAAGTTCTAGAATACTTTAATTACCTGCTAGTCCTTTGGACAGAAAGAAATGAGAGTTTGGTATTAACCAACCAACCAGAGTTGTCCAAAGTAACAGAACCAATAGACAGAGGACAGATATGTGGAGAGAAAGGAAAAAGAGGAAGAGGGCAGCAGATTTAGTTTACGTTATTGTCCATGCAATTATGGAAGCTAGCAAATTAAAAATGTGTAAGGCATGTCAGTGGGTTGGAAATTAAGGATGAGGTTGCGTGCAGTCTTGCCACTGGAAACTGTAGGGCAGGCCAGCAGTCTGGAAACTCAGGCAGAATTTCTATGTTGGAATTTTGACACAAATTTCTTTTTCTTTGGGAAACATATCTTTGCCCTTGCAGCCTTCAGATTGGAGGGAGAATGATCTGCTTTTACTGAAAATCTGATTTAAACATTAGTACATCTAAATACTACCTTCACAGCAACACCCACACTAGCGTTTCACCAAACCCTAGTGTGCTAGTCTAGACAGGGCACAACAACCTATTCAAGTTGACACTTAAAATTAACTATCATCACCACAAGAATCAAGAATAAGGTAGCAAGCAGTGTTGTTCTTAGTATTCAGTGAATGCTCAAAGGGAAGCTGGCCTTTTCCATTCCAGCAGGAAGGAGGCGCTGTGCTCAATGCATCAAAAACAAGAACAAAGAACAAAGCCAAAGAAAGGCACAGAGAAGATTAGCACAAAATCTGGAAGGAATGTACTGAAAGCCTGAAGCACACAGAAAAGGAAGGCAAACGGGAAATGATGCCCCTGGGCAGTGACAGCCCAAGATGCTGCAGGAAGGAGCAAAACAGTCTGGCTTCCTACCTTGAAATCCATGCTTGCAAATTAGATTTCACTTGTTTAAGGTAAATCTCCACGTTAACAGATAAGGTGTGGCACAGCCTGGAAATAATGTGGTTTTAAAGAGCTCTGAAAACCTTCTTCCCACCTAAAACTGTTCGGTGATCCCAAATGGCTTTTAAGGGTGTTCATTGAAGGTAAGCACATGAAAATACATGCTGAGCTCTTGCAAATGTTCCATCTAGAGACAAGGCATGTGGGGACTGAGCACAAGTTAAGGAGCTTCCTTTGCAAGAGGGATTTCCACTGCCTACAATCCCTTCTAGTGCTGTCTGCATCCCTGGCTTGGTTTCAGAGATTTTATGTTGTTGAGGTTTTTTTGGTTTTCTTTAATATGTTTTCTCCCTAATAAAAATGATTAGTGGAGAGAGGTCCTGAGTACTGCAAAAATACATTGTAGGATGTTGTGTATTAAAAACTGTCTTGGGATCCAGGTGTCAGTTTCTTCTTACAACTCAGCTCAGAGTTAGTTCCAATTCTCTTTGCTATGTTCAGACTGGCCTCTGGAGAGCAAAATCCCATGTGTAGTGGTTTTGCGAAATGCTTAAGTGCTACAAGGGGGGAAAAAAAACATAAAAGGAGATGATTCAGTTGTTCAAGAGAGAGATCATAGTTCCAAAATATATTCCCATTTCTCTTCCTCCGCTATCTGACTTTGGGCACTTAACTACCTATGCCTCAGTTTATCTACCAGCAATATTCAACATTTGTCCGCCTTCTTCCTACCTAATAAGTAATAAACCAGGTTGCTGGAACACTTTGTAATCTTAAAAGAATATAAATCGAACACAGCAAAATATAGAAACCATCAATATCATCACCTTAGGTCAAAAGCAAGATTTAAATTCCAGGCTTCAGTGATGAAAGGCCAGTAGGTGGAAATGATGTCAGTTGGCCCACAGCTCTTGTCTCCATGCTTAACACGTTCGCCTTCAGATCACCGAGTCTTTAGTGAAAGACGCACATTACAGTAGCATTGTTATAATAGCAGATTGACAAAAATGGAGACAGATGGCTGCTCAGTGGCAGGTTTTTAAAATGAATTTATTGTTTATGAAATGTGCTAGATTGATGGTGCCAGTGACTGAGTCTGCCACTTAAAAGGAGAGATCGAGGGGGACAAGGACAATGACCTGGGCAGCCTGTCCATAATCCCCCTGACCCAATCCCAGGCAGGAGGCTTGGGCAAGCTGCCAAGTCTCCAAAAGAGAAACAGTATTTGGACTCCTGGCGACACTCACTGTGGATGGAACAAGAGAACAGATGCAGCCCCGTGCATCCCTCACAACGGTGGAGAAAATGCCAGTGAGTGCCAGTTGTGTGAGGATGGGAGAGGGATCAGGCTCTTACTGTCTTGTGTTCATTTCTTGGGAAAGAGCATGGGGCAGGGGTTGAGATAATGCATTCCCCAAAATGGAAGCACCAACTGAATCCGTGATGTACATAGTCATTACAGCATAACGCTTAAAGGGCTGGTAACTGTTCTCATCAAATGTCCCAAGGTTTGACAAGCCTTCCAAACACCATTTCTTCCAATTCCACATATTCTTTATTTAGTCCTCCCAGGCTTCAGTGAGTTTATGATGTCCTTCTTTCATCACGTCAGAGGATTTCTGCCAACCCCAAATGGCTGCATTCTGTTTTCTCAGCTGTTTCCTTGAAGGAGGCTCAGGTTTCAGTAAAACACTCCAGGATGGTACTCTCCTCCTTGGCACTTCTGAGGCACCTCTAGCACCTTTTGTCAGGCACAGTGAGTCAGTGACATAAAGAAAAATCACCTCCCTATGAAAGTGACTATAAAGCAAGGGAAGCTAGGTCCTACAAGTGCCAACTGGCTGAGAACATCCACAGTGTTCCCTCTACTGGTTGACCTATTCTACTGTCCATTCACTGATTACACACAAGGTTCCGGACCATACTGGATTTGTATATGGTACCATGAAAGTATTCATAGGATAAGCCACACTGAATGTGTCAGTGTTGAACTGTAACCTTAAAAAACATTCTAGTTTGATACTCAAGACAACAGCAATCCTAGTAAAGCATGTAGGCCATGCACTCTGACCACTCCTGGGAAGTCCTGAATACCTACCCCCCCCCCATAGTCTCCGTCTGGAGGGGCCGGCAGTATATGGGGCACTATCCCTGATGCGGCCTAGGACAAGCTCTCTGCACACTGGGCTGGGCCTCTGCTGGATGTGGCCAGCCAATCCAGTTAGACCCTTCCTGAAAAACTGATAAGTGAGATATACAGAGAGAGCCATCAGGAAGGAAGGACTCCAGAAGCTGAGAGATATCCCAAGACCAGGCACCGAGCAGAAGCTATGAAATTGGAGGAGAACAAGAAGTCAATCAATGGGACAGCAGAGGCAGGCCAAACTTGCTGTCACCACAGTGATGAAGCAGATCCAGGAAGAACCTCTCCTGCTCTCCTGAGTAACCTGGCATGAGGTCTTGCTCCATGGCTAATGAACTGGTTTCCAGTCTCCTTGCCTTTCCCTGTGTACTTTCTACTTCTTAACTGACTTAACCTCAGTATGTTCCTGTCGCTTGCATCTCACTAGAGGTGTTACCCCACTATAGCCCGGGTCAACTAAATGTGAGGGTCAGTGTACCCACCTTGATGTGGATTCATAATAGCTACCTTTAGTGCCATGGTGGCCTGTGGTTAGAGAAAGATTTACTTATGCACTTCTTAATTCAGGCATCCAAGAGTCCTGAATGTCTATTATGTGCCAAGCAATGTACCAGTCACTTAAGATACAAAGGAAAATTAGAAATAGACCTCAAGGGGTGCCTGGATGGCTCGGTAGGTTAAGTGGCTGCCTTTCACTCAGATCAGGATCCCAGGGTCCTGGGATCAAGCCCCGCATAGGGCTCCAGCCCCACACTGGGCTCCTTGCTCAGAGGAGAGCCTGCTCTTCGCTCTCCCTCTGCCTGCTGCCCTGCCTACTTGTGCTATCTCTCTGTCAAATAAATAAATAAAATCTTAAAAAAAAAAAAAAGAAAAGAAAAGAAATGGCCCTCAATCTCAAGAATATTCCCAGAACTTGAACTAAGTCCATGGTTTTCTGATTATCTGGCAGCTTGCCCAATCAGAGGTGTCCCATCCTCATGGCTCTGGTTAGAGATTATGGGATGAACTCCACTGTTAAAGAAACACCACCACTGCCAATGAACCAACAGGAGTGGAAAAGGGTTTAGCTGTACAGACAGCTAAGAAGAGAAAATAAGAGTTAAACGTCTAAAGCCAATGGCTGAAAGGTTAGCTCTTCAACTTGCATCCCAATGAAAATAAAGGATCACCAGAAAAAAGATGAAAGCACTAAAACAGCGCAGGAACACTTGTGAATGGTATGTTTGTGATACAAATGCAATTCCAACCTGCCCAGGTTTGGTCAGCAGGTAGGAGAAGGAGAGCAATGCAGGTTCCTATTGAGATTCGGAGGAAGCCTAGGTCAAAAGAAAAATACAAAGTGACTGCTTTCCCCTGGGAATATTCCAAGGGAGGAAAGAGCTGCTGCTAACCCCCCAAAAATGCTTTTCTGTAAATTAGAACAAGATGTCTCCTCTGGGCTGACAAAGCCCCACACCAGCGCTTCTGCCTCAGTAAGCAGAGTGTAGGATGCATTTCTACCTTCATTTCTCTTCCTGGCAAGCTATCCTTGTGCAGTTAACAACCTACAAACCTTTACATGGCAGAAAGAAGAGAGGAAGCTGAGAAAGAGACAACGAGGGTTAAGGGACTCGTGCAGAGAGAAACCAAGCTTAGAAACAGAGAATGAAATAGAGAAGGAAGGATGAAAAAAGAAGGTAAGAGAAGAAAAGGAAGAAAAAGAAGGGAAAGGAAGATGAAGAGACACTTCCAAGAAAAAGCAAGAGAGAGAGAGACAGGCAGACAGAGGAAGGGGGGCCACTTGTTTCTCCATGACCAGTTAAGTCTTGGTAGTGATGGAGAACTCAGTTTAAATCAACAGGCCTGTCTTCAGAACTGACCTGTGAAACACTGTGTTTGAGTCCTGGAAATAAGTCTGGGTGACCAGCTTCCTGTCCCAAGGGGCCTACTGCTGCCTGGGGAGAGCACAAAATAAAAGAAAATCCCAACAGAACCCTTGCCTGCAAGGCACATATTACTGAGATGTACAGTTGCTGGTGACTTCATTAAAATGCCAGCTGTCTCATCAGGCATTTTTAAGCATCCCAGCTCTCTGTTAAAAACAAACAACAGTTGATCTGACCTAACCCCCTCCGCTTACAACACCACAAAAAAATTCTCTCTCACCTACCCCCCATCTGCTATGTATGGCCTGATTTGGGAGAGTCCTTTAACAGTCTGGGGAGAATCTCCTTATAGAACATGACATTTCCTAGATCAGCACCTAGATTACCAATTTAGAATTTCCAAGCAGCTGGAACTTAGAGACATTTTTTAAGATTCTCCAAAAACACCTTAAAATAGCCCTGGACATTGTCAGTTTAGTTCCTTAACTGAGGAAATACCTTACAGCCAACCTAGAGCTAAGCCCTATGCACATGAGCCCAGAATCCAAAGATGTTTGCAGGAACAACAGAGACACCAAGAAAAGAAGAAGGTGTGCTAAAAATAAAACCCACCTGCTACATGTTTTCATCACAGCTAGTGCCCCAAAGGTCATGTGCTCATTTTTTGGGTTCTTTCAAACATATATTCATAAGTCCAGGCCTGAATCAGACTGCAGATACTGCAGTGATGAAGAATGAGGAAAATCCTGCCCTCCAGGAACTTACAGTCCCATTACACAAAGAATGACATGATTAATGATTCAGTGTGCGCTATGACATAGTAACTGCAAGTGTAACTGAGCTCAAGTACAGGCTCTAGGCAGGGGTGTAACTGGAGTATCTGAGATAGGAGGACAGGAAGAGGAGTTAGCCAAAGAGTTAGGAGAGAGCAGACCAGAAAGAGGGAACAGCAAGGAAGAACGCCTTTTAGCCAGAGGGCTCCCACCCAGATCATGAGGCGCACTGGGGAAGACTTAGGGGTTAAGTCATCGGGCTCTGGAAGGCCAGGTTAAAGATAACTTCTGTTTACTTTCTTTTAGACTGAGGCATGGTTTTTTTCTTTGTCTTAGTTGTCTAGAAATATTGGAAAGAAACACCTGATCTCTAGTGTGTGAGCTGGCTGCAATATGTAGGTCCATCTAGAAATGTCAACTTAAAGAACTGAACTCTTGAGTTCCAAACCACAGGATGACAAGGCTCCAGTAGCCCTCTCTACTTCCCAGCTCCAAACAGAAGAGCTGTACCACCCAAGAGACCCCTTTGCTTCTCTTGGCAACAGTTTACATGGCTCCCAGCATCTTCCATTCACTTGAGCTTCTTGACAGCTCTCCCAGGGCTGCCCTGCTTCTTCAGACCACAACCTCGTCCGTCCCTTCTAAGAAGGTTAAATAGCACAAATGGCTTTATTATATCCTTTCTGGGTCTACATGCTTGCCATGTAATCATTTTAATTCCTTTCCCATTCATTAGAAAAGAGGAATGCTAGGAGAGGAGAATCCCAGAATTCATAAAAGTTTGTGTAATAGCCTTTTAAAAAGTATTTCAATTCTTTTCACTTCTCTTTCTCTAGTCAGATTCAGCTTACGGCACACAATGGAGGGAGATGAGGTGTTGCTCTAACATTTACAATATGCAGTTTTGCAGCCAGCATAAGAAAAGGCAGGAATATTTCTTAAACTGCTGGAATTTCAGGTACGGTGTAGTCCAGAGATGGGAGATGAGTTCTGCCCTGGATTTCAATTCTGTTTAATTGCCAGTGGTGCCTGGGAGCAGACCGTTGATTCTGAGACTGCACCAGTCTCAGCAGGCAGGTCTGTGTGGTCAGCCCATGACAGGACATGGGAGTAGTGAGTCACAGCAAATGTGCCATACATTTCCCATCCCTTGCAGAGTGCTTAAGAGAGTTCATTAGCTTTTAAGTTTGACAGCCTCTAGTTGAATTCTGGCTTACCTACTTACCAGGTTATGATCTTGAAATTAAAAGAAGGCCATAGAAGGTCAAACATTAGATCTTCAGGACCTCATCAGATTAAGTTACTACCATCTGCTCTGACCAGGGGAAAATTTTCCCAATTCTCACTATCCTCTGCATATAAACATAGTCACCCAAACAGTAATAACTCATATTTGATTTGCTTGTGGCCCCTCTTCTGCTGCAGGATCACCTGCCCTTTGGAAAGTCTTTGCATCTCGAGTCTTTCCATAGGTCTCCATAAGGTAGCTCTGTTCCTGCTAGTGTCATTGGTCTGCCAGAAGTATCTCATTTCCCACCAGACTTTGTGAAGGCTAAACAGTCCCCACCAGTTCCACTATTTGTCTCAGAAGTGCAGTGGGTACCATTGTTCCTCTGTAACACTTTTCAGTACTAAGCTGTGCTGAGATGTGCAGTGAAATGAGCACACTAGATAGAAGTTTAAGGATGACCCACCATGATCATCACCTTTGCAGCCCTTCCCTTTTGAGTGTGTGTGGAATCTTCAGACATGATGAGATGTCACTCCTATGATTGTTACCTTATACGGCAAAGGAAAGGTTATCCAGGTAATCCTAATTAAACCTACTGAACCCTTTAAAAAGCAGACAGTTTTCTCCAGCTCATGGCACAGGGAGAAGTGAGGGAGAGATGAAGCATGAGAAGGACTGGTTATAGTGTTGCTGGCTTGAAGATGGAGGGACATCAGAGATAGAAGTGTGGGTACCCTCTAGAAACTAAAAGTGGCCCCTCTCTAACAGCCAGACAGATAACAAGGACCTCAGACCTTCAACCACAAGGAACTGAATTTGGTCATCAACCTGAATGAACTTGGAAACAGATTCTTCCCCAGAGCCCAGGTAAGAGCCCAGACTAGTCAAGACACCTTGACTTCAGCATTGTGAGACCCTAAGCATAGAACCCAGCCATGCCTGCCTGGACATCTGACCTACGGAAATCTGAGATTATAAATGAATGTTGTTTTAAGCTGCTAAGTTTTAGTACTAGATTACAAAGAAATAAAAAACTAATACATGGCAAAAAGGAAGAAACGGTTCTCTCTATTCAGTGACCCCACAGCAGTGTTCTTTGGCATCCATAATTTACAGTTCAGGGAAATGAATCTTCCTGATTTCCAAGGATCAGACAGGTATCCAATGGGTACTGGGTCTAAAGATAGTCATTATTCAGTCTTCAGAATTACCCTTCTCAGCTACTGCTTAAAACTCAGCAGGTTGTTTGTTTGTTTGTTTTAGATTTTATTTATTTATCTGAGAGAGAGAGAACGTGCACGCATGCACGAGAAGGGGAAGGGACAGAGGGAGAGAGAGAAGCAGACTCTCTGTTGAGCAGAGAGCCCAACATGGAGCTTGATCCCAGGACCCTGGGATCATGACCTGAACTGAAGGCAGACATTTGACAGACTAAGCCACCCAGGCACCCCAAATTCTGCAGGTCTGAGGCTTCCCAATTCCATGATGCAGAAATGTACAGGTCATTTCTATTCATTCACGACATTAAGAGTCAGGTGTTTAACCAAATAACCACCCAAGCACCCCTGAACTGTTTTTAGCTGTATAAAAGATTTTTTAAAAAGATTTACTTATTTGAGAGAGAAAGAGAGAGGGCATGCACAAGCAGGGGGGGGGGGGCAAATGGAGCTGGAGAAAAAGGCTCTCCACTGAGCAGGCAGCCCAACATGGGGCTTGAACCCAGGACCTGGGATCATGACCTGAGCCAAAGGCAGATGCTTAACTGACTGAGCCATCCAGGCACCTCTAAAAGATTTTCTTTTATTTACACTTATTTATAAAATGGCTACATGCAGAAATCTTATGTGATTTTCATATCCAGAAAACTCCACGACTTGTTCTCTGCTCATGTACAAAAGCAGTGATTAGGTTGAAATGCTATAGAAGCTGGTAAATAATTGTTTGGACCAGTTCTTTAACTGGGACTTAGGATGTCTTAGAACTTGGTTCCAGATTTCATACTCCTACTGAGATTTAACATCATACTCATGAGCTGGGCAAAAATGTATAAATCCCCTGGAATTAGGGGCTGGGGAACCAATGCCATATTTCCTGCCCTTTCATGTTAAACAAGGATACATACAGGCTGGTTGCTAGGTCAGGGATCTTTACTGCTTCAAAGATTTTGCCTCTCCTGAGTTTTTGCCTCCCAGCACAAACTTGGTTGTGTCTAGAATTCCATTTCCCAAAGCAGGGATCTGAAGTTAAGCCTGGACATCACAACCACTGGGCTTGCACAATGTGTGGGTGGCAACTGGAGAACTCATGGAACAGAACTGATAGCATGAGGTATTTCCTGGGAAAGAACTTAAGCCACAGTCACTGCTGGAGTTCAGATACAGACATGTATTTTTCTCAACTCTTTTCTTTCCTTCACGTTCCATATCTAACTCATCCACAAATCTTGTCAACACCACCTTCTAAAAAATCCATAATCTAGCAGCTTCTCAATGTTCCCGTCACTGCCTCCCTAGCAAACCCCCCTCACCTCTCAGTCTACTGGCTCACTAAGCGCTCTTCTCTCCCCTCTGGCTCCTCTGCCACAGAAATGCATATCAGATTATGACTCCTCTGTTTAAATCCCTCCAAATGGGGCGCCTGGATGGCTCGGTTATTAAGTAACTGTCTTTGGCTAAGGTCGTGATCCAGGGTCCTGGAATTCAGCCCCGAATCGAGCCCTGCACATCGAGCTCCCTGCTCCATGGGGGAGCATGCTTCTCCTTCTCCCACTCTTCCTGCTTGTGTTCCCTCTCTTGCCATGTCTCTGTCAAATGAATGAATAAAATCTTAAAAAAATAAAATAAAATAAGGGGTGCGTGGTTGGCTCAGTGGGTTAAGCCACTGCCTTTGGCTCAGGTTACGAAGATCTCAGGGTCCTGGGATTAGGGCTCTGCTCAGCAGGGAGCCTGCTTTCCCCCTCTCTCTGCCTGCCTCTCTGCCTACTTGTGATCTTGCTCTCTCTGTCAAATAAATAAATAGATAAATAAAAATCTTCTAAAAATAAATAAATAAATCCCTCTAACCTTTTCCATCTCACTCAGGGCAAAATTCAAAGTTCTTCAGTGGTTTCTAGGGCCCTCCATGATCTAGCTCCTGATATTTCACTGACCGCATTTCCTCATGATCCTTGCTCGCTCCTCTCCAGCAATGTCAGTCCTTAGGCTTACCAAGCACTCCCCACCTCAGCACCTGCACACCTAGAATCCCTTCCGCTTGCAGTGCTCTTCCCCCACATATCTGTGTGGCTCCCTCTGTAACTGCTCAAATGGCTCCCATCAGGTCACTGCGGACCACTGTGTATAAAATGCTTTCTCCACTCTGGGGTTGCTCTCAATCCCTACATCTTCTATTTTTCTTCACAAACTTGGTCACATGCATGTATAGGAGCATGATATCCATGCTCAGCAGGGAGTCTCAGGTTTCTCTCTCCTTCTGACCCTCCCCCTACTCTCTCTCTAAAATAAATCTTAAAAAAAAAAAAAAAAGTTCGGGTAAGATGGTGTATACCCATTCTCCTGACACCTCTCTACTAAGCACAAGTATAAAACCTGAAGATCGGGGGCGCCTGGGTGGCTCAGTGGGTTAAGCCGCTGCCTCGGCTCAGGTCATGATCTCGGGGTCCTAGGATCGAGTCCCGCATCGGGCTCTCTGCTTAGCGGGGAGCCTGCTTCCCTCTCTCTCTCTCTGCCTGCCTCTCCATCTACTTGTGATTTCTCTCTGTCAAAAAAAAAAAATAAAATAAAATAAAACCTGAAGATCGTATAAGACACACCAAGGAGAGCAAAATGTGTTAAGAAGGAGGCTAGCTGATTTGAGAACCCAGGACCTGAGGCACAGCACAGTGATAAGGCATCTTGCATTCCCCCCAACCCAAAAGAGGAAGGCCACCCTTCCTCTGCGGGTTCCCACAGAACCCCAATCTCCAACCTAGCAAGAGAAGGCCTCCCAGGATATTCCTCCCTGGAAAAGACCAGGAGACCCTCTGACAACTGGAGGCCCACCAGAAATGACCAGGAGGCACTCTTCTTCCTCGCAGGCCTCAACTCTCCTTTTCCACCAAGAGGTATCAAGAGATACCAAAGGGCTAACAGGAAAGGGCCAGCTACAACAGGTAGACAGTCCTATAGCCTCTCACAGTCTGAAACACTTTTCCCCCACCGGGGGACAAATGCGGTGGGAGAGGGAAGAGAGAAAGAGCAGTCCCAGTCCCAGCAACCAAGCTGATGGAAATAACATGAAAAAGGCTCATAAAAACTAAAGAACTAAAACTTTAGTTCATAAATGATCCTGGTATTTTCGCAGCTACAGATTAATAGGATAAACTGGCATATATGGCAGGATTGAGCTGTGGAGCTAATAAAAAGGTCTCTGTAAAAGATTTTATCTAGAAATTGAGATGCCCAGGTAGGGTTGCCAGCAGAAAACCCTTAACCTTACCTTTATATTTTAAACACAGGCAGATTGAGGTTAAAATGAAATACACAATTTTATTGGAATACAGGAGCAAGAAGGAGACATTGGTCTGTATAAAGCTCTAAACTAAAATTTGATTTTCAGCTAAGGTGCTTTGGGGGAATACACATAAAAAAAAGGTTTCAAATAAAACTGAAATATGCTTTTGAGTGACAGTTCAGAGTAGCAGACCCCCTAACTACGTAAAAAAGGCCTTACCCTTACAAGCCAAATTTAAATAAGAAAACAGACCATTTCATTAAGGAATGCAGAATTCAGGGTTCTGGGGATATCAGGGAAGTTTTTAGCCAAAAATGATCACTGAAAAACTTTGGGAGGTTCCCAAATCATCCATATCTGAAGCAATAAACTAAATAAGTTCTGCAGTTTCCTTAAACTTAGCTAGAGAAAAAAGAGGGGTCATGGGGGTAGTTCATCAACATTTGAAAGATAACAGAAGCCAAGTGCTACTGACTGTTTGTGCCCCAGACCCCAAATTCCTATGTTGAAATCCTAACCCCCAATTTGAAGGTAATGCCTTTGGAAGGTGGAGCCCTCATGATGGGATTAACGCCCTTATGAAGCCAACCCCTGACTGTTCTCTTGCCCCTTCCACTCATGAGGTTGTAGCAAGAAGACAGCCATCTATGAACCAAGAAGGGAGTTCTCACCAGACACAGTATGTGTCAGCACCTTGATCTTTCCAGTCTCTAGAACTGTGAGAAATAAATGTTTGTTGTTCAAGCCTCCCAGTCTATGGTATTTTTGTCATAGCAACCCAATCTGGACATAGTCCAGCCCATCTGGACTAAGGCGTCAGATAATTCAAGAATGTGAAATGTAACATCTCATATGGAGATGCTGTACAATCAGTCAAGCAATGGAATCATCCTTCTTTAGCACTCCACAAATGACCCATTCTATAAGTAACAGGGGAAAATTGGTTCTTATCAGAGTTTTCAAGAAGAGAATTCCTATAATATTAGTCATATTTTTTTATACTTTTGCACTTTTCCTTTGAGTTCCATCAGGTACTTTTAAAAACAAAATATTTAACTAATAGACTCTGGCTGGATTCATTCCTTTCATAATGAAAAAGACAAAAAATCTATTCTACTTCTGTAAAGAACCGATTCAATCACTAGTACTCTGTGCCAACTGCTGAAAAGACAACTGGAAACTGCTGCCAACTACTGAAAAGACAACCGGAGCCAGGAAGCACATTGCTCCCTGGAACATCATGAAGATGCTCAGTATTCCCTCTCCAGCAACCTCTTAGGTGGATGCCTCCAGTGTCTTTGCCTTAATTTCTTGGTGTGAAACACAGGAACTAAATCTCTAAACTGTAAAGAATCTCTAGCTGTAAAGAATTTGTGATAAAGTTTAGATAATCCATTAGATTAAAGATGACCTTTACGATTATTTTTTAGTGACTCCTTTTCTTGATTATAAAAATAGTACATACCCCACATAAAAAATTTTTGAGGACACCTAGATGGCGCAGTTAAGGGGTTGCCTTTGGCTTGGGTCCTGATCCCAGGGTCCTGGGATGGAGTCCTACATCTGGCTTCTTACTCAGCAGGGAGCGTCTTACTCCCTCTGTCTGCTGTTCCCCCTCCTGGTGCTTACTCACTCACGCTCTCTCTGAGAAATAAAATCTTGGAGAAAAAAAAAAAGAAAGAAAGAAAAAACTTTTGAAAACACAAAGATGTATAAAGAAAAAATAACCCTTCAGATGTAATATACACTATGACTACAGTTAACAGTGCTATGTGGTGTATTCGAAAGTTAAGAGAATAGATACTAAGAGTTATTATAAAATTTTTTTCTTTTTTTATATCTATATGAGATAATGGGTATTAACTACATTTACTATGGTAACCAATTGGCAATATATAAAAATCATTATGCTGTAATACTTTAAACTTACATAGTTTTGTATGTCAATATATCTCAAACATGGGGAAAAAATCCATTAAAAAAAAAAAAACCCTTAATCTTCCGACTCAGAGTTAAGCAAATTAAAAACTGCTTTTCATCTTTCTAGCATTTTATCTCTGAAGATATGCCCTTTTTAAAAATTGAAATCATGCCATTTGAAAAGTAAAATACTGTTTTCTCCCTTGTGTTTTATTTTCCCGTATCACTAAATACTTTTCAAAACATTATTTTGAATCATCACATACTATTCTTATAGATGTACCATAAATTATTGTCCTTATCACTGGATAGTTTACAACCAATTTTCTCTATTAAGTGTTGTACTGAACATCCTTATATACAAATCTTTTTTCTACATCTCTAATAATTTGATTTGTTCACAAAATTGAAATTGCAGGGTAAAAGAATATAATTTGTTTAAAACCATGGGTTTTAACACACAACTTTTTTAGAAAGATACACTAAATTACATTCTAATCAGACATGTGTAGGAAAGTTTGCTTCACCAGATACTTGAGAGAACAGATTCTTAAAAAATTTGTGGTTAAACTTCTGCTTCCACAACTGGCTGACAAGACTATAAAAACCTTCTACCTGAGGATAACCAGAAAAGCTAGATAAAATGTATTAAAAGAAATCTTTTTAAAAACATGAGACCTGGGGCACCTGGGTGACTCAGTTGGTTGAGTGTGTAGCTCTTGGTTTTGGCTCTGGTCATGATCTCTGGGTCCTAGGATCAAGCACCCTATTGGGCTCTGTGCTCACAGGTGAGTACACTTATCTCCCTCTCCCTTGGTTCTTTCTCTGGATCTCTTCAATCAATCAATCTTTAAGGGGAGAAAAAAGAGATCTAGTGAGAAAATGAAATTTGCAGGGAAAAGATATGGAAGAAAATTTTTTAAATATAAAGTTAGGTTCATTTTTATAGTTACAGCTATTACTGACATTGAAAGTGAAAGTGTCAGCTATGAGCCTGTCAGCAGTCTCAAGCTGAGGGGTCAAAACTTGGAAATGACTAAGGAAGAGGGACTCTGATAAATATCCTAGGCTTTCAGGATTGGAAGCCTAAAAGGCCCACAGTTTAAGGGTGAACCAGAAATAGACCATACCTCACAAACACTTAAATCCAGCTTGATTGGATTAAGGTGATCAGTTCCTTAGCCTAAATGCCTTACAGAAGCAAAATAAATCCTCTCTGAAGGAAGACAGCATAATCCAGAGCCACAAATCATCTCTACCATTTTTCACACAAAATGTCTGACACTTAATAAAAATATGACTAAGTATGTAAGACTAGAAAGGAAAAAATGAGAGACAGACCATAAAAACAGAGCAACAACAAAAAAATCCAGAAACTGTAGATATCATAGACTGATAAGCTCATGAAACAAGATAAAAATTAAAATAAGAGGGGCGCCTGGGTGTCTCAGTGGGTTGAAGCCTCTGCCTTCGGCTCAGGTCATGATCCCAGGGTCCTGGGATCGAGCCCCGCATCGGGCTATCCGCTCCGCGGAGAGCCTGCTTCCTCCTCTCTCTCTTTCTACCAGCCTCTCTGCCTACTTGTGATCTCTGTCTGTCAAATAAATAAATAAAATCTTTAAAAAAATAAAATAAAATAAGAAAATATTTAAAAGGAACCAAATTAATATCCTATAATTTAAAAATATAATAAATGAAATTTGAAACTCAATAAATTAACAACCTAAAACAATCCAAACATCTATTAACAGATGATAAAATTTGGTACATTTACACATTATTCAGAAATAAAAAGAAGTACTGATACATGGAACAACATGGGTGAATCTTGACAACATTAAGCCAGCCACAAAAGACTGCATATTGTTAGATTCCATTTATATGAAAAGTACAGAACAGGCAAATCTATAAAGGCAAAAAGTAGATTAGTGGTTGCCTGGGGGTAGGCAAGATGGGAGATTATGAGATGCTATGAGCTAGGGAGCACAGGGTGTCTTTGGGGGTTATAAAAATGACCTAAAAGTGATTATGGTATTATTTATGAATCTCAAAGTATGTCCTAGAGGGGTAGGTATAATTGGGAGACTTCTCCAAAACCAAAAGAGCTGACAGGCTCCATTTCCTTCCCCCACCTCCCAGCCTGTTTATCTAGACAACTGCAGCACCCAGCACAGCACCAACACCACCCTCCACCTAACTGAGTAACAGTACACCCTGCCCTGCATTCTGCAGACCCAGCTCCTCTAGCCAGGCTTCAGCTCTGGGTCTCCTACAACAGACCCAGCAGAACTTGTCAACACAGTGTGCCCCACACCTGCCCTTTCTGTGGATGCGCCGACTCCAGCCTTGCAGTAGCAGTTTTCTAAAGCAGCTCAGGGTCCCCTCTCACACTAGACCTTCACAAACCTTGCTAACACCACATGCTCCCACATTCTCCTCAGACCTGCCCCCTCTAATATGGCCTTGGCCAAAGCCCATCCAAAGTGGCACCACAAGCCTAATACTGTGTAAGCAGCCCTAACAGGGGCAAGCACCACTCCACAGTGACTACTGCCCCATGGAGAGAAGACAACCACACACACCAGTTCAACAGTAGACCTAGCAGTAGGCTGAGGGCAGATACCTGGTGTGATTGAGACCCCATCCACCAAGGAAAATTTCTCAGGGGACAAGACAGGGAAAGTGCCCTGAAGCTCCAACTACAGCATCTCTGGCAAACACTTGGATGACTCAACTAAAGCCCAAAGCAACCCTAGGGTGGCCCACTAACAACACAGGGACCAAACCCTGCCCACAGCAGGCAAAGAGATCCATTACAGACAACTCGACTGAAGACAGAACATGGCTCAGCCCCAAGAGTAAGGTCAGATAACACATACAGGAGACACTCCTGAAGCTCCAGGTTCTGATGAACAGGAAACATTGCACTGCAGTTCATTACAGGGCCTCTTCTTCGTTAAGGCCACTGCTTTCAAGAGGAGGAGATTTAGCTGACTTCTCTATTACACAGAAAGAGACACAAAGACTTAGATAAAATGAGAAGATTCAGGGATATGGCCCAAATGAAAGAACAGAACAAAATCACACAACAGTCATATGCAAAACAGATAAGTAATATGCCCCATAGAGAATTTAAAGTAATGGTCATAAAAATACTCACTGGACTTGAGAAAAGAGTGGAGGACCTCAGTGAGATCTTTACCAAAGAGAAAGCAAACATAATCAGGAGAGATGAAGAACTCAGTAACTGAAATTAAAAATACACTAAATGCAATAAACAGATTAGAGGAAAAACAGATCAGTGACATGGAGGACAAAATAATGAAAAACAAAGCTGAACAGAAGAGGGAAAAAAATAATAAAAAATGAAAACAGAGTTAGAGCAGCCTACGACACCATCGAATGTAATAACATGAAAACTATAGAGATCCCAATAGGAGAACACAGGAAAAGGAACAGAAAATTTATTCAAAGAAATAATATCAGAAAATTTCCCAATTCTGGGTAAGGAAACAGAAACCTAGATCCAGGACCCACGAAGAACCCCCAACAAAATCAACCCAAGGAGGTACACAACCAAGACATATAGTAATTAAAATTCCAAAAAACTAATAGTGAAGAAAGACTTTTAAAAGCAGCAAAAGATAACAGTTACATACAAGGGAAACCCCATAAGCCTATTCAACTGATTTTTCAGCAGGCCAGAAAAAAGAGGCAATATATATTCAAAGTGCTAAAAGGAAAAACGCTGCAGCCAGCAATGGTCTATCCAGCAAGCCATCTCTCAGAATAGGAGAGATAAGAAGTTTCCCAAACAAAACTTAAAGGAATTCATAACCATTAAACCAGCCCTACAAGAATTATTAAGGCAAACTTTTTGAGAGGGAAGAAGGTAGGAGTAAGAAAAGTTAGGAAGCACAAAAGCAGTAAAAATAAATATTGCTGTAAAAAAAATAGTCAAGAAATTCACAAAAGGATGTTAAAGTATGAAACTTATACCTAAAATGTGTGGTAGAGAGGGAAGGAGTAAAGGATGGATTCACACTTAAATGACCCACTTAATATAGACTGCTATATACATATTATGTTATATACAAACCTAATGATAACCATAAATCAAAATCCAGTAATAATACATAATGCAAAAAATAAAGAGAAAAGAATCCAAGTACATGACCAAAGAAAGCAACCAAAGCATGAGAGGGAAGAGAAAGAGAAGAAAGGAACAGAGATGAACTACAAAAAAACCATAAAATAAACAACAAAATGTAAGTATATACCTACCAATAGTTACTTTGAATGTTAATGGACTAAACACTTGAATCAAAAGACACTGGGTACCAGAATGGATAAAAAGACAAGACCTATATATATGCTTGCTGCCTACAAAAGATTCAATTCAGACCTAAGACACATGATGAGTTAAAGTAAAAGGATGTAAAAGCATTTATAATATAAATGATAGTGGAAAAAAAAGTCAGGGTAGCATACTTATATATGAGAAAATAAACATTAAAACAGACTGTAACAAGAGACAAAGAAGGACACTATATAATCATAAAAGGAAGAATCCAATGAGAAGACATAACAACTGTAAATATTTATGCACCCAACAAGGGAGCACCCGAATACATTAAGCATCCAATAACAAATGTAAAGGAAGTAACCATTAGAAATACAATGACAGTAGGGACTTTAACACCACACTAACATCAACAGACAGATCATCCAAACAGAAAATCAACAAGGAAACAGTTCCAAATGAAATAATTGGACCAGACAGATCTGACAGACATATTCAAGACATTCTATCCTAAAGCAACAGAATACATATTTTTTTTTCAAGTGCACATGCAACATTTTCTAGAAGATCACATAGTAGGCCACAAAACAAATCTTGACAAATTCAAGAAGACTTAAGTCATACTATGCACCTATTCAGACCACATGCCATGAAACTAGAAATCAACCACAAGAAAAAATCTGGAAAGAACATAAACACATGGAAGTTAAGTAACATGCTACTAAACAATGGATGGGTCAACCAAAGAATGAAAGAGGAAATGAAAAAAATACATGGAAAGGTACCTAAGTGGCACAGGTGGTTAAGTGTCTGATTCTTGGTTTGAGCTCACGTTGTGATCTCAGGGTTGTGGGATCAAGCTCTGAGTCACGCTCCAAGTTCAGCTTAGAATCTACTTGGGATTCTCTCTGCCCTCTCCCTCTGCCCCTCCCCACCATGTGTTCTCTCTCTTAAAAATAAACAAATATTAAAAAAAAAAAACCATACAGACACAAATGGAAATCAAAATACAATGGTCCAAGACCTTTGGAACGCAGCAAAAGCTGTTCTAGGAGAAAAGTTTATAGCAATACAGGCCTACCTCAAGAAGCAAGAAAAGTTTTGGGGGTACTTGGATAGTTCAGTAAAGTGTCTGCCTTTGGCTCAGGTCTTGATCAGAGTTCCAGGATCTTGTCCCATGTTGGGCTCCCTGCTCAGTGGGGAGCCTTCTTACTGCCGCTCCTCCTGCTTGTGCTCTTTTGTGTTCACTCTTTCTTAAATAAATAAAATCTTAAAGAAGAAGAAGAAAAAGAAGAAGCTGGGAAAAAAGAACCCACAATAGAAGATATCAATGAAACCAGGAGATGGTTCTTTGAAAAGATCGACAAAATTGATAGAACTCTAGCACGCCTCTTTAAAAAGGTGGGGAGAGAGTACTCAAATAAACAAAATTACTAACAGAAGAAATAACTTCCAACACCACAGAAATACAAATAATTATAATAGAATATTATGAAAACCTCTATGCCAAAAAATTGGATAAATGCCAAAGAAATAAATTCCTAGAAACATAATATACCAAAACAATCACCAGGAGAGAAATTGAATCAGTAATCAAAAAACTCCCAAAAAACAAAAGTACAGAACCAGAGAAGTTCACAGATGAAGTCTATCAAACACTTATAGAAGAGCTAATACCTATTCTCCTCAAACAATTCCAAAAAAACACAAGGGGAAGAAAAACTTTCAAATTCATTCTATGAAGCCAGTATCACCCTGATGCCAAAATCAGATAAGGCCACCACAATTTAAAAAACAAAAAATTAAATAAAGAAAAAGAGAGAGAGAGAGAGAGAGAGAACTACAGGTCAGTACCTCTCATGACTATCGATGCAAAAATCCTCAACAAAATAGCAAACCAAATACAATTTATTTAAAAAATCATTCACCACATCAAAGTGGGATTTATTCCCTCCATGCAAGGGTGATTCAATATTCACCAAACAACATGATACCTCACACCAATTAAAAAAAAAAAAAAAAGATAAAAACCATATGATCATTTCAACAGATGAAACAGCAGAAAAAGCATCTGACAAAATACAACATCCATTCACAATAAAAACCCTCTGCAAAATAGGTCTAGAGAAAACATATCTCAACATTCCTTATATGAAAATCCACTTAAGATGATGCAAAGAAATCAAAATACATTCTATGCTCATGGGTTGGAAGAACCAAGACTGTTAAAATGTCCATACTACCCAAAGAATCTACAAATTTAATGAAATCCCTATCAAAATATCAACAACATTCTTCAGGAAACTAGAACAAGCAATCCTAAAATCTATAAGGAATCACAGAAGACCCCAAATAGTCAAAACAATCTTGAAAAACAAAACAAAACAAAAAGTTGGAGGTATCATAATTCCAGATAGCAGGTTATACTAAAGCTGTAGTAATCAAAACAGTATGGTACTGGCACAAAAAGACACACAGATCAATGGAATAGAATAGAAAGCCCACAAATAAACTTACTTTTAGGAGGAAAGAAAATATAATGGGAAAAAGACAACCTTTTCAACAATTAGTGCTGGGAGAAATAGACAGCTACATGCACAAGAATGAACCTGGACCCCTAGCTTATACCATATACCATTCAAATCCAATACAATCCATTAGAAATGGATTAAGGACCTAAATGTGAGACCTGAAACTATAAAAATCCTAGAAGAGACCACAGACAGTAATTTCGCCAACATCAGCTATAACAATTTCTTTCTAAATATATCTCCTGAGGCAAGCAAAATAAAAGCAAAAATAAACCACTAGGACTAAAAATAAAAAGCTTCTACAAAGCAAAGCAAACAATCAAGAAAAAAAGACAAACTACTAAATGGGAGAAGATATTTGCAAATGACATCTCTGATAAAGGGTTAGTATCTAAAATGTATAAAAAACTGATGCAACTCAATACCCCAAAAGAAATAATAAAATTAAAATATTGGCAGAAGACATGAGCAGACATTTTTCCAAGGAAGACATCCAGATGGCCAACAGATACATGAAAAGATGCTCAACATCACCAATCATCAGGGAAATGCAAATCTAAACTACACTGTGATATCACCTCTCACCTGTCAGAATGACTAAAATCAAAAACAAGACTTAAACAAATAACAAGATAAATAAAAACAATAAACAAGTACTGGTGAAGATGTGGATAAAAAGAAACCCTCTTCCACTGTTGGTGGAAATGCAAATTGGTGCAGCCATTATGGAAAACAGTATGGAGGGTCCTCAAAAAAGTTAAAAATAAAACTGTCCTATATTACTTGTATTTACGGCAAAAATACCAAAAAACAAACAAGCAAAAAAACAAAAAAGCTTCACTAATTCAAAAGTATACATGCACCCCTATGTTTATAGCAGTATTATTTATAATAGCCAAATTACAGAAGCAGCCCAAATGTCCATCAATTGATGAATGGATTTTAAAAAATGGTGCATATATATATATATATATATATATATATACACACAATGGAATATTATTCAGCCATGAAATAGAATGAAATCATTTCAGTTGCAACAACATGAATAGAGCTAAATGCTAAGTGAAATAAACCATTCAGAGAAAAACAAATACCATATGTTCTCACTCATATGTGGAATTTAAGAAACAAAACAAATGAGCAAAGGAAGAAAGAGAGAGAGACAAACCACAGACCCTTAACTATAGAGAGCAAACTGATGGCTACCAGAGGGGAGTGGAGGCAGGGGGGAAGGAATGGGATTAAAGAGTACACTTACCAAGGTAAGAAATAAAATGAAAAAAAAAAAAAAGAATAAAATGTATTAACTGAACAAAAAGGGGTAAAAAGATGGAAAATACAGATAGATAGCTAAAGAATTATATGGAATTTGGTGAAAAGTCTAACATACCTATAATTGGGAGTTTCAGAGGGAGAAAATAGAGCAAAAGTAATAATAGGAAAAATAAAGATCTTGATGTCCAAAATGGGAAAATAATTACCATGAATGTTCCTTCAAAACAGACAAAAAGGTAAGTATTATGCCACAAATTTGAAGGGATTTGGGACAGGTCCCCCAGAATGTGCCACTTTGGCATGCATATTATTTTAAGCTAAATTAAAGACTGTTGAGACCCTGGGGGCTCAAGAGAAACTTCTGCCTCTCCCTTAACTACATAGAAGAATCTAAAATGAAGGGTCTTTCCAGAATAAGAGTTACCACAAAGAAAAATTTTATCTGCATGACCCATCTGTATGCCAGGGCAAACAGCTAACTGCCAAACATCTGCTCTTCTTTTTACCATCCTGTGAATTGCATTCCTTTCCTCTGAAGTCCCAGACCCCCACTCCCTTCTCCTTAGTTCAGAATGAGATATATGCCTCATTTTATCTAACTTTCTTTGGAATTTCTATGTTTGTGTAGATTCCCTATAGGTATGCTATTTAATTTTTCTCTTATCCATCTCATGTCAAATTTGATTCTTAGTCTGGCTAGAATCACTGAAGGGACACAATGCTTAATCCTCAACACATTTACAAAGTTACATTAACCATAGAAAGATACACGCAAGGAAGCCATACCTAGTTAAGCCACACTAAAACTTCTGAAACCAAAATCAAAGAAGAAATTATAAAAGCAGAAAAAGAAATTCTCCTTATTAAAAAAAATAAAGACATTTGTAATAAAAAAAAAATTGAGAGAATTAATCACAGCAGATTCACTCTGTAGGAAATATTGAAAAAGTTTCTTGGGCTCAATGAAGGAAAGAGATGCCAAAGGTAACAATGACTAGTCTAAGTAACATAAACCAGTGAATAGATGGGTAAATGCAAAGAATCCTGATTCTATGAAATAATATCTTTTAGGATTTCAAGTTTATATAGAAATGAAACACATAACAATATCATAGAAGTTAGTAGAGAGAATAAGTGGCTTTAAAGTATGTTAAAGTCCTTATATTATCTAAGGATGGGTAAAGTCATTAATTTATTTTACTTTTTAGTATGTCATACATACAATCACTAAAGTAATAGTTGAATATGTAAATATTATGGAAAATCTGAATTATCAGAAATAATTCAAAGGAGTCAATAAAGGTTAGAAAAGGAAACAGCAGGTGAGAAAACAGCTTTCACGGACACTATACATCTATACTAAAAACTCAATTAAAATACAAAGATTTATAGAATGAATATCAAACCCAGCCATATGCTGCTTATAAAAAAGTTATTAACTATAATCCCATTTAAATACTGAAAGTAAAGAACAGAAAATAGAAAGGAAAGAATAGAAAAGAATATTGAAAGTAAAGAATAGAAAAGAATAAAAAAGCATTCAAATGCTAAACAAACAAAGCCATGATAGCTCGCTGCACATGAGACAGGTAAGCACTGAGGCAAGAGGCCCCATCAGAAACAAACAAGGATGTTTCAAAGATAAAATGGCCAATTCACCAGGACATATTATACAATCTTAAAAATTTATGTACCTAATCTATATTTGTAGGCAAAATTACATATAAGCAAAAATGACAGAAGTAAAAGTACATGTACAAAATTCACAGTCATAGGGGCGACTGGAGGGCTCAGTTGGTAGAGCATGCAACTCTTAATCTCAAGAGTTGTGAGTTCAAGCCCCATGGTGGGTGTAGAGATTACTTAAAAATTAAAAAATAAAAAAACTGTAAAAAATAATTCACAGTCATAATGGAGAGATTGCAAAATACCTTTTTCAATAATTGAAGAATAAGCACATAATAAATCAGTAAGGACAGAGATATAAACAAGAGGATTACAAAATTTGGCCCAGTTGACATGTTTATTTTTTTTTTTTTTAAAGATTTTATTTATTTGACAGAGAGAGATCACAAGTAGGCAGAGAGGCAGGCAGAGAGAGAGGAGGAAGCAGGCACCCTGCTGAGCAGAGAGCCCGATGTGGGACTCGATCCCAGGACCCTGAGATCATGACCTGAGCTGAAGGCAGCGGCTTAACCCACTGAGCCACCCAGGCGCCCCAACATGTTTAGAACATTGCACATAACAATTTCAAAAGGCACTTTTTTTTAAGGACACACATATTATTTACCAAAACTTATGATATGTTGAGCCATAAAAAGGGTCTCAAAAATATCAAATAAAATCATGCAGACTATATTGTCAGACCACTGTGAAATTAATCTAGAAATCATTAACAAAAAATAACTGCAAAATATGTCTTGGAATTAAGAAATCCAATTCTTAATAACCCACCAATTAAATAAGGAATTACAATGGAAATTAGAAAATATTTTGAACTAAATGGTATTGGAAACACATCAAAGTTTGTGAACTGCTGTTAAAGCTCTGGGTGGAGGGAAATTTGTTACTTAATAGTAAAGGAAGACTGAAAATCAATTTATCTGAGCAAACACTCAAGAAGTTATTTTTAAAAAAGGCAAATGAAGGAAAATAATAAAAGCAAGAAAATAAGTTATTGAAATAAATATGCATATAAAAGATAAACAAAGACAAAAGTTAGTTCTTTCCGTAGACTAATAGCAATGGTCAAGAGTAGGAGTAAGAAAACCTTTTCTTAAAGGGCCAGGTGATTCTTTTCTCAGTCTTTGCAAGCCTTATGATGTCTTTTTATTTGGCATTGTGGTGGGAAAGCAGCCATAGATAATAAGTGAATAGGTGTGGTTGTGTCACAATAAAACTTAATGTACAAAAACTGACACAAGGCTATATCTGTGCCTGTTATACAAGGCTGTATACAAGGCTACAATTGGCCAGCCTGTAAATGATGAACCCAGAGCAAGACATGTATGGTGTGTGTGCGTGTGCACATGAGAGAGAGAGAGAGAGAGAGAGAGAGAGAAACACAAACAAAAATTAGAAATAAAGACCTCATTATAGGTCCTACATTAGAAAAATCAACAGTCATAATCGCTTACTATGAATAACTTTAGGCTAATTAATTTAAAATTTTAGATGAAATAGACCCTAAGGGAAGCTCAACTTACTAAAACCAAATAGAAACTTCAAATAGCTCCTTATCTATTAATCTATTAAAGGAATAAACCCCGTAATCAAATGTCTCCTCTCAATAAAAATCTTAGATCCAGAATTCACCAGTCACTTCCATCAAATGTTTAAGGAATACATTCTAACTGACCAATTCTGTAGAGCATTAAAACAGAATACTTTCCAACTCATTTTATGGGGAAAGCATAACACTGAAATCAATTGCCAAGAATATTGACAATAAAGGAAAATTAGAGGGCCATCTCTCTCATTTACGTAAAAGCAAAAATCCTACACAAAATTTTTACCAAATCCAACAATATGCAGAAAGGATAACACACCATCAACAAATTATGTTTAAGAAAGAAAATAATGTTTTAACATTCAAGAATCAATGTACTAATAAAGTATAAAATAACTAATTTGAATAAAAACAACCTTGCTTCCAGGTGCATGATCAGCAGCTCAGCTATTTCTAGGTGAAGCACTCATGGCTTAATCCTATTGGTCATTTAAAGGACTTACAGCTTTGATTAACAAGTTCATCATGAGCCCACGGGGAAAGAGGTTTAAGAAAATGGGTCCTTTTTTCCACAGTCAAAGCTGGATCTGTCAGGCACACCTGAACTGTGCTCAAAGGCAAATTATTTACTCTATCTTTCTAGACTGCTGTTAGGTTTTTTCCAATATTTTCTCCCCTCTTAAAATTTCCGCATCTTGGAACTTGCTTAGCGGACTGGACATGAGTATTATGAGACAATAATTCTGCTTTCCATCCATTATGCCAGTTCTCACTAGAGAACTGCAGTCAGAGGGTATTTGGATAGGAACATCCTATGCTTATCTTTATGGGTACTGAAAATTGTGGAAGAAACTGGCTGTGCAGAACGTTACAGAAGCTCTCCATGTTCTTCTATTCTTAAAAGAGAGTAGCTTTTTACAGTATTTTTTCTACATGATATTTTGTACCCTGAGGACTATTTTAAAACATTAAATAAGGCTGATTTTGCTACCTTTTTAAAAGTTTAAAAAACTTTTTTGCACTCTTCAAGTAGGTACATAATATACATTAAAGGTAGAGGAAAATGTACCTTGAATTTACATCTTCCTTCTCACACCAAAGCTGTAAACAATTGGCGTATTTTGTCTTAAAACACTTGGTTCAATATATGCTTATCTGTTTTCAAACCACCAAACTCTTTCGATTTAAAATGCTGTTTCAGGGGCGCCTGGGTGGCTCAGCGGGTTAAAGCCTCTGCCTTCGGCTCCGGTCATGATCCCAGGGTCCTGGGATCGAGCCCCGCATCGGGCTCTCTGCTCAGTGCAGAGCCTGCTTCCTCCTCTCTCTCTGCCTGCCTCTCTGCCTACTTGTGTTCTCTGTCAAATAAATAAATAAAATCTTAAAAAAAAAAATGCTGTTTCATATGTCACTTTTGAAGACAGCGTGTACTCCGAAATTAGGATATCCTAAGTGTACCATAAATTTTCTAGTGTTACACCTAAGACACGAGATGTGGTCACTAAAAAACAAAATACATATGTAGGACTTAATGTACTCTTGCTTCGCCAAGCCTTTCGCTAGTTTTCAAGGTCGTGTTACTCTAACTCTGAAAAGTGATGGAATGTGGTAGTAATGTATTAGTTCATTTGCATAACTTAAAAAATCAATGTACTGGCAGCTTCCAGAAAAGACAGTCATGGCTGCCACAGAGGAAGTACTCACCCTAGGGGCTGAAGCCGACCCGACGCGTGGGCCAGGAGGACCTGAACTGCTTCAGGCAGAAGCGCCTACACCGTCTTTTAAAGGAGCCCAGCCCCCCCCCCGGAGGCGGAACTAAGTCCGGAGCATCCACTTCCGCTTCCGGTGCTGCAGCGGCTCTCACCTAGCCCTGTGTGCGCGGGCCCGTGCCGATGTCCGCGCCTGCGACTGCGGCGTGGTACTGGGCAGCGGGGAGCTGGACCACCCGCGGGCTCAGTTTCTGGCAACCTGGCGTGGGCGGCCTTGGCCTGGCTGACTACCGGTTGATAGCGGGGAGCCGCTGGGCCACTAAGGGCAGCAGGATGAGGCCCTTCTGGCCCCTGCGTTACATCGGCGTGGTGTGCGTACCCCGTGCGCCGGCCCTGATGCCATGGCAGCCCCAGACCCACTCCATCTCTAGGACCCGCCGACGGAGTGCTCTCGTGCCTGTCTGGTTAATGACCGGTAGG
The DNA here is from genome assembly GCF_022355385.1 of Mustela nigripes. NCBI lineage: Eukaryota > Metazoa > Chordata > Mammalia > Carnivora > Mustelidae > Mustela > Mustela nigripes. The sequence continues at coordinate 30,507,052 of NC_081571.1, forward strand.
GGCTGACCAGAGTGCCAGCCTCGCACACTGGCCGGTGTCCGGCGCTTCCAGGTCTAAATCATAGCCAGCCGGCCGGCTTGGCGCTTTCTGTGTCTCTCCCAACTTCTCCAGTGGAGACGGTGACTAACGGCAGGGATGATGGGGTGCTCGGTGTAGTAACTCAGGGGCTGGGCTGCCTGCAGCACCGGAAGTGCTGAAGATCACTGCCCTTCAGAGGCATTTCATCAGTATTCTAATGCAAAGCCACAGACCCAAAGGGACAGCTTTCCAGGAGTGGCCCACTGTGACTGATCTGGAGAACCAGAGAGCCTTCTGTGGCTCCTGAACCACCGACAGTGTCTTCCCTGCAGTTGCTGAGCTAGGGGAGCATGCTTCTGCATGGGCAGTAATTGACTTCTTGGAATTCTGGGCACCCTAGCAGTTGCTAGGTGTCAGGCCTCGAGTGGAGGTGGCTGTCTGTTGTTTACTCCAGTCCTTTGCAATTCTTGGAATGTGGAATGGAGGAATGCAGAAAAGCTGGAAACTCCTCGAAGACGTAATCCAGGAAGAGAAGGGGACATGTAGGAAGTGATGGCTCTCCACATTTATGTGATTTGTAAACTGGGTGACGACTTCCCAAAAAACATAGTCATCCTGTAATCTTTTTTTTTTTAATGTCCTGCTATGCTATTTTAATAGCAAACCAAGAGTTGCCCGCTAACAGCTCAGGATGCTGTGAGGGCCTCATGGACTGGACCGCTGAAATCAATGAAACATCTGCAGTGCTGGGGTGGCTGGTGTAGTGTGACCTGAAAAAGATGTGAATTACCTCATGTTATCTCAAACACAGATTTATTTTCCCTTACAAACTGCTGATATTCAAGTTAGTTTCCAGGTCTACTTTGTGTTGTACACACAGAACATTTTCTGTGGTTTGGCTTGCTTTTGAATCTTAAAAGTCCAAGTTCCAATCCCTCACTTCCCCTTTAATTTACCTTTTCCATTTTGTTGTTATCTATTACAGCACTTTAGAGCCGTGTAAAATGTAGATGTTTTTATGTTGTTTACTTACTAAACAACATTTTCATAAAATGGCCAGTAGTCTGCCAAGAATGCAATATGTACAAAAAATTAGAAGTAGACATTTGGTATGTCATTACACGACAATGGCAAATTAAAGAATAAATGCTTTGCCTTGTCAAAAGGGGGTACTCTCCAGCTGATTGTTACATGCAAGCCTATTATTGTCATATATATATATATATATATACACACACATACATACATATATAGATATATATAGATACATGTTTAAGAGAAGGCCGAAACCACAGATGTAATGTAAATCTCTGTGTCTCTTGTAAAAAACTGTGTGTGTTGGGGGATAGGGGTGGTTTAAAACTATCATGGGCCAGACAAAACCACTGCAGGCCACATTCTCTCTGTAGACTGTTTGCAACCTCTGGTTTGGACTCTTGTTTTATTAGAAAAGGCTAGTAGTTTAACAGTCAACTTCAAAATTAGGATATCATCATATATTGTAACTTTTCATAGTTCTTTAAAAAGGTGTGCTTAAAGTATGGTATACCCCTCTCTTATAAATATGTAACAGGCCTCATTACTTTTTCCCAAGGGGTTATGGAAATAAATATCCAAGACCTAGAGGAGAGAACAAAACAACCAAAAACCAAAACAAAAATCAATGTATTTTACCACATGAACAGAAAAAGACAAAATATTGTCATCTCAACAGGTGCAGAAATCCTTTGGGTAACAAATAATAGAAGAAAATATCCTTTATCTGTCTATCCAAACCTACAGTTACCATCACAGCTAATGGTTAATTGTTTAAAGCTGTGGCTTTTAGATTTGAAATGAATCAAAGATGCTTGGTATCACCACTTATATTCATATTTTAAAACACATTCTAGTCAGTACAATGAAGCCAAAAAAGAAACATGAAATACATGAGTTTTAGAAAAGAAGAAATAAAACAAACTTTTTCCTCACATATTTTCCTTTCTTTTTTTTTCAGAAGTCAAGATCATATGTGTAGAAAGTTCAAAGTATAGATGCATGCTATTAAAAATTAATATTGCATTTATAAGCTATGGTTTTAGTGGCGATTATTCCAATTTTGATAGTTAACTTTACCTGTCAACTTGACTGGGCTAAGGGGTGTCAAAATAGCTTGTAAAACATTATTTATGGGTGTGTCTGTGAAGGTGTTTCCAGAAGAGATTAGCCTTTGAATCAGCAGATTGTTTAAAGATTTCCATTACCAATGAAAGCAGGCATCATTCAATCATTTGAAGCCCTGAATAGCACAAAAAAGGTGGAGAAGAGGCAGATTTGCTCTCTCTGAACTAAGATACCCATGCTCTTTTACCCTTAGACATCAGTGCTTCTGGTTTTCCGGTTTTTGTACTCACACTTTTGTACACCTTTGACCCCCCATTCTCAGGCTTTCCGATTCAAACTGATTACAACACCCATTTGCCTTTTTCTCCAGCTTGCAAACAGCAGACGAAGGGACTTCTTGGCCTTCATAACAGCATGAGCAAATTCCCAAAATTTATCTCCTCATGTATACCTCTATATACATCCTATTGGTTCTGTTTCTTTGAAGAACTCTAATAGACCAATTAATCATACTTCTTTATACCAGCCCCAACTCCCAGAAAAAGAAAAATAAAATGTAAAGGAATTTCACTTTCAATAACAACCAAAAGCATAAAAATACCTATGAAAATAATCTAACAGAGGATATGCAAGACCTCCACATAGAAAACGATGAAATCATTACCAAAGGAAAATTGAGGAATAGCTAAATAAATGGAGAGATATACCACATACACATACTAAGAGACTCAATATTGTCAAGATGTCAGTTTCCCTAAACAGATTTAGTAATTCAGTGCAATCTAGAACAAAATCCCAACCATCCTTATTGTGTAAATTGATAAGGTTATTCTAAATACTACATGGAAATACAAAAGTCCAAAAATCAGTCTTGAACAACAAAAATATTAGAGGCCTGCTCTACTCAATACTGAATATTAAGTGTTAAGAGAGTGTGGTATTGGGGCTAGGATAAGCAAATAAACCAGTGAAATAGAATAGGGAGTCTAGAGATAGACCTACATATACATAAGTATACTTGATCTATGATGCTATTCATCTTTCTTCTGTAAGCAGAGAGTTTTTTGTGTTTTTTTTTCATTGAAAAAGTGTTGAATTTCTACATCTTTTAAGACAACCATATTTTTCTCTCTTTGAATATGGTAAAATAAGTTGACCTCAACTTTTATAAGGTTGTATCTTTCTCTACTATTGTAAGAATATTTGTCTAAGGTCATGTAGATGACTTTTGTATTTCCATGTAGTATTTAGAATAACCTTATCAATTTACACAATAAGAATGGTTGGGATTTTGTTCTAGATTGCACTGAATTACTAAATCTGTTTAGGGAAACTGACATCTTGACAATATTGAGTCTCTTAGTATGTGTATGTGGTATATCTCTCCATTTATTTAGCTATTCCTCAATTTTCCTTTGGTAATGATTTCATCGTTTTCTATGTGGAGGTCTTGCATATCCTCTGTTAAATTATTTTCATAGATATGTTCTAGAATCTTTATGTTATCTTTTTAATGCTTAGATCTATGATCTACCAGGAATTGATTTGTGTGTTTGGTGTGGGAAGATGTGAGTAGGAGTCAAGTTTTATTTTCTCCATGTACATCCTACTTCCCCAGCACCATTTAACTCACAACTAAGCTAACTGAACAGACTTTGTGATCATACATAACAAAAAAATATAGACTTTACGAAACTAGTTCAGAAGTCAGGTAATATATACACAAACAACATCAGTATCAAGTAGCAGGGGGCACCTGGATGGTATAGTTGGTTAAGCATCCGACTCTTGGTTTCAGCTCAGGTCATGATCTCAGGGTCCTGCGATCAAGCCCCACACTGGGCTCCACTGTCTGTGGGGAGTCTGCTTAAGGATTCTCTCTCCCTTTCTCTCTGCCCCTCCCTCCTCTAAAATAAATAAATAAATCTTTAAAAATAACAAATGCCAACAAGAACAAACTAAATCTCAAGTAGGAGGGAGAAATTGCTTTTCAGACTTGCCACATCATTTTATTTAAAATATCCAATTTTCAACAAATAATTATGAGATATGTACAGAAATAAGGAAGTATGACCCATAAACAGGAGGGAAAAAAGAGGGTGATAAGAAGTGTCCCTGGGGAAGCCTAGATATTGTGCTTAATTTTAAAAAAAATAACACTTTGCAATCATATATATTTTTTTAAGATTTTATTTATTTATTTGACAGAGACCACAAGTAGGCAGATAGGCAGGCAGAGAGAGAGAGGAGGAAGCAGGCTCCCCGTTGAGCAGAAAGACCGATGTGGGGCTTGATCCCAGGACCCTGAGATTATGACTTGAGCTGAAGTTAGAGGCTTAACCCACTGAGCCACCCAGGCACCCCTACAATTTTAAATGCGTCCGAAGAACTAAAGGAAACCGTGTCTAAAGAATTAAAGGAAAGTATGAGGATGATGTCTCACCAAATAGAGAATATCAATAAGGACAAAAATTATAAAAAGAATAAAATTTTAGAGTTAAAAAATACAAAACCTGAAATGAGATTTCAGTACGGGGCTCAACATCTGATTTGAACAGGCAGAATAAGAATCAGCACACTTGAAGATAAGTCAATGAAGATTACACAGTGTGAATACTAGAAAAAAAAAAAAAGAACAGAAAAAAATGAATAGGGGGTGCCTGGGTGGCTCAGATGGTCGAGTATCTGCCTTCTGCTCAATTCATAATCTCTAGGTTCTAGAATTGAGCCCCATGTCAAGCTCCCAGTTTAGCAGGGAGTCTGTATCTCCCCTCCCTCTGCCTCTCCCCCTGCTTTTGCCCTCTGTCTCTCCCTCTCAAATGAATAAATAAAATCTTTTTAAAAAGAAATGAACAGAGGCACGCCTGCATGGCTCAGTGGGTTAAGCCTCTCTCTCTTTGTTGAATAAATAAAATCTTTAAAAAAATAAAATAAATTAAAATAAAATAAATAAATGAAAAGAAATGAATAGAGACTCAGAGAAACGTGGTTCACATCAAGCACATCAATATATGCATAATAGGAGACCCAAAAGCAGAAGGGTCTATGTTCATAAGAGAGATTGGCCTGTAGTTTTCTTGTAATATCTTTGTCTAGTTTTGGTCTTAATGTAATTCTGGCCTCATAGCATGAGTTAGGAAGTACTCCCTCTGCTTCTATCCCCTGACAGAGATTACGGAGAACTAATATAATGCTTCCTTAAATGGTTGGTAGAATTTCCAGTGAACTCATCTTGGCCTGGTGCTTTTTGTTTTGAAAGGTTAATTATTGATTCAAATTTTTAAATAGATATAGGCCTGTTCAAATTGTCTATTTCTTCCTGGGTATGTTTTAGCAGAATTGTGTCTTTCAAGGAATTGGTCCATTTCATCTAGGCTATCAAATTTGTGAACACAGAGTTGTTCACACTATTCCCTTATTATCCTTTTAATTTCCATGATATCTGTAGTCATATCCTCTATTTAATTTTTTATATTAGTCATTTGTGCCCCATCTTTTTTTCTTAGTTAGCAAGAGCTTATGGATTTTATTGTTCTTTTCAAAGAACCAGCTTTTGGTGTCCTCGAACTTCTCATTGATTTCCTGTTTTCAATTTCAATGATTTCTGCTCTAATGCTTATTTCTTTTCTTCTACTTACTTTGGATTTAATTTTCTCCTCATTTTCTGGTTTCCTAAGGTGGACTGTTAGATGATTGATTTTAGATCTTTCTTCTCTTCCAACATGTGCATTCAAAACCAGACAAGGACATTACAAGAAAAGAAAATTATGGATCAGTATTCTTGATGAAGATAGTGCTAGATATCCTCAACAAAATACTAGCAAGCCAAATTCAAAAAAACATTGAAAGGATTATATAGTGTGATCAAGAGGGATTTATTGCAGTAGTATAAAGATGATTTAACATCCGTAAATCAATCTGTGTGGTACATTAACAAAATGAAAGATAAAAATTATATGATCATTTCAATAGATGCAGAAGAAGCAGTTGATAAAATTCAATATCTATTAATGATAAAAACTATAAAAACTTAGCTATAGAACAAATGTAGCTCAATATCACAAAAGTCATATATGATAAGTCCACAGTTAATATTCTCAACAGTGAAAAGCTAAAAGCTTTTTCTCTAAAATCAGGAATGAGACAGGGGTATCCACTCTTACCATTTCCATTCAACATAGTTCTGGAAGTACTAACCAGAGGAATTAGGCAAGAAAAAAAAATAAAAGGCATCCAGGTAAGAGGGAAAAAGTAAAATTATCCTTCTTTGCAAATAACATGATCTTATATAAAGGAAAGACACCTGAAGACATCACCAAAACACTTAGAACTAATGAATAAATTTAAGTGGCTTGATTCAAAATCAACATACAACCTACAAAACATACAAAAATCAGTTGCATTCTATATATCTATGTATAGATATCTATACAACAATGAACTATCTGAAAAAGAAAGAAAACAATTACAGTCACAGTAATATCAAAAAGAATAAAATAACTTGAATAAATTTAATCAAGGAGATGAAAGGTCTATGCACTGAAAACTACAAAACATTGATGGAAGAAATTAAAGAAAAAAACAAATAAATGGAGAGATATCCCCTGTTCATGGATTAGAAAATTTAATATTGTTAAAATGCCCATACCACCCAAAGTGATCTATAGATTTAATGCAATCCCTATCAAAATCCCAAAAGCATTTTTCTCAAAAGTAGAAAAAAATTCTAGAAGTCATATGGAACTAAAGACCCTATGTAAGCAAAGCAATCTTGAGTTAAGAAGAATATAGCTAGAGGCATCACACTTCTGATTTCAAAATGTATTATAAAATTTACAAAAGCTATAGTAAACAAAACAGTATGATACTGATTTAAGAACAGATATACAGACCAATGGAACACAACACAGAGCTCAGAAATATATCTACTCTTTATGGTCACTGATCTTCAAAAAGGGTAACAAGAACACACAAGAGGGAAATGATAGTCCCTTCAATTAATGGTGTTGGAATCCTTTTCTCACACTATGTACAAAAACTAATTAAAAATAAATACTTAAAGGTAACACCTGAAACTATAAAAGCCTAGAAGAAAACAGAGAGGAAAATCTTCATGACAATGGTTGGGGCAATTTTTTTTTTTTTTTATAGATATTACCCCAAAAGCAAAAATGGACAAGTGGGATTTCTTCAATCCAAAAAAATTCTACACCACAAAGGAAGCAATCAACAGAGTGAAAAGATAACCTAAAGGATAAGAGAAAGTATTAGCAAATCCTATATCTAATAAGGGATTAATATCCAAAATAGGGAATTCAGACAACTCAATAGCAAAAACAACCAAATAACCTAATTTAAAACTGGGCAAAGGATGGCCATCAAGTATATAACAAGGTGCTAATTGTCAGGGAAGTACAAATTAAAACAATGCAATATCTCTTCACACCTCTTAGAATTATTATTATCAAAAAAGTAAAAGGTAAGTGTTGGTGAGGATGTGGAGGAAAGGGAACCCTTAGACACTGGCAGTAGAAATATAAGTTGATGCAGCCACTGTGGAAAAAAGATTCCTCAAAAACTTAAAAATAGAACCTCCATATGATCCAGCAATCCCACTTTTTAGTATATGTCCAAAGAACATGAAGTTGCTAACTTAAAGTGATATGTATACATTCCCAAGTTTATTGCAGCATTATTCACAGTAACCAACTTTGAGAAAATTACCCAATGTCAATAGACTAATGGATTAAGAACACGTGGTATGTGTGTGTGAGAGAGAGAGAGAGAAAGAGAGAGAGATGTTTGTCTTGTTGGTTTATTTGTTATGGAACACAATTCAGCCATTAAAAAGCAGGAAATCCTGACATTTATGACAACATGAATAAACCTGAAGAACATTATGCTAAATGAAATAAGCCAGACACAGAAAGACCCAACACTGCATGATCTCATTTGTATGAAATTTTTAAAATTTGAACTGATAAAAGCAGAGTAAAATGGTGGTTGCTGGGGTCTGGGAGATGGGGGAGATGGCGAGATGTTAGTCGAAGGGTGCAAAGTTCAGTTGTGCAAGATGAATAAGTTCTGGAGATCGGACAGACAACATGGTGATTTTAGTTAAGCATACTGTATTGCATACTTAAACTTTGCTCAGAGAGTAGATCTTGTGTTCTACCCTGTGTTAGGTGATGGATACATTAATGAGCTTGATTGTGGTAATCATTTCACAATGTATATGTATACGAAAACATCACATTGTATACCTTAAATACACACAGTTTTTATTTGTCAATTATACTACAATAAAGCTAAGGGAACCCCACCCCCCACAGCTAACCTCATACTTAACAGTGAAGAAAATACCCCCCCCCCTATAATTAGGAGCAAGAGAAGGATGTCCAATCTCACTACTGCTATTCACAAGCAATCAAAGAGAAAAAAAAAAAAAAAACACATAGGACTCCATCAAAATTGAAAACCTTTTTTTAAAAGACACTATCAAGAAATTGTAAAGTTAACTCACAAGATGGGACAGGATATTGGCAAACTATGTGTCTGATCAGACCCAATGTCCAGAACACAGAAGGACCCATTGTGAGTCAACAATAAAAAGACAACCCAATTTAAAAATGGGAAAGCATCTGAAGAGACATTCCTCCAAAGAAGATATACCAGTGGCCAATAAACACATGAAAAGATTCTCAGTATCATTAATCCTTAGGCAAATGTTATCAAGTCAGAGTGAGATACTACTTCATACCCACTAAATGGCTATAATTTAGAAAATGGACAATGATAAGTCAGTTTGTAGAGAATTTGGAGCTATCATCATTGCTAGTAAGAACGTAAAACAATGCAGCTCTTTGGAAAACAGTGTAGCAGTTCCCCAAAACACTAAACAGAATTGCCGTATAACCCAGCATTTCCATTCTTAAGTATATGCCCAAAAGAACTGAAAACATATGTCATAAAAAAATTGTAGACCAATGTTCAAAGAAATTGTAGACCAATTGTAGACCATTATTTCAATGGCCAAAAGGTGAGCACAATCTAAATGTATGTCAACTAATGGATAAGCAAATGTATATCCGTATAATGAAATATTATTCAGCCATAAAAAGCAAAGAAGTATTCGTAAATCCTACACAGTGGATGAATTTTGAAAAAATTTTACTTAGTGATAGAAGCCAGACACATCATACAACAAATTGTATTACTCCACTTATATAAAATGCCTGGTGGTGGGTATTGCGGAGGGCACATATTGCATGGAGCACTGGGTGTGGTGCATAAACAATGAATTCTGAAACACTGAAAAGAAATAAAATAAAATAAATAAAAATTTTTAAAAATAAAATAAAATGTGCAAAATAGTCAAATACATAGAAGCATAGATTGATGATTGCTAGTGACTACTGGTGGGAAGGACATAGGGAGTGACTGCTAATGGATATGGAGTTTTCTTCTGGGGTGATGCAAATATTGTGAAATTAGATAGTGGTGATAGTTTCAAAATGTTATAAATATAATAAAAATCACTAAATTAGGTAATTGTTAAAAGTGATTTTATCATATATGAATTATATCTCAAAAATGTATATTTTTTACATGGTTAACAGAGTCCCTGTAAGTTTTCTCCAGAGTAAACCTGTCCAGTCTTACCAATCATTCCTCATACCCTTAACTCAAACTTCTACATAATGGTGACTTTTTTCTTTGGGGATATTCCTAAAATTTAATCTGAGGCAACTAAAGAGTGTAGTATTGATTTGATCAGTATAACACAGAATGGGACTGATAGCTACAGTTTTAGACTCTGTAATCCTTTTAAGGTAGCTGAAGATTATGTTGTATACTTTCATCACATTAACGCATACTGACCTTACTGTCATGTTAAAAATTGAAGTCATTTTTCAGATGTCATCCATTCTATACTTGTAAGATTAACTTTTTGGTTATAAGTGTAGGAGTTTCCATTTAGTCCTAAAGAAGTGTATCTTTATTTTAGCCCATATTCTAAATTTTTTAGTTATTTTTCAGATTCTTATGTTACCATCAGGTAGACAAGGTATCCTTTCCTGTTGCCTATATGATTTCCAATTTCATCAACATATTATCAGTGTCCCCATCCAGATCTTTTTTTTTTTTTTTAAGGTAGGCTCCATGCCCAATGTGGGACTCAAACTCATGACCCTGAGATCAAGAGCCACATAATCGACTGCCTGAGCCAGCCAGGCGCCACCTCATCCAGACAACTAATAGTTAGAGAGAAAAGCCAGAGACATGTCATATACCACCATACCCCTTTTTTCCCAGATAATAGGCAACAGTTCATTGATTAGTGCTCTTTCGACATTTTTGTACCTAAACTAGGATATGCTGTTATCACAAATGAACCCCCAAATATCAGTGACTTAACAGAAATTTAATTCTTACTCATGTCTCGGTCTGGTGTAGGTTGGGCAACTCTCCTAGGCACTTTGCCTCATGCACCACCGAGGAAACTGGGCTGATTTCCATCTCTATACCATGCACATGGTGGATAGAACACAGAGAGAGAGAGAGAGCTAAGTGTCTCACAGGAGATTTTACAAGGTAGGTTTAAAAGTGGCCTTTATTTGGACACCTGGGTGGCTCAGTTGGTTAAGTGGCTGCCTTCGGCTCAGGTCATGATCCCAGCATCCTGGGAGCGAGTCCCACATCGGACTCCTTGTAGGGAGCCTGCTTCTCCCTCTGCCTCTGCCTCCCACTCTGTCTGCCTGTGCTCTCTCTCTCTCTCTATGACAGATAAATAAATAAAGTCTTTTAAAAAAATTATTTAAAAAAAGGGGCCTTTATTACTCCTGACCACATCCTATGGGCTGTATCAGTTACACGGCCTCCAATTAACTATTGGGAAATGTAGTCTTTCAGTGTCTCCAGGAAGAGGAAATAGTATTGATGAACTTCTAGCTATAGTTTCGTAATAATAAAACCTCCATCATTCAAGGTTGGTAATAACAGGCGACTTCCTGAGTGGGAAAGGGTAAATGAAACTTGCAGCCTTACTCTTCTCCCCATAGGGTTTTGCCTTCCTTTGGAGCTCTCTCATTGGCATTACTGCCATCACCACCAAGATATCAGGGGCTGCTGAAACCCCTATAATGTGCCCACTGAAGAGAAACTCACTTCAAACAATGTGGAAGAGATGCTTTCACCAGTTGAGTTAGATGAAATAGGTGAGCTTGTTCCTTCCACAGTCCAAAGAAATTTGGTGGTGATTCCACCAGTTCCCAAGTCCTCTCTGCTATGGATTCTCGGCCCCTCCAGGCAACAAAACAATATGACTCCCCCATTGACTCTCTCTTGCAGGTGGTCCCACATCTGTTCGAAGAGGAAACACTCCTAGATGTCTCGTCCCAAAGAAGTATGAGAATTTTTCCTGATAAATCAGCTCTTCTCCAAAAAATTGATACCTGGGAAGCCCTTCTCTTTTAGGGGGACATCCCAATTCCAGCTTCAGAAGAAGTGTAGTCTCACCTGTATGATCTTAACAGGACAATCGTAAGACGACCACATGTTCCACTTAGAGGGGGAGGTGGGAGGATTCTAGAAAAATTCTTCCTTGTGTGGAACTGTCCTAACAACTACCATGAAATGCACTAAACAACCCTAGCCACTGTGTCTAACAAAAATGACTCCACAATTTTCATAGGTATTCTAGGATCCACAACTGAGAATCCCTGGGATTTATACATAAACTTATCCAAACCCAAGCCATCAAAGAAGTGGATAACTTTTCCCCCAGTTTCTTTTTCTTTTCTTTTTCTTTCTTTCTTTCTTTTTCTTTTTTTTTGAGAAATAATTGACATACAGCATTGCATATATTTCAGGCATACAGCATGATGGCTGCATTTACATATCCTGTGAAATGGTTACCACAGGAAGTTTTACTAACACCCAGCATCTCCTATAGATACCATAAAAAGAACAGAAAAAAAATACCCTTGTGATGAGAATGCTCAGGATTTACTCTTTTAGTAGCTTCTCTGTATATCATGCAGCAGTGTTGGCTATAGTCGTCATGTTGTACATTTTATCCTTAGTAGTTATTTACCACATAACTGGAATTTTGTGCCTTAACCACCTTCCTTTGATTCCCCCTCCCCAAATTCCTGATTCCCAGTAAACACAAATCTGATTTTCTAAGTTTGCTGGGATTTGTCTTTAGAATCCACATATAAGTGAGATCACACCGTATTTGATAGACACAGATATTTTAACCTTCAATTCCATGCACTTTAAAAAGAAAAAGAGGCTATTTATTTGGTTTCATGTGCAAAGAAGGAAATAGCACCATCAAATGCCTTCCTCCTACTCCTCCCCCTCTGCCTTCCAGGCAAAACAGATTTGCCAGCTGATTGACGTGATGTAAGTGATCCGTTCTTGAACTGTGATATGATACTTCTGGATTCCTATTTTCAGTTGCTTATTCTGTAAGAGAAATAAAAGGAGTCCAGGCATGGCATCACCCGAAGAAACAACCCCCACCCCAAAAGAGCCTTCTGAATCAGCAGCACCCCCAAACTGAGACTCCTTACAGAGCCCCTCTTCCTGTCCATCTCTCCAGGATCAGCTCCCCACTGGCCCATATCCCTTAAGGCCCTTACTACTAACTGGGGCCCTTCCTCATGGGCCTTTTCAGAGAACAAGGCTTCGTTATTATTAAATCAATTGATTAAGTGATTGTAACATTTAGTAATTAATTTTTTAAATATTTATTTATTTATTTATTTGAGAGAGAGAGCAAAGCAGACTAGAACATGATAGGAGGAGAAGGGCAGAGGGAGAGGGAGAAGCAGGCTCCCCGCTGAGCAGGGAGCCTGATGTGGGGGCTCCATCTTGGGACCCTGGGATCATGACCGAAGCTGAAGGCAGACACTGAACCGACTAAGCCACTCAGGTGTCCCACATTTAGTCATTAATTTAGTAACGCTGAGATTGAAAACATTCTTATGGCCAGCATATAGTAACATGTCTGATTCATAAATGCCTAAAAGCTTTTCTAAAGCCAGAGCATATTCAATATGACTTCTACTTTTTTCTTCTTTTGAGGTGAGATAATCATGATCATCAGAACAATATTATGATACTAAAGCATAAGGGCTGGGTTTTATCTTGCATCATTTTACTGATCTGTCGCGGCTGGTGCGACAAACCGACTAGGAAATGTGAGGGTAAGAGGATTGTGAAAAGAAATTAAGAGACGGGGCAGGAGGGACACTGAGGAGGATGTCCAACAGTGCCGATTTTATTCCACATCTTACAAGCCTTTATAAGGCAGACCATAATAGAAGGAGTAATACATCAGTATCTTGTCAGATGACCGCAAGTTTCTATACTACTATTCTATGTCTATAGAAGTTTCTATACTTCTATTCTATAAGCAAACCTCATGATGCCAGGTAGTCTAGGCTAAAGCCATTAGCAAGACAGTCAACCAGGGAGTGGGTTAAGGGAGGTACAGGAACAACAAGGACCAACTAAGAATTCATGACCCTGACCACATTGTTCCCTTCTGTAGGGACAGTGTGTGGGAAGTCACGTAGGCGAGCGCACGACACATAGCACAGACCCTTTCTCAGTGTTACTCAACTTTCCTGTCCTTAACCCCTTGTCAAGGTGTCTGGACTTTAAAGGAGACACAAGTCAGGGCCTGGTTTGATCCACGACTCCAAACGTGCAGTGGCCTCCAACACTAATCCATGTGACTGTGCCAACAAACATTATTCCACCAAATGGCCAGCTAATGACCACAAGCACCTGTGAGGCATTCCCCTAATCTAGCCAATATGCTAACTTCTTCAAGAGCAAATGAAAACAAAGGCCACAAGATACAAGCTTAAAGCTCTTTCACATTTAAACGCACACAGTAAAAACCAATCAGATGTGGCTTTCATAAGACCTTAGAGAACTCTTTATATGACCTTTTCATTGCTATTACCTCTAGGGGAGGCAGCCCAGGCAGTGGATTTACAGTCAGGAGGCAGGGCTGGGTTTTGTCTCCTGTACTTAGCTAACATTGGGCAAGTCATTTAATTCTTCTCTCCTTATCTCTAAAGATTAAAAAAATAATTCTTCCTTTCTAATTAGAACCTAGTTAGGAAAACACAACCCTCCTCAAATATTTAGAACCAAGGGATGTTAATGCAAAGAATTGCTTACTCAGGTGCTAGAAGCACTGAGCCCGAAGTGATGGTAAGGTAAACCAGGTTTGCAGCAGAAGCAAGAGACAAGGGCAAGGGGGCAGAATTTGCAATCCCAGGTACTGAAGGCATGTCTGGTGGGAGATGGAGCCCCAGAGTAGAAACAGCCACTCGCTGCTTAAATGGAGGAGCCCCCACCTCCCACCGGTGCTTCCCATTAGCCAACCCTGCGTTGGAAGCCTGCTAACAGGGAGAGGGCATGGCCTGCAGGGTCAGGGCTCCAGCAGTATACAGCAGAGCTGAGAACCAATGAGGAATAAATCTGAGGGCAAACTAAGTACCTTTATAGGGTTATTGTGAGGATTAATAAAATCACAAAATATATAGGAGAGACCTTTGTGAACTGTAAAGTTTTATACAACATAACCAGATCTTGATTTATAAGGCACATTTCATTGAAAACGTCAGGCACATCTCTTCTGTCCCCTATAACACTTTCCCTTTACTTGCTTTCCAGTTATGGTTTTCTGCCTAGTTCTCTTGTTTTTTGAGAACATGTCATGTCTTCCCTTGCATGACTGTGCTCCCTGAGGCCAAGTCATAATAATGCTCACCAAACATTTCCTGCAGTGGATGTTCAGTAACTATGGGAAGGAGGAAGAGAAGGCAGGAGGGAAGGAAAGAAAGCGTGGAGGAAGAAAAGAAACATCATATCCGGAAATGAAATTAACTTACAATATAAAAGATGACTCCCATCTTGGGCATTAATAGCATTTGGGCAGAAAATTATTCATCAGAGGGATTGACCCAAGTGTTACAGGATGTTTAGCACCCTTGACCCCCACCCATTAAGGGCCACTTATTCTGAGACCCACCCCAAGATAAAGATGCTTAGACATCTGCATCAAGTCTGGCCTCAGGACAAGCTTAGGCAACCCTTCTCCCACACTCCCAACCCATCATACCTCCCTTTGACCTTTTACTTGATTTTATGTTGGGATTATTCATTGTGTCCCAGTTGCGGGAGAAAGTAAATAAATAAAGTGTTAAGTGTTCTCAGTACTCATTACGTACATGCAACACAAGAGCCATGAAGTGACTCAAAGGAATCTGGGGGGAATTGGGCATTGTCATAGGAGAAACATTAGTTCAAAAGAAAAATATTTCCTTTGTCCTGCTGGCACAAGGCCATTCACTTATTCGATCAACAAACCTAATAATTAATTTGCCAGGTATTGTGTTAGATGCTGGAACTATGGATAAATAGGGCAGTCTCTGCATGGAGTGTTTGATCCAAAGATGGTGACTGAGAAGTGATTCAGCAATTACAATGCTAAATGTGTGTTTAAAAGCTTAGATGGTGCCAAAGACCTTAGGGACGGGCCTGACAAACCACTGTGCTTCTTTTCCATTCAGGACACTTTGGAAAGTCCTCGGCAATGACCGGTCCACATGGTAGGCTTCCAACAACTTCCCATCCCAGCCATGGCAGAACCCCAGAGGACAGAAGGAAGCTGGTAAGCTGTCTGAGGTCACAGTGATACCTTGCGTTACAGCCACAGATTACATTCGTCCTTGAACTGTGGAACACAGAGACGGCAGGCAGCTTGTGCCAAAGCGCAATCCATTGTATGACTTGACAAGATGATCCTTGTTTGTCTTTCCCACTAGGCTAGCTGACACATTAGCCTCTCTGTTGCTTAATGATGCAGTTGTTATTGTTGTTTTTCAGAATGAAGCATCACGCAGATACAGACACGTGCGGAAAATATTTATGGCCTCTCCCAGTGAAATACATGTCAAGGTAAGCTCTTAAACTGAATGCATTCACTTGTAAGTGTCACTCCATCCCCCATTTGCTAAGAAATAAGGGTCCAGGAATGGCAACATAACACTATAAAGATGTATAAAATGCACACTGTGAATTAGTCCTTAAAGATGAAAGGCTATGTACTTGGAAGTACTCAAATCTTTGTTCAAACTCCAGATTTCTCCTGCTTGAACTGTAGATGCTGAGTGTGATTCATCAGAGTCTCACTCTTGTTCAGGCTGCAGACATGCTGAGAAATGACCCAATAATCTCGGCGGAAGATGAGCCTATCTGTTCTCTGAATTTTTGGAAACTCAATATGTGTAGCCACTAATAGAGCAGAGTTGTAATAGCTCCTTGTGGTGGCCCACGGTGTCAGGGGGTCCCAGCCTTGGTCTTGGAATCAATAAAAACTGTACCAATGACTTTGTCTATCTATTGATCAGGGACCTCGTCCCTCATGGAGCTCTATGCGAGCCTCGCAGAGTCCCCATGTGCACAGATGATTGTGTTTATGGTACTGGTGTGTGTTCCTCCTCTGGTATGAAGCTCTTATCCATAAGCCTTCCAGGCATAAACAGAATAGGAAATTTATTCAAATGAGACAATAAAGAATTCGAAAGTGCTTTGTAAACTGTAAAACACATGCTAATGATAGTGGTTTGTTGCCATTTTGTTATTAGTGCCCATTTAAATCTTTGCTTGTCACAATTAGTTATCATCATCAACATATAAAGAGGGGAATTTTTGATGTTTAAAAAGCTGCAACTTGAGTTCCTCTTAGGACAACAGAACTATCTTTGTTCAAGATAAAGCTGGCAGTTTTATGGTGCAGGAAGTAAAACCCAAGGACTTTGCCCTAAGCACACAGAGAAACAAAGTGAAGGAAAGAGGCAGTCAGTGAAGAGACAGGGAGAGGGTTGGAGGCTGGGAACTTGCTCTCTGATATTTATATCTAGGTTGTGTAGCACTGTGTTATATATCCCCCTCACTGCCCTAACACTTCAAGAAGCCTCCTGCATATACAGCCTTATAGATTAGACATTAGTGGGCACAAAAGAAATCCGGGTGGCATGGAGCATAGGAGTGGTAGTGTACAAGACACCCAGAGAACATGAGATGGCTAGACACTCCCTGGCAGTGAGCTCTTGTAGCTGCAGCAGAAATTTGGAACCATAGTTACTCGAAGAAAGGTGACCTCACCCACAAGGTCTTTCCATCTCATGAGGCAGAACTAACAGTAACAGTGTGAGCCATATTTTTTCACCATGCTTTAAAGTCAATGTCATTTGAATCTCAAAGGCATAAGGATCCTAGTTGACATCCGAGCTGGAAATTCCTTGGGATTCACCGTTTCAAACTAATGGATTCAGGGCTGTGCGGTTTTGATGGTGTTGTGAGTCTCCTGGTACCCTTGGAAACCAGGTATCAAGTCACGGCTCACAAATAAGCCCTAGCAGCCCAAGGAGGTGAGAGCCCATTGGGATGCTACCCTTCAGGCAGCATTTCTGTTTCTGGGAGCCAGAACAGCACTGGCTAGGGTATGAGTAGGGAGCAGAGGAACTGGCCATGGTTCAGGAAGAAGGTAGACCAAATCCAGCAAAACCTTGAAGAAGCCAGTTCAAGTTTCAAGATCCAGGAAGTGGTCACAACTCAGATCCTACTTCTTGGTTTGGAATGATTGGCTTGGGGAAGCTGATAGGCTAACCAGAGCAGTATGTATCCCTAGCAGCCTGGAGTGGTCACTTGGTGGGGGTCCCTGCCTGGGCCCACTCCCCAGGCATCAGGGAGCAAGAAACACATTGTGTCAGAGAAATACAGTTGAGCCAGATCAACAAAGCTAGGAGGAGCTGAGGAGGTAAAGGGAAAACAAGAGGGGTAGGTTGGCCACGTGAGAGAGAAGTGCAGGGGTACAGAGATACAGCTCTTGCCTGTGCAGTTGCAGCCCCTTGGCATAGGAAGTCTGAGTGGACTGCGAGAACTCAGGCCAGAGGTGACAGTAATGATTACATGACTGCATCTGATTCTTCAGGGTGCCCCTGAAGGCCTCTTGCATGTTCCAGCTTTCTAGTTTAGCCTTGTGGGTCCATAATCAGTCATCAGCCAGGCCTACTGCCAAAGGAAATGTCTTCTGAAAAAGAATGGATTTTTTTTGGGGGGGGGGGGGTAGTTACCTTTATTTTTTCTTAACTAAGAACAAGAGGCAAGTACAGAGGCATCTGGCTTTGGACCCTCCACTACCATCCTGAAATAAAAGAGATTGGGCTGGCCGGGGGTGGGGAAGAGCCATCCTGACCGCTGGAGAGGACACCCCAGATAAGAAGAGCCAGTTTTCTAAGTAAAGATTATAAGGTAAGACAAAACAAACCACAAATTAAATATGTAACACTGTGAAATCACTTTGATAAGAAAATAACATAAAGATATTTTAAACTATAAATAAATATGGTCAGCCATTTTCATTCAAGAAAGCCAGAGAACTGCTTTCAAACCCTTTTAAGAATGCTGAGATTAAAAAAAAAAAAAAAAAAAATCCAAAGATTAAGAAAACCGGGAAGATGATTTTTGAGAGACCTGAGAATAGTGTTGTGGGCAGGAAGGTGGATGGGTGCTTTATGAAGGTATCATTTCAGGGACACCTAATGACACAGTGCTCCCTAATAACCCACCTTTGTCACTGGTGGCTAAATTCACTCCTTTGATAATGTATCCCTTTCCAATGGCCTTCTTAGGACTTAAAAGCCCAACAGATTTCTGGAACATGTCAATCCCTTAGCTTGCTGTTTACACAGAAATGACTGAGGATGTGGGGATCCCATGATTATTCAGCACTGGGGAGAGGTGGGTGTTGGTAGAGTAGATTTGAGGTAATTTTCTTCTTTCTCCTATATTGCCAGTACTTCTTATCCTGGGGAACAATCAGATGCCATCAAACAAGCAATAGAAACTAATATAGGCTTAATGAAATGAGGGCCTTGGATTGACAATACTTTGTTTTAAGGACTCTCTGGGGCTCTGGCTGCATAATTTATTCATAACTTGCTACTCCCCAGAAAGCGAAAACAGATGGTTCATCCCTATTTTCAAATTGGAGGTTGAAGGACGAAGATCAATAGGCATGATCCCATGGTAAACACTGTCGTCTGGCTATCCTCCAAATCCCCCTTCCTTTTTGCCCTTCTCCCGCTCTAAAGAGTGAAAATGCCAGAGACTCATGTTCTAAACCTCCTTTGCTACAGAAGTAGTGCTAACAGAACTATACTGGGAGGCCTCTGGGAGGAAATTTTCCTCCTCAACTGAAGATGGGAGGCACACAAGGGGAACACTTTTATGTGACCCTCCTGTCTGTCCTTTGGACATGGTTAGGTGAGAATATAGGGCCTGGAGCAGTGGCAACAATCTTGTGAACATGAGGAAGAGGCCAAAAATTGAATGAGATGACAATCTGGTGTCTTGACAACATAAAAATGTGAACTTTACCTAGCAACCACTTACCTCCAGACTTCTTGTTAAGTATATTAAAAAATATTTATTTTTAAGGCCCCACATTTCAGGTTTTTTGAGTTGAAATAATCAGAGCAGCACAAATAATACAGCTGAAAATACAGAATGATGGAGTCAAGGTGGTGGTACAGGGGACAGTGTGGCCTTCTGTTAGAGGCTGGGACTTTGGTAACACTTACTAGGTGGTGACAAGGCATATGTTTCAGACTCTTGATTTTCATGCCTTGAGATTCAAATTGCAACAGGGAAACGAAAGGGACCCCATGGAAAACTGCTTTATTCCCTCCTTATCCTGCTTCCATTCTCGCTAGGACCTATACTTCCACCTTACACATGCCTTATAAGACAGATAAAGTAAGTCCTCCTTGTAAAGGTCAAGGAATTGAAAATTTCTTTGGAGTCTTCCCACAGTAGATAACAACACCTAAGGAATGACCTGACAGGTTCACCATGAACATTTTTCAAGAAAACTGACTCATCAAGACCCCTGATTTGAGGGCATAAGTGACATATGGAAAACACCCAAACACTTGACTTTGTTCCTGGATGTCTGAGAGGACATGTATACCAGACTACTATCCTCAATTCCTCAATAAAAACCCCAGCCTCTGCGCAAAGATGAGAATTACTTTCCTTTCCAAGTCTCTCAGAATCTCTGTCTGTATCCATACTCTCTTTCTATATCCTCAATAAATTCTGCTCTCACTTCCTCTTAGCTCATGTTTGATTTCCATCCTGCACGAAGCCAAGGATCCTCTTGACTGGTCCTGCAGGACCCCCTCTGGGCCCTTGGACCCAGCCAGCCAGCAACATAATCATGTGCCTACTGAGGCTATAGAGTGAAGGGAAGTAGTGAGGAACATTGAAGATGTTAGGTGATGTTGGCTACCTCTTTCAGCTTTTGGTAATGTCCCACAAGAAGATAAACATAGGTTAGAGAAGATCTGTCATTAGTATGGGAAGAAAAAGATCCCTTCTGGGATGTTCTCTGCTGGTAACCAGCAATCTAAATTGACTGAGAATTCCACAATTCAGAGACTTGCTGGAGTCAGAAGCAGGGGCATGTAGACAGAGCAAGAGATAAGACCGGCAAAATTAGAGCCCAACCACTCAAACTCCTACCATTTCTGTTTTCTTTGTCAGGCAAAGCAGACAGGCCTGCCACAAACGTTCTGATAAAGATGGAGCCGCCTCACCCAACCTTCTTGTTTTGAGCTGCTTCATGGCAGCCACCATTAAACTAATATAAAGAGAGGTTCCCAAAGCTGGTCAGCCATATCCCTGGCCCCGGCTGCTGAGGAGGTGCCCCACTTGGGCAAGAAAGAACATACAGTGAAGATAGTTCGCTGATAGCCTCCAGCTGTTAGCCCCCTTGGGCTCCAGCCCAGCTTTACACTGGAAGCCGCGCTCTGAGAAGCCTCTGGTCAATGACTAAGTACAGCAGGAGTAAACAAGGCTGGTTATTTCTTTGCTCTGAAGCTCTCTATTGAGTTAGCAAAGACTTTGTCAGATTTGTAGCACAGTAGGAGGCTCTTCCTACCCAATTATAGTTCACCATTTTCTCTCTCACAGGTGTTCTTTGATCGACAACATAGGCCTTCCTTGCCTTGCGTCTTATTTTCCTCGCCTCGTGTCGTATCTCCTTGTTCTGTATTATAGGTTGCCAGATAGGCCGATGAAGTAATGGAATCCTCTCTCATTCTTACCATTAAAGAGCAATAGTACTGGGTATGTGCTAAAAACCAGGGACTGTTGTAGGCTTCCCATTACACCCTTTTCCAAATGCAAGATTTTACTGAAGGCATCTTCTTTCTACATCATTGTGTTTGAAGTTGTTACACTGTTTTTTAGTTAGAGGCTGTTGCACTTGAATCTACATTGAGACATGATGGAGAAGATTATCAACCAGCCAGAGATTCGAGATTTGGTGGCAGCTACGGTAACTGGGTGATTCTCCCATTGAAAATGGGTGACAGCACTCCACCCACAGTGGCTACTGGGGAAGAATGAGGCCAAGAAGATGAATTCTGGTAAACACTCTGGCAGGCCATCCACAGCCATGCCCAATCTTCCTTTCCCTTGTATACCTTCCAAAGTAGAAGCTGAAAACAACAATGGATATTTTCTTTGTCAGCTTCCTTTGCTGCTGAAATAAAAGGGAAGTCTGCAGGGAAGGCTTCTGGGAAGGTGATTTTCTGTCGAATAAATGGAGAGGTACACTGGGCCAGGGCTATTCTGCTTCCCTACTTTCTTCTTGTAGTTAGTTACAGTTATGCGGGGAGTTGATATCTGGAGCTATTGTGGCCTTGTTATAATGGAGAAAGCAAGAAAGTGGCAGAGATAGAAATCCAGGTGCTGACACCTGAAATCACCCACCTCCAGACATCTTGCTGGGTGAACAACAAATGTTCTCATGATTTCAGTCATTGGGTTTTCAGTTACCTGGAACTGACTGTGTGTAATTGATCTAATCTCAGACTTCTTTGAAAGAAGCACCTCCAGTATCTCCAATAGTTGGGTTATCTACGTCCCTCTTTCCAAAATTAAAAAAAAAAAAAAATAATTAAACCAAAAAGCTGTATTTTGCCTTCCAGCTCTAGTTACTGGCGAGAGCCATCTGGCTCAATGATTTTCTAATCCCTACTATTGTTCAGGTATCAGTCTGCCGCTGTAATTTTACAGATAACAAACTGAGGTCCCGAGCTGTGGGAGTGACTTGCTAAGTCCATTTTGCTTCTTAGTGTAGTGACAGGGGTGGGAATTAACCCCAGGTCTCTTGCTCTCGGTCAGATGCCGTATCGACTGAACTTTTCTTTCCAAGGGCAAGGAAAAGCATGATCTCTTCTTTTGTCTCACTCCTTCCGAAATATCTAATCCAGAGCTGTCACAACCATATCTAATAGATGGTCAACAAAGTCTGGTGGAAGAAAGGGAGGAGGGGCGGGAAGGAGAAGAGCTGCAGTGTAAACATGCGAGAATCACTTGGTACTGCTCGAGTGACTCGGGAGCCCAAAATTGTTCAGAGATATATATTTTTTTAATCTCAAATCATCCTGCTGAAATGAAACACTGTACTCCCACACCATGAGCCTCGGACATCATAGGCATCTAATTAACACTTACTCAATTGAATGGAAGGAGTGGAGTCGATTCTTTACGGGGTCAAAAGTAGCACAGACATACATATTTAGATAAACCTCTTTTCTTTTGAATTACGTATTAACAGCGACATCGGGAATTATGTTTACTAACAATATTGTTGAGGGGAGAAGATGAAGATTCTTACGTTTCTCAGAAATATACGAGAAAAGAAAATGCTTTCAAAAATCATTTGAATATGACTTAATTCAAAATTTATAGAGCACCTACTATCTATAAGTGCATCGTTAGGCATTGTGGGATACTCAGGGGTGAAACAGATATAGTATCTTCCTAATTGACAAGAGTTTATAATCTGGAAATATGGATAAGACATTGATGTCTATACCTAACAAATCATGGGGTTACAAGAGCTATATAGGACCATAAAAGAAACATATGTATTTGTGAGTTCCCAAGAGAAGGCAGGGTCCTCCCAAGCCATGTTAATGATTGAGTTTTATCAGAAGAGAGGCAGAAAAGCCACTGAAGAATTTAAATGAAGTGGTGTTTTGATGTGTATTTTTAAGTGCATATTAGTGAGTTAAGGCTCAGATTATATTTCAGTACCTTGGCCAGCTAGCAATAGCACTGGGATACTGGCGATAGACTTTGCAAACTGTTCTTAGACGAGATTCCTTCTCCAGATTTGATGGTTGTGAAAAGCCTCAGGTCCCCTTTGCTGTTCATCATCAGCAAGCACTTGAGGAGCCCTGACAGTGATCTGGTTGCTGATCTGGGCTGGATAAAAGTCTAGTGCTGTGTTTGTATAATGATAGATTTAATATATGCTGGCTCACAGCATCAACGCTTTATCAGAGGAATAAATGGAAAGTTATTCTGGGCTGAGAGGGTAAAGAGATCAGTTTATGGAAAAGAGAGCCTCCTTACACACATATTCTGTAAACTACAGATCAAAAGCCACAAGAGGAGCTCCAGCCATGAATAATGAAATCATACATCCAAAGGTCTGGATGGAGTCAGACATCCTGATGATTTCTTTTTAAGGAAAAATCAAGACTTTTGCCTAGTGTTGAATGCTTTGAAGATAAGTGCTCTGAAGGCAGAGCAAGAGAGCTATCATATTCAGGAGAGATGGGCAAAATTTCAAAAATGGGTTCATTTAAATAGCATGCCCTAGAGTATCCTGCCAGACAAGAAAGGTCAGAGTGTCTTTCACTGCATTGGAGGGGCACTCTGATCTCCAGTAATATGGCTGTTCCATGATGTCAGGTGGTTAGAGACTAAGCTGACCTTTCCCGAAGGCTTCACTTTGGACTAAATACCCAGGCCCTACATCCTAACCCATGAAATTCCCAGTGTAGTGAAATTGTCAGAAAAACACAGCACAACCATGAAAGCCACAATCATGTACCCCCAACAGGTACATTTCTCAACTCCCACTCACTCCCCAATCTGTTAAATTTCAACCCTGTTGTCTCTCCACCCCCAGTGACAAGTAACCGCTGATGCTGAGGGAGGAAGAACAACCATCCAGGGGGTCCAGGCCCTGTGCTGAAAGCCCGGCATCTAAGGCAGCCCCCACCGCCCCCCGCAGCCATGGGCAACCTAGTGAGGTTCCCAGCGCATGTGCAGTGACCTGTCTGCACCCCTCACACTTGACCTCTCAACAGCTGTGGATGTGAGTTCGTCCTTGTACTTTCAGAAGACTCTTTATTCCCCTGGTTTCCTCGCCTCCTCCCTCTCTCATTCTTACTTTCCCTATCTTTCCTCTCAATTCTCCGCTGGCACTTCCCTTCTAACCTCTAGAATGTTAGTGTCTCTCAGGATTCTGCCCTTAGCTTTCTTTCCTTTTTTCTTCGCCTTTGCACTGCATTGAATAGTGACCCCCTCAAATTCATGTTCACTCAGAACTGCAGAACGTGAGCTTCTTTGAACTAGGGTCTTGGAGGACACAATTAGCTAAATTGAGGTCATGCCAGATTGGTCCAGGTCCTAAATCTAGCATAACTGATATCCTTACAAGAAAAGCACAGGACCCACAAAAATAGACCGATATGGAGGGAAGGCCATGTGACAATGGAGGCAGAGATTGAACTGATGCAGTTGCAAGCCAAGGAACACTAACAATTGCCAGGAGCTCCCAGAAAGTAGGAAGGGGCCAGGAAGGATTCTTCTCCAGGGCATGGACCAGGTGACAACCTGGTGCCTTTCATGCACTATCTCTGCACAAGGTCCAACTCTGAATGTATCTTTTACATACCTGCTCTCCCCTCAATAATTTTTTATCTAGGCTAGCGCCATCTCCAAACACCTCCCTTCTCAACCTTAAATCTTGATGTTACCTTTGATTATTTTTCCTCCTTTTTCCTCTTTCTCCTCCTTCTCCACTTACCTGACCATTGAAACCTCACAATTCTCCCTTAGCAACTTCTCTCTGTTCAGTACAGACGGTGTGTCCAGCCAGAGCCCAAGTGATCTCCAGGGCTAGGTTTTTGACCTGGGTCTGAGCTTGTCTGATACATCTGGGCACTGGGCCAGTGGGGGAGATCTAGCCAGGAGCCAGTTTGGTGAAGAGATTTGTGTGAACTTGTGAGAGTATAACCTACATTTTTCCTGGCTTCGCCGGCCTATGATTACAAAACAAGGTCCTTCTTCCCTTTTACAATCCAAATTACTATGGCAGGAGGCCTCATCCTGCGTGCCTGCGGGAAACGAGTCTTCCTCACAGTGTCTTCGTGTTATTTGCAGAAGTCCCTAGAGGGATGTCTCAACTGTATTCACAAATCAAACTGGCACCTGCTGGCATCACAAAGTGCATTAGTCAGGCCCATTTTGCCACGTGTGTTCAAGGCCATCCACAAACTAGCTTATGGAAGACGAGAAAATAACTGGCTCCCATTGTTCAGAAAAAAGGCTGAAGATTTTCATGTAATTCAAGTAGCAGTGGAGGGGACCAGGGACCCGGGACTAGAACCAATGCCCGGTACCTCCACACTACTTCTCTCTCCTCCTATTTCTCATTTTGGCTCTCTTTGCTCTTCTTTATGTACTGGCTTCATTTTCTGTCCTTACCCACATGGCACAGATCATGGCAGTGATGTGAATGGATCCCAGGGACAGACTCTGATGAACTCTATGGGCTCTCATGCCCTTGCCCGGACACATCACTGTACCCAGGAAAAGGGAAATAATGATTAGTGAGCCTGGGTCACTTGCCCATTTCTGCAGCTGGGGGACAAAGTCCATTACTAGGAGAAAGAGAGTGTCAGACAAAATCAAAGGCTACCTCAGGCCACGACACATGTGCTCCCTCTGTAATCCATTCCTGCTCATCTGTGTCTACGCTTCTGAAGCCTCTTGGTAAGACTTCATCACTGCCAATGCCAGCACGAGACTCAGAACACAAGCAACATTATTTAAGGCCCAAGGGACACAATGTATCCCCAAGAAGAGAAGAAGGGTGTTCTTTCATGTGAAAACTCATAGTCTGATGCCCAGTGTCCCCACATGAAATTAGCAATTATATCTAGATAGAAGGAAGTAAAATGAAGTAAGATGGTGACAATATCCAGGGTGTGAATCTATAGGAAGAGGAGGTGAACATTTCAGAATCAAGACTAGTGTCCCAGGGCTGGCTTTCTGGACAGCTTCAGTGAGCAAGAAATGAGAGATTTGGGAACTCAGAGATCAAACCAACAAGTGGAGACTTACTGGCTCTGGGGGTTTCTTTTAAAGGGGTGTGTATGTGTGTGTGTGTGTGTGTGTGTGTGTGTGTGTATACCTGTTGGCCGAATAACCCAAGTGAAAAAAGCCAGTTGTTCTACACGGGCCCAAGATTTGGTACCTTCAGCATCCCTCACTATGTCTTTCACCAAACAGGGTCATGGAGGCTCTTCTGGATTCCCACTGCAAGGGCTCGCCTTCTATTTTCAGGGCCCATGGCGTCCTCTTCTCAGTAACCACAGCACGGCCAATAGAGCCCACAGTTAGCAGCCCAACCTGATTTAAAGACACCTGTTCGACTGAGTCTCACTTGCGGTGTGAAACACAAATGATTGTGCTTATACAGAGAGAGGCTTGGGGAATAGAAGTTTGTGGCTTGACAGAATATAATTAACACATCATCTACACAAAGCCCAAAGATGGACTCCACAGTACCACCGTGATTACTCCCAGGAAACACACTGTAATTGTATCATCCCTTCCAAATACACTCGGACAAGCATTTTGTGTCTGGATGAAAGTCAAGGCAGATTAAGAAGTGCTTATGCCAAAAGCAGCTTCCCTGACCAGCAGGAAGAAGCAAGAGGTGAAAGGAGCTAAGGCTGGTTAAGTAAATAATTCCACCGCCGTACAATAGAATACGCTGCATAATTGGGAATTACATTGCAAAAGAACATAGAGTAACATGGGAAATTACCACAATAAAATGTAAAAAGAGAAGAATATGAAACTGGAAGAAACCATAGAATTGCCAAGATCCTCAAATGTTTATGATTTTTGTATGCTTTTTATGTATCTCTAAAATTTTTCTTTGGACTGGGTTATTTATAGAAGGAGTAAATCTCAATTAGCATTATTTGAAACAACAACAATGGCAATGAAATTCAGAAAAACCCTTTCTCAAACTAGAAATTTTTTTAAAATTATTATTCCCGACCTTCTCTTCCTCTTCCCTGGCCTGAATCCTACCCAGGAGTCTTGTCTGAGATGTTGAAACCTCCTGTCCCCTTTCCTGCCTCTACTCATAGTTGGAGCCACTAGGGAGCAAAGTCCCAGGGTCTAATCTGATATGGAACACACACACACACACACACACACACACACACACACACACAGTAAATAGACAGCCTTTCTAATGGGAACTTGAAAAATAAACTCTTTAAGTTAATGATGTTCTATAAAAACCAATTACTAAAGAAAATAAATTATAACAAAGGCAACACCACAAAGGATGACCATCTGCTGAGAATGTTATAAAAAAGATTTCCGCATGGGGAAGGAGGTTGAGGCAAATTATCTCTTAGGACTCCTCTGAACCTCAAAGTCCATAAACCAAATAGTGAGCTCATCATAAAAGGAAGTATGGGGAAAAAAGAAAAAGAGGAACCCCCCATCCCCAACTTTGACATATCTTCTGTGACTTCTGGCACAGCTGCCCGCTTAGCCTTAGATTGGTAACCCGGCCTTTGTTCCGTGTTCCCAAAAATCTCACCCTATAGGTGGTCTGTTTCCCCTTAACGGAAACCTGGGGATCACCACGTTCTAGTCCGCTTTTATCTCCCTGTCTCTTGGGCAGTTCTGATGACAACCCCTCCTTTCCCTCTGTCAGCCCGCACAGCATCCTCTCTGCAAAGTTCTCAACTCCAAACCTTCTCATGGCTCTTTCCTCCTCCGTCTGGCTGAGGCATCAATCCCTAGCACGCCCTGGGGTGGTTTCTCACTGTGCTGAGTGACGAAGAAAAAACAGGCAGGGCTCCCACCGGAAGGGCTAGTGCTTCGTGCCCTATATTGTATGCCAGTGTGTTTCTGTATAGTAAGTGTGGGTTTGTGGAGTTAACAGAGCTAACATGGATTCCCTCCCCACCTCAGCCCCCCCCCCCCCCCCCCCCCCGTGTTTGTGAGAACAGAAGGGTAAAGGTAGAGCAAATACAGGCTGAGTGCCGAGAGAATACAGGCTGAGTGCCGAGAGGCACACATTAGGTGCTTATCTGAGCTCATTTTATGGAGTGGGAGCTGTGAATCCCAGAGTACTCAAATATCCTGCCTGGGGCTACGCAGCCAATAAGTGGCAAAGGAAGGGTTTGAACTGGTTCTTCCATATCTTCCTGTTTATTTAGGGGGTTGAAAACATCAGATTTTGTTAACTTCTTCTGAGTGTCACATCATTTGAAAAAAAAAAGTAAGGAGTGGATGTAAAGGTCACGCTTGTTCCTCAACAATACTTCAGTTTAAATTTCAAGTTACATGTAATTAAATTGTATAATTTAGAATATAATGATGCCACTGTATTAGCAAGATAGACACACTTAGTGATGCTTACTACTGAACACAAAAGAGCCATTTAATTTAAACAAGATAATTCAAACATTTGCTTTGCCTAAAGCTCATAAAATGCCATTTCATTAAATCATGTTTTCATTTATGTAAGATGACTGTCGTATCAAAGCTATTTTATTGTTATAGAAGTTAAAAACAGTATGGCGCATTGTTATTAAATTATGAACATATAATGAAAAACACTTTCTAGAATAAAATACACTTGCCTATATTAATTTATTTAGTCCCTTGGTAGATAGCAGCTAAGAATCTCTCCGTTGTAAGCATGGTTCTAGGTGCCTGGGGTGGAGCGGATTTCCCCCATGGAGTCATTGAGGGAGACAGACATTGTGGGAAGCAGGATAATGGTCCCCAAAAGATATCAGGCCCTAATCCCTAGAACCTGTGAGTCCCATCTTGCCCGGAAATGCTACCTTGCACAGAAATGCCACCTTGCCCGGAAATGCCACCTTGCATGGAAATGCCACCTTGCCCGGAAATGTCACCTTGCATGGAAAGAGGTGCTTTGTAGGTGTGACTAAGGGGAGGCTCTTGGTATGGGAGCTGATCAGAGCGCAATTACACATGTTCTTCTAAGAGGGAGGCAGAGGGAGGTCTTGACACAGATGGACAGAGAAGATGATGCGAAAATGGAGCTGAGAGAAGATGCCGGCCTTGGAGGCTGGAGGTTCACAGCCATGAACCAAGGAGTGCTGCTAAGAGAGGCAAGAGTGAATTCACCTCGAGGGCCTCCAGAGGGAGAGTGGCCCTGCTGACTGACACCTTGATTTTGGCCCAGGGACGCTGACCTCAGACTTCTGACCTGCATTAACCGTGGGAGGAAACACTTTTGTTGTTTCAAGTCAGCAAGTGTATGGTGATGGGTTTCCGCAGCCACAGGGAGTGAACACATACATGCACAGGGAAACACAAGTACGCTGCTGGTGATGGATATACCCGGGTCTGCGACAGGTGGTGACTAGAGGCGCCACCTTGGGTGACACGTCCAAGGCAGGCCTCTCTGCCCTGAGAAGGTCCGTGGGAGCCTGCGTGTCCTGGAGCAAGGCAGGGCCAGAAAGGCGGGCTCTGGGCAGTGGGCAGGAGGGGCAGGCGGGGCTCCGTGCGCGTCGGGAGCCAGCTGTGAGATTATGTCAGATGGACCTGCCAGAGCCACAACTGGGAGGCTTTGTCGGCCAGAGTCCGTAGCCCGGACTATCTATTGGTGTGTCAGGAAGACACTGCGGGGATCTACCAGGGCATAAAAGGACCTGCTTTACATCAGGTAGAGCTCAGCATCGAGAGAGGGGTTGTAAGACAGCTTTCTGCTGGAGGGAGGTGGTCCAAAAGCCACTGCAGGCTGTGGTAGCTCGGAACCGAGATGCCGGTGTCCGACACCATCGCTCCGTCTTGCTCTGCAAACCAGCTCCTCCTCCAGGCGCCCCTATCCCGGTGATGGTACTGCTATTTCCTGGAGACCTACAGCAAGAAGCTGGGCAATCTTTTTCACGTTTTCTTCTCCAATCCCTCCCACACCCCTCCTGCCATCACACATCACCCATCCTGGTGGCCTCTGATTCCATGAGATCACACCGTGCCTCCGCCGCCCCTTACTTTTGCTCAGGCCCTCATTGTGTTTTGCAGCCTCCCTCACCGTGGTGTTGTGGGGATGAATTCAAAGTGCCAGAAGCCGTGAATGCCATTAGAAGGCTTACCTTCCATCATCATCTTCCTCCTCCTCATCCTGACCGGCTGGCCCTTCCCCCTTCGTCCTGGCCCTCTCTCTCCCCAGGCCCTGACGACACCACAGGCGGATTCACCTCTGGGAGCCTGCTGGGATCTGATCACTCTCTTCAGACACCTTCGGGAGCTGCGGACGCCTCTGGTATGCAGTCTGGACGCCGCAGCCTGGATGGTCCGCTGCCCTTGCCCATCTTCCCGCCTCCGATCTGACGGCCCCCACCACAGCCAGACGTAAGCCTCATTTTTCTCGAACATGCGGTGGGCCACTTCCTCAGCTCCAGGCCTCTGCTCTCACCGTCTCTTCTGCTTGCACTTCTCTCCTCGAGAGCCGCCTCCGGGTGCCTCCTCGGCTGCCGGCCTGCATTTAAGCTTTTTAATCTTTGAAACCTTCAAAAGTTTCTCAGTATTTCCCATGGAGTCCTTGCCCTCTCTTCCCGGAATAAGCTCATTTATCCACATGTCTGTTTGGGGGTGAACTGGAGACCCTGCTTCCGACCTCCTTTTTATTAAAGAAGACTGGGATCAAGACAATGTAACCTGAGGCGGGGCACCAGTCTCGCTCTGCGTCCGTGAGCCCCTCCTGCTGACCTCAGGAAGGCTCCCGGGCCTGGGAGGGTGGGGCAGGGTGGTGCCCACCATTCCTGAGATAAGACCAAAAGCCGGTAAATTGGGAACAGGCCCTTTTTTCCTTGTAGATTCGAGGATTACGTGGTGTGGTCTCTGAGGAAAGTCTGTGCTAGACACATGAGGAACAACGTCACAGGTGACCCAATAAGGCAACTGGCCGGTCCACAAGCTCCCAGGGCCTGTCAGCCGTCCTCAGCCCACCCTGTCCGGCAGCTGGGATGACTGAGTGGGAAACATCATTGCATGTGAGAGGCAAAGGTTACAGAATTCTTGAAGGAAACTTTGGAAAAGCATAGCATTTTCCCAGTGCAGGTGTGGGGTCCCTGCACTGGGATCTGGGGAAGCAGCTGTAGGGTGGGTGACCAGAGAAAAGAAATCCAAGAACCAGAGCTGGGGAAGGGGCTATGCGAGGGGACAACCTCCATGTATGGGCCCAGGTCTGGAAGGTGTGGCACAAGGAAATGTCTACCTGGGATTTCAGTTCTAATTCTCCCTACTTATTGGCAAATACTCTTCAGAGATTTTGTCCGGCAGACGTTCGTCTTGTCTCACTGCTGGGAACGTTCCCGGCTGCCTCTTCCACTCAGGGCGCACACACATTTTCATGCAGGAAAAGGATTTCCACCTCAAGATCAGAAAGAAGCATTGGGATGCATATTGTGTCCTCTCTTCTCACCCTCTCTTCCCTCTTCCCAAAGGAGGAGGAATTGGTCTGATTGATGAGTTGACAGAGGACAAATTCCTGGGATCACATCCCCTATTCCAGCAGGTCGGGGTACTTGGCCTTAAAGGTGGGGAATAGGTTCAGCCCTTTCCTTGCTCTCCTGGCCTATCTGTGCTCAGGCTGAGGGGTCCCTTGTATTCCCAGGCTGCAAGGGGAGGAGGTCACAAACCAGACGGGCCTGCTGTGGGGAGGCTGGGCCAGGTGTCTGTCCCTTAGTTCCTCTTCCTTCATCTGTGACTCACTGGGGAAATCAGCGGGCCTTCACTGGGGGCCTTATAACTTCAGTTCTGGGGAAGGGAGTTAAGAAAGGACAATTTGACCCTGGTAGCTGCCCCCCCCCCCGCCCCGCCAGTGCTATAGTCCAGAGTTGCCCGGAAGACCTATACTCTCAAGGTCATTTAGCACTTGCTGGGCCCACAATGAAGTGGACCCAAACTTTTTATTCCCAAGGTGGCAACTTGTACCATTTCTGGATTAGGTAGAACCTCCAAATCAATAAGCATCCAGTAAGGAATTTCATGCACCTACACTGTGGTCTGAATTAGTGGACGGGGTCAAGGATGAAGCACAGGGTAGCCCAGGGAGAGAGAGAGACCCGGTCCAGCCCTTTGGATGAGTTCCTTCTGGGATAAACTATAGAGCCAGCTGCAGAGGGGAGACTCATGACCCAGGAGATGCTAGATAAGACTCCAGATTTGGGAAGCAATGTGACTTAACCTCTTGACTCTCCTCTAAGGGTTGGCAAAAGTTAGCTTTATGAACAGAAAATGAAGGGACTTTACCATATTGATGCAACGCATCTACTCCCCCCTCCAGATTATAACTGCCTCATGATCTACAGCTATGTTTAACTTATCTTTGTATTCAACTATCAAGCATTGAATTTGGCATAAGGTCAGCAAATCTCTCATGCTTATTGGACTGAATTAAAACCAGATTGAAGAAAATGTGCTCTGGGTGATATATTTAAAGAGGACGTTGGAGGGCATGGCCTCTGTCAGGATCAGAACAGGAAGTCTCCCAAAAGATCACGGCTCATCTCATTTCAACAGGAAGTAAATGACATCACCAATGGAAGTGGAATCTTTAGATACAAAGAACCAGCAGTTGTGAAAAGAGAAACAAAATCATTACAGGAATTGAGAACCTCTCTAATTAGTTCCATTTTTCTTTCTCTTGTCTCCTGTATATGTTCTTCCACATTCTCTGTAAGATTGCAGTATGGGTCCTCCCCGGTCCTTTACCTCTACTGGCTCTGGTTCTTGGATGAACACACATACACACACACACACACACACACACACACACACACGCCATTGTCCCTGTCAACTTGAGTATCTGCTAAGTTGCTATTCAGAAAAGGAATCCATGAAGAAATAAAGACCCAGTGAGACGAACCTCACAAATTCCTCCAAGGCACTGGGTCCCTCTTGTCACGGCCTCTGAGGCACACAGCAGTCATCCAGATGTCGGCTACTTCTTAACGATTACAAACCAGGTAAGTTAAATTGATGATCTGAGATTCTGCCTTGGGGCATTAATGTCAGTCAATTATTGAAGTTACTGCTGGTTCTAAAATAGTGTTTGCTTTAAATCTCCGATAATGTAAATCTCATAGGCAGGAAGAGTCCCCCAGCAGCCATTCCAGCTCCAGTGAGAAACCGGAGAAGATGCTAAGAAGTTAAGAGGGGTAAAGACCAGGGTCTGTCATTTGACTAACACAACAATTATCTTTAACACCAGAGGGGAGATGAAGACTTCTGTTCTGTTTTCCTCAAGTAGCAGGGAGAAGCCACAGACGGGAGTTTCAAATGACAGCATAATAATTCACTTGTGCAAATCGTAAGTGAGATTATGTAATGCTGTTATGAATAAAATACACACACCAATGCAATTGAAGCAGCCATCTCTCCCTTGTTAATTCTTATATTTTAGTCGTATTAAATAAACCGTTAAGATCTAAACTCCTAAAATAAATATTCAGCCAATATTTATGAGCAAGCACTGTGATCTGTGTTAGGAAGTGGGCTGTAGGGAGTCTTCGATGCTTTGGGTCTACTCAGTGAGATCACAAGTCAATGAGATTACCTGCTCTAAGGATTGTAAGAGGTCCTACTGGTTTGCTAGGGCCGCTTAACAAACTGGGTGGCTTAACACAACAGAAATTTTTTTCGCTTACACTTCTGGAGGCTAGAAGTCTGAAATCAAGGCATCCGCAGGGAGCCAGCTTTCTCTGAAGGCTCCATGGGAGGATCCTTCTTTTTCTCTTCCTAGTTTCTGTTTGTTGCCAGAATGCTTTGGGACTCCTCACTCTTAAGGTGCATCAGTCCAACGTCTGATCGGTCCAACGTCTTTGTGGTCCTAGGGTGTTCTGAGTGTTTCTGTGTATACATAGCCCTCTTCTTACAAGGACCCCAATCATATCGGATTTAGGGGCCCACCGTATTCCAATATGACCTCTGCTGAACTGATTATATCTGTTATGACCCTATTTCCTCATAAGGTCATATCCGAGGTTGGAGGTTTAGGACTTCAACTCCCATCTTTTCTGAATGTGTGTGTGGGGGAAAACATAAGAAGTCAACTTATATCAGAGGGATCTTTTAAAAACTTGATGCCTTCTTGTGAATGAGAACAAAATTAAGGATTAACTCTTACTCTGTATTTCGGACTGTGGCACGAACATAATCTGACTTTTCTGGCCAAAGGGTCAACACTTGACACTGTTCCCAGTCAGGCATTTGTCCTTTGGGTGTCAGGGCTGCCCTGCCAGTATAGGGTTGACCCACTCAGAGCCACTGATGTTGACCCACTGGGGAACATGGGCCCCCTCTTCTCTCTCTTTTTTTATTCTCTTCCCATGGTATCTTATTCTGAATGCTAGAATATACTATTTCGACATGATCCAACCAATTCTTACCAGGGGGACTTGAAATTTTTCAATTCCAACCACCAATTGTCTATGTGTTTTGAGGAAAGGTGTGGGGAGAAGTCTGTCCTGAGCAGACTTCTTGGCCAGGCAACTGAGAGACCAAGAACTTTCTTATGAAGTGAAGAGCCATCTGGACAGGGTCACCCAGGGAAATGCCTCAGGCCTGCCTACTAGTCTCCTAAGTGAGACCCACTTTTAGGGTTGGAACTAGAGCTTTCCTTGAGGAAGAACAGCTTATGAAATCAAGGAGAAAAGCACTTTGAAAACCCTGAATAACAAGAGTGGGTTATTTTGATGACCTTCATTTCCCACAGAAACAAAACAAAAAACAGTGCCATCAACATTACTGAGTCAATGCTGTTATTGAAATTACTGTCAGGGAACAGCTCAATTAAGCCCAGGCCACGCAGAGGGTACTAATGGCAGATTCCATGGGCTCAGGTAGAAAAGATCTTTACCTCCCTTTGTTGCTCCTCTCCCCAAACTCAGTCCAGCTGAAACCCAAAGCAAAAGAGCAGGAGGGAGGGGAGAAAATTGTTTTTATCTTCCTTCCCTGCAAGTTTCTGAATCTGGCTTGAGCTAGAGGGAGGAGAACAGCTTAAAGAAGATGAGAGATAACAATTTTGATATCAGATTGTTTTGGAGTTTTTAATGTCTGCTAATAAGAATGGACATTTTCATCTGGAAATAACCAGAAGAGTTATGCATTCTGCCCTAGGTATTGTCCAAGGGCAGGGAAGAGCAGGACTGAAAGAGAATGATAAGTAAAAACTAGGAGGTACCCAATTGTGTGCAGCTGAAACATGTATGGTAGTAAGAGGATTATGATAGAACTAGTAAAAAGGTTTTTTTGTTTGTTTGTTTGTTTTTGTTTTTGTTTTTTTTTTTTTAAAGTAGTCTCCATGCCCAGTGTGGAGCCCAATGTGGGGCTTGAACTCATGACCCTGAGATGAAGGCTTGAGCTGAGATCAAGAGTCACACTTAACCAACTGAGCCATCCAGGTGCCCCAAACTAGTAAAAATGTCTTTATTAAAGGGTCAGGTATCGCTCACAGTAGCATTACCATATGGAGAAACAGAAGTTCTTCGTGGATTTCATTTGAGCACCGACTGGTTATGGAAGAAAGGACTAGCCTCGGGCCTGTCAAACATGCTGGTGGCACAGGCATTTCTCACAGTCACCTTTCTTCCTCTCTGCTGAACCTCACTCTCCTTGTGGTCCCTACACAGTTCCCTCTTTCTAGCTCTCCAGTGTCCACATCTCCCCCATTCTACCTCGGTAAACCCTATCCCTCTCCAAATGAGTTTCAACCCTTTGGTTTCTTCCCTTGTGTTGCAAACTTCAGTAGCCAAGGTTCAGCCAGACCCTAAAGGAGATGCCCATCTCAGGCCTGTTGACACCAGTCAGAAAGGTTGTGTTTCTAAGTGTGAGGGAGAAGGTGGATCCTGGATATGCAGCTTGAGTACCACCTGGGAGCTTGCTGGGAAGGAAGAATCTTGGGTCTCACCTAAACCTACTGAACCCAAATCTGAACTTTAACAAGCTCCTGTGGCTTGTTACATGCAAATTAGCATTTGAGAAGGAAAAATTTAAAAAGTGCTGATATCTGGTTTTAACACATACCCTGGATGATGTCCATGACATTGGGAGAGGAGCCCTAGGCCAGACACCACTTCCTACATCCCACATGCTGAGTGAGAGGCTGTGCATTCAAAAGAGTCTTGCCCCTCTGGGTCGTTCTCTGAAGAGCAACTTCTCAAAATCCATGTGGTGATGATGATGATGTTGTTCTGTGGGGGTGGGGGTGTATCTATTTTATTTAAACATCTAAGGTTTCTGTAGTCAAATGCCCTCCTCCAACTTTGACAAAGTTCACGGCTGCAACAGATGTGTAACCAAGTCCCTAGCAGGGACCATAGCCCATATTACCTCACAATAGGCTGTGGAAATCCATTCTCTAGTGAAGTCCTCATATACCACTCAGTCAGCTGCCTTCCAAGATCAGTAATTTGGAAGCGGCAGGTTGTAAGGAAGAAATTTCTGGGCACGGTTGGTGCCCCAGAAGCAGCAGAAACTGAAAATATTGATTGGACGTTTCTTCAACATTCCTCAGAGAATGCATTTCACAGAGTGACTAGTTTAAAAAACAAAACAGAACCCCTGGAGGGCAAAGTAACATTCTTTCAAACTCTAAATGTATACAAAGTATAAATCTGACTAATTTTTGGAGGGTTTTTTTTTTTTTCCTCAGTAAATATCCGTAAAGCCCTCAAGATAGCAATTGAGAAATGTTCTCCATTTCCTCCCAGCATATTTTAGCACTTTATTTTAGAATTCTGAACTTTACTGGGGCCTCCTCCCTAGTAACAAACAGCATTAAATCAACTGTATCAGAAGCCCCGAATCCCTCATACAGGATGGGGAGCAGAATATATCCAAAATCTACTCCAAGATAGATGATTCACGAGCACCCTTGAATCATCTTTGCTCTTGCTTTCAAGATGGCCTCTAACAAAATGTATGCCCAGAAGTAATGAGTTCATTTTTTTCTTATCCAAATTGCAATTCAAGTCTAAGAAGTGTATTTGTTTTGCATGAAATATTCTTTCCAAGAAGTTCTTCCCAGGTAAGGACGTTTAAACGTGCTTGCCTTGACAGGGAAGGCAGACAAATGGCTTTAGCTGGTCAAGGGTTGTATTTCTCACAGCCAAGGTATTCCAAATGGTTTCTTATTCCATGGGATCAATAAACAGCCAGGATCATATGCATAAAACTGTCTTAGCTTCACCAATGCTAATACAGACCATTTCTTGAGCTTCTCCCAAGGTAGAGCCTTAAAAAATCCTGACATCACTGAAATATATGTACAGTAACAAAAACAATAAAAGGTTGAAGATGAGCAAGACAAACTCAGCTCTGGACATGCCCTCAAGACAGTTGTTCAGTGCCATTCAGGCTTTCTTATGCAGAAGAAACACAGACCAAATTTAACTCTGTCAGCAAGAACAAGTCCAGATTTCTGTCACAGTCGTCTTCGCCCCAGATAGGATCTATAAAAAACCAGCCGATGTGAAATGAATTAATGTGACAGGGCAATCACTGTGAGTCATAAAACCCCTTTAAGGACCTCAGACCTGCAGAGGACCACAGAGATGGAAAATGTTTAAATGCCATGATCTCCATTTATAGGCCTCCTTCGTGCTTGAGCGTCCGGTGGCCAGGCTCGAGATCCACGCCACCCCCTCAGCTTGTCCGTGAACAACTACCAGTCCCACAGCCTGTTCATCCCTGAAGGGCCATCCTACACATGGGATCACATGTTTCCTTTTATACCCATACTTCCTTCTGCAGAACCATGATATAATTTGTTCATCTACTTCCTAGAAGGTTTTGTGGGAACATAGGTTCTTTTCAAAACTAGGGTGACTTTTTCTTGTGAAGTTTTTGGAAGGAGGAAGAATCAGAACTAATCTGTCATCCTCTTTCCTCAGTGTGTTCTATCCCCTTCTCTTGATACTCCCTCCCTATATCACTGTGACTGAATGCAGATTGGTCTTAAGATCCTAAGTCCAGGAAGTTTGGTTTCTCATTGGGTTTGCTTCTTTCCAAACCCTCCCACCAAATGGCAGAGATGAACAACTGAGAAGACTAGCTTGGGCTTCTGCAAATACAGCCATCTGGCAACCATGCTTTTCCAGTCTTTCAACCATGGAGGAACCTTCTTTCAGTATTGGTATTGACCAGTGAGTTGAGTCCTCAGTGAGAACAGGAAAATATAAAACCCATTATGAAAAAACCAACCAACCAACCAAACAAACAAAAAAAACCGGTAAATAAGAATGCAGAAGACCAGCAGTCACAAATGAAACACATCAACACGACAGCATCCTTAGAGATCCCTACACACATGGAAAAGAGAATTAGAAATAATAGTATCCAACAGCAGATATTTCTTGAGTCTACTGTATGCCAAGCAATATTCTAGGCCCCGCAGGTAGAAAAGGACACACTTAATAGAAAAATGCTGATGCTGACCTTGAAGACCTCAGGCATAAATGGAGATGCAGAAAGGTGAATGTATTCATAGCACAAAGGGGCCGGGAGGTGTTATTTAACAACACCAATGGGAAGGAAATCACCTGAGAGCAGAGAGGTACCTGACCTTTTTAAAAGCAACTAGCAATAGTAAGAGGAATTTTTTCTATCATATAGGAATATTCAGGGACAAACTATCCTACCAAACCACTGGTTTGGTAGCATAGAGGGTCTGTGAGCGGGCAGTAGTGTTAAGTCAAATTGACCCGAGTTTGAACCCAGGTTCTGACCTACTAGCAGGATCCCCTGAGCAGATCACTTAGACTTGCTGAGTCTCTATTTCTGAATCTGTGAAATGGCGAGAGTATTGTCTATCTCCTAGAATTCCTTAGGAATTTAATAATCCATTAAAAAAAATGCTCATGACATTCTAGACTTTCAAAGCAACTGCTCTTCATTTTTCTCTTTTTGGCTTTGGTGCCTATGTGAATGAAGGACCACATTTAAGAGACAGAGTCCTGAAGGAGAGAAGACCTGGGTGGGTGTTTAACCCTCAACTTTGTATTTAAAAAAGAAACGGGGCAAAAAAGAATATAATGTAACTCCCCCAGGCATTGCATTAGTGAATGGAAAGAAGTTGCTGGTTCTCCCTTCGAGGCTGTAAAGAAGTTGCTGGTTCTCCCTTCGAGGCTGTCAGACCTTCAGGGATATCTGAAGAGTCTTACCCATGAAAGTCAAGGCTGCTGACACCATCCCCTTTCAGCATGCCTGCTTGGTTTATGGACAGCCTGCCTGCGCATTCAATACTGGCTCAGGGTAGCCCCTTGAACCCCAGCCCACTCCGCACGTCGGGGCTTCCTATTGATTCTCTGTGCTGTGACTGCTCTGTGGGCCAAAGTCAGGATGGCTATGCTCTGCTCAACTCCAGAGAGGCGGATCTGGGGAGCTGCTGCTGTCCTTCGGGGAGACAGCTGGGTGTCCAGCAGATCTCATAGGTTATGGTTATTCACACGCTGGAGTTCATCGGAGAGCTGGGCCAGCACCCAAGGTGGTTGAGAAATGGGCTCCTTGGGGGCAAAGCTCTCCAGGCTTGTTCATGTAACAGAAGGGGACCCTGCCCTGGAGTTCATAGGGTCAAAAATCAGCACTTCTCAGCACCATACAACAGGGTTCCCAAACTTAACACAGAAAAATACCCAATGTCCAGCTAAATTTGAACTTCTTATAAACCATGGATTTTTTTTTTTTCCAGTCTTGGTAGGTCCCAGGTAACTTTTTGACTTAGAGTGAAAAGAAAAAAAATTGTCCATTGTTTATCTGAAATACAAATTTACCTGGGTGTCCTGTATTTGTGTCTCAAATATTTCATGGGATGTACTTACACTGAAAAATGATCCGTTGTTTATCCGAAATCCAAGTTTAACTGGGTCTCCTGCATTTGATATCTGGCGTAGCTACAACATACATAAATAGATGCATAAAGGGAACAGACATGGTTCCATCTGCTATAACCCTGATGTCCAAAGCAGAGAGTCGCCCCTAGGACAAGTCCAAACTTCTCTGTCTGGCATGCCAGGACTTCCACTATTTGCCCTATTCTGTGCCAGCCCCTTTCTCTTCTTTCCCAGTACAGCCATTCTGTTCTAGACTGGACAGTCTTCCTCAACCCTGAACATGTCCAAAATAGCCTACTGTCCATCACACAGGGACATATATTTGTAGTGTTCTTTCTCCACATGGATCCACCTCTTAGCCATGTTTCACGACCTACTCAAATCTCCCCCTCCTCCTCTATGTGTTCCACAATAACCCCTCATCAACACACAACCCCCGCCCAAGTCACCCTGAGATCACCCTCTCTTGCTTGGAACTCAGGGAGTGTCTGCTTTCTTCCTCACTCATTTGGCGTTGAGTTGCCTCTTGAGGTAATTTTCATGATTCTTGGTCAGGTATGAACTGATGACTCTAACTCTACAGGGCAAGAAATGACTCAGCCCTTTAT
This sequence comes from Mustela nigripes, assembly GCF_022355385.1. Taxonomy (NCBI): domain Eukaryota; kingdom Metazoa; phylum Chordata; class Mammalia; order Carnivora; family Mustelidae; genus Mustela; species Mustela nigripes. The sequence continues at coordinate 30,547,874 of NC_081571.1, forward strand.
TCTTCTCCATCTGTTCTGAGCCCCCATTTGCCCAGCTGGTGGGAAAAGTCATGCCAGTGAGAGTAGAGTGTAGGTTCCTGCCACAGGACCACACGTGATACCCAGGCTTGCAGCGTGGATGCACTTAGGGACAGGGTGAGTGAGGCGTAGGGCAGGGAGTAGATGCTAACTTCAGTCAGTCTTCAAGTCTGACAATACACCCTGATACACACAAATGTCAACTCCCAAATTACATGGTAGGTCTGGCAACACCTCTTTCCATGGGAGAATGTATTAACATGACTCAGCCTTTAAGATCCAGCTCCATAGTATTATCTTTGACGAACTGTTTTCTGATTTCTTCAGAAAGAAGCCAACACCCTTACAAGTGCTTGTAGACCCTTCCTGACACTTCAGCCTCCCTTCCTTCTTGCTGCCTCTCCCATCGCTTCCCCTTTGCTCACTCTGCTTCAGCCACACTGACCCCTTCGCTCTTCTTCAAACATGTTGTGCATGCTCCCCTCTCATGGTCTCTACCTTTGCTGTTCCCTCTGACTGGAACGTTCTCCCGCCTCTTAATCACACAGCTATCTCTCCCTTGTCAGGTCCTTGCCGTAATGTCACTCCTCCGTGAGGTAACTGTTGACCGCCATCTTTATAAACACCTAATCCTTCCCAGCCACCTCCATTCCTGCTCCTGCTTTAATTTTCTCCTAAGCACTTATCATCAGGTAACACACTGGTTTTTTACTAGCTTTTCTATTTATTGTTTATTGACCCCCACACTATAACTGCTATAGCTCTAGTTTCAAAACCCATTACAAAATCTCTAACTCCACCTAGTTTTATTTTCTGATGTCCACAGACTGCTCTCCCCGCCTCCCGCACCAGAGCCTTTGCTGTACTCTAGTAAGTGAAAAACAAACGTTCCAGGGAATTGAGGCAAAAGAAGTGTGTAACAAACAGTCCTTATTGTGTGGCAGGTAACTGCCAAATTAAATACTTGCTCATTTAATGAAAATTGAACGCTCCAAAAACACGTGCACAGTCACCTTCGAGAGGATGTCATCTCCCAAATGTCACCTCCCAGGATCTAATAGGTAATCTTAGAGCAAACCAGTGTGGACCTTTGCAGAGGGTAGAGGAATTATGGGGCATTGCTGTTTCTCCAGGAGAGGTGGAGTCAGCATGTGGAGCCATTTATGTTCTGCCACTCCCTCCTTTCTGTTGGTGTGCCCTTCGCCCAGGTCACATGCACAGGCTCCAACCAGAGTGGCTGGGTGCAGTCCTGGGCAGTGGAGCAGAGTGAAGTTAACTGGTCCCTGCAGGGATCGAACCCAGACTTTGGCCTCATTAACACCAGCTGCCACCCACCAGTCACACACAGACTCCAAGAAACAAAGAGAGGACACAGGATGGCTGGGGCAGGCACATGAATAAACCAACACACCCGTAAATAATGAAATATTTACATGAACCACAGGGTTTAGCAAGACTTCGTGAGGAGCGCATTGAGTGGGAAAGCAGGAGCATCGGTGTTCTTTCCTCTCAACCAGGAAAGGCGATGCCACCTCTGTGCATTTCAAAAGGAGGCCTTAAGTCTCCTCAGTCTGCTAACACCAGCAATTTGTGATGGGGTTTTGCGGCTGTTGCTACTGTTCTTTGGATTACTAAAATACATTTCTTTCTGTTTTAAAAGAAACTAATTGCAAACACCTTGGACGCAAAGAGGCTTAATTTTTCTCCCAGCTCAATACCTTTGTTGATGAATAAGAAAGGCCCATAACGCTATTTCTTAAAAGCAAATAACCAACTCTTTCTCCTGCCTCGGTCTGTAGGAAACTTGTGGCTTCCAGAGCTGGCTGTGGGTCACGAATCATTCAACGAACGAAAGGGAGGGTCTTTGGACTCACTCAGAGGGAAGGGCTATACTTTTCACTGCCCATTTATTTGCCTAAAAGCTGTTCAGAGAACATTGCCAGAGCCCTGAGTAGGACTCTTAGCGGTGATTTTCTCAGCCACATCCTGCTTGCAGAGACTGAGGCAAGGACAGAGGACAGCTACTGTATTTGCGAAGTCAAACCCTAGAGTGGGGAGGATGAGAAGAACATGGGCAGAAAGGCAGGGAAGACAAGTAGCAATGTGATATGATGGTGCTGCCCCAGCACTGCTTCTTGGTGGGTGGCTGAAGACACAGGCTGCTCTGCGTTTGTGTCCCCTCAGCCCAAGGAACCGCTGTAGGTTTGCCAGCAGAAGCTGTACCCCAGGTTAGAGACAGAATAGGTTCTCCATCTCCAGTGACCTGAACCCAGGTTCACTTCCAGGGAGGCAACACCGTGCTCTTCTGGGTGTCATCTGGTCCCTCAGCAGCCACTCAGGAAACCAGGTCCCATGTCCCATGGCTGTGGCATTACATCTAACTCTCAGGGTGGAGAGCACCTTGGAATGAATGAGCTCGTCAGTGAGGCTATGAGGCTTACAGCCTCCGCTTGACATCCGGGCAATTCCAGAGCTTGGCCAAGGCAACAGCGCGGTCAGTGGGGGCTGAGGGAATGGGCAGCACCATCGGAAGTAAGGAGGTCATAAAAGGGAATCTGAGATCTTCAGCGTTTGGGTCCAATACAATGGGTTTCTCAAAAAATTCTTCCTGCTTCCAAACTTAGTACAAAGTTGTATCACAGAATCATTTTTTGGAAATCTGTTGCCATTCCTTTTTGGCTCACTGGTTTCCTTAAATCCAAATCAGGTCAGAGCTTTGCCTGGAAGGATTCTGCTACCTTCTCTCTATTTCAGCCCCTGCTGTACTGCTCGTTTTCAATCCCATATTCCTGGATTCCTCCCACTGTAGCCCAGGTGACACCTTTTTTCCTTTCCCACCTAGTCCCGTCCCTCAGCAGAGGATGGAAATTCTCCGAGATTACCACTGGGGACTCCGGTTGCAAGATTGTGACTTTGAATGATACACAAGCCTCAAGAAAGATTGCTCAACCTGTCAAGGTAGCAATTGCAATTAAGCGTACTCCCTTGGGAAATGATTCTGAGCCAGGATATGAGATGGGGAGAACGAGACTCGGCGGCGGCCCATCCAGGTTTATGGTCTGTCTCTGCTCATCACCGTCCAAGTGTTCCTTGTGGCTGGAGTGCTTCGCTTTTCACTTGCAGAGTCGGGTGGTAGGAGGAGGCCCCGAGTAACGGCATGGGAGCTGAGCGAGATGCTGCCCTAGTGCCTCAGTGACATTTTAATGCACTGACGTCTAAGACTTCCACAGAACTCCAGATGTAAGATGAAAAGGGGTTAGGATCCATTTAGCAATGTCGTTAAAAAAAGTGATAGCATATGCATATTTTCCCAGATAGAAGATGCATTTCCCACCATTTTCCACAGACCATTTATTATTCAGTACTTGAACACAGCTAAGGGAGGGGCATGTGGGGTGTGTGTGTGTGTGTGTGTGTGTGTGCACGAGCATGTGCACATGTATTAGGAGTTATGAGGCCAAAGAATGAGGCAGGAATACGATCTGAAAAAAAGTCTCCAGCCTAGCCCCACAAATGCCCAAAGCAAATCAGTACAATGCAGTAGGCTATTTTAAAGATGATGGAGGAACAGGAATCTCCCTGCCATCATTCTTCCTGCCCTTTAACCGTTCTACCCACAAGACCCATTGACGTGATTTTTCTAGGAGAAACTTGAAATTCATTTGGATCCCCCGCCTATTTTATCTACATGCTAACTGTTCACTCAAAAATAAAAATAAAGGATCACGCAAGATGCATGCAACTGCCTTTTATACTTAAGGATGAAAAACTGGCTATGAAGGAGGTTAATGTTGTTATTCCAGAGAGATAACCCCGGTTGCTATGGCGAGGAATCTTCTGTCAATCACTCTCATGAAGTTGGCTCTTCTTGCGAGAACAGCTTCTGTTACAACTGCGGTTTGAATACATTTGCCACTGAGCTTTGACTCAAACGTGTAACTTAGTAGACAGGTCTCTGTTTTATCAATTGGAATATTGTAGACTTTACAGGTGGTGCCTATAGAACGCAGCTGTGTGAAATTGTCTGCCTTCGGAGTGGGCCAATTTCACCACCAGGCTAGATACTCTTCCATCTCTGAAAGAATGAGTAAGGATTCGGGCAAGAATAGAGCTAACCGTGACCACCGAAAGGAGAGGATCCAAAGAATATGTTAGGATACGTGGTATGATTCGGTTGGTAAAACAGGAGTTCTTCTTCATGGATTAGTTGATTGATTGATTTTTTTTTTTTTTTTAAATTTCGGTAGTTTTGATCTGTGGTGTTCACAGCTTAATGATCTGCCTTTCCCGCTGAAATTTATTCAGGCAATAATCCACAAGAAATTGGTTGTTTTCAGCAGTTTATGACTTGTTATTTAACATTTAACAGAATGGCTATTTATTTTGGAAACAACCAATTGTGAGAGGTTTATTGCTATTGTAAACCATAATCAACTGCTTGTATCATTACTAGTTTTGCAAGAGATAAAATGGGCAGCTGCAAGGGGAAAATTGTTGAGTAGCTTTAAACATTTGCATTTGCCATCATACCGGGGAGCTACTTCACCTTGAACTTTGCCTTGCATTTGCAACGACTATGCACTTGCCTTCAGTATGAAATATTTCACATTCTGGTTAAAATCGGATCTAAATAAGATAATGCTCCAGAAGGTCTGGGCAATTTTTTCCCCCCAATTACTTACATGGAAAAAGAAGATACAATTTGGATGAGCTAGGACAATGCTGTAGATTACATTCCACTTATCCCAGTATCATACCACAAATTAAGTTTCATCGCTCTTAGAGAAACCCAAGTGTTTGAGTAATATATTCCACCAAACCCTCCGAGACTTCCTTCTGTCACCGGGGTTTCTGCTTTGGCTCTCGCAGCTCCGCTGTAAGATTCACTGCGATGACTAAAACCGAGAACGTGATTAGATCTCTGAGCGGCGCTCAGCCTGGAGCCCCAGCCAGCTCCTGCGGCCCTAGACCAGGATTTATAGAAGACACCATGTGCATACAAGCCACACCAACTCTCTGGGGCAAGTTCGGTCTGAGATGTTTGGAATTTCTGGAGGGAACCATACAGTCCAAGAACTGAGGCCATGGGTGGGAGTGAGGGTCTCAAGGTCCCCGGGGGGGGCCCCGGACAATGAAACTTTGTGACAGCGGGCAAATCACTGTGTCTCTCTGAACCTCAGTTCCCATTCTTAAAAATGGAGACAATAATAATAATGCCACCTTGGGGTGCCTGGTGGCTCAGTTGCTTAAGTGTCTGTCTGACTCTTGGTTTCCATTCAGGCCATGATCTCATGGTGGTGGGACTGTGGCCTGCGCTGGGCTGCCAGGCTCAGTGGGGAGTCTGCCTTTGCCCCTCCCTCCACTCTCCCTCCCTCAAAAACATATACATAAATTAAAAAAAAAATACCACCTCTCCTACTATGAAAAGTTTTTCCTGAGAGACAAAGAGTGGGATAATATATCAAAAAATACATTATGAAAGGGTTAAGATACAGCACACTGCTATAATTATAAACATTTTATTTTTAGATATTCTGTATGTCTGCAAGTAGACTAAACCAGTTAAACAGCCACGAAAGATTTCATTTCAATACATCTGATATTTAAAGCTTTGTTTTGCAACAGGACTTCCTCAACCAGAAGTTTTTCCAGGCAGGAACCGTAATTTCTAGTTCAGAGAGAGGGCGGTAAGAAGAGGGGTGAATTTTGATCTCCTGCCTAGGAAGGAGGAATCCATTTTCTTTCTTTCTTTCTTTCTTTCTTTCTTTCTTTCTTTCTTTCTTTCTCTCTTTCTTTTTTTAATATTTTATTTGTTTATTTGACAGAAAGAGAGAGACAGTGAGAGAGGGAACACAAGCAGGGAGAGTGGCAGAGGGAGAAGCAGGCTTCCCACTGAGCAGGGAGCGCAATGCAGGGCTGGAGCAGAATGAAGGGCTCGACCCTGGAACCCTTGGATCATGACCAGAGCTGAAGGCAGATGCTTAATGACTGAGCCACGCAGGCACCCTAGGAATCCATTTTCTGATGGTCAGCCCCCTTCCTGCTCCTCCAACATATGTCTGCTGAGGGTGTGTTAGAGCTTGGGGAGGGGGGCATGGTTTTTATTAGTAGTACCTGCATTCCAAACCACAGCCCCCAGAGGGGTTTTGAAGATTCAAGGGACACAGAGAGCAGAAGGGTGACAGGCAAGGGAGGAGGGACAGAAACAGATGCATAGAGAAAGACACAAATACGCATAGAGACAGAAAGAGGGAGGGAGGAGGAAGTGGCTCTGTGGGTCTTCCCAGGTTGTCGACTGAGCCCTCATGAATAGCCTTAGGATGTGGACAGAAGGGAGGAGACAGGCCAATGGAAAGAAAACTGGAGAGTGTATTTTGGGGGGTGGAATTGTTGCAAAAAGCAAAAATCATTTGCAAAAATGACAGACTTGTAATTAAAAAAAAAAAAAAATCCCTCCAAACCTTCATGGCTTAAACCAAGAAGTGTAAAGCGGTGTGAGGAGGTTGGCAGCATCCTCCTGGAGAGACCGGGCAACGGAGACTTAGCAGGGCTGCCCTGTGGGCAGAGGGCTGGGGCTGATGGGATCCAGAAACCACGCCCAGGCTCCGCCCCTTCTCAGCCCTGTCCCACTGGAAAGGGAACCAAAGCCGTAGTGTGATAGGGATGCCAAGGATCCTTGATCTTTTATTATCCTGCAGATTTCTAGAGCAAAATCACAGTAATAGCCATCTTGTACTTAGCATTTATCATGTGCCAAGGGCTGTCCTAAATGTTTTTCATGCATTATCTCATTTATTCCTCATCCAACCCAATGAGTAGGCACTATTACTGCTCTCATTTCACAGAAGGGATCATATCTATCTGACCATATTCATAACCATCCTGATATACATCATATTTAAGGAATTTTAAAAGAAAAAAAAATCCCAGAACTCTAAACATCTTCACACATGCAACCTAATTTTTCCATAGTTCCAATTATAATGAACTTATACCCTAAACTCCCATTTATTTTATACACCATCATGTCATCATTATTATACTGTTTTCCTTACCCCCTGAGTGAAAAGTATTTGGTGTGAAAATTACCTGACTGTCCTACATCAGGTCCCTGGGGGTCTGCATTAGATCTGTGTCAACCCAATGAACGCTTGCTGGGTACTTCAGTAAGCCAAGCACTGCACCAGTCCTGGGTAAGCACAGAGCCCCCACCACTAACATGTGTCTCTGCTTGAGGCAGCCTCTGTCCCTCCCTGGGTTGCAAAGCACAGTCCAGGTCCTAGAACCATGAGAATGATGGGGATACTAGATTCAAAGTTGCTTTTATGTTTGTTTCCCTCTGAGGCAGCCACAACACGCAGCATATGGGATGTAAACAAGACAAAGAAGCAGGAGGGTAGTCGGGGGGTTCCCCATAGCTCCACCATTTCTCACAGAGTACACCTAGTGTTTCCTGGTCCTGCCCGCTGGTATGGATTTGTGGTTCCCCAGGATGGACAAACACAGAACTGCTGGCCCATTGCCCTTGTACATCTAGGTTCATCAGCCACCAGAAAGATGGATGTGGCCAAACAAGGCAGTAATCCTACCACTCAACCCTGGAATCTCAAGGTCGTAGGCTGGCATGGTTCAATGGAGCTTTCTGCAATGTTGAAACTATTCTGTATCTTTGCTGTGCAAAATGGTAGCCACTAGGTTCAGGTGGCTATTGATTACTTGATATGGAGATAGCGCACCTGAGAAAACAAATTTATAATTATATTTAATTTTAACTAAATTCACATTTTAACTGCCAATATGGCCACTGGCTACCATATTGGTCAGCACAATTCTCGGGTTTGAGATTCGGGGTGGGCCAGCGCTGGAACAGTCTCCCCTCACGTGTTCAGTTCTCTCATTCACACATCTAGGGCCTTTCTGTGGGCAGACCTGGGTTGTATCCTTATGTTCTTACACAGCCCTGATTTTCACAGTCATTTGACTTTCCTTTGCTCCATGTGCCAGTAGCAGGAGTCAGGAGAGAAGAGCTGCATGAATCACACAGGCTTTTTCTTGCAAGAGACAGGAACTAACTCAGGCTGATTTTAGCAGAAAATAAACTCATTACAAGGATACTTAGAGGTGCACAGAATCACCAGGAGGGTATGGGAACCAGGTTCAGGGTCCTGCAGCCAGGACAGTGACTTCAGCCAAATGGGGAGTTCACAATCTCCACTACAGTGACATCAGTCACTGAGTGCCACCAGTCAAGGTGGGGGCCGGTGCTACCCTCAAAAGATCATCTTTCTGCAGCCCCTGCCAGGACCTATGTTGTCATCGTAACTCCGGGGCAAGTTGGTGCTGTCCGGGTCACCTGCCTACCTCCCAGTCGCAAAGGAGGCTGGCAGAGCAAGGAGCTGCCCTTTTCAGCTTCTATAATGGTAGGGAGGATCCATGTCAGCTCAGGAATTCCACAAAGCTAGGAAGGGGTTCTGATGCTCAGTAATGAAAAGAATGGATATCCATCATGACTGCTGCATTGTCCTTCTCCAAATCTCCAGGGAGGCCAGCAAGCCCTGCAGTTCCTCTGATTCAGTAAAGCCTGTCTGTGAATCTAGCCAGGCCAAGCAAAGACTGTGTAGCCAGATCTCCTTGAATGGGCCACTGTGCAGAATGTCTTACCTCGAAGGGCACTCAGATGTGATGCCATAGGTGGACAGTCAAGTATGTTTCCTAGCACAGCCCCATGAACTGTACTACGTCCATTCCAAGGATGCTGCTGAGGACATTGCTGACAACCACTCAAAGGGTTGGGTGGGCCGCTATAAAGCTTAGGGTTGAAGCTGGGGCCCATCTGAAGCCTGAGTAGAAGACCCCAGAATGTGGATTCTATGCATAAACCTCATTCTTTATTATTTTTTAAGTTTTAAACCTTTTCCCCCATGCCCTGATTTTTCACCTACTTTAAAGTATGTGGTTTATTTTACATTTTAATCGTACATTTGCGAGGGTGTGTGCTTTGGTGAGTGCTGTGAAGTGTGTAAACCTGGTGATTCACAGACCTGGACCCCTGGGGATAAAAATATATGTTCATAAAAAAATAAAAAAATAATTGTACATTTGCAATCCACCGTAAGCTCCCTCTCAGAGCATGTCAAAATTAAAAATATTCAATAATATGAACTCACAACTATGCCAAGAGGTTGTTTCAATATGCACAAAGAAGCATGGGCGGGCTCTGTCTGGGGAGGTAGGGAGAGGAGGCAGTGCTGGGGAGAGCTCCCGAGAGGAGATGACCTTTGAAGGATAGAGAGGTAGACATTTATTCACAAAGAGGACAAGGCAAGAGAGAGCCTTCCAGGAACCATGAGCAAAACCAATATTTAATTTTGGTTTTCAGCCCCCCCCCCCCTAAAGAATTACTGCTGTGGTTTGGAGGTGAGTTTTTAATGCACAGGCTCCTGGGTGGTTTTTTCTGACTCATGTTCTTGCCTTCCATGGATTTCCTCTTTCCAGGGGCACTCAGAGCAGAGTGGGAAAGGACTCTGAGGCCAAATTAAGAGGCTATCTGTTGGCCTTGGTCCGATCCCATCTGCCCTATTTGGTTGCCATCCTTTTGACAGGTGGGCCTGGCACGGCAGCTCAGGCCTTTTGGCTAATTGTGGGCAGCTCTGAAGAGGCCTGTTCACTCACTTCGGAAAGGAACACCCAAATAAATCCACCCTTTTTGGTAGATTTAGCAGCCAAAGTAGCTTTCTGGAGAGCAAATGGTGCCAGACCTATTTAATTTCCTTGTCTGATAGAATGAAAGAACACACAGATAAGGAAGCAGAAATAGATGCAATCTCCCAGGGCTGCAGAAGAGCTCTCAACTCTGCCCAATGTAACATTCTCATCAGCAGAGCAAGATGGCAGGGATGCAGTAGAGCACGACCCAGAGCAAGGTCAAGTGGAGCTTGATGCCCAACATGCCTGAGGCCCAGAGAGTCCGGGGTGAGCCCAAGCTCTGCAGAAAGACCAAAGTGGGATGTTTCAAAGTCTGCTGAGACTCCAGGTCTTCTTTCTTTGACAATTTGGTGGTCCCTGTGGGCTTCAAGCAGGGCACAGAGTAATCTCTCATGGAGGGGTTGGCGTGACTGCGGGGGCGGGAGGCCCATTGGTGGAAGGAAGTGCCTTCTGTGAGAAGGTACACCTGGGTTTTAAAGAGCCTGGCCTCGACTGTCTTGGGCATCAGGCAGACACACTGCAGTTTGGATGCCAGCTCTGATCCTTCCTACTAGCTGGGTGATGCGGGAAAGTCATTTACCCTCTCTAGACGTTAGTTTTCTTGTCTGTCAAATGGACAGAATTCTTTTTTGTAAATACCTTTGTGTGCGCTAATAACTAGAGATTAAAATGAATGTAAAATGCATAGTGCCAAGCACTCAATAAATGTTATTTCCTTCCTCCCTAACCCCAGACTTCTCAGTGCTCCCTAAATGGCCTGTGTCTAGTAAACCAGCGCAATTTCCAGGAGTCAAGATACAACATTGTTGCCAAGGATCTTTAATGGAAATAAAGATCTCTCAGAGGCCCAGAACCCTTGAACCTCAGGCCAGGAGCCCTGTAATAAAACAGAACCAAACAAAAAGTAAAGCACATGGGTACATAATCACAAATGGATAGAGCCAATTGGACTTAACAGGATTTTTTTGTAGTTATTTCCTTAAATTTTATTTTTGTTCCACCTTTACTGAGATATAACTGACATAAAGCGTTGTACACATTTAAGATATACAAGCTGATAATTTGGTCTCTTTACATAATCATTGCAAAATAATTACAATAGGCTTTAGTTAACACTTCTATCACATTATATAATTATCATTTTTTGTGTGTGGTAAGAACATTTAAGATCTACTCTCTATCTACTCTCTCAGCAACTTTGATGTGTATAATACGGTATTGTTAACTATGAACCTGTGCTGTGTGTGCATTGGATCCCCTGAACTTATGCATCTTATTACTGAAAGTTAATGCCCCCCCCCTTTTTAAAAGATTTTATTTATTTAACACAGAGATAGATCACTATTAGGCGGAGAGGCAGGCAGAGAGAGAGGGGGAAGCCAGCTCCTCCGCTGAGCAGAGACCCTAATGTGGGGCTTGATCCCAGGACCCTGGGATGATGAACTGGGCTGAAGGCAGAGGTTTAACCTACTGAGCCACCCAGGTGCCCCAAGTTAATGTCCTTTGACCAACACCTTTATCCCATGCCCTAGCCTGTGGCAACCATTCTACTCTTTGTTTGCGTGATTTGGCTTTTTCAGATTCTACATGTGTAAGATCATACAATATTTGTCTTTGTCTGACTTAGTTCACTTAGCATAATGCCTCAAGGTCCATCCATGCTGTTATAAATGGCGGGATTTCCTTCTTCCTCGTAGTTAAATGATATTCCATCACATATCTGTACCAGATCTTCTCAATTATTCATCTGTTGTAGACGTTATGGTTGTTTCTGTACGTATCTTGGTTATTGTGAATAAAGCTGCCACGAACATGGGAGTGCAGATATTTCTTCAATATCCTGACTTCATTTCCTCTGGATACATATCCAGAAATGGGATTGCTGGATTATGTGGTAGTTCTCTTTTCAATTTTTTTATGAGCCTCCACATTGTGTTCCTTCCTTGTTGCATTGATTTACACTCCCACCAACAGTGCACAAGGATTTCCTTTTTCCACATCCTCATCAACACTTGCTATCTCTTATCTTTTGAGGTTAGACTTACTGTAACAGGTGTGAGGTGATAGCTCATTGTGGTTTTTATGGGTTTGATGTGGTGTGATTTGCATTTCCTTGATGAACCTCTTGGCTAGCTGTATGTCTTTTTTGGAAGAATGTCTATTTAGATCCTCTGCCATTTTTTTTTTTTATCACATTGTTGTTGTTGTTGTTTTGTTATTGAGTTATATGAGTTTTTTAATATACTTGGGACATTAACCTCTTATCAGATATACGCCTTGCAAATATTTTCTCCAGTTTGGTAGGCTGCCTTTTCATTTTGTTAATGTTTTCCTTTGTTGTCCAGAAGCTCTTTGGTTTATATAGTCGCACTTGTTTATTTTTGCTTTTGGTATCAAATCCAAAAAGTCATCGCCAAGACCTATGTCAAGGAACCTTCTCCCTAAGTGTTCTTCTATAAATGTTCGTGGAATGTACAAGAACTGAGAGATTGTAGGTGTTCAGTGAGCCAGATGATACCACCTCTATGATAGTCTTTTTGAACCAGGAGGATGCAGGAACCCTTAATCTAGTCCCCTAGATCTATATCTATACCTAGATCTATCTAGATCTATATCTACATCTAGATATAGGAATATACAATGCAATGTGAAGGTTGAATGTCTTCTTTCCCAACTAGCTAGTGTGATTCTAGAGAGCTCACTTCACCTCTCTGACACAGAGCAGACACTCAGTAAGGAATAACTTTCATTCCATAAAACCAGAATTAACCAGAAAGATGCCTACAAGGGAATGTTGACCAGACACAATGCATGTGGAAAGACTGGAGGATCCTATGGTCCAGGTGTAGGACAAAGCATGATGTTGTTGAGAACAGTCAGGGTGTTGTTATTTACATCTCTGTTAAGTATTAGAGACACTGGCTTCCCTTGTTTAATCATTACAACTTGCAAGCAGGAGAGGGGTTTCTTAAACTTTTTTGTGCCCCGGGGCACTGAACCCCTTTTCAGAATAAAGTTTTCAAATGCACACATAAAATAAATAAATAAGTAAGTAAGTAAATAAAATTACAAAGAAAACCAATTAGTTTAAAACACAATCTTCATAAAGATTTAAAACATTTATGATGGAGTAAGTGCCTCATTATTAAACATTAAATATTGAGATCCAGCAGCAAGGCTGAAGCTATAATTTTGAAGTAGATGAATACAAATGTATGTAGAGATATCTGCAACTGTAACGTGATATGCAAACTTCTGTGACTTCCACTATCAACAAAGTCATAATTTGTTGGGGGCATTCATAATTAAACAGGATACTAAATTTCAGTTAAAGATTGTTGAGAATGAAAATTTTTTCATTCCCATCCTGTCCATACCCACCCCTCCGGATTCCATCCACAATCCCCTTGGCAGTCTGTTATTAAGGTAAATGTTTGTATCCCCAGTTTTCAGAAGAGGAAACCAGACCTCAGAGAAGTTAACTTTTCTAAGATGACAGAGTAAGTGAAAGAGGCAGGATTCAAACTTAGAAACACTGCTCACCTCTAAAACTTGTTCTGTTTTCACTATAGTTGTGCTTCTCAATCTTTAATGAGCATCAGACTCACTTGAGAACCTCGTTAATTGCATAGTCCTAGGTCCCAACCCTAAGGATTCTGGTTCAAGTTCAGGTTGGCCTGAACCCTAAGGATTCTGGTTCAGGTGAGGGTCTGAGATTCTGCATTTCTCACTGGCTCCCAGTGATACTGCTGGTCCCAGGACTAACCACACTGCGCTTCCCAACAATGATATGGGGAGACTTCATTCAAAGTAATGAGTCCATTGGTCTTTGACTCTGGAAGACAAGGAGAGGGTAACTCTGGGCACCTTACACTAAAAGCCTTCATGGTCAGGACATGCGAGTACAGGCTTGCTCTCACTATCTCCTTCTGCTGCCTCTTCTTCCCCTTTACGTGCCATCTCCCCTCAAGCATTCTGTTTTGGCCCTGGTTCTTTCCAAAGATGCCCTCAAATTCCATTTTAAGCTGGTTTCACTTGGATTGAAAATTCTGCCAGGGGTGGGGGGACGGGGAAGGAGTGGCCCCAGGGTGATTAACTTCAGCTGGACCCTGGGGACAGCTCTGCCCAGAGCTCCCAGGGAGAGCTGAGAGTCCCCCCAACATGGCCCTGTGGCCCTCAGTCCCTGATGCTTGGTCCACTGTGCTCCTGCAGAGTCTGTGCAAACAGGCTCAGCCCTGTGCACCTGCTGGGTCACTCACACTGTACCCGGTCCCAGGATGCCCAACCTTGGCTAGACATGGACATACGGAGGGGTTTTGGAAAAACCCGTGGCCTGGATCCCGCCCCAGAAACTCTGAGAGTCTGGAGCACTGCCTGGACATTAAGAGTTGTAAAAGCTACACAGGTGATCTCAAGGAATAGTCAAAGTAGAGAGGCCCTGGCTTTGTGAAAGGAAATCAGTCATGTCCACAGTGAGGGACTATTGGCTATGCACTGGACAGTATGTCTGGTATTTGACTTACATCACTTTATTTCATCCTCACAGCAATTCTGTGAAGTGGTGACAGAATTCCCATTTTTCAGAGAAGAAAACTGAGGGTTTATAGAATTAAGTAACTTCTTATTACGATGAGCACTGAATAATGTATGGAACTGTTGAATCACTATATATTGTACACCTGAAACTAATACAACACTGTTAACTCTACGGGAATTAAAATTTTTTAAACAGATAAATAAGTAAGAACCAGTTGATAAAACAAGAGTGATATAATGGTTACTGTATCTAGCAAAGCAATAATTTGTGCCCCATTTTTATTTTAAAAAGAAATAATTCCTTAAAAATAAATATAGACTCACATCTTAAAAAAAAAAAAAAAAAGGAGTAGTTAAGTAACTTGTCTAAAGCCACAAGTGTATGAGCCAGAATTTAAACCCTCATCAGTCCACCTCTGAAGCCTGAGTTCTTGGAAGCCTGCCGGTTCCCAATGGAGGGGACATGAAAGAGGTAACATTCTCTTTTGCCCCCAGGCCTGATGCTATCCCTTTTAACTCACAGTGTTTATCCTCTTTGCTGTGATCAAATGCTTAGAAAATGCCATGGATCTGGAAATCCATCAGACAGCGCCTGAAGGAGGCCTGCAGATCTGCAAGTTCTTTTCCGGCTCCAACTCCGGCTTTGTAAGTCTATTCGTCACAAAAGGGCCTCCGTTCATTTTGCTGGATGCCTCCTCTGGCATCCTGAATGCAACATGACAAGTGACAAATGTCTTCAGAGGTAGGGAGGTCCTTGGACTGCGATCATGTTGGAATGAATGACCAGACCGAGGAGACTTAATAAAATCCCCAGCATCCACTCTAAGGCAGGAGTGAAGTTTTTAGGAACTTAGGCTAAAAATCTTAAGGGCAAGGAGTTTTGTACATGGCTGAGAACACTCCCTGGGAGGCAGCAGGAAAAGGGAAAGAGGATGGACTTTGAGGTTAGTCAACCTGGGAGCAGATCCAACTCCACGCCTTCCTAACTGGGATTCTGAGCAAGGTGCTTAAGATCTTGAACCCCCCACTTTGTGGATGAAATGGGCATAAAAATACCTAGATAACTGGGTTGTTTTGGGGAGTAAAGACATCATGTGTATAAAGAATGTCTGGCACAAACATGAGGCACCCAATAATTGTCCGTTGCCATACCTTGCTTTGCCGTAAAGCTGGCCAAAGGACTGTTCTTTCTCTAGATTCTCTTGGATCAATTTTTCTTTTTTTTTTACATTTTTAAAAATTTATATATATATATATATATATATATATGCATTTTTCTCTTTTAGATTTTTATTTATTTATTTGACAGAGAGAGATCAAAAGTAGGCAGAGAGGCAAGCGGAGAGAGAGGAGGAAGCAGGCTCCCTGCCGAACAAAGAGCCCGATTCGGGGCTCGATCCCAGGAGCCTGAGATCATGACCTGAGCCAAAGGCAGAGGCTTAACTCACTGAGCCACCCAGGTGCCCTGGATCAATTTTTCAGCTGTTAAATAAATAAGAGAAAATATTCTTATTTAGTCACTAGCATTGATAAAAGTATTCATTCTAGTAAAAGTATTTTAAAGATTTTATTTATTTATTTCACAGAGAGAGATCACAAGTAGACAGGCAGAGAGGCAGGCAGAGAGAGAGATAGGGAAGCAGGCTCCCTGCTGAGCAGAGAACCCGATGTGGGACTCGATCCCAGGACCCTGAGATCATGACCTGAGCCGAAGGCAGCGGCTTAACCCACTGAGCCACCCAGGCACCCTAGTAAAAGTATTTTAATTTGAGATAATATTGTAAAATATTATAGCTTGATTTCCAATCTAGAGATCTGTGTATTTGTCCATAGGCATTTTCTGCAAGATAAATTCCCAAGATCTATATTAAGAGGCACAGGAAGGGGCCCCAGAAAAAAAGAAAATGGTTGATGTTAGGATATTGGCATTATTGGTATATGTTATTCATTGTTTTAAAAATCCTTTAATTGCTGTTATATTTGTGCAGTACTTGAGAGAGGAAAAAAAAGTAAAGCCAAATTGATAAGCAGTAAAAATGAACATTTGTGGAGAAGCTATCATGTACAGGCACTGGTAAACGGGCACATCTTTGTCTATGAAATTATTAAACTCCTGAAATCACCCTCTGAGGTACATATTATTATACCCATTTTATGGGTCAGGAAGCCCAGAGAGGCTACAAAACTTCCACAAGACCACTCTAATAGAAAGTGGTTCAGACACTTACACTTAGGTGTGTGTGACTTGGGAACAAGTGCTTCTTCAACAGACTGCTTGACTCTTGGAAAACCGCTAATTCAAGTGGCTCAAAGAAGGCTGCATCCTGCCCAGAGTCAGAGAGTTGATGACTTGCAGAGCTAGGGGATTAGAACCCACGTGTCCAGTCCCCAAAGTTACAGGAACTCAGGTGTGTTGTCCCTTTGAGGAATAGTGCTATCTTTAAACTTATTGTTAAAAAAAGAAAACACAAGATACTCAAATAAATCATTACTGGTTAATTTAGGTTAGACATGCAAGATTATGAGAAAAATGCCTTGATAATAACATAAGATTTGTTGTCCCCTCCCCTCTGAAAGCACTTGGGATGGGAAGTTTTCCAAGAGGCATCTGCACAAATAGTAACATCAGGAAGAGAAAATCCAGGCACCCTCCTCCTCAGAAAGCAAATCAAATCGGTAACATGTGTAGGTGTGTCTACTTAATGGAGTGGGTGGAGAACAAGACCAACGATGACTCTGTGTCAAGTGAAAAACATCTTCATATAGGGCTGAACATATGCAGATCCCATTAGAGCAATCCAAGTCACTTACAGATGTTACCTGGCAGCTTTGCACCTGGCTCTGTGAAAAATACTAATTGGCTTCAAGGTATAGTCGGACACCTGATTGGCTGGGTTGCAAAGGAAAATTTCAAATCCATCCGTGTTCTAACTTTGCCGCACAGAGCCTGCACTGAG
The DNA here is from genome assembly GCF_022355385.1 of Mustela nigripes. Lineage (NCBI taxonomy): Eukaryota > Metazoa > Chordata > Mammalia > Carnivora > Mustelidae > Mustela > Mustela nigripes. Next base: position 30,565,090 of record NC_081571.1, read on the forward strand.
CATTCTTGGCACAATGGAGTATGTGCTCGACACTGGCTAACTCATACACTGAGCTCCGGGTAGAAAACGGAAAAGAATGCAGTATTATCTCCCAGCCACTGACAAAATGGAGCAGAGATTCATACGTGGAACCGGAATAAGAAATACTGACTTCAAAGTCTGTGCTATTAGGCTGTGGGTGAGGCATTTCGCCCATTTACAAGAGAAAGTTTCCTTCTTTCTTTCCTTCCGTCTTTCCTTCCTTCCTTCTTTTCTTTCTTGAAGATTTTATTTATTTATTTGACACAGAGAGAGAGAGCTCAAGTAGGGGAGCAGCAGGCAGAGTGAGAGGGAGAAGCAGTTCTCCACTGAGCAGGGAACCCAACGCAGGGCTCAATCCCAGGACCCTGGGCTCATGACCAGAGCTGAAGGCAGATGCTTAACCCACTGCCCCTACAAGAAGAAGTATAAACATTCCAAGTCTGTACACATGCAGAATGGTTCTCAGATGAAAAAATCAGTGTTGCCGTTCCTTGCAAAGATTCCTTCAAGGTTCCTTGAACCTTTCTTGAAGGTGTCCAGAACATTCCGTGTGGTTCTCATTATTTCATTATTTTCCAATCCTTTCTCATTAGTCTCACTGTCTCACTCTATGGGCAGGTAGCTGGATGGTATTCCCGGGAGCAAACACAGTGAGGTGGGCTGGGGTGCTGGGCTGTGGGCCCAGAGCTCACGGATGGCAAAGCAGGAAACATGCCCCTGCGCCCTGACGCTGGGGAGTCTCCCAGCCTGATGAAGTTGTGGCTGGTGTTGAAGTGAAAAAGAGGCCAGCAGTAGAAGAGGACAAAGGCAGATGGGCTTATTAGGACAGAGGAAAACTCCGGCTGCCATATGGTGGACTTCTAACTCCCAGAGAGCAAACACACACCAGAATCTCGGCCTCAGGCTAGGCCGCCTTAGGAACAAGAAATGCTTGCTGTTGGGGTTTGGAAGGGGACACAAAACCTAAGATAGTCAGCTGCTATGAATTTCTCCACTGGGTCAGAACCTCAGAACCTTTGTTGTAACACCAACACTAAAAATCTTCAAACCTCTTTTGGTTGATCAAATTGTCTCCTACAGTCACATTATGCCATGGTAATTCCACCACGGGCCACGAAGGAGGCTCTGAACACAGACTGCCTGGCTTCCAGCTGATGTCCACTTACTACGCGTGTAGGACTCCTATACATTTCTTTCAGGCTGGTGACAGATTGGTCAGCCAAGTTCTTTTTCTGTCCCCAGGAGTAACTTTCAGCCTGGCTTTGGGGAAAAAATGCACGAGGACAAAAGGCCCTCAGACCTCCTGACACCAGATACTCTACTTGGAGTCCTGAGGGCTGAAGCTGCTGTTGAACCCGCTGTCACCAAGCCATCCTAACTGCCCGTTAGGCATTCTTGCTGTTAAAAAATTCAGTCCCAAAAGGAAGAAGATAACACATTAAGATAATTTATTTGTCTTTGTATTTCTACAGAGAATGTGTGTACTTCGCATATATCTTGAGCAAAAACTTCAAGTTAATAATTTCATCAGCTGCGTCGTTTTCAGGTTTGATTTTCCTCTTTGTTACATTTCTTAAAATTTAACAGCCTACACAACCATATGTATGCTTCCAGTTTTTCATATCATGGTAATATGTACTCAATTATGTCTGTACAGAAAATTGATGTTCCATACATAAATCCTATCAACAGAGTCAAATAGAACACGTTCCCTGTAGGACTCAGTATATTGTTCTTAATTCACCAGACTGCTGTGGAAAATATATTCCTCTCTGACAAAACAAAACTCAAGCTCGTATTTTATGGTAGACACACCCTTCATGTTATGTTATCCCAATACTGTCAGTCCTCTTTCCCCTTCCTGTCTGCAAACACATCACAGGACGGTGTCTCATGACAACACGAGACCCTCCCAGGCCAGGTGACTGTGGCGTGCACTGTCCAACTGGCCTTGGGAGAGAATTACGAAGTGACCACTTGACGCCGCGTGGCGTCTGTGTGGGACTGGCCAGATGATGAAGGGCGAGAGAGGAGAAACACAGGGCATGCCTATCTGTACTCCCCTCAGCGAGAAGTTGGCGACAGAACAGTAGCCTATCCGTCATTTACACTAAGTATGGAATCCAGGCATTTGTGCAGACATATTCAGTAATACCCAGGGTAACGGTTTCGTTGCATCAGCATTTCGAATACCAATGCCTCTGTTTAGAGTTTTTTAAGCAGCAGCAGGCCAAAAGCTGCTAGGGATACACCTGAGGCAAGAAAGAAATAAACCAAGGAAATAGGTACTTTCTTTGGTCTCTGTTACAAGATAAATACACAAATCAATTTTAAAGTATCACTGGGCTCATTTCTATTTTTTCCCCTTGCTTATTTTGGTATGAAGGGTAAAAACTCAAGTTTCACCAAGGGCTTCTAAGAAAATCCACGTGTCTACAGTTCCAGTTTCTGATAGTAGCCCTTAAAAGTGAACCAATCAATACTGTGTCCTGAGAGGCAGCCGGGCCCAGCATCTCCTGAAACAGAGGTATAAAAGAAATAAAAGCAGTGCCTGCAAGAGCGATCATAATGTAAAGGAAGTTACATAACACATACGATTAGTGTATTTTCTTCAAGAGTTGTATGACAGAAAAAATTTAGTGTAAATTCAATTTTACCAAGTCAGATTTAATTTTAACCGTGTTGGAAAACGAGACAGAAGTATCTTAGTTTACCCTTTACAGTTTTAAAGCAAAACAAACACAGTAGTATAAATGTATATATGTAAGTATGTATATAATTTTTTCATATTGGGCTAAAAAAAATGTTTGCAAGGGGAAAAAAGCCCAAATGAGTATATAGTGTAAGAGTGTAAAAGAGTAGAATACTTAAGTAAAAGACTGAATACTTAAGTATCCAGAAGCTGAGGAACAAAGCATACCATCAGATCTGAGTGGGGCTGATTAGGGAGGGCTGCATTTCTGTACATGCTGCTCTCTCTGCCACGCTGTGCTACAACAGCCCAGGACAGCCTAAGAGATGCAGATGATGCAGATATCGTCTGACTTCCCACCACCACAGGACAAACATTATTAGATAATTTCGTCCCACTCCAGAGGCATAGAAGCCGAGATGTAAATACTTTGAACATGAATTCTTGATGGTCCACATTTACAGGAGGAAAGAGCAAAGGGCCTGGGAATCTAAGAGAAGATAGATGGAAAGACCAGGCTGTGGCTTTGGAATGAACTTATTCATGAATATAGGGGTATCTGACATTCAAAGAACTCACAAATCCATTATCACTATTAGAGTTATTCAGAGTTACAAATCTCTGGAAGTTAGAAACCTTTTCACCATTTGAGTAGAGCAGCTGAGAACACAGAAAATTAAGTGGTAAACTTAAGACACATTCTTAGATTGGCAACTTAAGAACTATGGGTTCTACTAGACAAGCCTTTAGCTGTGTAAAATGTAATTCTGGAATTTGGCATAAAAGCATGGCATGAGCAAATAAGCCAGTCTACAACTGGGAATATTGCAAAGTTTTCAAGAAATCTACTGTGCTCTGTCAATTCTCTTTCAAATGCTGTGAGTGGTCTCTTCTTGGTTCGGTTGTCTCTCTTGTTAACCTTAATTTTTTCACTACCCCGTTCCTTTCAATAAGTTCAGCCTTCTTATTCTCATCTTTATTATATCGAGCAATTTCTTCATTTCTCTCCCAATGCCTGCTGCTTCAGTTTCACAAGCCGTCTTCTGAACTTTGCTCTAGATGTTTTCCTAGGAAGCTTTGGCCCATGAAAGTTTCACATAAAATCTCTTCTAAGTTTCATCGATTCCCCCTCAAGTCAGAGAAACCCAGCTGCTACTCTACCAAGTGAACTTTGTTCACAAGTGCAGCTGGATGGGCATCACAAGTTTCCAGGGCAGAAATCAAGACAGTAGGCAGTCCTCATTCATAGTGCCAAACGACATGACCCTTCCATAAACATTTTGCAACCTATCGCCCGACATTCAGGGTTATCGATGAATGAGTACAGGGCCATGTGAGCCCCTTCATTTTGCAATGACTCCCACATGTCTAGAATCAGTGCAATATAATGGGAAGGTAGAGTATGTGCTTCAGAATCAAGCCAAACTGATTTGGATCCTAGTCCCACCGCTTATTAATTACATAATTTTGATAAAGTTCCTAAACTCCTCTGACCTTACCTTTCTTTATCTGTAAAATGGGGATATAAATAGTACCTATTTCTTAGGAGTACTGTGAAAATTAAAAAAGAGATAATGTAGGCAGGACGCTTGGCACAAGGTGCTCAACAACTATTAGCTAGTATTAATAAAATCTCTTGGACTTATGATAACGAGCTGATTCTAATTTCTTAGTCTTTAGCACTACAGCTTAGATGTCAATATTGAACTAGTATTTTCAATGTGATTTTCATCTTGTCAAAACTGAATTAAATTTCCCACTGTTGATTTAACTTTCCAGGGGCTTCTTGCCCCTCTAAGTTGAGGTACTTATGTGAAATTTATAGCTAACATCTAGCCTGTGTGATCGTATTCTGCCCACGTGAAATAAAACTCTCTCTTGATGTTGGAGATTGCATATCTCCATCTATATTATAGTCTGTTCAGACTTAAAATGTTGACCAGGGCTGCTAGGCACTCCTGAATTGAGCAGAGGGGGAAAGGGTTATTATGGCAGGAAGAGAGATGAATAGTACTTAATGTAATGAACTTGCATTTCAATTGAGCAGGGTTTTTAATAAAAAAAAAAAAGCTTTTTATAAATTCTTTTGCTCAGCAACAATAAAAAAAGGAAAAGAGCACTCAACTGGGAACAATAGCTACTCAGCTCATAAAAATCATTAGAAGGAACATTTTCTTTGTCTACCATGCCCAGCAATTTCACTGGTGGGCAATGATCCAGATCAGTTAGATTCTACCTAAAAAAAAATGAGTCCAGAGAGCTTCTCAACTTTTCCAGCTAATAAATTAAAATTCTAATTTTCTAATGTGTCTAACTCTACCATAAATAAAATTCGGCCCATAATTCATGGAATGCTTTTGACAAGTAGATGATACTGATGTAGTGTTAATGGGATATGCTCTTTGGGTTGCCCTTCTGATAGGAGGGAGGCACACTGCTGACAGTCCCTCACTGCCATCAAATCCCCGCTGGAGCCAGAGGCCTTTAAGGAGGTGACTGTGGGCGAGGAGCTGAGTGCCTGTGGAGGGTATGGTTCCCAATGTGCAAAATAAGCTGGCCTACCTAGATATTTAACTTTGCACTGCAGCCTCTACAGCTCATCTTCAGTGAATTGAGTCAGAGAAACTTCAGTATTTTTGATTCATCTTCTCCCACAAATGTCAGTAAACTACCTTAAGCTAATTGCCAAACGTGTTGAAGATATATCACTAAAGGCTCTTTTTTGTATTCAAGATTCTCCATGACAACCAAAGGATTTCTGTCCTTGGATAAAATATGTTATGTCTAATGACCATGCTGGGTAATCACAAGTGTACCCAGTAATAAAATTCAGAATTTCTTAATTCAGTAGTATCAGGGAAAAAAAAGTAAGAATCTGTTTTTTTACTTATCTTGAGCATATTACGCATTTTAAGAATATACTTATTTTATATCTGTACTGCCTGACATAGTATTTAATATTAACCAAATCACTGAAATGCATTTCAAACCAAATAAAGGGGATGGTCCGAAGACTAAATAAAACTATGTCTTCTGCAATCACCATAGCTTTTTCCTTACTGAACAACTCTCCACCTTTGGCTTTATGCTGGAGATCAGCGCCATCAACTATGGTCTAAATGGCATCCTGTGCTCCCTTTAATTAACAGTCCATTTGACTTACACTTTCTCTGGATCTGGGAAGTAACTGTTTTATTTTTAAAAGGTCTTTTCTGCATTTTCAGATTGCATCTAAGTTGTAAGAATAAACAGAAACTGCAATATCAACAAAGAACTTAATTAAGAAGAATATGCAATAACAGCAAATATTTAAAAGCCATCTTTACTGAGGATAGGTAACCATTCAAATAAGCTTTTTACAGATACTAAGGAGTTGAGTGAGGGTGGGTAGCTTTTAAAAACCCAATTGCACAAGTATAATGCCATTTACAGAATGACTACTGAATTAATATCTACCTAGAGTTGTACTTGTGTCATCTGAAACTACTCTAGTTTACTTGAATTCTATTCTTCTGACAAAATTTTTAAAGCAATGCCTTAACTGATTTGAGTAAGCAGGGGAAAAAATCTAAACCCTGCCCTGCTACATGTTAAAAATGGCTATTAGTTCTTTCACGATCCCCTGTACCCTCTGCCTTTGAGTCTAGGCAGGCTCAGTGCTTATGGGAACCACTACCAGAGCCAGCTTGGGTTTGCAGCTTCTACTTCCTGTTTCTTCACCTTCTCTCATTACACAGCCGCTGTAGTGTGCTGATGCTTCTCTCCACAGCCCTGGGGAGAATCCTATGTGGAGAGCAACTGAGGCTCCTCCTGGCTGATGGCCCTGGTCAACCTCCCAGCCAAAGCCGATACTCACTTGCCAGCAACCTGAAGAGGCTCTTCCACAGTATTTAAAATGTAATTTTAAGATAGTTGAAATATAGTGGTTCAGTTTACCTGGGATGACCCAGGATTTATAAAGGAGTACTGGAAAATGATGCAGCTGGGACTAAGTCACCTGGGTGGCTCAGTCGTTACGTGTCTGCCTTTGGCTCAGGTCCTGATCCCAGAGTCCTGGGATCAAGCCCCACATTGGGCTCTATGCTTGGCAGGAAGCCTGCTTCTCCCTCCTCGCCCACTCCCCCTGCTTGTGTTTCCTCTTTTGCTGTGTCTCTCTCTGTCAAATCAATAACTAAAATGTTTTTAAGAAAAAAAGGAAAGAAAAGAAAAGAAAATGATGTTGTTACTCTGTATCTGAGTCTGTTTTCTCAACTTTGGGACAGTAAAGTGATGATGACTGTGGGCTATTGGAGATAATAATTTCATGCAGTGTAAATTAAAGGGCTGGTCCTTCAAGATTATGTGTCTGTCCATTGTTTCTGAGAAACCCTGTACTCTAATCACACTAATAAGTCCTATTTCTGCTAATTGTGAGTGATCTCAGGAGAAACAACACTGACTCACTAATCATATGATTTATCTCTAAAGCCCAGCTTTCATGGACTTATTCTATGAAGCTCCTCCTTTATGCTCTCAGTTTAAAATATTCTTTTCTTCTTTGCACTTTGTTAGCATATCACCTGTACTTCTCTAATAGTGTGATTTACCTTTTCTCTAAATGTAACTTCTTTGGGGTCATGATCCATGGTTGGTTCACAACTATAACTCTCAGAGGACCCACTACAGAGCCTTACACATTATAGGTGGTCAATAAATATCTGCAGAACGAATAACTGAATAAATACACAGTACTGGAAGGCTGTAATTAAAGACAAATTCCTCGGACTTCTCCTACCACTTTTTCAACTTTTCCTCACTGGGCTCATTTTGCAAATCTTTAATCATTTTAGTAGCTCTCCAAGTTCCCATGCTTCAGTTATAGGGTCTCAAAGAGAGCACAGATCTTTAACAAGTCCTAACCACTATTTTACAAAACACCATTTAGTAAATTTGATTGAGTTTTCAATCTTTTTCTCATGGGATGGCAGTCAGTGTTTGATCTCAAACCCTTACATAGGCAGAGTAGTAAAGTCCTCTAAGGAAACAAGGGATATTGTGAATATTAGTATCAGCAGTAAGAAAATTTCTACTTATTGCTCATAATTCCCACATTACTGATGATGATAACTGGGTGAGGGTGGGGAGCCAAGAGAACTTAGGACTAAAGCAAAAAAACTTCAAATGTATGACTATCACAGAGAAAGGAAAGGAAAAAAAGAAAGATCAATCCTAGAATTTTAAGGTGTTCCTTTAAAAGATAATAAAAAGATAGGGGCATCTGGGTGACTCAATAAGTTAAACATCTGCCTTCAGCTCATGTCACGATTTCAGGGTCCTGGGATCACGCCCCACATCAGGCTCCCTGCTCAGCTCTCCCTCTCCCACTGCTGTTCCCCCTGCTTGTGCTCTCTCTCTCAAATAAATAAAATCCTTAAAAAGAAAGATAATAGGGCGCCTGGGTGGCTCAGTGGGTTAAGCCACTGCCTTCAGCTCAGGTCATGATCTCAGGGTCCTGGGATCGAGTCCCGCATCGGGCTCTCTGCTCAGCAGGGAGCCTGCTTCCTCCTCTCTCTGCCTGCCTCTCCGTCTACTTGTGATCTCTCTCTGTCAAATAAATAAATAAATAAAATCTTAAAAAGAAAGAAAGAAAGAAAGAAAGATAATAAAGATAGATTATTAATCTTTTATTATTATATACCTTAATAGTGGAATAAATGATTGTGGTCAGTACATGTATGAAAATTATGAACACCGTGGTTTAGATTAATTTGGACTTTTTTTATATTCTCTCTTCTTTTCCTTCAGAATGATTCTTAAGTATCGATCAGTGTTTGGTGGTTGCTTCTAATAAGTCTTTTGCTTCATTTATTTTGGTTGCTAAGTAAGGAGATCCACCTGAAAGGACAAAGAAAAAATAAATGGATTAAAACATACTTCATTATTGATATTTTCTAAAGTCTCAAATAAAGAAAAACACTCTTAATTAGAATTCTCTGATACTTTCCCACATATTCATCTTCTTGACAAAATTATTTTATAAGCTAAGTAGAAATCACAATAGCATAAATTAAATTTGTTTAGCAAAGCACTACAGATTCCCAACAATCAAAGATAACCTCTGAAAAAAATAATGAAAGAAAGCTATGATCAGGAATAATTTGAAAAACACTCAAATATTTCACTGGTCAGACGTTGCCATTCAAATACTTGATCAGAGGTTAAGTGGATGGTTAGGTATATAAAATAATGGTCTCACTCCAAAACTTTTTTTCTATAAAGGGAAGAATATTCAACTATGAAGGAAGGTATCTTTCTGAAGGAGGTAAAGCAATTCAAGGGAACTTTCAGAGTCATATCAAGCCTTACATTTACACACACACACACAAAATATTAGAAAATGCAACTTATGTACTATCCAGTTCTAAAAATCATACTTATTCATACAGGTGAATGAACTAATAAATGAAAATAATAAAAATAACATTAAAGGAAATGCTCCCTATTCTCTAAAATGATCCTAATTAGAATACAGTCTTAGATTCACTGTGCCCTAAAATAAAATTACATCAGTTCTTTTTTTAGAATTCTTTGCAATGAATTCTTTCTAATGCAAACAGCAAGATGGAAGGAAACTGAGCTGAATTTTAAATTCAGAATCATCATGAATCACAAACAGAATCTGACATACAAAAATACTAGCCCCAAAAAGTCACATTAAAGCTATTTAAGCATTATATGCCTTCTAACTTCTAGTCCTGAATATTTTCACTGCTTAATGCTTGAGCTAACAATCATATTACGGTTCACCAGTCTCTTTGTGTTTGTTTTTATTTTTTCATTCTCCCCCTGAGTACAAACCATCTATGGCTTGTGAAAACCTCAGAAAACCTCAGTAGCTTACAACAAACCAAAACATATCTAGATAGCACTGGTGTATAAACTGTCCAGACCATAACCAAACCTTTTATTAGTATCATAACACCAACTTATACAGGAAGAAGAAAGCAGGGAAAACAGATCAACAAACACAGTGCTGTTGTAGAAAGGGCAACACTAGAGGAAGCTATATATAGCTTTTTGCCCTTGAGGATCCTACTGACATTTCCATATCAAGATCTCAATTGCTATGAACAGTTATGGGATATATTATGGAGTGTCCTTGACTATATAGCAAGAATTACAAATGAAGTTGATGAAAGTTTCCTTATGCACTTGGTTATGAAATAAATTGATTTCATGATTATCTTTGAAAATAATCTTGAATTAGGTAGTGTCAATCTTGGTAAGATGTTTGAATGTTTAGAGTTTTGTATGTCTTTTTGTCATTTTGTATGTCTTCAACAAATATTAAAATATTAATTGAACTCAAATATAACCTGTAATTGATTGATATGCACTCTGGATATTTAAATCATAGACCATAATATGCTCATTTAGCAGCTAGAAAAAAACAGAGACACTTAAATTAAAAGATGCATTAAAGGGGCGCCTGGGTGGCTCAGTGGGTTAAAGCCTCTGCCTTTGGCTCAGGTCATGATCTCAGGGTCCTGGGATCAAGCCCCACATCGGGATCTCTGCTCAGCAGGGAGCCTGCTTCCTCCTCTCTCTCGCTCGGCCTGCCTCTCTGCCTACTTGTGATCTCTGTCAAATAAATAAATAAAATCTTTTTTAAAAAAAAGTTGCATTAAACACTACATTACTGATGGCAGAGTTACAGAAAAAGAACTGACAATTTAGAATATGGTTGGATTACCACTCACCATCTGTAAGTCAGAGGCACACTGCACTTCCAATTTATGTGCATGGTAGGAACTTTGGTCAGCTCTCATTTTACCCTCATTCTGTCTTCCTAAAACTTGGAAAACTACAACTCCTATATTCTTTTTATTTTTTTTTTTTAAGATTTTTTTTTATTTATTTGACAGACAGACATCACAAGTAGGCAGAGAGGCAGGCAGATAGAGAGTGAGAGAAGGAAGCAGGCTCCCTGCTGAGCAGAGAGCCCGATGTGGGACTCGATCCCAGGACCCCGAGATCATGACCCGAGCTGAAGGCAGCGGCTTAACCCACTGAGCCACCCAGGCGCCCCAACTCCTATATTCTTTACAAGTAGTGTGTGATTCTAATTCGGATCTCTCAGTGAAGGGCAATCTTGCAAGATCTGGAAGGCTCAAGCGATAGCAAGGCTTTCTTGATGGTCCTCTTTGTTCTTGCTGCTATCAGTGAGATCATGGTATGGCAGTGGCAGCAACCGTGCTTCTTGTGCAGCGCTAGTGGCAGTCCACAACGTAGCAGTTTCCCTGACAGAGCAGCTCTAGCATTATTTTGGGAGTCATTTTTGTAGGCCAAGTCTAGAATTTACACCTTCAAACCTTCCAACAATCTGTAAACACTAACTCATTGTATTTAACGCTCTCCTGTTTAGAACATCCAGTTTCTGGCACTGAATCTTGACTGATATAATGATATATAGCCTATATTTAATGGACACAATCTACTTTTGGATCTTTCAATCCTGCTCAGATTTCTTGGGAAAGTCATCTGAATTCCATTTAGTTAGAACACTCACCCTCACACCTGATCTCTATACCACTGTACCTTCACTAAATACTGCCAGAGCTCTTCTGCCTTTGGCTACCATGAACTATTGTTTTAGACCAACCATCCCACTGACACCAACTATAAGAGCTGAAAAAACACGTTAGTAGGAAAGCACTGGAGTTCTACCAAGTCAGCCAGGTCTTGAGGGTCAAGATCTTAGAGATAAGGAAAATGCATTGTAATGAGCGCAACATTCTGCACTATTTATATCCTTCACAGAAATCAGACACAAAATAGAACATACTATACAATTCTGCTTATATGAAATGTTAGAAAAGACATCTCTAGGGGTGCCTAGGTGGCTCAGTCAGTTAAGCATCTGACTCTTGATTTCAGCTCGGGTCATAATCTCAGGAATGTGAGATTAAGACCCACATCGGCCTCTGTACTAGGTTCTGTCTCTCCCTCTCCTTCTGGGCCTCCTTCCCCATTAAAAAAAACAAAAAACAAAAAAACAAAAACAAAAACAAAACAGAAAAAAAACCCCAAATCTATCTAATCAAACCCATAGCTGCAGAACGTAGAATGGTGATTGCCTGAGTTAAGGTTAGGGACTGGCATTGAGTTTTAAAATGTTCTGTATTAATTGTGTTAGTGGTTACTTGGGTGTCTACATTTGTCAAAATCCATCAAACAGTGCATTTAAATAGATATATTTTATTGCATATAAATTATGTCTCAATATAGTTAAGTTAAAAAACATGATAAAGAAACAATCTAAGTAACATACATAAAACACTCCACTCTGCAAGTATAGATTATGCCTTCTTTTAAACTGCATGAGGAACATTTACTGAAGTTGACCATGTGGAAGGTTATAGAGCAAGTCTCAACAAACTCTGAAGACTAAAATCACAACAAGCAGTGCAACATGAAGTGTGTCCCATGGACTAGTGCTGGTTCACAGGTGTTAATGGACCACAACTAGATAGGTTTAGATATTGAGAATAAGTGTTTAAAAATATAGCCATTTGATAAAGTAGTGCATCTCTGTAGAACCTAATAATAAAAAATAAACCTGGGGCTGCTCTTATATATCTTTTTATTTTGATTTTCTAATAAATTAATTTTTATTGTATTTTTTAAAAGTTGCTAGTCCAACATAGATTGGGATCCTAATGCTTGGAAATTAAGCACTATATTTGTAAATAACCCATGCACCAAGGAAAATGTAACAGAAATTAGCATTCAAGAGAATTAACAGAGTTAAAGTTTAGTTCTCTGAAAAAACTGATCAGATTCATAGCAAAGCATTTGAAATTTAAATGAAATAAACTCCAGGAAATGGGGCACCTGGGTGGCTCAGTGGGTTAAAGCCTCTGCCTTTGGCTCAGGTCATGATCCCAGGGTCCTGGGATCGAGCCCCGCATGGAGCTCTCTCCTCAGCAGGGAGCCCGCTTCCTCCTTTCTCTCTCTCTGCCTGCCTCTCTGCCTACTTGAGATCTCTGTCAAATAAATAAAAAAAATCTTAAAAAAAAAAGGAAATAAACTCCAGGAAAAATGTAATATATCAAAACGGATACAAGAAGAAATAGAATACCAAAAGGATACTCTCTTTTTGAGAAAATGGATCTATAATCAAAATCTTCCCACAAACAAAAAGCCTGGTCAGGATGGTTTCATCAGTGAATTTTTCCAAAAACTAAAAGAAAAAAAACCTCCCCCACCCCACATTTCAACTCTTTTTATGAAGCTAGCATCTCTTTGATAACAAACCCTGAGAGAAGTATCATAAGATGAACATCAATGCAAAAACAAACAAAATATTAGCTTATCAAATCAGGCTAAATATCATGACTGAGAATCTAAGACTGGCTTCAACATTAGAAAATGAATTAATGTAATTCACCACATTAATAGAAAAAAGAATAAATATCCTATAATCATCTCAATAGATGTAGAAAACTCAATGCATATTCATAACAAAAACTTTTAGTAAACTAGGAACAGAAGGGAAGTTCTTTTATGTAATAGAAGTCATCAAAAAATATAGCAAACATAAAAATATATATATAGCAAACATACTTAGTAAAATGATGAGACCTTTGGCTCTGAGATCAGCAACAAGAAAAAAGATACCTACTATCATAATTTCTATTTAACATTATATTCAAGGGTCTAGCCATTTTAATAAATGCTCCCCTCCTTTCCCAATTAAAAAAAAATGATTAGAATGAAACTGTCATTCTTCACAAATGACATGACTGAGTATGTAGAAAATCCAAAAGGATCTAAAGACAAAAATCATAGAATTAAATGAATTTAACAAGTTGTTGGATACACAACAGCAAATATACAAACTCAATAGTTATGTCTTAGAAAAAAATGACTATACAATATAAACTTTTGAAACACCACAATCTATAGTAGCATTTAAAAAATTGACGCTTAAGGATAAATTAAACAAATTAAGTATATGACTACAACCCAGAACACGGAAAAGTCTTATTGAAACAAATTAAGGATCCCATACATAAACAGAATGATATGTTTTGCTCCTGGATTGGAAAATTCAATATTGTAAAGATGTCAATTCTCCTGAAATGGATCTACAGATTCATGGCAATCCCGATCATAACCACAGAAGGTTTGTGTATGAATGTGTATGTGTGCACTTGCACATGTTCACATGCAAATCAATACGATAATTCCTACTTTATATTAAAGTGCAAAGGGCCAAACATAGTAAAAAAATCTTAAGTAGGATTTACACTACCAAAAATAAAGATTTGTTATGAAGCTACACAAATTAAAATAGTATGGTATTGGCATAAAGACAAAGAATTTAGCAATCAGAAGAAGAGAGAAAATACAAAAAGGTCTCCATAAGTATCAAGTTACTTGACTTATAACAAAGTAATACTGTAGATCACCAAGTGAAAGAACATTCTTTTCAGTAAATAATGCTGGACCACTTGGATATCTATATTAATATCTCACATGATATACAAAAATTGATTCTAGTTTATTATAAGTATAATTATGCAAGATAATAAAGGTTTCAGAAGTTATCTTCATGACCTTGAGACAGGCAAAATTTTCCTAGGCAAAATAAAACACACTAAGTGTAAAGGAAAAATTGGATAAACTGGAATATATTAAAATTTAAAATTTCTGTACAATGAATGGATACCATTAAGAGGCAAAAGCAAGACACAGAGAGGAGATACCTACAACACAAAGACTCATGTCTAGAATACCAAAATATATGATTTTCTCAGAAGTCAATAAGAAAAGGAGATGACACAACAGAAAAAAATGAATAAATGCAGGATAGTCATACCATGGAATATTATACAGCAATAAAAATGAGGGAATCATTACTACTGCATTCACTGCTACATAAATGAATCTCACAAAGATAATAAATGAAAGAAGACAAATACAGAAGATTGCATACTATATAATTCTACCCACACAAAGTTCAGAAAACAGGCAAAGCTGATCTATGGCAATAAAAGCTAGGACAGTGATCACTTTTAGGGAGTGGGGAATGACAAGAGAGGAGAGGTTTTTTTTTTTTATTAAATATTTTATTTATTTATTTGACAGAGATCACAACTAGGCAGAGAGACAGGTGTGGGGCGGTGCGGGGGGGGGGGGGGAGGAGGCTCCCTGCTAATCAGAAAGCCCAATGCAGGGCTTGATCCCAGGACCCCGAGATCATGACCAGAGCCCAAGGCAGAGGTCCAATCCACTGAGCCACCTAGGCGCCTCATGAGGAGAGGTTTTGTCTGGTTTTCTTAATCTGGGTGATAGCTACATAAATTGGTTCACTTTGTGACAATTCATTGAGTTGTATATTTATGATCTGTGTACCATTATAAATATATATATTTCAATTTTTTAAAGTTTATTAAAAAATTTACTATAAGGGAGCCTGGGTGGCTCAGATGGTTAAGTGTCTGCCTTTGGCTCAGGTCATGATCCCAGGGTCCTGGGATTGAGTCCTGCATCTGGCTCCCTGCTTTGCAAAGAGCCTCCTTCTCCCTCTCCCTCTGCGTCTGCTCTCCCTGCTGGTGCTTTCTCTCTCTCTGTCAAATAAATAAGTAAATAAAATCTTAAAAAAAAATTTACTAAGATATGTTGACTTCCTGCAGTTCAATGACACTATAAATTTATACTTTCCCCAAATCACTGGGGCTCAACAAACCTATGATCAAGACCACGATGATGAGGACAGTGACTAGGCATTAGTCTACTTTTTTATATAATCTCATCCCAGGTTCCCTTCTTCCTGGAGAAGATTGAAATCATGACTGTGATTTATCATTTAAATATGTCTGTTTACCCATTAGATAATAAATACCTTGAAGAGCATTCTTGCCTTAGATATTTATGTATTATCAACACAGTTCTGAGTATACAGATGGGACTTGAGATATTCTTTGTGGAGGAGTAGGAAAAGTGATGAGTCACTATTCCATTATTTTCATGCATCATGTACCAGCTTCACAGAAGTAAAACTACTCCAAAGACTCAGAAAACAGGTAAACAAGAGTGTTACAAGTAGGTGCTTTAAAAAATAAATAAATTCTGCAATACATCTGAGTAAGAAATCTAACCAGCACAAGAGAAAATAAGCAAATATTCTATAAATAACAAGAATTTCAAAGGTAGGTACAATTATTAATAATTAAATGTAACTAATAATAATAGCTATAATTTGATGATAATAATTATATCTAATCAAGTATAATAATTGTTACTAATGTGAGTTTCATAACAAGCACACCAATCTGAGGAATAAGAAGATACAAGTTGCCTTATATCCTTGGGTCTTTCTTAGATCTTTTCATGGGTTTTTATATATTATTTAACTTTGATGATAACTTATGAATATCTACATACCAAATCTGTAAGACAGAAGTAAAAAGTATTATCATTATCATCTACTGTCTGAAGGGTTCTTAAAGGCCACCCACATTTCTTAAAAGAAAGATGGTAAAATCATGTGGAGGCAGACAGTTTGACTTCTGACATGAGGAGTTCCACTGATCTGCTCCCCACTGGAACTGGTGAAAATTATGTAAAAAACCCCAATCACTTAAAACCTCTGAAAATGGTCTTAAAAGTAAAAGTGAAGAAGAAACATCCATTCAAGAAAACCTATGAAAAATTCAGTAAGAAAGGCAGGAAACTGGTATTTGAACCAAAACAGCTTCTTCCTTCTCTCCTCCTAGCTCAGGCACTGGACTGCTGCAGCCAAAAAACAGGGCTCCCTTTCTCCCCAGCTCCTGCACAAAGGACTTTCAGAGGCTCTCCATATTTCCCTTCCTGCTACTAGCTGCCTGACACTGAGGCTAAGTCCTAAGGAAGTGATACAGAAGTTATACCTTAATTGTGGCTCCCTCAGAATACTGGGTCTCAAGAGCCCTTTTCCTAGTCCATCAGGCATGGTAGTCTCACACAGAAGAGGCAAGCCAAGAAGACTACTGCTCCCTGCATTGCATGCTTGGATCCAACAGTGGGGGTTTCACTTGGAGAGAAGACTGCCATAGTTTCCACCCTCTGCTCCAGAGTCCCAGCAGAGATTTTGCCTGTGAAGTACACAGGCCATAAAACAGAGAGCCCCTAATTTCTTTCCAAAGGAACAGAATTCATTTGCAACATAGCATGGAGGGTGCACACAGGGACAAAAAAACAAATGAAAGAAGATTCATGAATCTAGTTAACATATAGCATAGATTATAGGCCAGTTCATAGGACAGAACCAGGGAACAAACAGGCAGAGAGGAGCCCCTCTGGGGTCAGAACAAATATCAAACACTGACCTCAGAAACTGTTCCATCAAAGGAGCAACTATTTGATAGTATTAGTTTGTAGAGAAATTTATATCTCAGGGCATTGTTGAGAATGACTGAGTAACTGGTCAGAAATTAGGTTAGTTTACAGTTGGGTGTGATCAAGAAAAGAGAGGAAGAGTGCCCTACTAGTACCACTGTCATCCCATGGTAAATGATGGCATACCCAAAGCTATACCTCCTTGGGAAACTTGTAAGAAGCTGAATATTTCAAGGTGGGGGTATCGATTTCATTAAAATAATACTGACTGATACTAAACAAATAAAAATAATAAGCCCTCCCTGGGGTGGACAAGTACCCAGAGCTGCTATGACACATAATATAAAATGTTCAGTTTCCAACAAAATATGCAAGGCATGCAATAATAAAGCAAAGTATGACAGTATGAGCCATGCATATGTAATGAAAAAAGCAGCAACAGAAACTACTGTGAAAGTGATCAGATGCATTTATGGGAAAAAAGATTCCAAAATAGTCGTTACAGATCTACAGAACAAAATTTTTTAAAAAACCACTAGAGGTGCTGAAGAGTAGATCTGAACAGGCATAAGAAAGAATTAGTGAACTTGAAGATAGAACAATCGAGATTAAGGAAGCCAAAGATCTAAAAGAAAAAAGTAAGAAAAAAGAACAGAGCCTTAGAAAGATGTGGGACATCATTAAACTCACAAATATACATGTAATGGGAGTACTAGAAGAAGAGGAGAGAAAGAAAATCAAAGAAAACTTTGAAGAAAAAAATAGTTAAAAACTTCCATAGTTTACTGAAAAACAAGAACCTACACATCTAATGAGGTCAACACATTCCAAGTAGGATAAATAAAAAGAAATCTAAAGACACAGTAAATCTAAAAACATAGTAAATCTAAATCATAGTAAAAATGCAGAAAGTCAAAGACAAGGAGAAAATCTATAAAGTAGTGTTAAATTGATTAAATAAAGAAGTCATTAGACTGAAGTGGCTTTAATGCTTTAGTAGCCTATATAACCAAATCAAAACCTAAGGCTGTAAATCCCTTAACATTAAGAAATTGAAACCTGAGGACAACTAATCAAAGTCAACTAGGCTTTTCTAAATAAAGCAAATGCTTAAGCTGCAGCCAATCAAATAATTTGTTTTGCTCCTGCCTCTTCTCTATAAAAACATTTCCCCTAGCTCCTGTCAGTGGAGTGGTTAACCAATTTCAGTTTGGCAATACCCAATTCAAATAGATTTTTTGCTCAAATAAACTCTTAAAAAATTTTTTTAAAGAGGGGTGCCTGCGTGGCTCAGTGTGTTGAGCCTCTGCCTTTGGCTCAGGTCATGATCTCAGGGTCCTGGGATTGAACCCCAAGCAGAGAGCCTGCTTCTCCATCCCCCTCTACCTGCCTCTGCCTACTTGTGATCTCTCTCTCTCTGTCAAATAAATAAATAAAACTAAAAAAAAATTTTTTAAAGAATTTATTTATTTGAGACACAAAGAGAGTACATAATGGGTGGGGTAGAGGGAGAGGAAGAAGCAGAGACCCCAATGAGCAGTCAGTCTGACTTAGAGCTTGATCCCAGAAGCCTGGGATCATGACCTGAGCTAAAGGCAGACACTTAACCTATTAAGCCACCCAGGCACCCCAATCACTTTTAAAAAATCTCAAAAACCATGAAAAACTAATTAATGATATTAAAAAGCTACTTAGAAAACATTCACTCAATGTAAACGTAGTAAAAGGGATTAATAAAGAAGTGAAAAAGACATGAGATATAGAAACAAAAAGTAAATCAGATGTAAATGCAACTATGTTAATAATAATATATGTGAATGGATTAAATAATGTAATCAATCAAAAGTTATCAGATTTGATTTAAAAAACTAGACCCAACTTCATGCTATCTGCCAGAGACACACTTCAGATTAAAAGACAAACAGACTGAAAGTCAAAGGATGCAAAAAGGATGCAAAAAGATGTATCATGAAAAAAAAAATCAATCACAGAGAAACTAGAGTGCATATACTCAAAATAGGCTTTGAAACAAAAAATGTAAATGAGACTTTAAAAGGGACATTTAATAATGATAAAAGGGCCAATTCATTAAGATTTGGCGATTATAGGGGCACCTGGGTGGCTCAGTGGATTGAAGCCTCTGCCTTCGGCTTGGTTTGTGATTCTAGGGTCCTGGGATCAAGCTCCACATCGGGCT
The DNA here is from genome assembly GCF_022355385.1 of Mustela nigripes. NCBI lineage: Eukaryota > Metazoa > Chordata > Mammalia > Carnivora > Mustelidae > Mustela > Mustela nigripes. The sequence continues at coordinate 30,584,364 of NC_081571.1, forward strand.
CTCTGCTCAGCAGGGGGCCTGCTTCCCTTCCAATCTCTCTGCCTGCCTCTCTGCCTACTTGTGATCTCTGTCAAATAGATAAATAAAATCTTAAAAAAAAAAAAAAAGATTTGGCAATTATAAACATATATGCATCAAACAACAGAGCACAAAAACAAAAACTAAAAGACATAAACAGAGAAAAAAGACAATTCAACAACAAAAATTAATGCTCCACTTTCAATTAATGGACAGAAGATCAACAAGAAAACAAAAACTGCACAACATTTAAACCAACTAGATCTAACAGACATCTATATAATGTCCGTTAATCTATAGAACACTTCACCAAAAAAAACCAGAATATACATTCTTCTCAAGTGCACATGAAACATTCTCCGGGAGAGGCCATGTGCTAGGCTATTAAAGAGACCTAAATAAATTAAAAGGATAGAAATAATACATCATGTTTTCCAAACACAATGGTATAAAATTAGAAATAAAAACAAGGACATAATTAAGAAATAGATTTGTGGGAATTAAACATACTCTTGTAAAATTAACAAGTCAAAAAAGAAATCAAAAGGTAAATCAGAAAGTATTTTAAGGTAAATGATAATGAAGACACAATATATTAAAACTCATGGTGTACAATGAAACCAGTGTCTACAACATGGCAATTACAGCTGTAAGTGCCCACGTTAACAGAGAGATCTTAAATCAATGACCTAACTTCAACCTTAAAACACTAAAAAAGAATAAACCTAAGGCAAGTAAAAGGAAGGAAAGAGGTAAAGTTAAAATGGAAATAAAAGAGATAACAAAAGAAAAAAAAGAAAGAGAGAGAGAGAAATTAACAATCCCCAAAGCTGATTTTTTGGAAAGAATCCTTTAACTTGTTGATCAGCAATACAAACCTTAAGCTTGTTTGGCCAAGAAAAACAACACAGTCAAATTACTAGAATTAGAAACCAATGCCACTATCAACCTTAAAGAAATAAAAAAGACTATGAAAGAATACTAAGAACAACTGCATTTCAACAAATTAGGCAATTTAGATAAAGTGAAGAAATTCCTTGGAAGATACAAATTACTGAAACTTAACTCAATAAGGAACAGACAATTGAAGAGAGCTTTGACAACTTCAGAGACTGAATCAGTAATCAAAAAACTTCGCATAAAGCAAAGGCTGAGCCTAGGTGGTTTACAGAAGAGGAAGAAACACTTCCTAACTCATTTTATAAGGTCCACATTATCTTGACACTAAAACCACAGACATCACAATAAAACTACAGACAAATATTTCTCGAGTATGGATTTAAAAAAAAAAAAAAAACAAAAAACCTCAACAAAATACAAGCAAACTGAATCTAGCCACATTTTAAAAAAATTATACACCAGACCAACTGAAATTCATCCCAGGGATGTGAGGTTGGCTTAACAACCAAAAATCAATTAATGTGATCCATTACATCTACAGAGTAAAAAACAAAAGTAGAAGGGACCTTCCTAACCTGATAAAGGGCATCCATAAAAAACCCCCAGTTATATCATACTAATGGGGTAAAGACTGGATGCTTTTCCCTAGTATCAGAAACAAGATAAGACTATCTGTTCTCACAACTTTTCAATATTGTACTGGAGACTACGCAGGGCAATTAGGTAAGAAAAAGAAATAAAGGGAAAGGAAGAAGTAAAACTACCTCTATTCACAAGTGACACAATAGTCTCCTGAAACCACTAAAAAAGCACTGGAACTAATAAACAAGTTCAGCAAGGTTGCGGGTGATAAGACCAATATTTAAAAATCAGTGATATTCCTATACATTTTCAATGAATAATATAAAAATGAAATTAAGAAAATAATTCTTTTCATACTAGCATCAAAGAGAATAATACACTTAGGAATAAACTTATAAAGTGCAAAACTTATACACTTAGAACTATAAAATTAGTGTTGAAAGAAATGAAATTATCTAAATGAATGGGAAAAATCCCATGTCCATGAATCAATGGCCTAACATGTTAAGATGCATTATTCCCTAAACTGACTTACAGATTCAACACAATCTCTATCAGAATCCAGCTAACTTCTTTGCAAAAATTGACAACCTGATTCTAAAATTCATATGGAATTCCAGGGGACCCAGAATAGCTGAAACAATCCTAAAAAGAAGAATACAGTCAGAGGACTTGTACTGCACAAAATTAAAACTTATTACAAAGATTCCCTAGAGAATTCTACCAAACACTCAAAGAAGAAATAATACCTATTCTTCTGAAGCTGTTTCAAAAAAAAGAAACAGAAGGAAAACTTCCAGACTCTTTAATTACTCTGATACCCAAACCAGACAAAGAACCCACCAAAAGGAGAATTTCAGACCAATATCCCTGATGAATATGGATGCTAAGATTCTCAACAAGATCCTAGCTAATAGGATACAACAGTACATTAAAAAGATTATCCACCATGACCAGGTGGTATTTATCTACGGGATGTAAGTGTGGTTCAACATTTGCAAATCAATCAATGTGACAGAACAAATCAATAAGAGAAGAGAGAAGAACCACATGGTCCTCCCAATTGATGCAGAAAAAGCATTTGACAAGATACAGCATCTGGTCCTGATTAAAACGATTCAAAGTATAGGGATAGAAGGAACATTCCTCAACTTCATAAAATCTATCAATGAAAAACCCACAGAGAATATCACCCTCAATGGGGAAAAGCTGACAGCCTTCCCTTTGAGATCAGGAACACAACAAGGATGCCCACTATCGCCACTCTTGTTCAATATAGTACTAGAAGTCCTTGTAACAGCAATTAGACAACAAAAGGAAATAAAAGGTATTCAAACTGGCAATGAAGAAGTCAAACTCTCTCTCTTCACAGATGAGATGATACTTTGTATGGGAAACCCAAAAGACTCCATCCCCAAACTACTAGAACTCATAGAGCAATTCAGTAATGTGGCAGGATACAAAGTCAATGTACAGAAATCAGTTGCTTTCTTATAGACTAATAATGAAAATACAGAAAGAGAAATCAGAGAATCAATTCCATTTACTATAGCACCAAGAACCATAAGATACCTGGGAATAAACCCAATCAAAGAGGTAAAGGATCTGTACTCAAGTAATTACAGAACACTTATGAAAGAAATTGAAGAAGACACAAAAAGATGGAAGACCATTCCATGTTCATGGATTGGAAGAATAAACATTGTTAAAATGTCTATACTGCCTAGAGCTATCTATACTTTCAATGCCATCCTGATCAAAATTCCACTAGCATTTTTCAAAGAACTGGAACAAACAATCCTAAAATGTGTATGGAACTAGAAGAGACCCCAAATTTCTAAGGAAATGCTGAAAAAGAAAAACAAAACTGGGGGCATCACATTGCCTGATTTCAAGCTTTGCTATGAAGCTGTGATCACCAAGACAGCATGGTACTAGCATAAAAACAGACACCGAGACCAGTGGAACAGAGTAGAGAGCCCAGATATGGACCCTCAACTCTATGGTCAAATAATCTTTGACAAAGCAGGAAAAAATATACAGGGGAAAAAAACAGTCTCTTCAATAAATGGTGCTGGGAAAATTGGACAGCAATGTGTAGAAGAATGAAACTCGACCATTCTCTTACACCATACACAAAGATAAACTCGAAATGGATAAAATACCTCAACGTGAGGCAGGAATCTATCAAAATCCTAAGGAGGACATAGGTAGTAACCTCTTCGACATTAGCCACAGCAATTTTTTTCATATATGTCTCCAAAGGCAAAGGAAACAAAAGTGAAAATGAACTTTTGGGACTTCATCAAGATCAAAAGCTCCTGCACAGCAAAGGAAACAGTCAACAAAACGAAAAGGCAACCCACGGAATAGGAGAAGATATTCACAAATGACACTACAGACAAAGGGCTAATATCTAAGATCTATAAAGAACTCCTCAAATTCAACACACACAAAACAGATAATCACATCAAAAAATGGGCAGAAGACTGTGAACGGACACTTCTCCAAAGAAGACATACAAATGGCCAATAGATCAAAAAATGTTCATCATCATTAGCCATCAGGGAGTTTCAAATCAAAACCACATTGAGATACTACCTTACACCAGTTAGAATGGCCAAAATCAACAAGACAGTAAACAAGTGTTGGAGAGGATGTGGAGAAAGGGGAAACCTCTTACACTATTGGTGGGAATGCAAGTTGGTGCAGCCAATTTGGAGAACAGTGTGGAGATTCCTTAAGAAATTAAAAACAGAGCTTCCCTATGACCCTGCAATTGCACTACTGGGTATTTACCCCAAAGATACAGATGTAGTGAAAAGAAGGGCCATCTGTACCCCAATGTTTATAGCAACAATGGCCACAGTTGCCAAACTGTAGAAAGAACCAAGATGCCCTTCAATGGATGAATAGATAAAGAAGATATGGTCCATACATACAATGGAGTATTATGCCTCCATGAGAAAGGATGAATACCTAACTTTTGTATCAACATGGATGGGACTGGAGGAGATTATGCCGAGTGAAATAAGTCAAGCAGAGAGAATCAATTATATGGTTTCACTTACTTGTGGAGCATAAGGAATAACACAGAGTATGTTGGGAGATGAAGAGAAGTGGGTTGGGGAAATTGGAGGGGGAGATGAACCATGACAGACTGTGGACTCAGAGAAACAAACTGGGGGTTTTGGAGGGGAGGGGAGTGGGGGGTTGGGTGAGCTTGGTGGTGGGTATTACGGAGGGCACGTACTGCCTGGAGCACTGGGTGTGGTGCATAAACAATGAGTTCTGGAACACTGAAAAGAAATAAAATTTAAAAAAGAGAGAGAGAGGAAAAAAAAGCAAAAGTCACCAAAGATAGTGTGGTACTGGGAGAAGGACAAACATGCGGGTAAGTGAAATAGAACTGGGGATTAGGAGAAGGGAGAAGGGGAGGGGATAGGGAAAGGAGGCTTTGGCTAAAGGATATGGGGTTCCTTTGTGAGGTAATGAAAATAGTCTAATCAACAGTGGTGACGGCTGCACATATCTGTAAATATATCAGAAACGTCTGAATTGTACACTTTAAAGGATGAATCACATGGTACATGAATTATATATCAACATAGAGGTTTAAAAAAACAATCATGTAGAGACAGGAGAATTTGAAGAAAACTTTGAATCTTGATTCAGTTTATCAGGCGTCGAGAATCACTGAAACATAGAGTTGGAAGAGTCTTAAAGGGTTCTACACCTCATTACCCAATAAATGAACACTTCCTATGATATCCCTAACAAATTGTCCTCCAGCAGTTCTCAATCTCAAGTTTACTTCACTGCTCTGTCTGAACATCTCTTCTTCCACTGCTGTGGCTGCAGTGCCTAGAACAGGGCCTGGCTCCCAGAAGGTACTCCATAATAACTAGCTGACTGATATCTTTTGAAGGGGAACTAATATAACTCCAACTATAAGAACAGTCTTCCACATCGAGGTCCAATATTCACACTGCTCATGGTCTCGTCTCAGTAAACATACTTCTGTCCTCACAAAGGCATAGAAGAGAGACTCCACACATATGTGCAACATTTTAAATATTAGATGTTACAAAGAAGCCCTGCAAGATTCTCATTATAGTGAGGTTTCTTGTTCTTTACTGCTTTGGCCAAAAACCTAAGCCATTCTTCCTTACTTTTTTCTTATCCCCAATCCATCAACTTCGTTGGTTTCACTTTTTACTTTTTTTTTTTTTTTTTTAAGATTTTATTTATTTATTTGACAGAGAGAAATCACAAGTAGGCAGAGCGGCAGGCAGAGAGAGGGGGAAGCAGGGTCCCTGATGAGCAGAGAGCCTGATGCGGGGCTTGATCCCAGGACCCCCGAGACCATGACCTGAGCTGAAGGCAGAGGCTTAACCCACTCAGCTACCCAGGTGCCCCTCGCTGGCTTCACTTTCAAACTGTATCATCAAGTAGACTGTTCTTTACCTCTTTCATCACAAAAATCCTCTAAACCAGTATCATTCTTTCTTGGGTTACAGTATTCTCTACTAACTTCCTTGCTTCTACTCTGGACTCCCCTATTTTTTCCATACCTAAGTAGTCTAATTATTATAAATCAAATAACATCATGCCTGTCACACTTAAAAATAAAAGCCAAAATTCTTAGTATAGCTTGCAAGCTACTCCATCATTTAACCCTGGATATCCTATCTAATCATACGTCCTGTCATTCCTTCCTTTGCTCATTATACTCTGGGCAATCTCCTTACAATTTCATAACATACAGTATGCTCTTTGTATTTGATATTCTTTCTGCCTAAAATACTCTTTCTTCATATTTTTGTATAACTTACTCTTTCAGGTCTCTGCTCAAATATTATCTCCTCACAGAGAATTTCTAAGATGCTCTAAGTAATACTGCAGTTACAAGAGGCAGCTGCCTCTCTCTAGCTGCCAATCTCTATTCCCCCTACTTCATTTTTCTTAAAAGCACGTACCATCATGGGACATTTTCTTTATTAGTCTTTTTTGCATAACAAACTATCCCAAGACTTAGTGGTTAAAAACAGTGGTTTTTTTTATTCTCACTATTCAATGGATTAAGCTGGGTGGTTCTTCTGGGTTGGGTCAGGTCTGCTATAACTGGATGGTTATAACGTGGATAGGATACCCCGGGCAAAATGATGGACTGGGACCTTGACTGCACAGCTAGGCCACTCTCACTTGCCTTTCATCCTTCAGGAGCTGAGCTTGGTTTTCACCGTATGGTGGTCTCCAGTTTCTAAGAGGGTAACAGCTGAAGCTGCAATACTTCTTGAGCTCTACTATATCCTATTGGTCAAATCAAGTCACAAGGCTAGCCTAAATATAAAGGGTAAGGAAACAGACCATCTCTTGATGTGAGGTGCTGTAAAGAATTTGTAGACAATTTTAACCTAACAAATTATCTATCTACTGTCTCTCCCAGTGGAATATAAGATCTGTGAAGGCAAGACTGGCTCTCTTTTCAGTGTCTAGTATATGTCTGGCTTTTACTATATACTCAATAAATGTGTGCTGAATGAATGAATGACCATTCACATGACATTGCTTTCGGCCCTTCACCATCTGTTTGCTTTCCTTTGAATACTACTTAATTTGTCGGGATCCTTCAAAATTTGGGATCTAGAAAGGGACACAAAATTTTACATAAGGTCTAACTACCCAAGCTCTGTACAGCAGGAAAATAAGTATCAGGTAAATGAATGAGTGAATGAATGACAAGCACAGAAGGCTACAGTAACATTCAATCTCATAATACTGATACCCTGCGTCCTTTAAGGCAGCTTAAGAATTCACTGCCATATTTTAGTGACTTTTACACTGCTGAGTCTTATAGGCTTTGAGACCAAATATATCCCCATGGCTCCTTTACATCTGAAACATTGCCAAGTCTCTGTCCTGTATTTACACAATTGATTTAGGGGACCTAAAAGAACATTACCTTTATCCCTGTTGAATTTAAATTTAATCTCTTCTAAATCATTGATCTCTCTAGTTGATCATTTCCACTGACATAAAAACCTGCTTAAAACCGTTCAACAAGCTTCCAAAAAGCGTATTTTACAAGTAAAAAACAAAGAAAACAAAAGAAATTCTTTCCCTTAATGCCACATCCCTACTTTCCAGCTACCATTCCATTTCTGTCCTCATCTTCCTTACAATACTTCTAAAGAAAGCTGTTTATATAAGCTAACTCAACTTCCTCATCTTCCTTTCACTTTTCAACCCACCACCAATTAAATTGTTTTATAAGGTCAAAGGGATCCTCTAAGCAGAAAGAGCCCCAAAGTAGCATAGACCAGAAAGAAACAGAGACCATATACAGTTAACAGTCACTTTTCATGTAATACAATGGCACTAAATTCCTTTCTCTCAATGATTACTCCCAATGTAAATGGGATAAATGCCCTAATCAAAAGATACAGGGTATCAGACTGGATAAAAAAGCAAGATCCATCAATATGCTATCTGCAAGAAACTCATTTTAGGTCACCAAGACACCCCCATATTTAAAGTGAAGGGGTGGAAAACCATTTATCATGCTAATTGACATCAAAAGATATCTGGGGTAGCAATCCTTATATCAGACAAATTAGATTTTAAACCAATGACTGTAGTAAGAAGGAGGCAGGGAGGACACTCTATCATAATTAAAGGGTCTACCCAATAAGAAGATCTAACAATTTTAAATATTTATGCCCCTAACATGGGAGCAGCCAATTACATAAGCCAGTTAATAACAAAATCAAAGAATACACTGATAATAATACAATAATAGTAGAGGACTTTAACAGCCTCCTCACTGAAATGAACAAATCATCTAAGCGGAAAGTCAACAAGGAAATAAGGGCTTTGAACGACACACTGGACCAGACGGATATCACAGATATATTCGGAATATTCCATCCTAAAGCAACAGAATACACATTCTCCTCAAGTGCACATGGAACATTTTCCAGAATAGATCACATAATGGGTCACAAATCAGGTCTCAACTGGTACCAAAAGATTAGGATTACTTTGCTAAGGCTCTCTATATCAATGAGAATGAAGACATTACTGCTCCACATTACAATATAGATGATTCTCACAAGGATAAATATTGACTGAAAGCAGCCAGATGCAAATGACTACACACATTCAAAAGAGGCACAACTAACTTATGATATTATAAATCAAGACAATGTTTGTTCTAGGGAAGAAGCAGACTGGAGGGCTCATGAAGGGGATTCAGAGGGTGATGATGTCCTAGTTCTTGACCTGGAGGCTGGTTATACAGGTGTTTGTTAAAATTTACGTAGATATATACTTAATGATTTGTCCACTTTTCTGACTATATACATCAATATGAAGTATATTTAAAAGTAAAAAGAAGTAAGGAAAGATTGAGGAGAAAAGTGATTTCTTAAAAAGTAAATTAAATTACATCACTCTACTGCTTAAGAGCTAACGGAAACTTCCCACTGACTTTAGAATCAAGTTCAAGTACTACACAGCACATATGTGTGTTTCATTATCAGAAAGCATACCTGAGGTTTCAAAATGTGAACACCACCTCATTTCAGGCTATCTCTCCCCTTACATATTATATCTCTAGCAAGCTAGTTTTCTTTCAAGTCCTTAAGCTCATTATTTTCTTTCTTCCCTTAGAGTCTTTGCATATGCTAGTTCCCCGACCTTTCAACCATTCTTCACAGAGATAGCTTCTTTCTATCCTTTAAGTCTCTCTTCACAGAGGTCTTCCCAGTAACTTTGTTAAGCTGCCTCTTTCTCATATTCTATATCTCTGCCTGCTGCATCCTTTACTACAATGTGAAATAGGTTTACTTGTTTTTTGTCTGTCCCTCCATCAGCATACAGGCTCTATGAAGACAAGGATGTAGTTGTCCTGTTTTACAGTTAAAGCCCTAAGATTTACCACAGTATCTGGCACATTAGAGAAGTTGAGTAAATACTTTCTGAATGAATGAAAGAATAATTATAGGTTGTTTCACATCAGTGTAATAAATCTTTAAAATTTCTCATATGATCATTATGTATTAGTTATCAATCTCAATTCTATTTTACCTGTACGTTTTTTTTGTATACCATCTTTTTATTCACTTGCTTAATCATTCATTCATGAAAAAAATTAAAAGTTTAAGTGTCAGCAATAGAGATTATAAAAATGAATAAGCCATGTTCTTTACCTTTTAAAGATCACACCATTTATCAAAGAAAATGAATATGGATAAAACAAAACTATACTTTTATCAAAACAGTTATTAAATACAAAATGTTAAGTCTAATTAAAATGTTAAGGGGAAGAAAAGATGAGACCTTTGAAAGAAGTTTATAGTCTAGTTACAGCTATCAAAAAAAGGAAACCAAGCTAATTAGGCATGACTTTTTCTTAGTGAATTCATTTGGACTCTTGGTGATCATGTCTTTCTTTTTGTAAATGTTTACAATACACCTTTTAAATGTACTATATCATAATAAATCGTAATACCAGGACTTTCTGTCAAATTTAGCTTCTTCTACAATGAGAGTAATTAGTGAAAATCCCTTCACTTTGATTTGTTTTTAATCCCAATATTTAATTTTTTTTAAAAAAGATTTTATTTATTTATTTGACAGAGAGAGATCACAAGTAGGTAGAGAGGCAGGCAGAGACAGAGAGAGTGGGAAGCAGGCTCCCTGCAGAGCAGAGAGCCCAATGCGGGACTCGATCCCAAGACCCTGAGATCATGACCTGAGCCAAAGGCAGCGGCTTAACCCACTGAGCCACCCAGGCGCCCCCAATATTTAATTTTTATTTAAATCCTATTTTTTAAAAGATTTTATTTATTTATTTGAGAGCACATGAGAGAGAAGAGAGAACAAAAGCAGCGGAGAGGGAGAAGCAGATTCCCCGCTGAGCAGGGAGCCCAATGTGAAACTCAATCCCAGGACCCTTAACCAACTGAGCCATCCAGGCGCCCTATTTAAATATTATTAAAGAAGAGTGACAGTACTGTATGTTCATTGAAAGGGGGCATAAATGAAAAAGGAATGAGAATATCTGCTATAGGCAGGCAGATTTCAGTTAAATATAAGGAAGAACTTTCCAGTACTTAGAGCTGCCTACCTATAGGCTTCCTATAAAGCAGGAAGCTCTCCAACACTAAAAATCTTTAAGAATAACTAATCAGACATTGTCCCCATGATATAGCAGAAACTTGACTAAGTCTTGACTTAGTAGGCAGCATTGTTCAGATCAGTGTCTCTCAAACTATAGTAAAGACGCACTTGTAAAGAAATTTCCATTCTGTGGTAAATTTGTAATTACAAATTACAAAGGTATCACACATTTGGATGTTACTACAATGTCAAACGGCCATAAGGGTTTCTTTTGACTTCCGTTCTTAACTCGTGGCATACCAGTAACAAATTGGCCCATGTGAACAAGCAAACTATACTTTTGAGTAGCACTGAATTAGAGAGTTTATAAGAGATCACTGAGGTTCTACAGTTTTTCAAATTTACCTAGTCTGTCTTCCTTTATATTAAGTATAATATGAACTGCTTATTTCCTAATAATTAACCTCTCTCTTCAGCAATTTAAAAAAGCATAACCTAAAAGATATTAACCTGAAAGCATTAGATCAACTGAGATTTTATCTCACTAAACTGAATAGCAAAATATACTTTTTACCAAAACACATGTGAATGCTCATTTAAAACTAGTTACAAAAAATTTATTTTCAGCCATCCCCACACCTAATTTTCTCATGTCACCTTCTTTGCAAAAACTGATAATGAAAGGTGTGATAAATTATAGTTGATCACACATCTGAAGTTCTAACTTTGTTTTACTAGCTGGCAGCAAAACCAGAAGAAAACTGACTTGGGGATGAAGTGGGGGTACATTCATGAATTTCAGAAGCATGGAGTAGAGGATTTAAGTTTTTGAAACTACCTATATAATACTCGGTCAGTGCTGACCTGGCCAAAGCAAATACGATAAGGAATTAGGAAAAAGAGTAGACAAAATTAAAAGTTGCCTATTCTCATATTTCCCCAAATACTTCTAGCTTTCTCTATCCAAGGATAATGAGACATTCTTGCTTAAAATCTGATAACTTCTCATTGAAAAGAAAAGAAAACAAAACAAACCACCTTCCTTCTCAAGAGGCCATTTTCAGGATTTATGCATTATCATCTCCCAACTCCATCATCCATGAATACCTTCCCTCCAGTAATGCCAATATTCCTTAAATTTATCCTACTTTTTACTAGAGTAAGAGTTCTTAACTGTGAGCTTATGCGTGGGTGTTGGGAATCTATGAACTCTGAAACTCCAAATGTTTTTAAAATTGTGGGTGAATGACCAATTATATGAACAAAATGTCCAGTTTTTAATACATTACTAGAGGGTACAATAATCCAAAATGATTAAAAGCATCTTTCTGGAGTGAAAAATGTGATCTGAATAGAAATACAGGATACAGGTTCTTCATTAATTGAATAGGCATATAAAGATACTATATTACTTAACAAAAAGGACTTTAAAAATAAATCTCTTCATCTTGTATAAGATAAAATTGACATTTGGAGAGGTTAAGGGAGTATTCACGGTCATACTGGTAGTTAGAAGGCAGAAGCCAGAGAAAAACATCAGCCTCTGGCTTCCAGGTTCATTCCCTTACATCCTGCTACCTATACAGGGCCAGAACGGGTAACAATAAGCATACTACAGGCAATCAATCCCACTTCTGATAAATATATAACCTCAGAGTAAATCAAGTAATTCTGTAAATACTACTGGCTCGCAGGACACACATTTTCTTTCTTTACTAAGGGTATCTAAAAATACAATTTCTCTTAGATACATTTTAGAACTTGCTTCCTTCCCAGTAGGCACAATCAACAACTTGTCAATCAACTGAAAGACATGAGTGCCTGATCCTACTGCAATCAATCAGAGAAGGGCATACACTTGACCTGGAAAGGACAAAGGATGTTTAGTAGGAGACAGAGGGCTTCAAGCAGGCACTTTAAACACATTTCTTTCTGAGTCAATCACTCTGAAAGCCCACAATGCGAAGTAAATTAGTTGAGTGGATAGTTGAGTAACTGTTGAGGCTATTTAGAAATTTTAAGCAAAATCTCTTTTCAAAGTTTAATCTCTTGTTTATTCATACTAAAGAACAGCAAATAAAAAGCCAAAGATGATGTTTAGTGAAAAGAATTTTTATAGTACATAATTAAGTGAGAAAACTGAAAAAGAATGTCCTGCTTTGGTGTCAGTTATGATGTGCAAAAATCTAAAATTTGTTTTTAATTTTTTTCAAAATATTAGAAAACTGAAAGTCTGTAAATAAGAATCCAAAACCCTTTACTCTCTTCCCCTTACCACACCCTTGACTTCTGAAATACAGTGCAACTTTCTACCATCTGTTATTTTAGAGAAGAAACAGTAATGAACATATGGGCTTTCTCTCTCAAGCAGCTGTAGTGTAGTTAAAGTTATAATAATTGTCTTTCTGTAAGATAAATTTACATTAAAAACCTGGCCAGTTAAAAACAAATGGCTCAGCCTCAGAGCCTTCCAGAATAAAATTGAGAAATTTAGAATTATCTATGACATAGTACAGAGATTTAGAAGATATCCTCTAAATCTTATGCTTTTATGTTTAAGGTTAAACAAACATAATTCACGATGCCCATATCAGTTTACACAAGAGTTCACAACTCATGTTTTCTCTTTCCCAGTCAAAATGCTAGGAGCCTCACACAGAGGCTAGGTACACATATATAAAAATCAGTAACTAAGTTCTTGAAAGCACTAATATGAATCCACCACTTCTGCTGGCTACTTAACTTCAATCCAAAAGCTTATCTATTTATAAGAAAATCACAGTACATGTGGCATATAAACTTCCATTTCAACTATATACATATATACATATATTTTTATATATATATCACTTATATGTATCACTTAAAATGAGTTTAAGTAAACTGAAAGGAATTCAGAACAGATTCAGATGCACATTTTATGAATAATAGGAATTTTACTTACCTTTATCTGGGTGATTCAAAATCATAATTCTCCTATGAGCTGTTCTAATCTTGGCCTTGCCAGCAGATGGGCTGTAAAAAGAAATTAAAGTGCTTATAATAAATAGTTCAAATGCAGATTATAAATTAACAGTTTATATGGGTTTCAAGGAATTAAAAACTAATGAGAATTTCACCATCTTGTGGATAAATATGAAATTACAGCTTGTCACTTAAGTCTACTAACCATCAAAATAAACTGTTGATTGATGCATATATTTTTCTTCCTTTGTAATGTCAGTCTCTTTTTTCAATCAATTTAAAAAATAAAACACAATGAGGTGCCTGGGTGGGGCAGTTGGTTAAATAACCCACTCTTGATTTCGGCTCAGGTTGTGATCCCAGGATCATGAGATCCAGCCCCGAGTTGGTCTCTAGGCTTTGTGTGGAATCTGCTTAAGATTCTCTCTCCCTCTCTCTCTCTAAAATAAATAAATAAAACAGCATACAAGGTAGGAGGGGCATTTTCTCTAGACCAGACTGAGTTTGAAAACATATGCCTCAAGTTACCTGGGGGAAGGCAGCTTAAAAAGTGTTACAGACAGGTATCCAGACTCCAGAGATACTAGACAGCCAGATTTCATTTCCATTGCTACTTAGGATGGGCTAAACTTGGTCAAATTCTTAACCTCTCTGTACTCCCATCTCCTCATTATAAAACACGGCTAGGAACAACATATTCCTCATAGAGAGACTGTAGGGATTAAATTAATTAAAACCTTCAAAGTGCTAGAACAGTGCCTGGAATGTAGCAAGGGTTCCAAAACAGTTAGTTTTTATTAATTATTATATTTCAACAGAGCATCTCAAAACTCTTCATGACTCGTAGTTTATTTAACTTGTAAGAAATGTATGGGAGAAGCCCTTGCTAGAGACAAAAATTGAGAAAGTTAAATCAACTTAAAATTATTTCAATAAAAACGAATTTATCCAGTATTGGAAATGTTTCTCACTAGTACATTTTCCAGGCAAGGAAACAAAATTAACACTTACCAACAACAGAATTCTGGTATTGCTAATTAATAGCTATATTATTTTATCTAAGTTACACCTTTGGGCCTCAAACTGGGATAATAGCAGTTGACGTAAAGTACGGAGTGGTTGTTGCAAACCTCAAAGTAATTTAATTTGTATGGATGAACCACATTGTACTGGCTATAAAAGCAGATTCTTTAAGAGATCGTCAGACATAGGTTCAACATCCTGATTCCACCATTCATTAGCTGCAAAACTCTGTCCTGTTCACTTAAACTCTGAGCGAAAATTCTCTCATAAGTAAAATGAACATTCTAAACTACCTCCCAGGATTATTTTAAGAATAAATTAGATAATGCAAGTAAGAAGATTAGCATAACCTAGCAGAGAGTTAGCATTGAAAGTGTTCAAAAATAACTAGTCTTTAGTTATTATCATAAAGATAAAGCATGTTTATGAAAATATTTTACATATGTCCCACTTCTAGAAATATAGTATAAATCACCTAATATTTCTTGAATGACTCAATAGTATTAATCTGAGTATAAATTAAGAGCAAAGAAATCCTTAAGGTCTGAAGAGATTTGTCACCCTTAAAGAGTCCTCCAATGCCTTCCATTTAAGTTCCTCTGTCTGTTTTTTAGCACTGCCCCCCTTGCTATCAGCTGTGAACCCTTGATTCTGCCATTGTTCCAGTCTAGCTATTCTTTGACAGTTAATTACACTTCTAATCTTTTGAGATGAAATAACAGATCACCAAGCATGTTAAAACACACTATCAACTGCTGAATATGCATATAAAATATTCTTCTATGAGTAAAAAAAAGTCTTGAATCAAAGACAAAATCAAAAGAGAAAAAACATCCTGAGATAAATGGAAATGAAACTGGAAATATAATAACAAATTTATGGGATGCAGTGAAAGGAGTTCTAAGATGAAAGTTTATAGTAATAAATGCCTACATTAAGAAAAAAGAAAGAACTCAAATAAACAACTTTATGCCTCAGGGAAGTAGAAAAAAGAAGGCTAAACTAAAACAAAGTTAGCTGAAGGAAGGAAATAACAAAGATCCAGAGTAAAATAAATGAAACAGAGACTAAAAAGACAATAAAAGATTATCTTTTATTGTATTAATGAAACTAAGAGCTGTGCTTTTTAAAAAAAGATAAACAAAACAGACAAACCATTAGCTGGACTCACAAGAAAAAAGCAGAGAGGACTCAAATAAAATCAGAAATTAAAGAATTAAGACTTTATAAAGATACCACAGAAATACAAAGGATCATAAGAGACTACTATCAACAGTTCTACACTGACAAAATGGACATCGTAAAAGAAATAGATAAATTCTACAAACATAAACTACCAAGACTGAATGGAAGAAAGAAAATCTGGAAAGACCAATTATTAACAGTGAGATTGAATCACTAATCAAAAACCTTCCAACAAAGAAAAAAGCCCAGGACCGACAGCTTCACTGAAATATACCAAACATCTAAAGAATACCAATTCTTCTTAAACTTTTCCCAAAAAATAGAAGAGGAAATGCTTCCAAACTCATTTTATGAGGCAAGCATTATCCTGATACTACATGTAGACAGGACACTAGAAGAAAATTACAAGCCGATTTCCCTGATGAACATAGATACCTAAGTCTTCAGCAAAATATTAGCAAGTCAAATTCAACAAAACATTCAAGGATCATATATCATGAACAAGTAGGATTTATTCCAGGGATGAAAGGATTGTACAACATTCACAAATCAGTCAATGTGAAACACCATAAATGTGAAACAAAATGAAGGATAAAAATCATATGACATTTCCAAAGATGTAGAAAAACCATCTGATAATATTCAATACCCATTCATGACAAAAAAATCTCAACAAATTCAGTATAGAGGGAACATACTTCAACATGGTACAGGCCATATGACAAATGCATAGCAAATAACATACTCAGTGGTGAAAGCTCAGAGTTTTTCTTCTTAACTCAGTTACAGCACAAGGTTGTATGCTCTCACCACTTTTTTCCAACATAGTACTGGCAGTCATGGCCAGAGCAATTTGGCAAGAAGAAGAAATGAAGGGCATCCAAATCAGAAACAAAGAAGGAAAAGTGCATATGATATGATTATTACATAAAGAAAACCCTAAAACTGTTAGAACTAATCAACAAATTTGGTAACGTTGGAGGATACAAAATCAATATACAAAAATCTGTTGCCCCTCTATACACTAATAAACTATCAGAAAGAGAAAGAAAACAATTCGATTTACAATTGCATTAAAAAAAAGAATAAAATACCTAGAAATAAATTGGACTAGGAAGTTCAAGACCTATACACTGAAAACTGTAGGACATTGATGAAAGAAATTAAAAACACCGATAAATAGAAGGATATCCCACATTCACGGATTGGAAGAATTTATTTTGTTAAAATGCCCATACTATTCAAAGCTATCTACAGATACAATGAAATCTCTATCAAAATTCCAAAGGCATTTTTCACAAAAATGGAACAATCCTAAAATTTATATGGAACCACAAAGACTCCAAATAGCCAAAGCAATCTTGGGAAAGGACAAAGCATTATACTTCTTAAATTCAAATTATATTACAAAGCTAAAATATAATCAAAATAGCATGGTATTAGATTAAAAAAACAGATACATACATCAATGGAACAGAAGAGAGAACCCAGAAATAAATCCATGCATATATGGTCAGTTAACATATAACAAAGGAGACAAAAACATAAAACAAATAAAAGTCTCCTCAATAAATGGTACTGGGAAATCGGGACAGCCACATGCAAAGGAATGAAACTGGACCCTTCTCTCACACCACACACGAAAATCAATTCAAAATGGATTAAAGCCTTGATAAAGACCTGAAACCATAAAACTCCTAGAAGAAAATACAGGGGGTAAGCTCCTTGACATCAGTCTTTGCAGTAACTTTTAAAATTTGAAACCAAAAGCAAAGGCAAGAAAACAAAACTAAACAGCTGGGACTACATCAAACTTTAAAAAATTTCTACACAGCAAGGAAAACTATAAAAAAAAATGAAAAAAATTAACCTATGAAATAAGGAGAAGATATCTGCAAATCATATATCTGATAAGAGGTTATTGCCAAAATAAGAACTCATACAATTCAATAGTACAGCATAGCTACTAGATACATAGGTAAGTAGTCTGATTTCCAAATGAGTGGAGGATCTGACTAGACATTTTTTTTTTTAAGATTTTATTTATTTATTTGACAGACAGAGATCACAAGCAGGCAGAGAAACAGGCAGAGAGAGACAGAGGAGGAAGCAGGCTCTCCACAGAGCAGAGAGCCCGATGCAGGGCTCGATCCCAGAATCCCGGGATCATGACCTGAGCCGAAGGCAGAGGCTTTAACCCACTGAGCTACCCAGGCGCCGCCCCCTGACTAAACATTTTTACAAAAACAGAAAATGTCAAACAGGTACATGAGGTGATCAGCATCACTAATCATCACGGAGATGCAAATCAAAGCCACAATGATACAACATCGCAGCTTATAAAATGAATGCCATCAAAAAGATGAGATAAATAAGTGTTAGAAAGATGCAAAGGGAACCTTCGCACACTGTTCATGGAAACGTAAACTGGTACAGCTACTATAGAACAGTATGGAGGTTCTGAAAAAATTAAAAATAGAACTACCTTATGACCCGGCAATTCCACTTCTAGGTATGTGTCTGAAGGAAATAAAATCACTGTCTCCAAGAGATATCTGCACCCTCATGATCCCTGCAGCATTATTTACAATACCCAAGACACGGAAACAATCTGTGTCCATCAACTAAAAAAGAAGAAAATCTTGCTATCTGCTGACAACATGAACAGGCCTTGAGAGCATTTTGCTAAGTGAAATAAGTCAGGGAGAGAGAGAAAGACAAATGCTGTATGATCTCATATACATGGGAAATCTGAAAAAGCAAAACACAGAAACAGAGAACAGACTGGGGGTTGCCAGAGGCAAGAGTAGGACGGCAGGGGAAATAGGTGAAGGTAGTCAAAAGGTCCAACTTATGGTTATGAGTGAGTCCTGGGGATGGAATGCACAGCATAGTGACTACAGTTAACAATGCTGTACTTCATGTTTGAGAGTTGCTGAAAGAGTAGATCTTAAAAGTTCTCATCATAAGAAAAAACAAATCTGTAACACTGTGAGGTGAAGGATGTTAACCAAAGTTTTTGTAGTAATCATTTTGTAATCTATACATATTATACATATATCAAATCACTATGTAATTCATCTTAAATATAAAACGTTAGAGGCATCTGGGTGGCTCAATGGGTTAAAGCCTCTGCCTTCTGCTTGGGTCATGATCCCAGGGTCCCGGGATCGAGCCCCGCATCGGGCTCTCTGCTCAGCAGGGAGCCTGCTTCCTTCTCTTTCTCTGCCTGCCTCTCTGCCTACTTGTGATCTCTGTCTGTCAAATAAATAAATAAAATCTTTAAAAATAAATATACACAATGTTATACATAAATTATATCTCAATAAAATGAAAGGAAAAATTTAAAATTAAAAAACATTTTTTAATAATAAAAAAGTTTAGTTAGTTCAAAAAAAATAATAAAAAAAGCCTTTTTCTGTAAGGACTAGTAGGGTGTTTGTTCCTTTTGGCTATTTATGAAAGTCCTCTGGGGGACCATTTCAAACTTACTTTTTTGGTTTGCAGATACTTCCCAGAAAACCAATCAAGACACTGTCTGATTTTAAAGACTACTAAGTTTGAAAAAGAAGTCACTAAACACTACACCAGGGCTATGAAGACTTTATTGTTTTACTGCCCACTAAGAAATGAAAAATACATTATTTTTTTAAATTCTAGTATCTTTAGTTTCTTGTAGTAAATATACATTTATCATTCTCTTTTGTGGTGCTCTGTAGTATTGCTTTCCTTTATTAGTTATGTTTTCTAGTTGTTCTGTAGACATTTGATATGTCTCCTTAGGTAGACACTAAACTAAAGAGCAGAAACTATGTGGGATCGAACCCCACATCGGGCTCCCTGCTCAGCGGGAAGGCTGTCCCACTCCCCTTCTTGTGTTCCCTCTCTTGCTGTCTCTCTCTCTGTCAAATAAAATCTTAAAAAAAGGTAGTATCTAGTATTGAATACACAATAGGGCTTAATGCATTTTATGCACCCTCCAAAAGAAAATGGCTATTAAAAAGGCAAACTCCTTCAAAGAATAATGGCTCTATATTAGTAAATACTAACACTCAAAGGCATTACTGTATTACAGAAAATGTTAAAGTAGAAAAAGAGGAGCTTTAAAAAACATTTCTTAAAGTGGACTACATAATTAAGTTGTAAGTCCAGTAAAATCCAAATCTGCATTCTGTGTGTTTTGGTGGGGGGCGGTTTACATGGTAGGTTGTATCTTATTCTGGATGTTAAACTTTAATTTAGCATATGGGACAACATTTGAATATTATCCTTGATAATTACACCTGATAGATTATCCTTGATAATCACTTACATTGCTTATAAAGAACAGTACACGAGGTTTTGTACATGAAAGTCCATAAAGCTTTATGTACTATGAAGTCTGTCAACCACTGAACTAGATAGATTAGAGGAAGTAAGAAATGCAAGAGAATGGAGCCAGGCAATGTATTCATATTTGAAAGAATTTTCTCAAAATACAATACTACCTGATTGAAAGGGCTAGAAGAAAGCAAATAAGGCTTACCTTTCTATTTAATGTGTTAAGTAAGGGTAAATATTTAGCTTCTGCATTGGTGATATTGATAGGAAGAAAGAGGAACCAACATATATTTCGCACCTGTTGTTTGGTAGGTACTTTTATAAAAAGGTATCCTCCTATCATTTTATGTTATTTCAGCAAGGCTAAATCGTATTAATTCTATCAAAACTGAAGAAACTGGGGTGCCTGGGTGGCTCAGTGGGTTAAGCCGCTGCCTTCGGCTCAGGTCATGATCTCAGGGTCCTGGGATCGAGTCCTGCATGGGGCTCTCTGCTCAGCAGGGAGCCTGCTTCCTCCTCTCTCTCTGCCTGTCTCTCTACTTGTGATCTCTCTCTGTCAAATAAATAAATAATCTTTAAAAAAAAAAAAAACTGAAGAAACTGAAGGGCAGAAGAGCTAAAAATAACTTGACGAGGCTCATACAATGCGGTGCTTCAGTGACAGAACCAGGAGAAGGATCTGTTTGGTTCAGTTGGTATTTGTTGAGTAGTTACTAAGTGCCATGTTTATATTAAGAATGTTATGTACTGGGACACCTGGGTGGTTTAGTCATTAAGTGTCTGCCTTCGGCTCAGGTCATGATCCTGGGGTCCTGGGATCGAGCCCCACATCAGGCTCTCTGCTTGGCAGGGGGCCTGCTATCCCTCTCCCATTCCCCCTGCTTGTGTTCCTACTCTCTCTCTCTTTCTCTCTCTGTCAAATAAATAAATAAAATCTTTCAAAGAATGCATGTATTATATATGTACTAATCCTCACAACAATTCTAGGCAATAGAAACTGATATTATCTCTATTTTACAAATAATGACATTGAGGTCACATAGCTAGTAAATGGTAAAACCAGTATTCATACTCATACTCACCTGTTATTAGAGTATATACTCTTAATCTTTTTTTTTTTTTTAAGATTTTTTTCTTTATTTATCTGACAGAGATCACAAGTAGGCAGAGAGGCAGGCAGAGAGAGAGGAGGAAGCAGGCTCCCTGCAGAGCAGAGAGCCCGATGTGGGGCTTGATCCCAGGACCCTGGGATCATGACCTGAGCTGAAGGCAGAGGCTTAACCCACTGAGCCACCCAGGTGCCCCTATACTCTTAATCTTAATCAGAAAATTATCCTTGTAAAATATTCTACAGCTTCTTGTTCAACAGGATAAACCTTTATAACCATAAATCTTAAGTCCTAATTATCTGTTTCAACAGAACTGGCTTGGATGATATTAACTAATATTCTCAAAAACCTTTATGTTCAGTTTTAAAGTAAGTTTCATATTCACATTTCAAGACTATGAATGGAATGGTATGGGGGTCCAATAAAAGTTCAGGAAAAATAAAAATGCTATCCTGAATAATAGTAAAGCAAATAATAATCAGCAATATAGCCAACTTCCAAATTTGGTTTCCCCTACCTAAAACCTATTCCCAGTGAGATAATTCATCTCTTATTTAATAAAGCACCAAGCTGAAAGAGCTGTTTCCGTTACTTTCCACCCCTTTGGCTTTCTTGCTAAGTCAAAAGAAATAATTAAATGTTTTGGTCTTAAAAACATGCTGATCTTGGGGCGCCTGGGTGGCTCAGTGCGTTAAGCCGCTGCCTTCGGCTCAGGTCATGATCTCAGGGTCCTGGGATCGAGTCCCGCATCGGGCTCTCTGCTTAGCAGGGAGCCTGCTTCCCTCTCTCTCTCTCCGCCTGCCTCTCCGGCTACTTGTGATTTCTCTCTGTCAAATAAATAAATAAAATCTTTAAAAAAAAAAATGCTGATCTACAAGAGATTTAAAAGACTATCTCAACATAGGGCTTTATGACCTATTTTGCTTGTTTGATTAAATTATCAGAAGATCTGCTGTTAGATGACATACTGTAACCAACCCCACAAAAATTTAAGTGAGTTCTAAAGGATCATAAGGTAAACAAATGAATATTAGCAACTGGCAAATCTATAGCAGGGACATCACTTAACACTATAAGTTAAGAAAATATCACAGAGGGCGCCTGGGTGGCTCAGTGGGTTAAGCCGCTGCCTTCGGCTCAGGTCATGATCTCAGGGTGCTGGGATCGAGTCCCACGTCGGGCTCTCTGCTCAGCAGGGAGCCTGCTTCCTCCTCTCTCTCTGCCTGCCTCTCTGCCTGCTTGTGATCTCTCTCTGTCAAATAAATAAATAAAATCTTTAAAAAAAAAAAAAAAAAAAAAAAAAAAAAAAAAAAAAAAAAAAAAAAGAAAATATCACAGAGCATTCACACAACATTAACTTTCTCCTACACTGTCCAAAGTCACACAATAAACAGATTACTAAGGTGAAACAATTATAATAAAATATACTATATGTCAAATTATGGAAAAAGAATTGTGAGACAGATCCCATATTATAACAGAAAAATGATAGATATCAAATTATGAAACTAAAAAATCCAAAAAAAAATTCAGTGTCACAATAAGGGATATTTTGTTAATTGCTGTGAAATTAGTATTCAGAGTTCCTTGTTAATAAAGACATATCATGGGGCTCCTGGGTGGCTCAGTGAGTTGAGCCTCTGCCTTAGGCTCAGGTCATGGTCTCGGGATCCTGGGATCGAGCCCTGCGTCAGGCTCTCTGCTCCGGGAGGAGCCTGTTTTCCACCACCCCTTCCACACCTGCCTCTCTGCTAACTTGTAATCTCTCTGTCAAATAAAATAAAAAATAAAAAATACTTTAAAAATAAATAAATAAATAAAGACATATTACATCATGCCTGATATTTTTAGCGGATGTATTTTTAGATTTGAGGTTTTAAAATGTAAAATTTTTGTATTTTCTCCTCTGCCTCTTATTCATAACTTAAAATATAAGGATAACTTTACTGTAATGTTTTCTCATTTTTTTCAAAACAAGCTTGGCCACAGAACAAAATAATACTTACGCAGCACACCTACCTTATACCCAAAATAAGACTAGCTTCTCGCCTACTCATTTTCTGTTCAAATCCTCCTTTATAGTAGGATGAAAGGCTCTGTACAGGAAAGAAAGAGCGTGAAATAATTAGTTCCATGTATGAGGTGGCATGACCTCATCCCATCATAGCTGCAGTAAGAGTAATGCATTTTACCAGAAGTCAACTTGAATCTGTGGAGGGAGGAGAACTCAACAATGAGCCTTTACAAGAAACTATGACCAAAATGAACTTAAAAAAATTAACAATTTTTTCACTTTAAAATACATTAATTTTTCTACACTAAGATATAACAGAATTAAAATAAATCAGTAGAAGCAAAAGCCTTGAACTTTTCCTAAGCTCTGCAGCAATTTTCTCTTTGGATAACCTTGCTAAGTCACTACTGTTGATAGGACACACATCTTTTTCACCTCCTGGACTGGCTGATAAAGAAGGAAAAAAAGGAACTGACCAAGTGGGGTGGACATCAGGAGAGTAGACAGACAGGCCAAGGGAGACCAGCAAAGGACTGCAAGGTCACTGAAAGGTAGCTGGAAAGGCATGAGCAAGAAAGACAGCAGAATCAGAGAGGCAACTGGGCCAGAATGGTGGAGCAAGGCTGTAAGCAACAGAAATAATTTAGGAGTTTATTCTCAGAGCACTGAGTAATGTCATCTGGCTATATTTTGAAAGGATTACTCTAAACGTTATGTGGGAAATAGAAAGAAAGGTGCAAGAGGCAAGCAGGAGACCAGCCAAGAGGACACAACAATAATCTAGTCAAAAGATGATAGTGGTTTGCGCGAACATGGTAAGAGCAGAGCTAGTTTAAAAGTGATCTGATTCTAGATGTATACTGAAAGCAACCCCAACGTTTTCTTGGTAGATTATAAATAAAGGATACAAGAAAGAGAAGGATTGACGATGATGTACTAAACACACTATACACTGTGCAGCTTCCCCTTTAGAAGTGAAGGACTTAACACTTTGGGTGCTGGGGCTATCACAGGCAGACAGCTGTCAGCTGTCAGACTTTTTAGGAATTGCCTTGGTTGAAGAAAGTCAAGTCCAGGTCCCTTTTCCAGAGCAGTCTCTATGTAATGACTCGTTGATATGGGGGTATAAACATTGTAGTTCTCTAGAGCTCAGTCCTTCGACTTCATATCTATAGTTCACTGACCAGGTGATCTCGTTTAGTCTCATGGCTCCTTGCCCCAATCTGGGACAACCACAATGAGCCAGAGGAGCTTCAGAGCTTGGTATTAGGTTGACTGAGGCCTTTGTTATGACTGTACTGCAGCCTAAATTGTCCCTCTGCCTTTCTCCCCTCTCTTCCCTTCTGGAGTTGTGGATCATAAGAGCACTTCCTAATGAACTACTGTTGCAGGATTTCCATTCCTTTAGTGCCCGCAGTTCTTGGTCACGCTGCTTCAAAGAATGAAGAGGTAGACCAGACGAAGAGCAGTGGGCAGCAAGGGGAACTTTATTGAGCGGTAGTACAAAGCTCCCAGAGAGGGAGGGGACCCAAGAGGGTTGCCGTTTTGACATTTAAATCCAGGGCTTCTTATGAGATCTTCTGCAGAACTATCTGAAGCTTCCTGAGTGTGGGCCCCCTGTGGAATGGCTGCTAAGGCATGACACTGGATGAGATCACCTATGGAGTGAGAGAAGAGAAAAAAGTCCAAAGACTGAGCCCTAGAGAATGCAAGTTTGAGAGGCAGAGAAATGGAGCTAAGTCAGTAAGCAGACTGAGGAGGCCTAGCAGTGCAGACACCAAAAGTAAGGGAGGGAAAAACAGTTTCAAACACTTCTGATAGGTTACATCAGAACTGAGCTGACATCTGGCTGTTGGATTTATCAAAGAGGTCAAACTCTTTGACAAGAGCTGCAGGGAGTGGGAGTGAGAGTCTGATTAGGGTGGATTTAAGAGAGAACAGGGGGAAGGAATGGGAGACAGTAGTACAGACAATGCTTTAAGAGTTCTTAACAAAGAAACAGGATGCATGAACTCAACTTTTAGAAGGAAAAAAATGCATCAGTGATTGTACTGCATACATGTTTTTAAAACAATAACCTCTATTTTTCTAAGGAAAAATAAGTAAGTGTATGTTTACATAAAACAACATCAGAAAGTATATACACTAAAATGTTATTTTTGGTTGGTGACATCATGAATAATTTTTTTTCTTATGTTTATTTTTACTTTCTAAATTTTCAAAAATGAACACAGGCTACCTATATAATTTTTTAAAAAGGAGAACTAAATAAAAGACCAAGGAAATTAGTAGAACTTAAAAAATGAGCCAGATCTGGTCATTTATATAAGCTGTTGTCTTCGAACAGCTTGTGAAAAATTTCTACTTGGTAAGAATTCGCTGGCAATTAATTCACGTAACAAGCACTTCAGCACCTAGTAAAGCCAGGAACATTTCAAATGAGACAGGTCAAGTTTAGTTCTTCATCGCAGAGATGCTAATCTATCAATGTACCAGTGCTGGGAGGAATATGACATACTATTTCAAGTTTCAAGTAATTTGTAATCTAGAAAGAAAACTAAAAACAATACCCTTCTCCAAACTGTGACAGGAGGAAGAGAATCAAATTATTTAAGTACACATAGTAACCTGGACAAATTATACACATGCACACACATACACTTCCACACACACAGAGGGGAATATATAAAGGACTAGGAGATTTAACAGAGAAATAACAGATGATTTTAAGTTTTCTCTCAGCAGACTAAAGTTTTTCCTAGATGTTTATCTTCCTCCCCAACATTTCTGTAAGTATTTATTTAGCTTAGGGAGCTTCAAAATTTCAACATAATAAACATGATAAATTGATGTTTCAGGAAGTGTCACTCCCACTAGTCACAATGCTCATTAACCCTAATGGCAGGAATCATATCTGTGCAGTTGTTTACTTTCAGTTTTGCCCAGGTGGAAAAGGAGACCCAGAACTTAAAATCCAGCATTTGGATAAGGCTCATACCCTAAAACACAGACCTGCTGAAGAATAAGTGAGCATGTGCATATCTATAAGGAACAACTATAGAACAACTCCATCAAATAGAGTGGATGATTAGAACTTTTTTGTTGTTGTTGTTATACCTTTCTAATAGAATTTCTAAGAACAAAAGCAGTATGATTCCACTACTTTTATGCTGCTGTCTATTTGAAATACACCCTGAACCTTACAAATTATTATTTTGTGTTATTCTATTCACTGAGGATATATATAAACATACCTCAAAATCATTTTCCACCTAAAATTATCATTAAATACTATAGTGCTATATATTATCAAAAGAAATATGAAATGAATCAAGTTAAACAAAATCTTCATTAGAAAATTTACTCAGCCAAGAGCTAGATATACAAAAACTCTCCAGACAACAAAGAACTATATCATTCCATAATCCTAAGAGAAGAAACACATTTACCATAAACTATAAATTCCTATTATTTACAATAATCTATTTCACTTAGAGAGCCACAAAGGGATGATTTTAATTGTGCTGTTTCCATGAATTTCACTTAACCTTAAGACAAAGGAAGTCAAATTTTTAAAAAATTACATTCAAATAAAAGGACATTTTCACAAATAGTAAAGAGCCTTAAAAGAAGATGAATGACCTAGTTTTTTTTCCCCTTGGGAAAAAATATCAGGGTAGTTAAACATTAGCTGAGTTAATAACATACTAACATATTAAAAATCAAGCAAAAAAGTACTGGTTCAAAACAGAAGATTGCATACAAAAACTCTCTTGCTTTCTAAAGTACCTCTGAAATGAGAAGAGAGGGATTTTGTTTTGTTTTGTTTTGTTTTTAAGAGAGATGTTTTTAAAAGGAAGTCCATTATAGCCCTAGAAAACAAGAGATGATACAAGTAGCAAACCAAAAAACTTTAAAGATAAATACTGAAAGGCTGTAAACAGGTAAGACTTGCACATATGGAAAAATCACTACAGCCTTAAACACCAGAGGAAAGAAAAAAACCCTTTTCAGGAAATTAAAAAGAAAACTATACCTTTAGAATCAACCATACAATAACATCAGGATAATTAATTAAACTACAACAGCAGAAATGACAATTTCTAACCTCAGTAACACAGAGCTTAACGGGCCTACCACCTGTCATTTTGCCCATAGGATAAGAAAGACAACTGCATGTCCTGGGATGTATCTCATTGTGGGGGGTAGGTCCCAAGAGAAGCAAAGTAGAGTACTAGCAGATCACATATCAGAACCCACAAGGCCAGAGAGGGACACAGTTACGCCAATGAATAAGATATACATAGTACTCAATGTCTCCTCAACCTCTCTCTGGAGGTCCCAAGCCTGCCTCTTGGCTCCCTGCTTGGGAAGACACGCTATTGATATATCCCATCTACCTATTCATGGCCCACTATCAACCTTCTCATTCAATAAAATTATTGAAGTGAGTCTACCAAACTGCTGGGGAAGCCCACTTATATTAATCAACTTAGTTCTCACAAACATAAACCGAAAACCAAGGATTACCAGACATTTGAACAAATCCAGGATCATGGGGGAAAAGCAGAACAAAGATGAACAAATAACAACTGGCTTTTGGAGGAAAGAGATAAATCCAGCAACAAGAATAGGATTTGTCAAAATTTGAATTAGTATCTTATATCCATAAAAGTGTAAGTTGCTATGAAAAAGAAACAAGAAAATTTTCAGATATTAAAATAGTACTGATATAAAAAATTTAGCAGATGGACTAAATAAGAGATTGGTCACTGCTAAAAACCATTATGATGATCTGGAAAATAAGCTGTGGAAATACTGTGGAATGCAAAAGAAAAAGATAAGAAGATGGAAAATAGGGCGCCTGGGTGGCTCAGTGGGTTAAGCCGCTGCCTTCGGCTCAGGTCATGATCTCAGGGTCCTGGGATCGAGTCCCGCTTCGGGCTCTCTGCTCAGCAGGGAGCCTGTTTCCTCCTCTCTCTCTCTGCCTGCCTCTCTGCCTACTTGTGATCTCTCTCTGTCAAATAAATAAATAAAATCTTTAAAAAAAAAAAAAGATGGAAAATAGAAAATGTTCAGAGACATAAAGGACATACTTAGAGGTTCAATGTGTCTCTAATAAGAGCTCCAGGAACAGAGAAGAGAGACAATGGAAGGAAAAATTTAAAAACAGTCTAAGAGAATCTTCTAAAATAAAAGACAGGCAATTTTCACTTAATCTGACTAAGAAGACCTGTGAAATTTCAGAACATCAATAATAAAGAGAACCCCCCAAAACTTCCAGAGTTAAAAAAAACAACCAAAAATCACCAAAAAACCCCTAAAAGCATAAAACACAACAAAAGAAAACTAAAACACGCAGCTTTCAAAGGAGTAAGAATAAGAACATCAGACATTCTGGCTGAGAGCCTTGAGTGTACCAGAAAATGTGGCTAAGAAAGCATGTACATGGCCACTGAGGTTCATTCAATCTTAGCAGAGTTTTTTTTTTGTTTGTTTTCTTTTTTTTTTTTTAAGTAATCTCTACCCCCAATGTGGGGCTCAAACTCAAGACCCAAGATTGAGAGTTGCTGCAAGCTCCACTGACTGAGCCAGCCAGGAGCCCCCTGAGCAGAGATTTCTATACCTCTCATACTGGCTCCATCAGATTCCAAAGCTGATGATTAATGGTGAGAGCAAAAGAAACAAGTTGTTAGCAGAGAACTTAAGACATTTACCATCCATGCATCCCATATGAAAAAAATTATTCCAGGCAGTATTCCAGAAAAATGGAGGGAAAAAGGTATGAAAAAACAAAGATGAAATTTAAGAACAAGATGATGTTAAAGCACAGAGAAAGCAAACTTCACAGAAACTTGAACCTTGAAGGCTTTCTTTTGAGACACAGAGATTTAGTGGCCCATGATTAGAATTTGCATTTTTTAGCAACTCTATTTGGTTTCATAATGAATCATACTTACAACATCAAAACACTGTAAACGCCGTGTTTTGTGAAGTTTGACAATTTGAAATCATTACTACCAAGAGAAAGTATGTATATATTTCTCAGTTTCCCTAGAATTATTAATATTTAAAGAACTGTTTAAGACACTCTTATCTTCACAGAGGTATAATTATGATGGCAGTGATGATGATAAAGATATTCTACGAAATATTTTCACTGCAAATTGTAGGAACAGTACTTTGTTGGGCAGGGAGGGGGGGCAGATTTATATAAGTGTTCCTTACCTCAGGCCCACAAAGGTGAAGGATAAGAAGAATACATCATTTCTCTCTCCTTAAGAAATGCAGGTACCAAGTTCAATATACCCATGACAATTTCTTAAATTATTCCACCTTATCCATGGGCCTTCACAGAGCAGGGAAAATTTCCTCATTTTCTTGCTCTCTCTTCCTATATGTTAAATGATGTAGTTCTACAAAACTTGTAAATCTTTTATTTACTATATAAATATATCTATTGAAGATCACCTTAACAGAAGAGAAATAATTTCTGAAATTTTCTCCATTCGTTATTTATAAACATATGGAAAAAAAATAAATAACAATCCATTAAAGAACTATGCTACTATTTCCATTCCTGGATTTCAAGCCACCATTATCTATTACCTGCACTATCTCAATACCCTCTTAACTGGACTGATAGCTTTTACTCTGGCTCATTCTTGCCTACACTCCACCGCAGGCAGTGATAATCTAAAATGCAAATCACATTGCCTCCATGGTTAAAACCTTCCAAAAGCTTTCCTTCCATTACATTGTAAGTAAAATTTTCAGTTTTTATCTATAATCTATGGGACTTTAAATGATCTAGGCCCTATTCTACCACTATTATCTTTGCATACTCCTTTGGAGTTATTCTTACGGCAAAGCTCATTTCCACCTCAGGACCTCTGCAGGGTTCTCATTGCTTGGAAAGATTCAAGTCCCTCATCTGGCCAAGTCCCTCATCTTCTCATAAAGGTCTTCCCTGATCCAT
The DNA here is from genome assembly GCF_022355385.1 of Mustela nigripes. Classification (NCBI taxonomy): domain Eukaryota; kingdom Metazoa; phylum Chordata; class Mammalia; order Carnivora; family Mustelidae; genus Mustela; species Mustela nigripes. Next base: position 30,614,584 of record NC_081571.1, read on the forward strand.
CTAACATAGACTCCTCACTGCTGTTATTCTTTAACCTCTTACCCTGCTTTCTTAAAAGCAGTCAACACTTCTACATATCATGCATTTTACTTATTTACTTGTAAATTGCCTGTGTCCACTAAAATGTATGCTCCTAAGGGCAATGTCTTTGTATGGTCCCTGACCATAGCCCACTCCCCACAATAACGTCTGGCATGTAGTAGGAGTTCAATGAATATTTACTGAATGAATGCTAAATGCCTATTAATACTGCAGCCAAATAAAATATAAATAGGAAAACAGAAGGAACCCCCCCCAAAAAACATGTTCCCTCTAATCACAGACATGCATTTCTAGGTCTGCAAAATCACTTGCACTTCTTCTGAACCTGAGTTTAATTACTTGTCAGTATGTCATCCTTTCAAAGTGTGGTCATTGTTCATGACTAACTAAGCCTCACAAGCCTGTAATGACTTTGCTAAAACAAGCCATTCATTCTCAGATTGCTGCAAGCCAAGTTGATCTATCCCAAGTTGATCCACTTCTATTGCCCAGAAGTCAATGTTTACGCTGTAACGCTTCAGTGAGTTTTCTTTGCATTATGTCCAGTGGTTACAAACCAGTTCACTACACTGTAGCTTTTCAGGCACCTACTATCACTCATTCTTCACTTATATTCAGCTCAGAGAGTAACAATAATGCCTGTAGATGAATGTAGAAATCATACAGATTTCAGAACTGGAATCTTCTAATTTTGTGTTTTAGATGACCAGGTGGTGGTACAAGGGGACCCATTTGAAATTTTAGGATGAAATAAACTCCTGGGTAATAAGCTCCATCAGGGGAGGGACCATATCTGTTTTGTTCATTAACTATACCCAGCTTCTACCACAGGGATTAGTACAGAAAATCACTGCAAGAATAAATTAGTATTAATTAAACAAAAACAATAAATTACCTCAAAGTTGGTGTGATATTACTAAAAGGAATATAGTAATTAAATGTCAAAACAGGAATGAGGTTAGAAATAAAAATAATGTGACCAAGAAACTAAAAAAATCAATAAATTAAACAAACTGTCCAAGGATAAAATGAAGAAAACTACAAATGTTGGGAAATCCAAGACATTTTCTGAATTACTATCAAATATGGCATATAAACAAAAGTCAAAATGAGCCTTCTAACTAAAGCCATCTTAAACTCACAGGAGTGGAAATCTTCTTTGCTGTTTCTGTGATTACTTGTTCTAGAGGCTTCCAGATCTGAAATACATAGCGACCTAAATAATAACAGGAATAAAAGCAAATATATTTTCTGTAATCAAACACAATACCCACAAGGTACTAACCACAATATTTACTGATAGCTTCTTCCTTATATGTTATTTCAAACAATCATTTCAAAATCTACCAGAAAGTCCTAATTTTTCTTTTATTAAATTTTATTTTATTTTTTCAATGTTCCAAGATTCATTGTTTATCCACTATACCCAGTGCTCTATGTAATTCATGCCCTCCTTAATACCTACCACCCTACCCTCCTCCCTCCAAAACCTCAGTTTGTTTCTCAGAGTCCACAGTCTCTCATGGTTCATCTCCCCCTCCAATTTACCCCAATTCACTTTTCCTTTCCTTCTCCTAATGTCCTCCATGTTATTCCTTATGCTCCACAAGTAAGTGAAACCATACGATAATTTACTTTCTCTGGTTGGAAAGTCCTATTATTTTCAAATTCTAATTTATTAAATAGAGGAAGCACTTCATTTTAACATAATTAAAATAGTTCCTAAATTTATCAAGTTCTAATTCATGATTATAAGATTAGAAAATGTCAATGTTTATGTATCTTACACATATGCAATATACTAGGTAACAAAAAAATAATATCCTAGTACTCTTTCTGCCACAAACTATAGATAAAGTCCTTTCACGTATGTATATTCACACATCTGGTTATTTGTACTGGTTTTCTCAGTGATAATCACTTTGAAATATACAGAAATAAAAAATTACTTATGATTTGTACAACACAGGAATAATTTTAATGGTGTTACCTCTAAAGTAAAAAAGCAGTTATGTAAAAAATATTCACCCTAACCCTTTCTTTTCTTAGTATCCTATTAATTAAAACTCCTCTGGGTCTTCAATAGCAAAACAGGCTCCAAACTGTTTCAAGGGTCTAATACAAAAATAAAATATTACCCGGCCAATTTACCTTTTGTACCCTAATCAGCATATAGATTTACTAACAGTATTGTCTTTCTTCCCAAAAGTCTTGCTAGAAAACGCATTATGACACTCTGGACTTTATCCAGCCATAACCTTCTTTGCAAATCAAGATTTCCACTGGGAGAGTATAATTATATACATCTTTTAGAAAAAGTTACCGTCTAGCCATACTGCTATTCCTGTGCAAACAACATTTAAAAATGAAAAATAGGATGCTAGAAATGGAAAATGGGAAGTAGTCAACCCAAGCAGAAGATAAAAAAAATTCTTGAGATCAAGGATAACATTAAATAAATTAAACAAGTGAAATTAAATAACTAAAATAAGTGAAAGCCTAACTCCTTTAAATCTCTTATCCTAGAGATTTTTTTTTTAATTTTTTAATTTTTTTTATAAACATATAATGTATTTTTATCCCCAGGGGTACAGGTCTGTGAATTGCCAGGTTTACACACTTCAAAACACTCACCATAGCACATACCCTCCCCAATGTCCATAACCCCCCCACCACCCTCTCCCAACCCCTCTCCCCCCAGCAACCCTAAGTTTGTTTTGTGAGATTAAGACTCTGTTATGGTTTGTCTCCCTCCTGATCCCATCTTGAACTTCCATCTGATTCTATAATAGTACAAAGCATACCTTTTAAATAACTTCGGAATTCCTTTAAAAGCACATACACTCAGGCAGTCTCAATGAAAACAGCAAGTAAGGCCTTCAACAAGTGACATCTGGAGGTTTACTTGAATCATAAACCAGAAGATCTAGTTCCAACAAGTTTAAGTGTACTTTCTCCTAAATTCTATTATTCAGTTATATTTGGCTCTGGAAGAGATCTGCCTGCTACTTAATATTCAAGTTAGTAATAAGAACTTGGCAACAGTGTGGTTGGTATATATACAATACACATGCCAGTTTTTCTCATTTTAGAAAGAAGAACCTGGCAAAAGTACAGCATCTTTCTTTAATTTCAAATAAAAATCTTACATTTGAATTTTAAAATAACTATGTCAATAATAGTTAATACTGTAACAGTTAGCACTACAATTGTTTCATGTTTATGGGCAAGTTTGTCAGAATTCCTTTCTGGACATTAGAGTCTCCTCATGAAACATCAGTATAGTTATAATGCCAAGACACAAGACCCTGATATCATAAAGACCAAGAGAATCTGAACCACTGATCTTCTTGATTTTAAAGCGTTTATTGTTAAGGTGCTTTAAAAGAGAGTTGTGTGAAATTAAGTACCATATAAAATGAAACAACAATTTTTTATGTATCATTTTTTTACTGGATATATGCCACAATGGTATATAGCTTCACTTAAGAAGAAGATCCAAGAAGCAAAATCAAATCCATGGAACTTGAGATACAAATGCTAAAACAAAAAATGTAAATCTTTATCAACAAGGAGATGTTCTCAGATAACATATGATTAGGAAATAGCTATGCAATTTAAAACTATAAGTTAATGCCTGGAAGATAAAGCAATTTTTGCTTTAAATATTTATACCTATTCTTTGGTGATCTGGGCAGTAAAAGAAATTCTCCTGAGTTTATCAAAGAAATTACAGCAATGTGTTAAAAATGAAGTTACTAATACATTACAGGGAACTATGCTCATCAGAACATGCAACAGCTCAGGAAATGTGTAATCTAATCCTATAAGGAAAAAAAAAATTCAACATGGGAGATTAAAGGAACCCTATATCACTTACACTACTTATTATTAAAGAATTTCTTTAAAGTATACTATAGCTCAAACTAAAAAAAAAAAAAAATGCCAGGAAGGTCAACTACTATTAGGGCTAGTTTTCCTAACTTCTACTCTGTTAATTTTCTTTACTACATGATTTACCTAGTTTTTGCTACATTGACAAATGTTCAGTGACTATACATGGAGGAAAAATGAGAATGTAGGTCTTAAAACCCAAACCTCAGAATACAGAGGGTCTCCTCATGAATCACTAGAGAAACTATTTGAAAATATTTCTCCTGCAACATTTATTGATAAGTTTTCTTTATTTATCTTACCTGCAAATGCAAGAGCCGCAACACCCAGTCCTACAGCGATCAAACTTCTTGCCTATGAAGGAAAAAATGATTATATCACTTACGGTCTTACACACTAGCTTTTTTAAAGTAAGCCATTTTAAATAGTGAAAATAATTATTTTAAATAATGAAAATAACTATGTTAAATACATTTTCCTCAACCTCTGCTGTGAAGAAGAGAATTTTTTTCATCTGCAGTGTCTATGGGATTCTACCTATTGCATTCTATATCAGCTAATTTTCAGTAAACTAAAATCATTCTAGATATCATTTAATTTCCATATATTTGAATTCATTCTACCCAAGAGTTTGTATGTCACCTATTGGTAAAATAAAAATCTTTTAAAAAATAATGAATAACTTAAAAGTTAATTTCTACCTTTCTAGATTACTTGTTTTTAAGATTTTATTTATTTACATATTTATGTATTCATTTATTTTGGGGGGTGGGGAAACAGAGGGAGAAGGACAAGCAGACACCATACTGAGCACAGAGCCCAACATGGGACCCGATCCCATAACCCCAAGATCCTTACCTGAGCCAAAACCAAGAGTTGGATGCTCAGTTGACTGAGCCACCCAGACACTCCTGTAAATTATTCTTAATAGTCGGTTAAATATATTTATCTTCTACAAAGATAAAAAGCACATATTTCCTTAATATTTACAATGCTCAATGGCATTTGCTATATTTAAAATTTTGACAAAACATTAGATCTATGTTTAGTAAATAAGTCAACCTGACAACAGTTAGTAAAAATTATGAATAACTTTGGGGTGCCTGGGTGGCTCAGTGGGTTAAAAGCCTCTGCCTTTGGCGCAGGTCATGATCCCAGGGTCCTGGGATCGAGCCCCACATCGGGCTCTCTGCTCAGCAGGAAGCCTGCTTCCTCCTCTCTCTGCCTACTTGTGATCTCTGTCTGTCAAATAAATAAATAATTTTAAAAATCTTTTAAAAAATAATGAATAACTTAAAAGTTAATTTCTACCTTTCTAGACCAATGTAAAAATGTTTCAATCAGTCAAGAATTCAGAATATAAAATTATGAGCTCATTCTGATAAAAATCTACTTTAAATTGGTTATATACTTCATATTATTCTAGGCTTTTCTCCTTTACCATCTCAGAAAAATATTTCAGTCACAACAGAAAAGGTTTATGTAGCAGAGATCAATGTTTCCCCCCAACATCCATTCTCCCTTTGTTCTCTAGGATCAGGAGTTCCTATTTTTAGCTGGACTTATTTCTAAGCCTCTCTTAAGTGTTGGCTTTTAAGATAATAAGAAGGGTGGTGGTATGTGCAACTTCTGAGAAGCCCTTCGGGGACAGGGGAAATGTCCCTCGAAAACTTTTCCATTCCTGCTTGCTGGAAATGTATACATTCTTCCTGGAGCAGATCTTGGATAAAGAAGGAAAAACAATGGATGAAAGAAGGCTGTATCACGGAGCTGCCACAGCACCCCTGGACTGCCTTTATTTATGTGAGATAATAAGGCTGTATCACGGAGCTGCCACAGCACCCCTGGACTGCCTTTATTTATGTGAGATAATAATAGAATTCTAGCTTCATAAGCCACTATTATTTCCAGGCACTTGCAACCAAATCAAATTTTGATGATACAGAATTAAGTACAGACACCACAGAAATATTTCTGCCTGATTAATGGTGAGAGAGGTAAATCCACAAGATCCAGGAAAGACCATCAAAAACAAATCCAGAATAGTCTCAGTAGGGATCAGAATGGATTCATTTCACATTGGTGCATAAGTAGTAAGATGGAGGCTGAGACCAGAGGGATGATAAAACCAAAAATTCCTGCAAACATCTACAAGTCTACAAGTTCCATGAGGGAATAGAAGTCTCAGGAAATCAAAGCTCCAAATCTTCTGGGGAAGATTTTATCATGAGAAACACCAGGAAACGAAGAGCAGCTGTATGAGGTGCTTTAATATCCAGTAGCTCTCTCTTAGAAATCTAGAGCTCTTCATAGACAATATGAAGTTTATCTATAGTTCTTAGTTCTAGTTCTAAGATACAACTTTCACAAGGCAGTATACTGGCACACTTTAGGAAAAGATATTTTTTTCCCCTGGCAGAGGAATGGAAGCCTAGTGCCAGCTATAGAGAGAGGCAAAATAGTTCCCGAAGTTCCTTTAAGGTTGTCTAAACAGGTTGTCCTGAACAGAAGGGAAGTGAGTACTGATTTAAAAGAAGATATTCTCTTGAGGTGTATTTTTGCCATTTTCTAGAGCTTCTCTGATGCTATATAGTTTGAAATTTTCAGTCTTATCTTCCACTGGTTCACTTCAATGAACTTCAGTCAAAACAAACTACTCAACTATTTCATTGTGAATTATTTTCCTTCCTTAAACCTTGTTTATTCTTTCCCCTGACTAGAAATATTTTATCTTTGCCTACCCAGATAGGACTTGTTCTTGACAACACTTCAGCCTAAATATGCCACAGAATGGGAGAAGTCATTTGTAACAAATTACAATGAGCACATATCCAAAGACATATATAGAATTCCCCCACATCAATAATAAGTAGAGGGACAATCCAATAGAAAAATGGGCAAAACATCAGGAGCTTCATAGAAAAAAAGCTAAATGGTTAAAACATATAAAAAGTAATCAACTGAAAGAGTAACTAGGGGATACTAACAACAACAACAAAATGGCGCTGAAATATTAATACCAGCATATAAAGATCTCTAGCCTTTGTGGAACTTGTGCTGCCTACTGAGGGGTCCTAAGCACTAAGCAACAGTATCTATACTTCTGAGGATTATTGTAAGGATAAAATATAATAATGTATATAAAGAACTTAATATAGTGGGTTGGCACATAGTAAATAGTAAGTGGGAACTGCTTTTAATATTATCAATAAAAATAACTAGCTATTACTGAATATAAGTGGTATGACAGAAGTATGAATGGTGTTATGGAAACACTGAAATTTGTCTAGAGGAAGATTCATGGAAGTAATATTTGAGGTAGGCCCTCGAAAATGAATTGATCTTTTCTAGATTAAATAATCCCAATTTTCACATTTCAAAAAATGCATATTTAAAAAATACAAAGTCTTGAAAAGTTGAGTTATTCTAATTTCATGTTTATAGATTAATATTGTGTCATTTTTATGACTTCAATTACTCAAAACACAAATAGCTGTCTCTACAATTCCAAAGAGATTTTAATTTAAAGGTATTTATATCAGAAACATTAAAGCACTAGGCATTTGGTCATTTTTCACTTTTTAAAAAAATTATTTTTTCATTTTTCACTTTAATACATAAACCTAAACTCTGTTTAGACTTTCTTTGTACTTCTGTCTTCCCTTATTTCTAAAGACCACATTATCCAAGTCCTCACTTGCCCTCTAGTTTCTGGGTGGGTTTTTGCCAAGGAGAGGAAGTATCAAAATGAACACCAAGCATAGGTTACCAATAGCAGGCAGGACTCCAGACACTTCTGCCTACTGCATCTTGGTATCAAAGTTGCCAAGGAAAACACTGTAAAGTCAAGCACTGGATAATGCTTTACTTAAAAAAGATAAAGATCAGTTCTAGTTTTATGCATTAGTCCCTTATGACTAGTGGGTGCCCCCAGTAGTTAGCTGACTAGAGGAAATGGGCCTATAAGCACCCACCTCTCTGGTGGTATGATGGAAGGACCTTCTCCCTCCCTACTCCACACTGTCTCTAGAGTCTGAAACACTGAAATATCTGAGGGCATATGTGAAGCCATTGATTATGCTTAAGCGGAGCAAAGAAACACTCAATAAGCCCGAAACCTGGAAAGATAATGCCACAGAGGTGGGAAATCCAGCAGAGGCTATATGAGGTCCTTATCTCTTGGTAGGGAAGAATTCTGAGCCCAAGGCCCACTTTTATGTGGCCAACTGGGACTGAATACTGTGCATAAGACACAGTCCTTCCCAACAGGAAGCATTAGCAGAAAAGCAAAAGGTAGAAGGATATCGAAGTAATGGTACAATTTACTCCCTGTTATGCCTCCTCTTTGGCCATAGCTCCTGTTAAAGGGCTTCTCTTCCAGGGGTGCCTGGGTGGCTCAGTGGGTTAAAGCCTCTGCCTTCGGCTCAGGTCATGATCCCAGGTCCTGGGATCCAGCCCCGCATCAGGATCTCTGCTCAGCAGGGAGCCTGCTTCCTCCTCTCTCCCTGTCTGCCTCCCTCTCTGTCTGCTTGTGATCTCTGTCAAATAAATAAATAAATAAATCTTAAAAAAAAAAAAAGGGCTCCTCTTCCAAGCCCACAACTCTCATTGGGTTCTGGAACATAATTCTCATCCTCTTGTCCCTTTCCCTGGGTGGATAAGTTTCTAACCTTTGCCAGGTTCTGGGGGATTCATCATTCATTTCTGGTTACCTTAAAGCATACCCACCTGTGCTAATAATCCCTCCATTAAACTATCTTCAAAAAAACCACCCATTACCACCAGACTCTCACTAATACACACATTACATACAGCAGTCACTATACTATGAACAAGGCAAAGGCCTATATCAAATGAGTCCTATGTAGGACACTGACCATGGTAAGCCTCTAGTGTTTTTATGAATCTCCCAAAGACCTTTTAATTTTAGCCTTATTACAAAATTACACTAATTAATAGTTAAATGTGTTATTTCCTTCAGTTTTTCCCAATATCAAGTGTCCTTTAAAATCTAATGATATCTATGGATCACCCCGGAAAATCACAAATACATAAACACAGCAAAATTTTTATATAGTTTGAAGGGATCCAAGGGTTTCTCTGAAGATTTTCAGTTTACAAGTCCCAGTATGAGACTCTCTGTAAAAAATATATATAAATAAAGAAGCTCACTAAAGTAAAAAAGAGTATATCAGATATATTTGAGCTCCTAGAGCACATCAGAAACCTGCCATGTAATTTCATTTTTCATTCATTTAACAAGAAAAATATTAATAATATAACAAAATAGTAATACAAGAAAAATAATGTTGATGCCAGAGTTAACCTCTATTTCTAAAGACTAACGTTACAGAAAGATAAACGTGAAAGGCCTTGCAACCTTTAAAAACAACAACAAAACCAAACCCAGATTAGGTAGATCACTGGAGCAAATAAAAATATTCAATATATGACCAAAAACTGTGGAATCAAGTCTTATTTATCCACAGTGAATGGATAAACTATTGTACAGCTCATCAAAACTCATTCTCCTTAATGGGATTAAAATTCCTTATTGGAAGGTGTTATATCTAATTTACCTCTTTAACGGTATTTGCAATTAATGATATTAAAATAATTTATACTTTTAAGCATAGATAATTGATAACAAAAACATATTATTTGAAAGATGAACTCAACTTGAGATTTTCAGAAAAATACCATGTTATCTTACTTACACAATCAGATTTTGTACTCTGACATAAGAACAAAGGTCTTTCTCTGGGGCACCTGTGTGGCTCAGTGGGTTAAAGTCTCTGCCTTCGGCTCAGGTCCTGATGGGATCGAGCCCCACATCAGGCTCTCTGCTCCGCGGGGAGCCTGCTTCCTCCTCTCTCTCTCTGCCTACCTCTCTGCCTACTTGTGATCTCTGTCTGTCAAATAAATAAACAAATAAATAAATAAACGAACAAAGGTCTTTTTCATAAAGTTTTCAGTGGAAATACTAAAACTATTAGCTATAAGCCATTAAGTTAAAACTTTAACCTTAACTGGTCCAGAATAAGAATATGATCAATTTCCCAGAAAAACATATTTATCTACTACCTAACCATTTTCCATTCACTAAAAAGTCATTGATATTTTTTTTTTTCAGACACAAATTGAGAAAGCTCTAAAAGAGCAATAAATTCCCCAGCCCTCCACATATGTGAACAACCCCAATGGGGAAAAGAAACTATCTAAGATAATTACAAATACAGAAAACAGGAAGTACAGGAGAGCAAATCTGAAATCTCAGCAAGTAGCTCACACAGAATTCTTAACCATACCTTTATTTGGCTTTAATTTTTAAAAGTAAAATAATTTTTAAAAGTAAAATAATGGGCAATTTTTAAATTGCCCATGGTTATTTGGCACAACTGGGTAAGTATCAGAGAATTCCATCAACATCTTCTCTAATTTACAACTGTTGAAAAAATTTCACATAAGCTTTATTACTATGTTATTTCACATTTACTTAAACTTCAGTATTCTATCCTCAGGCTAACAGGATCTAATTTATTTCTTTTACATATGCAACATCGTATCTGATCCAGTGTCAAGCTCGTGGTATTCTTCAATTTTTATTTTGAATGTTTTTTAAATAATGACTCTGTAAAGCTAAATTGCCAGTAACAGAATGACAAAAACAACACTGCAAAGACAATTTAAAAGCACAAGGGTGAGTCAGGCATAGTGTTAGTACCACAAGGAAAGTCATTTTCTAACAACGAGGCAATAACCAGGTTAAATGTCTAAAATTGCTCATGTGATTGGATTAGCATCATGGTACTTCTGTGATTTTACAGAAACTAGAGAAATGCTATTTCTTTGACTTAGGAAAACTATAATATGTGCTGAAAATAAAAATAATCAGGCAGTGGTATTTAAAAAAGAAAGACGTGTATATGCCTTTACTCTCACCTAGCTAAAACTGGCATAGTTGACATATACACACAGAAAGAGAAGATGGTAAATGTGGATGCCATACAAGGGTTTTTGTTGTTTTTATTTTTTTTTTTAAGATTTTTATTTATTTATTTATTTGACAGACAGAGATCACAAGTAGGCAGAGAGGCAGGCGGAGAGAGAGAGAGGAGGAGGCAGTCTCCCTGGTGAGCAGAGAGCCTGATGCAGGGCTCGATCCCAGGACCCCGGGGATCGCCACCTGAGCTGAAGGCAGAGGCTTTAATCCACTGAGCCACCCAGGTGCCCCAATGATATTTAATTCTTAAAAATTCAGGACAACTTTAGATTTTATCTGTGAAAAATGTCAAAAAACAGTTTTCACTGTGTTACCTTTGACCATACAGGAAGCATGAATACTTTAGATATTAAAATGTCCAGGCATATGCATAATAGCACTGCAGAAACCAATGAATGATAAACTCTCAATGAAATCATTGAATGGTTTCAAAATAGTTGGTGAGGTACCACAGAGATTCCTTTTCTTACACTGCTAAGTCTGACTGAAGAAAAAAGTCTTATGTCCACACTAAAAGGTATCAGAAGAATATTATGGCTTCTGATGTCTGTTGGCCTTCGAATCTGCTCAATATCATCTCCTCTTCATCTTTAACTCATACCATTCCCCATTTCTCTTTGCCTTTAGTATTCTAAATTTGTATTCTTTTATAAGACTTCATGTTTTTCATCCATGTGGCAAGCATGAACTACCTCGGTCTTCCACCCTGATTATCCATACCTTTCACCCCTGAAAGTATGGGCTTTGAAGTTAATCAGGCTCAAAATCCAAATCAACATTTACTGGTTGTATCACCCTAAGCTGATTTGTCTGAACCCATTTCTTCATCTATACAATGGAAATGTGAATACCTATGTCATAATATGCTCAAAATAATTTATGAGACAAGGTTATGAAAAATGACCAGCACACTGTGTAAACGTGGCAGATCTCTGCTACTCCTTCTTTACTCCCATGTCTTTACTCTTACTCCATCCGCTTTGCTCAGTCCTCCTGGAAAATTCCTACATACTCCTCAGCAAATGGTTTCAAGGTTATCTCCCAGGGAAGCCTTCCCCATCCATCTCCTTACCCAAGCAAACCTCTTTAGTGCCCCCACAGTATTTAACAGATCTATTATAACACATGGTACACAATTTAATAATGGTTTTACCTGTCTATTTCACTTCCTAAAATGGGAGCTTTCTGGAAGTAGGGACTATTTATCTCTTTGGATTTCCAATACCTAACAAAGTACCCAAAGTAACAAAGTAGCTTTTAAAAATTTTGTATAATGAGATGAAAATGACCTTAAGAAGCTTCCCCACTATACAAATGGCTTTTAGAATCTGTATGATTTATATACTGCATTGTGTGTCTACTAGTGAATGGAATTATATTTGAAATGGGAAAAGAAATGGACAGTGGTCATCAAATTTCACTAAGACACAAACAAATAATCAAGTCTCTAAACATCCTAGACCAGGTAAATATATCTAACAATCTCACAGATGACCAAGAAAATGAAATAAAGAGCTGTGTGTCAGTTAAATTTCATTACAAATATCAAGATAATTCACAGGTCCATGTAGGAAAACATGAAAAGACTGAATTGTTTTAAGAAAGAAAATAAAGAAACTTCCAATTGAAAGAGTTAGGTACTTTTCAAGTAGCTATTTGGAGGATATCTCTCATCTTTGACTGGTTGACTGATTTCAAAAAATACTCAGTGAGTGCCTACTATATTATATGCCAGTCCCAATTCTAAATTCTGATGATTTATCAGACAAAATCCTTATCCTTCTGAAGCTACACTTTAGCACAAGAAACAGACATTAAACAATATAAATCAGAAAAATATACAATAGAAAGTGTTATGTGCTGTAGAGAATATTAAGCAGGTAAAGAAGTGGGTGTGTACTTGTATACCGAGAGCAACAAATTTAGATAGAGTAAGCAGGGAAAGCTTCACTGAAAAGGTGATTTTTAGGGGTAAAAAAAAAAAACCGGAAGAAAGTGGAGAAGCCATGCCAGTGTCTAAGGAAAGATCACTGGGCAGGAATAAGTATGAAGGCCCCAAGGGAAGGGACATACCATAAGTAAGCCTGGTGTGTTTAAGGAATACCCAGAAGGCCAATGTGCACAGAGCAGAAATTGACAGAGTGGGAAGGATTATGGAATGAGGTTAGAAGGTAACATGGGGACAGATCATGTCAGGCCTTAGGGGTCAACATAAGGATTTTAACTCTGAGTGATACAAGACATGACTGTTTTGAGAAGAAGCCTAACATTATCTTATTTAGAATTCTAAAATTCACTAGATGTCATGTTAAGAATAAACATGTCAAAGCCAGAGACAGGGAGATGACTTAGGAGTCTATTAAAACAATCTATTAAAATAATAGTAGCTTGCACCAAAGGGATTAGTGATGAAGATGGGGAAAAGTAGTCTGCTTCTGGATACATTCTGAAGGCTTTAAGATTTGTTGAGAGATTGGAAGTAATGAGAGGAGAAGAAACAGTGTTCAATGATAGATGAATGGATAAAGAAAATGTGTGTGTTTGTGTATACACATACGCACAATGGGATATTATTCACCCATAAAAAAAAAAAAACAAGCAAATTCTGGGATTTGTGACAACATGGATGAACCTGGAGTAACTACATTATGCAAAGTGAAATAACCCAGACACAGCAAGACAAATACTATATATGATCTAACATTTATGTGGAATCTAAAAAAGCTGAACTCATGAACTCATTGGAGCGGAGATTAGAATGGTGGTTGCCAGGGGCTGGGCATAGAGAAATGGGGTGATGGTGGCTAAACTTGCGCTTATGAGTAAATTTTACACCTGAATTTGCCAAGAGTATGTCTTAAGTGTTCTCACCACACACATACACACACACAATGTGAGGTGATATATGTGTTAATTAGCTTGGTTGTGGTAATCATACACAAAGTATATGTATATCAAATTATACTGTATACCTTCAATATATACAATTTTTACTTGTAAATTATAATTCAATAAAGCTGGGGTATTAAAAGGAATGTCAAGGTTATTGCCTTAAACAACTGGAAGAATGGTGTTGCCTGAGAGAAAAATCTGTGAGAGGACTGAGGTCAGAAGAAAGGGAAGTCATCAGCTCTCTTCTGGACTTTTTTTTTCTAAAAACATACCATGATGAAAATGGTAAATAAAGCCCAGGCAAAGCGGTATGTGAATTCATAACACCTGGGGAGAAAAAAAAGTTCTCATCTAAGAATGGAGAAGAAGAATGAGCAGGTTGTTTCAAAAAACATTCTTTCTTTGTTATCTTGCAGTGACTCAACTCTCAAGGGTTAATCACAAGCAAATCACTTTCTGCTGAACTCAGTGTTTTATGCTGCCTTATTATTTGGTTCAATTTCTACAAAGAAAGCTCTTTGAATTTAAATAGCGTAAGTGAAAAAGAAAAAGAGAGGAAACAAGAAAGACTGTTGGCAAATCAGCAGAATTTGGGAAAGAAAGGTATTGCACATACAGATCAAAAGAAAGAGGAAAAGACAATTTATACTCAAGAAAAAGCTTCAGACATGATAAAATGAATGACATTAGGAAGAGAATTTTTACAATAATCATTCCCTAAAATCTTCAAGCTGGCATGAATTTCATAGACTTTCATATCTAAATTGGACCCGTACACATTAATTTACTTAGCCTTTACCATCCATTGCCAAAAACAAATACATGTGAAACTCTCAAATACGAATTCCCCTGAAAACCTTAAATTAAGCAAAAAAGAAAAGACAAAGTGAACTACATCTTTATTTGCTCCACTTTAAAGTCACTTGATTTATTTTTAACTACAGGCAAGCATTAATTTCTATACCAAGACTAGAGAGTAAATAAAATGGCAAAACAATAAAATAAAACCAAAAGCCAAACATAATAAAAAACAAAACTCTTAGGCTTGGCCCGATTTTTAGAGAAGTATTTCTCTAACTTCTAAAATAATTAATAAAAATTCCCCAAACTTATAACCTCGCTATACATAATGATTTCTTTCTTTCTCTTTCTTTCTTTCTTTCTTTCTTTCTTTCTTTCTTTCTTTCTTTCTTTCTTTCTTTTTTAAAGTATTCATTTGAGAGAAAGAGAGAGCACAAGCAGGGAGGAAGGTCAGAAAGAAAGGGAGAAGCAGACTCCCAACCAAGTGGGAAGCCTTACGGAGGACTCAATCCCAGGACCCTGGGACTATAACCTGAGCTGAAGGCAGATACTTAACGGACTGAACCACCCAGGTGCCCCCACATAATGATTTCTTAAGAATAATTTTTTTTTAAGATTTTATTTATTTATTTGACACAGAGAGAGAACACAAGTAGGCAGAGCAGCAGGCAGAGAGAGAGGGGGAAGCAGGCTTCCTGCTGAGCAGAGAGCCTGAGGTGGGACTCAATCCCAGGACCCTGAGATCATGACCTGAGCTGAGGGCAGAGACTTAACCCACTGAACCACCCAGGCACCCCAAGAATAGTCTTTTAAGTACTGTTTCTTCAGTGATCCACTTTCTTGTAATCCACCTTGTCTCCACTTTCTCCTAATAAAATAAGCAGCTTTCTTTGTTGATATTAAGTGTGGCTGGTTGAAGTCCCGCCCCCATATCA
Source organism: Mustela nigripes (assembly GCF_022355385.1). Taxonomy (NCBI): domain Eukaryota; kingdom Metazoa; phylum Chordata; class Mammalia; order Carnivora; family Mustelidae; genus Mustela; species Mustela nigripes. Next base: position 30,630,151 of record NC_081571.1, read on the forward strand.
ACGGAGCTGTGGATGCCTCAGAAAGCACGAAGAGCTCCTGGGCTTATCACAGGTTTGCCCAACAAGACTGTATATTTGATTACAAGTCCTTAAACTCAAAGATGGTTCATTTCCATGTCCATTTGGTTAGGTCATCAATGCAACACTGATGGAGGTGTTGCTTTGTGGATTATTTCGAACACGTGGTTAGTGTTTACTATCAGTTGCTTTTAAAGGAGTTTATCTTTGATAATATTGTGGGCCTTGTACAATCAGTTGAAAGGCCCTAAGAACAAAACTGAGTTTCCCTCAGGAAGTAGAAATTCAACCTCAAGAATAAGCTACTGTCTAAGTTTCCAGCCCTCAGGCCTGCCCTACAATTTTTTTTTTTTTAAGACTTATTTATTTGAGGGCACCTGGATGGCTCAGTGGGTTAAGCTGCTGCCTTCTGCTTGGGTCATGATCCCAGGGTCCGGGGATCGAGCCCCGCATCGGGCTCTCTGCTCAGCAGGGAGCCTGCTTCCTCCTCTCTCTCTCTCTGCCTGCCTCTCTGCCTACTTGTGATCTCTCTCTGTAAAATAAATAAATAAAATCTAAAAAAAAAAAAAAGACTTATTTATTTGAGAGAGAAAGAGAGGATGAGCAGGGAAGGGAGGGCAGAGAGAGAAAGAAAAGCAGACTCCCTGCTGAGCAGAGAGCCTGATGCCATGTGAGGCTCAGTCCCAGGATCCCAGGATCATGACCTGAGCCAAAGGCAGGTGCTTAACTGGTTGAGCCACCCAGGCACTCCTGCCCTACAAATTTTAGACTTGCCAGTCCACACAATTACGTAAGCCAAATCAGCAAAATAAACAAATAAATAATACAAACTACTTGGTTCAGTTTTCTGAAAAATCCTGACTAATATAGATTTCTGCAGTGTTCCAGGATCAGAAAATAAAGCTTTTAGTTATATGCCCTTAATTTGTTCATTGTTCACTAATTAATCCAATATTCAAACATTTAATCTGATTGCCTACTACAGGACCAGGCACTGCACTAGGGGTAAATAAATAGAACAGTAAGATGATGTCACAAAAGTTACAAACTGATTCAAAATTTTAAAACAAAACATGTATGTCTTCAAATTTTGCTAGCTTGCTTTAATTATTTTATCTATAAATGTATCTAATTCCTTTGAGAACTTACTAAATTTTTAGCCAGAAATGCTTCCTGAAATAATAAAAGTATGCTAATACTATTTGTCAATGATTCTCAAAAGTTGACACATAGGACATTACCATCCTTAAGTTCAAATTTTAAACCAGATAAAAACATACTCCAGTTTCTTTGCAAAGGCACATGGCTATAAATGCCATCCCTTTTCTCATCTTGCTATATTAACGTGCAGGAGCATTGAGGTTAAGATCCACTGCTTTATACAATTATATTGAGATAACAGTGTGCAGAGAATAATGTAGTGCACAGACTTTGCTGGTGTTAACAAGGTTCATCAGTCAATTTTGGAACAAGGATGCACTGACCAAAAACCCTAAGCATATAAAATTATAGTAACATAGTAATTGGAATTATCTAAAAATTTGTAAAAATGTTTACTTTAACTTGAGATGGGAAGACTTCATTTTTATATCTTCAATATAATTTAGTCAATGTAGTAGGGAGCAATGGAATGGAGAGGCTGAAAGATGACTTCAGCAGATACTTGACCAGGGGGCACCAATAAGACACCTGAACCTACTCTTACACATTTTCCCTGAGAGCTGGTCCTACCCTCTATCTGGACCATGGCACCTTTTCTCAAAATACTCTCTCTCCTCTGAAGATGCTGGCTGTGAGGAAGGGAGCGGAGGTACCTGAGTCATATCCCCACTACTCTCACTGACTCTATTTGTCCCTGCCCTTCTGTTTCACCACCCTTCACTAAAAGATATGATCAATCCCTATCCCTAACACAGAAGGGTGTTTGATATATGGCTTTTCAGCTACTAAACAGCAAAAGGAAAAATTGAACTACTCTAGACAGGCAGCAATATCAAGTAAACACCCAAATAAGAAAGAAATCAATGCCACTGGAATCTCCCCTATTCCAATAGCACCACCTCTCTACTTCCCAGTTTATTTCTGTTGTGATCCCAGACTAAAACTTCATGATCTTTCTCCCCTACTAAATTATAAGCCTCTAGAGAGCAAGAAGTAGGCTTTATTCATCTTAAGTCCCAAAACAGAGTATGGGTCAAATGAGTGACAGGAGGGATGCCTATGGGGATAGATGGTTAAACAGACAGATGGCCAGGTGGCTGAGTACTCTGCTTCTGGGTAATAGATGGCTTCTGAGAAGAGTCCAGATAAACCTGAAGGACAGAGTCAAGGTTAGGCCAAGGAGGAAAATGGAAAGGTACTGGGACAAATAAAGATTAGAAGATGGGGAACCTGAATTCTGATTAAGGTTTTGCTCTTAATTCACTGTGAACTTAGGTTACCATGAGTGAATATGTCTCTGTGTTGGAGAACAGGGATCATCTATAAACTATGTTAAATACCTATAAAATGTTAAATCTAGATTAGATTCGTTACCTGTGAAATATTTAAACAAATTCAAACAGACAACTTATATAAAGTCAACTTCCATCTATTTAACAATATGGAATCATCTCAAGATTAAGCAGACCAACCAGAAGCAGGTAAGATCTTCAAAGCAAAATTCTAATCAGAAAATTAACTCAGAATGGTACTGAAAAACAACTATCACATTTGGAAAAGATTTGTTAAGAAGTAAGATCCAGTGTAGGCTCTGCATCCTTGCTTTGTGTTTCCCAATGCTAAACATGTCAAATCTATAAATGGAACTTTTGAGACTTGCTCTTTGATCTGAAGCTTCAGATACACCTGCTCTCAAAAGCTGTGTCTTTTAGGCACTCAAGGTTCATTTAGGTCTAAGAGTTGGTTTCTTTAACTTTCTTCACTGCCCTAAATTTCTCTTTCAAGTTTAAGGGGTATCCTTAATTCTGTTTCTAAAATTTGGAAGAAAGGGACTTTTTCACCCAATGGATATCCTTTACCATTTTATTACTGTACTTTTATTAAATTATTTCTTTTCCCGTGACTTCCTGAATTAAGAGTTCTAAACTATCCCTAAATTAAGGTCTAAACTTTTTAGCATTTTTTAAAAATGAGCTTTCCCCTCCCCACACCTCCACACTCCACACCTACGTCTCCCCTCAATATATTTATTTGTTGTCTCTACCTGGAAAATTTCTATTGACTGTTTTAAAAGATGCAAGCAGAAATACTCACATTATTCTAGATACAGAGACACTATACTTTTATACAAAAAGATATATTTGTTTTATTTTCAACAGCTTCCACAGGGTGTCCAATGTTTTGCCGGCATTTCTTACTGCAATACAGTAAGTCAAAGTCACAATTATAGAGGTGAAACAAAAGACAGAAAACATCTAGCATAGAAAAAACCCACATTTTCCAGAGGAAGACACTGAAGTCCTGAAAAGTGACATGCCTTGCCCAAGTTATAGCGGGGTTATCAGTGTCTGCATTAGAACTAAAATGTAAGTATTTTAATTCCCTAGGGAACCCTATGTCTTCAACCAACAATTTAAAATTAGTCCCATACTCTTCAAATTATAAAAACCTGTCAATCTTTCCATTGTAAACTCATATTTGATGAAACATCCCTATCTGACTTTAATGACCATTCACAAAAACCTTGTCATGTCTTATCCTATTTATTAGTTTAATTACCTAGAAAACATATTATCATTTAATTATCAAATGCCAAACTAGATCCTAGCACCAGTCCTTGATGCCTTTGTTTCTTATAACTCCCTACTTTTTCACAAAATTTGATCTTCCCTCACCCACCCCCAAGAAATTGTATTTTCAATACTCTTACATTTAATATAAAATCACCCAGTTTGTTAAGTATGGAAATAGATTACACTGACCACTTTAATAAGTATGTAAGTGAAATCACTCTTATATCCTTAAACTTTTCTTCTAGATAGGGACATGTGGCAAACTTGTCATTCTTCCAGTACAAAGGCCACTAATGAGAAGCACACATTTTAGCCAACAACTCCAAGTCTTACAAGTTGTTGAGAGAGTGAGTCAGTAAAAAAAATCTCATGAACGGATGCTAGGAATTCAAATTGGGACAATCTGTCTTGAGGGTAATTTCATCATTGGAATCAACAGCCTTCAATATATTCAAGTCATTAGGCTCAGTAAGTATAATTTTAAAAAATTATCCTTAAGAAAATAATCAGAGAGGTGCATAAAAACTTACATATGAGAATATTCATCACTGCACTATTTGCAATATAAAAACTGGAAATAATCTGAATACCCACCAATAGGGGGATAATTAAATAAATTAGGGCATACCTGAAATATGCACTGACAAATAATATACTGAGGAATGGTTATAGATGATATAATAAATGATTATAAAACAGAATGCACAGCATATACACAGAAGAAAAAGGAAACAGAATGAGATAAACCAAAATTTAACCGTAGTTATATATTCTTAGTACCTACATTTTATCATTTAAACAAAGTCCTAGGATCACAGATTTTTAAATCAAAGAAATATGGTCTGACTTTTGAATCTTTACTTGTCAGCTCCATGACCTCTGACAAATTACTTAACCTTCTCATCTGTAAAATGAGGATAATAATTATAGATAAGTATGAATTTTTATAAATTAGAACATTCACATGTATCACTTAGTATTTGGGATGTGATAAGCATTTAATAAATGGTAGGTATTACAATTACTATAATATATTATTATACGGTTGTTTCTTTCAAAGTCAGAGGAAAAAATAAAGGTTACTAGGAAAGAAAAATCTTGCGAAAATCCTACTTGGTCAGAAGGGTTTAATAACTTAATTTCTTAAGCCAGAAACCCTCTGACCTATCTATTTCCAAATAAACTTTGAAAACAAACTCCTCCTGGCACTCTTCAATAAAAACAAATGCACTGATCTTTGGCATCTCCCTTTTTATCGCTACACTTAATTTTGCACCCTGATCATAAAAATGATCTTGCTGCACCTCTAGCTAGCCTCGTCTTTATCATGTACTCCTATTATTACACTGACTTTAGAGTCCCTGGCAAGTACTCCCTAAACTCTTTCGGCTTACATCTGATGTATACCTTACCTGCAACACTGTGGTTTTGCTTATTCTTCTTGCTTGGGAAATCATGCCATTTTCTGAAAACTTTTACTCCCTTACAATAAGCTTTTCACTTTAGGCAACAATTTCTTAAGAGTGGTTATGCTGACAGCTTAAATTTCATTACACAGTATTCTTTTCTTCCTTTCTGAGTTAAGGTAAAATAAAATTAACTTGGCTTCAAGGTTTAAGAATTTTTAAACGTATCTTGAAGTATCTGAAGACTGAAAATTACCACAAATACCAGGACTATAAATCATTTCTCGGAGTTGGATTTCATCAGGTTCCAATATCTAAATGATGGAGCAGCAATATCATTCAGTGAAAAAGTCAAGGACTTTTTAAGTCAAAATTGGTTTAATATCTTAGTCCTGCCACTTACCAGCTATATGGCCTTGACCACTTTGGTCCTCAGTTTTCTTATATATAAAATGGTGAAAAGTAACATCCACCTTCTCAGAGTTCTAAGAAATGGGAAAATGTAATTACAGCATCTAGTAATTAGCAGACATTGACTAAGTGCTAGTTTACTTCCTCAGTTATGTGCATGCACATTATGAACTCAGTACCTTCATACCTATCTGTTTTATCTTATTTTTATATATTCAACAAATAAAAATAGAAAACATTACTAATATTATGGAAGCAGGAGATAGGTATGAATTTTTTTCACTTTATAAAATAACATACTCAAAAAAGATTAAGAAGCAGTGTTTTGGGGCAAACAAACTTGAAAAAAAACTTGTACTGGCCAAAAGTGTATTTGGAGTACAAGGACCTAAAGTGATATTCTACAAAATCTCAGTGTCAAAAAGCCCGAGGATACCAATGCAGACAATAACGTTAGCATCAGAAACAGATCTGCTGACACTTAGAAAAGAGAATGAATGAGTCATGATATTCCTACATGATATTCCAACTGTTCTAAACTACATGATAGTCTAAATATTTTTTAAAAGTAGAATAGCACAAGTTTTCTAGAATGGAAGTAAAGGCAGAAACAAGTTACCCCAAATTACTTAAAGGAAATATACAAATTAGGTATCAATTCACAGTACTTTTTAAAACTTCTATTTAAAACTCTTCACAAAACCCCATAAAATATACCTAGAAATATTAAGTACTATGGGTGATGGACATTGCGAAGGGTATGTGCTGTGGTGAGTAACTGTGAACTGTGTAAGACTGATGAATCACAGGGCGCCTGGGTGGTTTAGTGGGTTAAACCTCTGCCTTCAGCTCAGGTCATGATCTCAGGATCCTGGGATCAAGCCCCACATCGGGCTCTCTGCTCAGCAGGGAGCCTGCTTCCCCTTCTCTCTCTGCCTGCCTCTGTGTCTACTTGTGATCTCTCTCTCTGTCATATAAATAAATAAAATCTTTAAAAAAAAAAAGACTGATGAATCACAGACCTGTATCCCTGAAACAAATAATACATTATATGTTAATTAAAAAAAAGTAAGTACTATATAGTTATAAAGTACTTGATGAGTAAAACTTTAGCGTAATTGCAGATAGGAAGTATTTAAGGGAAAAAGGGCTATTTATAGTATATTCATAACTGATTTCATCTCTGTTTTAGTTCTTATCCCTTCAGTTCTGTATATCTGCTATACAAAATTATTTTTTTCCGTTGAGGCAGTGGTGACAACTGTTGTTAAATTCCAGGTATGCCAAAGTGAAATGGAAATTATTCCCTGGAAGATCATAATAAATCTTTTAGAGAATATGCAATATTTTACTTTATACCTGGAGATAGGCACTTCTGCTCACTGACTCAGTAAAATTCTATAAGCCTGGAATATAATGATAAATACAAAAAGACTGATGAATCTCTCTCTATCTCTCTCTTTGATTTCACAGTGCACTGGCATCCTCTATTAGCAGTCCCTAATAGAAGAAGTTGAAAAATAAAAATAAAGCCAAACCAACAAAACAAAAAAGAGCATGGCTGAAGCTGCAGGAGAAATACTACATTTTCTGGTGGACTGAAAGGGTAGCCACCTACCTCAGACAAGGAACTCTTTTACTATCATACTTCATCAGCGATATAAGGAGAAGATAAGGAAAATGGGGATAAGTTGGGTAAGAGGAAAAAAATGAAACTATTAGGATCCAGAGTTGTGACCCAGAATGAAGTTTCCCGGGAGGTAAGATTTCATACACAAAACGCTTCTTAGAGAGATGGTTGATTCTAGGACAGGGACAAAAATATACAAGATGAGCCTAGAGCACCTTACCTTATAGTGCCAAAAGTAAGGAAGTGCTCAAAAAAAAACCCATAGTAATGGGGTATGTCGAAAGTGCACAGGAGCCAACTGAAAGAGCCACCAAGGCCAAAGGTGGAACCATTTGAGCTACAAGATAAACAATACTGGATTATAACCCCCCAAAGTATAAATATCCACAAATCTTGATTGATGTAAATAAATGACTGAGTAAATAAGTGGGGGAGAAGAGAAAGATCTCTTGTGCAGAAAAATTCCAAGTGATTTCATAAAGAACTCTACCCTCAAGGAGGGGAAGCTTAACTCCCCACTCCTTAAATATGCACCACACATAGTGACTTCCTTTCAAAAAGTACTATATAGAATGGAAAAGAAGTTAACTTTACCATGGAGAAACCAGAAAAATACTACTTCATCAGATTAGATCAAGGCTAACTTATATAGTGAGAGATCATGTTTATAGTATGTGCCTTTCATATGGATAAATTCTACAAAATATTTGACCAGCATTCCTCAAATCTGTCAGGGTCATCAAAAACAAGGTGAGTCTGAGAAACTCTCATAGCCAAGAGGAACCCAAAGGGACACAAAAGCTCAATGTAATGTGGTACCGTGGATGGGATCCTGGGACATTAAAAGGACAATAGGTAAAAAATGAAGAATCTGAAAAATGTACAGACTTTGGTTAGTAATGTTATTAAGCAATATCGGTTTGTTAATGATAACAGACCATACTAACACACGATGTTAACATGGGAAACTGAGTGAGGTACACCGGGATTTTGTGTGCTATCTTTTCGCTTTTCTATAAATCTAAATCTGTATTTGAAAAAAAGCCTATTCAATTTTAAAAGGAAAAAATGTTACCCATGGTGATCAGATTTTCATGAGAGCGAATAATGCTTATTTGATTCCTAATAGCATTTAAATAATATTCAGAGAGCATAAGACAGTGAAAATGGAGTTCCTCAAAGAATACTCTCTGCCTTACGCTATGAGTGAATGAGACTCCTGTGGACTAAGGGACTACACACCATTTATAAAATTGTGTTCTGTAACAGTGTTTTTAGGAGACTATGCTTACAAATTTCTCAACCTCTGTGGAATTCAAATCACGTCACAGCTGAAAATAACCAACGTGAGAGTGTTCATCCCAGAGCTGTTTGTATTCACTGATCCATTCCCCAGCTTCCCCCTACTCCGCTCCACTGGCAGGACAGCTAAGTCCTGCAGGCTCCTGTGTCACCTGGCTCCAGCGGGGTCCCACCCATGGGATGCAGTCGTGGGAGACAGGAGGGTGGTAAAGGGGAAAGGCCAAGGTACCTCTCCTCTTTCCTCTCTGTGTCTCCATGGGTGCAGCTCCCCACTGGATAGACCGCCGTGGTCCAGTTACCAAGGATGGTTATGAAAACACTACCTCTTTCCTTTTGACCCCACAGCCTTGAGAAGGCTAACAGCTTTTTCCTGTTCTCAACCTCTGCACTGCCTCGCAATCCGGCCTGGCTTCACAGCAACTCCTTCACCTATAAAGCCAACTCTCTGTGCTACATTTCCTTCGTTTTACATAATTTAGATGTGTCTGTTTTCCTAGTTAGACCTTCCCTGACACAATTAGGAAGTTTGAAGGGGAAAGAAGATAGAATTATATTTTGACTAAAAGCAGAGGCCAGAAAGCAGAATACCTTTGGGGTTCATCCACACATCAACTGTGGGACCCTGGGCAAATTATTTCATTGCTTTATGCCTCAATTTAGATCTATAAGTGGGGGGTTATAATAGTACCTACATCTCACAGGGTTATTACATGGACTAAATGAGTTCATGCATTTAAGGAATTAGCCTAATGCCTGGTAAAAAAAAAAAAAATTTGGCTACCACTGCTATTACTGTTGCCATTATGGCCTCTAGAATCCAGAGGACTGCCCATTCTAATACAGTCTTCACTGATCCTGCCCTCTTCTGCTTCTCTATCCTCTACCCCTGTGTTAAACATTTCTTTAGGCTTAATATTCATGAAGCCCAGCTCCTACAAAACTTCAACTGCCTATAGACATGGTCCTCGCTCCTAAACCTGCCATTCAGGTGTATCCACAACTGTAATCCCAATGTATTTTTCCTTATTTTTTCCCTCTTGATAGTAAACTACATTTACTTTTCTCTCTCTCTAGCTTCTCTTAAAAAATCAAATATTTTTCAAGTCCCTTGAGGACAAAACCCATGTTTAACTTGTCTTTGTACTTAACTACAGCACTTAGCCTCAGTACCTTACCTAATAGGACTCCAGATCTCACATTTAGGAAGTTTGGCTTTTGCCTCCTTTCCCCGAGAGACATATCTAAAAAATGACATATCTTAGACATATCTAAGGCCAATATCAAAGCAATTAGTGCCCATGTTTTTTTCTAGGAGCTTTAAACTGAAACTCAATAAATAAGTGTTGAATGAATGAATGAACAAATAAACAACAGTGCTTAATAGAGCTGGTCTTGAATTAGGTATTTAAATTTGATCCAATTTACCTTCTAGAGTGGTGCCTGGCAAACTTACAGGCCACACCCAAATCTGGCCCTCCAACTACTTTTGTAAATAAAGTTTTATTGAAACACAGCTACATTTATGCATTATCTATGGCTGCTTTTGCTTGACAATGGCAGAGTTCCCTAGTTTAGCAGAGACCAACCACATGGCCTGCAAAGCCTAAAATACTATTTAGCCCTCTACCAAAAAAATTTGTTTACCTCTGTCCTTGAGGGTCAGGGGCAATTGTGATTTATCCATACCTGCCCCAGAGACATCTAGTATATAGCCTTCATGTATTTGGTATTCAAAAATTTTTTTATTAAACTGAATGCACTGACAAACTTTAAAAAGAGATTTAGAGACTGTGTTTTTGGAGGTAATAAGCAATAAAATGACAAAAACCATCAAAAGTCCAGTGTGTACTCTGATGGTATATAAAATGTATTAGATGCTTATATTTTAGCCTTTACTACTAAAAAAGTAAAAAAAAAAAAAAAGAGAGAGAGACAGTCTCATTTATCTTACTCTTTTTATTCCTTAGGGCTATCATCTTATACTTCTATAAAACATTTCTCAAATCCTCTATTTTTTTTCCTAACCAGTTGTTTCATTGAACCACTAATTTAACCATTTAACAAAAATTTATGGAGCAGTAACTATGTGACTGGTACTGGTACTATGTTGAGAGCTGAGAGAAAGAGGATCCTTAAAACATGATCTCTGCCTATAACAAATATCTAATCTTAATTTTTTTAAGATTTAAAAAAATTTTTTATTTCACGGATAGAGATCACAAGTAGGCAGAGAGGCAGGCAGAGAGAGAGGGAAGCAGGCTCCCTACTGAGCAGAGAGCCCTATGTGGGGCTCGATCCCAGGACCCTGAGATCATGATCTGAGCGAAGGCAGAGGCTTAACCCATTAAGCCACCCAGGAGCCCCTCTAATTTTAATTTAAAAGACATATTTCAATGGTACCTGGGTGGTGGAAGGTTTAAGCACCCTCTCAGGTTGTGATCTCAGGGTTGTGAGACTGAGCCCCACACTGGGCACTGAGCTCAGCACAGAGTCTGCTTTGGATTCACTCTGTCTCTCCCTCTGCCCCTCCTGTTCCCGCTTGCTCTCTCTTTCTCTCTCTCTAAAATAAATTATAAATCTTTAAAAATAAATAAAAGACATATTTCAAAAAGGAGAAGCACTATTTAAATAACACCAGCAAATCAACAAATGGGCCAAGTCTGGTATCTCTTGTTACTGCCATCTAGTTTCAAATATCCACCAGAAAAAAACCAGGGCGCCTGGGTGGCTCAGTTGGTTAAGTGTCTGCCTTCAGCTCAGGTCACGATCCCAGGGTCCTGGAATCAGCCCCATGCTGGGCTCCCTGCTCAGTGGGGAGGCTGCTTCTTCCTCTCCCTCTGTTCCTCCCCAGCCCTTGTACACACTCAATCTCTCTCCCTCTCTACAAATAAGTAAATAAAATCTTTAAAAAATATATCCACCAGAAAAAACAAACCAGAAAAATTAAATGTTCCACTACTACGAATCAAAGAATTTCTGTAAACTGGGAAAACAGCCCATTCCATCACAGCTATTGCTCGGCGGCTGGTAGCGGGTGGGTGAGGGGGGAGGTGGGAGGGTGGGGGGTAGAATCAAAGTTGTTTACAAATTCCCTAAGGCATTTAATTCTTCCAAAACAATAAATAAGCAGTAATTATCATCTCAATGAATATAAATTGCTGAAAGCATTATAAAATGCCAAAACTTCTATCTCAAGACTATAATATTTAAGTTCAAGATAGACAATGGTTGTACCAGTGGGAAATTAATAAGGAAAAACATTATTCTGCCTCAAGAAGATAGTTGTGATGGAGAAAGGAAAGATGGAGAATATTCACTCATACCCCAAATATTTATTTAGCATTTACCATATACATATACAAATATTTATTGAGCATGCACCAGACTTGTGCTAAGTTCCAGGAATAGAATAGTGAGTAAGAAAGACTCTTGTTCTCCTTTAGAAGCTAACATTAAGGAGAAGTCCTACAGAAAAAAAATACCTTTATCAATATGTTAGAATCAAACATTCAAAGTCACTCAATAGTAACAGAAGCTAATAGCTGTTCATTTAGTGAATAACTAAGTGACTCCCATGAGTCAAATACAGTACCAATGACAGAAGCATATGAAAGTTCTTGTCCGGGGCACCTGAGTGTCTCAGTCAGTTGAGCATTCAACTCTGTTTTGGCTGGTCATGATTCCAGGTCTTGAGATGGCCCTACCTTGGGCTGTGGAGCCTGTTTAATATTCTCTCCAACCCCTCTTCCACTCTCCCCCCAGCTCATGTCTGCTGTCACTTTTTTTTTTTTTTTGAGGATTTTATTTATTCATTTATTTATTTATTTATTTATTTATTCATTCATTCAGAGAGAGAGGGAAAGAGAGCAGAAGCAGGGAGAGTGGCAGGCAGAGGGAGAAGCAGACTCCCCACTGAGCAGGGCAGGGAGCCATGACCATGAAAATGTGGGGCTTGATCCCAGGGTCCTGGGATCATGACCTGAGCTAAAGACAGAAACTCAACCAGCTGAGCCACCCAGCACCCCTGTCGCTCTTAAAAAAAAAAAAAAAAAGATATACAATCTGTAATCCATGTGATTTCTTAAAAGGAAGCTTCAAGGTAAACATTTTAAATGAAAAATAGAAGTGCTTTCTTTTGTTTCAGTAATAAATAAGTACTTAATAATTTACAAGTTTGGTGGGTTTTTAATTTTCATGTTATCAAGTTGGCCTATCACTGAAATGTATATATAGCAAATTTTCTTGTATTTTACACTATCCTACAAACACAAGGAGTTACACTTTTGGGGAAAGTACTGAAAACTAAAGGTTATCATTTCATACAAACTGTTTTTTTTTTTTCAAAATGCTTTAAAAATTGATAATATTCTCTTCCTAAAGTTAAAGCTTCTTCTCTACTTTTCCATGAGAATCAGATTTGCTAAAGCAAAATCTGACCATGACCTCTGACTATTACACAATTAATTGTAAGATACTATTTTATTCAAGGTACTACCCAAGTACTTTTATCTACATTTTTATCTTTTTAATCTCCTAAACTGGTTAATGCACATGAATATTTAGTCCTTAAGAGAAAGTTTACCTAAGAGTTATTTAACATCTACAACTACAGATGCTGTATTTCAAAAACTTCAAAATAAATTGCATCTTAAAAAAAATGATGAGAAAAATCTTTTCTTCAACTCCTTGACATTTTATTTTCTACTATTTTCAGTAAGATTGCCAAAATGTCCCACTCCTGGGTCATTTATTTTTTCCTAACACTTACCCTTTGTCAGCCTTCCATCATTTTCAGTACTTCTGAGCTCCCCCCAAATTATTATTACCAGTTCTCTTAACTTCTAACTCATCACTCATAATTACCTGGACCAATGATTCCAACAGAAGCAGAATAGGCCCTTAGGGACATTTTGAAAATTTGTGAGGACCTTTTGGTTGCAATAATAATTTGGATAGGAGGGCAAGTATTTGGTGGATGGGGAACTATTCATCCTAGAAGTTCTAAAATGTATGAAACAACCTTTACAACAAAGAACTACCTGCATCCCTCAGGGTTTTAAAAGATTCTACTGTACACTGAAGTAGGTAAAAAGCTTATTTGTTATCATCTTAGTCTAGAACTTTATGTAATACAGTATATATAAAATGTATCATTTCACACTGTTTTAAAAAGACTAAATTTTTCTTAAGTACAAATCTTATGTAAATTGAGGGAAGATTCCACTTTATTTAATTTAAAATTCTACCAAAAATTGTTAACAATTTGGGAAAAATCAGTTTGCCAATGACAATGGCCCTTATGGTATCTGAAACGCCAGTATAATACATTGGAAAAGTGGTCTGTATTTGTAGCTGTTACACTCACAGTGGTTCTTTGCACTGGTGCAATATGCCAGCAACTGATTACTTCATTATGTCTCCTAATGTAATCATCACGTCTGACCATTTACATGCTTAAATAGTAAACATGTTTTTTTTCTAATAAAATACCTCACCTTTATGTCTCAATTAGAGCATTACACTGATTTTTAAGTTATTTTAAGAACAGATTTCATTGCCTGTCAGTAGCATTTTAGGATATTACAGGAGACTTTGAAGAATGGGGTTATAAAAAAGGGGGCACTGGGGACACTAGGTTGGACAGGAATCACTAGAATCACTGGCCTACATCTTAGCCTTCACGTGACTGGACTACTAAAGATGTCTCCTAACTGATATCTTAAATTCTACACGTATCTTCTTCCAAATGAAGTACCTACAGATGTAAAAGATCACCAACATTACTTCTATCTTCAAAATACCACAGAAGCTCCCAGCTGCCTTGCAAATCAGTCCAGTATGGAGATTTTTACAACTCCCCATAAAGAGATTCCTTCTACCTAACCTAATAATTTATCCAGTCTACATCACAGACTGAACACTCTACTCAGAAAGCCTTATTTCTAAGTCAGTAAGTGGAAATGGTATATAGGAGAATGATTCTGGGTAGGTTACTTACCACTTTAAGTCTCTTTCTTTTTGTAAAGTTTTATTTATTTATTTGAGAGAAAGAGAACAGGAGTAGGGAGGAGAGAGAGAGAAGCAGGCTCCTGGCTGAGCAGGGAGCCCCACACTGGACTGGATCCCAGGACCCTGGGAGGGTGACTTGAATGGAAGGCAGACTTTTAACCTGAGCCACCCAAGCATCCCTGAGTCTCCTCATCTCTTAAGTGAGGTGGGTATTAAGGAGGGCACGTATCGCATGGAACACTGGGTGTAGTGCATAAACAATGAATCTTGGAACACTGAAAAAACTAAATTAAAAAAAAGAGAGAGAGAATTAAAAAGGACTTGCCTCACAAGGTTGTGGTAAAGAAGGAATCAGACAAGCAGAAGCTTAGAGCCTGCTACTTCAAACTTTTATCTGTTTTTTTTTTTTTAAGATTTTATTTATTTATTTGACAGAGAGAGATCACAAGTAGGCAGAGAGGCAGGCAGAGACAGGGGGAAGCAGGCTCCCTGCTGAGCAGAGAGCCTGATGCAGGGCTGGATCCCAGGACCCTGGGATCATGACCTGAGCTGAAGGCATTGGCTTTAACCCAATCTGTTTTGTTTTCTTATCTATTCCAAGGTCTTAGGATAATACAGGGCACCTAGCAGTATTCAAGAAATGTCTGTTGAATGAAAGCATATTGCTTTCTGAAACCTGCCCACATAAGCCCTTCTGATGGCTGCAGAAATCTACCCATTAATCAAGTAATGATAATTGAGTGCTCATAAATTGGGTGCTTCCTTGAAGTAAATCTGCAGTCCCCGCTCTTAGGAAATTAGAAAAATATTGGGAAATGACAGGTCAACATAAAAGATGTCACAATACAGTGTATGAGTAGTCAGCAACTGGTATGGACAATAAGTGCTATGCATCTAAAGGCAAAGTATGGAATGCCGTGTGAAAAAGAATTAAAACAGCCCTGTCTCTAGACTTTCTCCAACTAATCCATTCTTATACAAAGCCTGAGAGAGCTTGGTTTAACAACCCAATCTATCAGTTCTCCGCTTAAAACTCATCAAAATGGTACCACTGCCCTCAGGATATCCCAACTCCAGGTGCTTTACCAGATGCTTCATATGTTCTAATCCCCATTAATCTTTGGGAACTAAAATGATTAATAATGTAGCCACTAGCTATACGTGGCTGAACACCTGAAATGTGGCTAGTCCCAAGTGAGATGTGCTGTTATTATAAAACACATACTGGATTTCAAAGACTTGGTGCAAAATGGAGGGGGGGGGGAGGATGTACAATATCTCAGTAATTTTATATTGATTACATGTCAAATATTATTGTGGATACATTGGATTAAATAAAAATACACTTAAAATGAAATTCATCTCCTTTTTAGATTTCAAATATCACTACAGAAAACTTAAAGACATATATGAGGCTCTCATTATGTTTCTGTCGAACGCTTTTCCCAACTCAGCAGCTCAACCTGAAAAAACCACCTGGCGATTTCCAACTAGCCCCTGGTCCTCTGGCCTACGACTCTGTAACTACTACTACCGGTAAGTCAAACACGTTTTCCTCTTCCTTGCGCTGACTTCACAGCCACTCGTTTTCCATAGTTCCGTTTTTAATCGTCCCTTTCTCCAGGACGCCTCCTCTGACCTCACTCCCTACCCCGCAACACTGGACTGGGCTCTCCTCCTCTGAGAATCCCCCCTGGAGTACTTATCACACAGCAGGTGCAACTGTTTGTCTTCCCGCTCGGACCCCCGACAACACTGTGAGCTCCTGGAGGGAACAGCGACTCTGTGCGTCGGGCACAGAGCACGACTCCGCGGGACGAAGGAGGAGGTGGGACAAAAATGCGAATACCGGGACCACCGCGGTTCGGGGGTGAGAGGGTACAGAGGAGTGAGGCAGCGCCCTCGGGAATCCGGGGGTGCCAGCAGGCAGGCCCGCGGAGAGGCGGGAGCAGCTGGCGGGACTCACCAGTCCCTGGTCCACGTCCGTCTCCGGCCGTTTGGTCGCCGGCGGCGAGTACTCGGCGTAGCGCAGACCCTCGCCGGCAGGGGCGACGCCGCCTCGGGCAGCCATGGCAATACGACGCAGGGAGACTCGGGGCGCCGAGGCGTCGGCTACGGAACGGCCGCAGGGACAAACTAGTTAGGGCGGTTCACTCGCGGGTTTCGCTGGCACCGCCCCTGCCTCGCGGGCGGAGGGCATGTCACCAGGAGATCTCGTTCTCCCCCAGGCTCGGGCCACTTTGTCCCCACGAAGCCGAGGGTCAGACTCGGAGCTGAGACCCCTGGGACGTGGAGGAGTTTTTCGTTTGTTTCTGATCCGCAGGCCCAAAGTCAACATTGGGCCTGGTGTGCATTGTGTGGTGGAGCCTGTCTCCTCCCCAGCCCTCTTCCCAACCAAGGACCAGGATTTAAGCACTATGGTCAGATTTTGGTCTCATCAAAGGGCTATCAAGGGGAGACCCGGAGACTCCAATTGCAGTTCTTGAAGGTCCCTGACGCACACCAGACCATTCCTCCCACCCCAGCTACTGATCATACTTCTCTTTAATGCCGCAATCTCCCACCCACGAGAGCGATAGTAGTGGCAATTTCCTTATTCTACCCCTTCTCTCCACATGAATGGCTATATTTAAGATGAAACAAAGAAGAAACTTACAAGCAAGTAAATAAACCTCACTCCCCACAAATGGTTTTGTGTTGACTTGGACATAGAAAGAACCATTTTAAAATTAATTTTTAAATAAAACATTTTGGAGCAAAACTTAACCAACAAATGAAGCTGGTGAGGTGTTTTCCAACTCCTGAGCCAACAAGGCAGTGCCTTTGCCCTTTGTATCCATTGTAAAAGATGTGAGTTCTACCGTATGTTCTATAATTGTCTAGGCTTGTGTCCCTGAAATACCCATTTACCTCTCCAAATCTCCTTATCTGTGGAAGGGGAATAATATTTGTCTAACATAATGACTCAGAAAGTTACAAGGATAAAATGAACAAAAGCGGAGGGGAGAGAAGGATATGGAAGCAGTTTGTACAATGCGATTACCATACACTCAGTTACCACCACCGGCCTATTGGCATTTATGGGAGGGAATGTTCACTCTTAACCAGGTTTCAGAGAAGGGTCAGTGGAGGCTTAGCTGCTGAGATGGTGAATAAGGAATGGGTGAGACATTTTTAGATGGAAGAGGAGGAGGGCTGAAAATTTCAGCTGGAAACAAATGCAAAGAAATGACAAAGGTGGTATGTAAAACTGGACTTAAAAAAAAAAATCATGCCAAGATCTTCAGAGACATGATCTTGAGTAAGGGACAGGCAGGGCTAGGAATGGAGAGATAGATAAGGGGCTCTGGGATCAGATTCACAGAAATCCCAAAAATATGGAGGTATGAGGAAACCAGAAATAAGGGAACACACCACACCACCCTGCCCTAGATGTCCAAAGGAAAATCTGATTTTTGACAGTCTCCTGTGGTCAAGAGAAAATAAGCAGACCCTAAAAAGAAGTAAGCTATTGAAGATGTTATCACTAGTCCTTAATTAATGGTGCTCCCAGTAGAGAAGTCAAAAAGGTTTAAGTTCCCTGGTTAACTTTTTATAAAAGACCAACCTAAAAGCCCTCAATGGCAACCCTAATGGAACCCCTCTCACTCCTGAGACTTTTTCTGTGTCCTCACTCAATAAAACTCTACAGGTTTACTCACTCTCCTTTGTCCATGAGATTCATTCTTTGACTCCATGAGACAAGAACCCAGCTCTCTCACTTCAATCTTACTACAAAAATTAATTTTCCTTAGACCGATCCACAATTATCAAGAATGCTGATGAATTAAGCAAATGAATTGGTTGGGGCTCACAGGTCATTCATTCATTCATTCATTCATCCATTTATTTGTTAGGTAAGTATTTATTTAGCATCTCTTAGGTCTTGCACACTATACTATGCATTGGGCCTACAGGGTCAAGTAAGTAAGATTACTGATTCTTTGCATTCCACACTATGGGAGGGTTCTAGTGTGCCCTAGCAGCTGGGTCCTCTCAGTCACCTGCTACCAGCCTAGAGCAAACAAGCAGTTAGATCAAGACCTAAGTCAGCCCCAGCTCCTCTTCTGGAAGCTGCTCCCCCACCCCAGAACTAAAAGGAAGTTTCCATAGCACAAGTCAGGAAAAGAGAAAGGAGAATGGGGCAGGAGAGAGAATGGTAATATTCTGGGGAGGTGGGCTCAGCAGGATTGTGCCTCAGCTCAAAACCCAATCTAGTGAAAGCAGATTGCTGACTTGCCCCAGCTCTACTGCTGACTGGAGCATGGAGCATCTGCTCCTACAGCAGGAGTCAGGTTTTTTTTTTTTTTTTAAGATTATTTATTTATTTATTTGACAGAGAGAAATTACAAGTACACTGAGAGGCAGGCAGAGAGAGAGAGAAGGAAGCAGGCTCCCTGCCGAGCAGAGAGCCCGATGCGGGACTCGATCGCAGGACCCTGAGATCATGACCTGAGCCGAAGGCAGCGGCTTAACCCACTGAGCCACCCAGGCGCCCCAGCAGGAGTCAGTTTTAAAGAAAAACCTTCCATAAAGACTGTCAGTTCTCAGCTTTTGGTTCTTTGCTAAGGTCACCCCCCCCCTCCTAATAAAGGTTGGAAACAAGAGCAATTAAGTCTTGCCTCTCCTCACACAGAGCTCATCCTGATTTAGCTAAACTCACTCCTTTGGTTTCCCTGAGAATGAAGAGGAACGCTTTAGTGAAATCATAATGGAAGCCACATTAAATTTTCATCAGCTTATTTTTATTAATTACACCATTTTAGAAACAAGTTACATTATGTTCAATAGACTTCGTGAAAGAGAGGCAGATGTTGGTAATATATCTTAGAAACATCTCAGTAAAAGATGTTTTAAACATCTGCTATTTAAAAAGACTTTTGGCAAAAAGAAAAAAAAATTGTTTTGGCCTCTATGTGCCTCAGTCTCCTCATCAGGAAAATGATGGAGCCCTGTTTGTGAGAAGTAAACAAGTTGACTTTTGTAAAGCTCTTAAAACAGTGCTGTATACCTTATAAATTCTCTGATAGTGTTAATTACTATTTTCTGTATATTACTTATTTCACTTGTTTCCTGTATATATATATATATATATATATATATATATATATATACACACACACATATATATATTTTTAAGATTTTATTTATTTATTTTATTTGTTAGAGAGAGAGAGCACGAGAGAGAGCAAGCATAAGAGAGTACAGCAGAGGGAGAGGGAGAAGGAGAAGCAGGCACCCTGCCGAACAAGGAGCTGAATGTGGGTCTTGATCCCAGGAGCTTGGGATCATGACCTGAGCCAAAGGCAGCTGCTTAACCAATGGAGCCACCCAGGCATCCCCTGTATATTCTCTTATTGCTGCTCCCTGCCAACAGTGGTGTTGGCTCCTCAAGTGGTTGTCTTGTCTTTGAAATGATAAAATGTGATTAGACATTATTTAGTGATTAAGTGTAATTGTGGGGGAGAGAAGAAGTTATTTTTATGAAAACTAAATTAAAAGCTTCGGAAAGACTTAATAACAGCAAGTTTTATACACACACACACACACATACACAGAGTATAAGAAGCTGTCAAGTGGTAGGCATGGGAATAAAATAACAATTGAGTCATTACATTCAGTTTGTTTTTAAAATGCTTTGTTCCCCTCCAATTTAAACAAACTGAAATTAGGCATCATATAAGATAGATTATTGATGTGGAAAAAATCTGAGGCAGAGGACCCACATTCAAATGAAAGGCCTTGATCCTGTAGACATACATAGAGTGCATGAATAGATATAGTGTATGTTTGTTGTGGTATTAAAAATCACAGGGAGAGGGAGGAAGGATGCTACTAGAAAAAGTCTAAAAGAGCTCCATAGTAATGGGTGCTTGGCTGGCTCATTTGGTAGAGCATATGACTCTTGACCTCAGGTTTGTGAGTTCAAGCCTCTCATTGGGTATAGATCTTGCTAAATTAATAAATATATAAATAAACAAGCAAGCAAGCAAACAACACTCCTTACTAAGAAATAGTGATAGAGCCTGGGTGGCTCAGTGGGTTAAAGCCTCTGCCTTCGGCCCAGGTCATGATCTCAGGGTCCTGGGATCGAGCCCCGCATCAGGCTCTCTGCTCAGCAGGGAGCCTGCTTCTTCCTCTCTCTCCGCCTGCCTCTCCACCTACTTGTGATCTCTGTCTGTCAAATAAATAAATAAAATATTTAAAAAAAAAAAAGAAATGGTGATAGATTTGTATGTGATACTTAAAAAAATAATGTTTAGGGGCACCTGGATGGCTCAGTCAGTTAAACGTCTGACTCTTGGTTTCTGCTCAGGTCATGATCTCAGTCGTAGGACTGAGCCCTACATTGGGCTCTCAGTGCAGATCCTGCTTCAGATTCTTTCTCCCTCCACCTCTGCCCATCCCTTCTCTCTCTCTCTTTCTCAATTAAATAAATAAATAAAACCTTAAAAATATAATGTTTAGGGGAGTCTGGGAGGCTCAGTCAGGCATCTGCATTCAGCTCAGATCATGATCCCAGCATCCTGGGATCAAGCCCTGCATCAGGCTCCCTGCTCAGCAGGGGGCCTGCTTCTCCCTCCCACTCTCTCTACTTGTGTTCCCTCTCTTGCTGTATCTCTCTCTGTCAAATAAATAAAATCTTTTAAAAAAAGATTATAAATGTTTAAAGTATGTATCATTATTGTTATAATCCCCAATTTAATTAGTTTTTCAGTTAACCCATCAACCACTATGCCGGTATGATCAGAAAAGAGGGCTCTGCTGTGTGGCAAGTGCAGTGGGCATAAAAAAGGATGGGTCTGAAAAGAAAGGAAAGGAGTTAGAGAAGATAGCATTCAAGCTGACTGTGGAAGGATGAATACAGATTGGCTGGCTTGATAAGATTGAGGCAGGCTTAAGGGAACTAGGTATGAGAAAGCACTGCATATGAACAGTACTACAAGTAATTCAGTTTTGCTAAAGTTTAAAGTATAGAGAAGAGAATATAGACAGATGAGAGTGGACAGATAACCAGAAAAGGGCCGGATATTAAAGAGCTTTACTTAATAAGAAAAGGTATTTGGAATTGATCTTATAGGTAAAGCCAAGACATCAAAAAAAAAAAAAATGTTGAATGTAGCAGTGACATGATCAGATCTGCATGCTAGGATCATTCTGCTAGTAATGTGGGCTTGATGGGCCAAAACTAAAGGAGGAAAATCAGCAAGAAAGTTATTTCAGTAGTCTGAGTAAGAAATGTTGGGTGCTAAACTAGGACAGTGGCAGGGACATGGCAAGGAGGAGTGTAGTTTCCTCCCTACATTCAATTCCTCATAGCCCTACCCAAAGAGGACCCAAGGATTAACTCTGCCCCCTACTCTAAGGACGGGCTCTGCTTAAGCTAAGCGAACCAAGGTATCTCATCATTCTAACCATGGTGATTCATTTCATGGATGGGCACATAGCCCTTCTTGGACATTGGGGTTACAGAAAATTGGGGTTACATTTGGGGTGCTTCTGGGGAAGGAACTTTTTCTCTAGTTAGCTGGGCATGAACAGAGAAGCATGCCAGGTTTTGATAACTTTTAACTCAAAATAATGTTTATACCAAAGTGGTCCATCTTAGGGCACTCCACTCTTGTCCCTACAGTGTCATCTAATATCCAGTTCTTATGCAAATTTCTGTTACAAAAAAAACTTTTTTTTAAATTTAAATTCAATTTATTAACATAATGTATGATTAGTTTCAGAGGAAGAGCTGAATGACTCATCAGTCTTATATAATACCCAGTGCTCATTATACTGATGTGGTTTTGGAATATTGGTGAGGTTTGTTGGGGTGAGGTCCAGAGCTGACAACCAAAAAATGATTTTTTTTAAAGATTTTTATTTCTTTATTTGACAGGAAGAGAGAGAGAGGGAACACAAGCAAAGTGGGAGAAGGAGAAGCAGGCTTCCTGCCTAGCAGGGAGCCTTGGCATATTTTTGGTGCAAAATGGTGGTTTATTAAAGCACAGGCATAGGGCCTACAGCAGAAAGAGATGCTGCCCCAGGGTCTTGAAGAGTGGCTGATTATATACTTGGGAGTTGGGGGAAGAAAGGAAAAGGGAGGTTTCAAAAGAACTTTCATATGCTAAAGAGGACCAACCTACAAGATATGATACCTCTAGGATACCTACAAAATACCAGAGGCCTTGACATTGTCAAGTTAAGGTTGTTTTCCCGTCTCTGAAGGTATTAACACTAAGATAGCTGGGAGATTCCTGAAAGAATGTTACTCATGTCTCACCCAAGAGTAGGGTGTCAGGGGAGATTACTGGCGTCAGCTTATGTTTTGTCTTCAGCTAGCCTTCTGTTCCCTCATCAACATCATGAACTCTCCTTAATGTCCATCACCCAGTGACTTGTTGAAGAAACTGTCACCCTATTTTTAAACCAGGTTTGGTGGCATTTTCTGTATTTGCAACCAAAGTAGTCTTACGATTTCAAGAGGAGAAATCTAAGGGGTGAAGAGATAGTGTCAAGAAGACATGGAGTTGAGCAGATAGAAGGGTTAAGGAAAAGGGAAGAATCCAAGAATCATAGCTTTCTGCCATTGGTAACTACAGAACTAAGAAAAACACAGAACAAAAAAAAAAAAAAAAAAAGAAAGAAGATTAGCCTCTGCACACTGAGACTCAAAAGTGGACAGAAGAAAGGGGAAATAAAAGGGAACTACAAATAAGAAGCCAGAGATAAAAGTGGTAGAAGTCAGGAGAGAGTGGGGTCATGAAAAAAAAGAAATTTCAAAAAGGATGAAATAGAGAAAAACGCCAGATACCTACAGAACAACCAAGTAAGATGAGGATAAAATGTGCCCATTGAATTTGACAAGTAAGTATGCCATACTCGAGACAGGCCTGGAGACCCACAAGCGGGCTGGCAGGACCACAAAAGGGTATTCGGTTTTGTACCGGCCTATTTAGCCAGAGCTGCCCACCTTGGTTGAACATCCATTTTGTTGTTTATGCAGTAAAACTTAAACTTACCCTCCCCGCCCCCCCCAACAGAGGAACTTACTTAAAAGCAAGTCCAGGAAACTAGTCCCAGGTAACAAAGCCCAAATACAAGGGTGGGTCAGGTCAGGTGGAGATAATGGCCAGAATGCAGGGATAAGTCCAGTCAGGTGGAGATGTCCAGTCAGGTGGAGTCGTCCAGTCAGTAAAGTGCGCATACTGTCTCCCTAGCTACCAAGGAGTGTGGGCCCCGCCTTTTGGCCGCCAATTCTGACTAAGGTGATAGGCTAGTTCAAATAGCTACTATGGGATGAATTGTAATTCAATTGGCCACCCGTGTATGACCTAGCATGACTGTGCAGCTTTCTCTGAGTGTTACAATCTCATTCGCCACCTGTGTGTGGCCAGGCCCAACCACATGGCCTTTGCTCTATAAAAGTTAGTCTGTGAGGCAGGAGGGGTCACCCTCTCTGTAAGGGGTGGCCCCGACTGGTCTGTTTAATGGTCGGTTTGATTCTTGATGCTTGGTGCGAAATAAAGCTTTGCTTGACCTTTGCTTTGTATCGGTCTTGCTCCTTTGACCATGGACCCATTATTGGGGGACCCAACATTGACAACCCAACAGCTTCACGCAGGATAGAAATCAAACATGAAACAGAAGGAAGTGAGAGCAGAGTTTACTGAAGACACAGAGAATGCAGATTTGGACCGAGCATCTGGAAGCCTCTAAGGGGAGGGTGAATGTCCCCTTTGCTTGGGGTCTGGGTTTTTATTGAGGATTGTGGTCTGGTGTACATGTCCTCTCAGGCATCCAAGAACCGGTTTAAACAAAAACAAGGGTCCCCGTATCCTCCATAAGTCATTTATGCCCTGAAGCTGAAGAGGAAAATAACACAGACAGACCTGAGCCCTCAAGCCCCAGAAGATGGAAAGTTACTAGCAATACCAAGAGATAACCAGGAGTCCTACTTGAGCAAGAGATAACCAGCCATTTCTGCTTCTGTAAACAAGCTTCAGGCCACTGCACTATCCACTGTTCCCACCTAAAGCAACCCCCACCTTCAACTTAAACCCACCTACTAGGGGTCAGCACAGCCCTTGTAGCTTGACCCCTGAGCACTTCCCTATAAAAGTTCTGTGACCCTGCTACCCGGGGCCCAGAATTTCCAATGTGAGCTGCTCAGGGTCCACCTGCATAAAATAAACCCAAGTTCTCCTACTTTTCCGTGTGTCACTTGGTTTCTCACCAGTCCGATTTTTATTTTCCATAACAGAGCTAGGGGGTTGTCTTGGGGTCAAGGTGTCTGGAGTTAGTGGTCTGGAAAACATACATGATGATCTCACATTAGATGTTATCTACTGTGTTGGAAGATTCCAAAGAAATCATTAACTCCTTGATCCTTAAAAAAGGACATATTATAAGCATGTGTAGGGCAAGCGTGCAGGTCCCAGCAAAAATAGAACCAGGAAAAGGAACAAGAAAGCAACTCTTCATGGAATCCCTTTAGTTTCCCTATCCCAGGTACTCACTGGTGACCCGAGCAAAGTAGTTTCATCCATACTGGGAGAAATGATCACCACCATCACACATTCAAGAATAGTCTAAAAAAATATTCTAGAATATTCTAAAAAATATTATTTTTTAAAAAGTAAGGAGAGCAATTCCTTTTCCCCTCTGCATTGATATCAGATAGTTTACATAGCACAAAGGGAAGGAAAAGCTAGCTAGTTTGGATTCTTTCATCCAATGGATGTCATTCTGATGAGGGAACAGAAGGCTGGCTGAAGACAAAACATAAGTTAACACCGGTAACCTCCCCGGACCCCCTACTCTTGGGTGGCGTATGTATGACATTCTTCCAGGAATCTCTCAACTACCCAAATGTTAATACTTTGCTAGAGGTGAAAACAACCTTAACTTGGCAATGGCAAGGCCTCTGGTAACTTGTAGGTATCATGTGGGTATCTTGTAGGTATCTTAGCAAATGAAAGTTCTTTTGAAACCTCCCTTTTCCTTACTTCTCCAACTCCCAAGTATATAATCAGCCACTCCTCAAAACCCAGGGCAGCATGTCTTTCTGCTGTGGGTCCTGTCCCTGTGCTTTAATAAACCACCATTTTGCACCAAAGACATGTCAAGAATTCTTTCTTGGTCGTTGGTTCCAGACTTCACCCCACCAAACCTCACCTATACTCCAAAACCACCTCAATTCCATGATTGCTTGGATAATTGCTAAAATGTTTATCCCTCCCTTGGAACTTAAGTAGGAAGACAAGAAAATGTTCTGCCATTTTCCCCTTAGTAATATTAACTGAACTATCTACAGCAAAGAAATAGGGGAGTGGTGTCAGGACTGTATTTCTAATCTTATAGGAGATTTTAGAAACAAAGAAATAAACCCAAAGGAAGTTACTGGCCAAACAAAAACGCATTTTCATTTTTAAACTTCAATGTGCATTTTCAGTTGACTGTCTGCCAATAGCTGGAAAGCTGGTTTGGGCCAATGTCAAAGGCAGGAAGACAAGTGCCCTTCATGGAGGTGTCCACTCACAGAAAATGGGGATCTACATGGTGTAGGTTTGTCTAATGGTCACCCAGAGCAGCATCTGCTGTTCCGGTGCCAGCTAGAGAAAATCCCATGAAAGAAAACCTGGCACCAGCGCACATATGTTATTTTCTGGAGCCAATTTACATTTTGTGCTTTTGTCGATCTGAGCCAGAACAGCATAAACAATGCCAAACCCAGTTTTCTGATTATTTTCAGGCTGATTGAATCTGGCACATGACATGGTTTTATCTAATTAACCCACATGTGGTACAAAACAAAACAAATTTGAAATGGAAAGCTCTTTCTGCCTTTATTGAAAGACTGAGGTGCATATATAATTATTTTGTCCTTGTCTCTCAGCCAGATTTATAGTTGAGAGAGGAGGGCTTTTTCTACCAGATAGCAAAACAAGTTCTTTCTATTACCTGCCTATTATAATTAAAATTTATGATGTTTTATGTTTTTCCAAATCTAGCCCTTCCCTTTTCTCTCTCTGTTCCAAAAGAGAAGAAATGTATGGAAGATGCGTTCCTAATTGTAGTATAATAAGAAATATAGTTGATCTTTGTTTCTGGCTACTGGCACAAATCTGAATACCTCGGAATTTCTTGACCAATAGGATTGTCCCTTATTATTCATAAGGGACATCTTCTGAGCAGCCTAAGTTTATGCTAATGAATGGCTTAGGGTGGGGTCCCTAGATAGCTTCACGATGGAGCTAATCACAAAAAACCAAGTAATTAGAAAGTTGGAACTTTCAACCCCACCCATCAACCTCTGGGAATGACAGGGGCTGGGGGGCTGCACACTAAAATCTATAAAAACTCTGGAACTGTGAGATTTGATGAGCTTCTGGGTTGGTGAAAGCAAGAGGGTGGTTCACCCCAGTTTTAAAGGTATAGAAACTCCTGTGTCTGGCACTCTTCTGGACCTTCTGGACTCTGGAGGTTCATCTGCATCCTCTGTAATATCCTTTATTGTCAACTGGTAAACAAAAGCTAAATGTTTCTTTGAGTTCTGTGAGTCATTCTTAATAAATTAATCAAACCTGAGGAGACAGTCTTGGAAACCCCCAATTTCTAGTCAGTCAGACAGAAACATGGATAACAACCTGGACTTGCAACTGGCATAGGAGGTGAGACTGAGGTTATAGTCCTGTGGGTCTGAGCCCTTAACATCTGAGATCTAATGCTGTCTTTAGGTTCTGTCAGAATTGAATTGAATAGAACACACAACTGGTGTTGCAGAATTGCCTGGTGTGGGGAAACCCACACTCCCCAACACACACACACACACACACACATTTGTGACCAGGAGTGTCTGAAGGGTTCAGCTTGAGTAGCAAAGGAGAAACACAGGCATGTTTTTTCCTTTATACTAATAAATACATGGACTGTTTAAAAACAAAAACTCAAAATTGGATGAGAGAGTCTATTTTTTTTTTTTTTTTGAAAAACAATGTTAGCCAAAGTAAAAGTTCAGTAATCAATTCAGGGTTGTAATTCTTCCACACTTATTATATTATAAAATGGTAGTCTGGAAGCAGGCATCATATTTCTCATTTAGAAGTGCATCACAACATCTAACACAGCAGTGAGTACTGTGATACTCAGTAAAGTGCTGTTTCATGTTTATGGCAGCAATAAAGTTGTTAGAATAGGAAGTGGTACATAACCACCATTTTAAAAAAATATTTCATCTACTTATTTGAGAGAGAAAGAGAGTGCATGTGCACGCACAGGCGGGGGAAGGGGCAGAGGAACAAGAAGACTTCCCGCTGAGTGGGGAACCCTATGTGGGGCTGGATACAGGGACCCCTGAGATCATGACCTGAGTTGAAGTCAGACGCTGAACCCACTGAGACACACACATGCCCCCCTAACCACCATTTTTTAAGAGAGAAGAACTGTCTCTAAAATGATCCTAAAAAATGAATATACTTAAACAGAAATCTCTAGAGTGAAGGAGCAGAGCACAGGCCAAGTGTCATAACTTAGCTAGCATGGCTCCCATGGATGGTAAAGTCTGGATTTAGTGTGTATAATGGGGTCACAGGTGGTGGGAATTCAACCAGTACAACCCCTGTACTGTGGGGTCAAGGTCAGGAGATGACTCACAGGTGAAATGGTTGGTCCACAGGCAAAGAAGTTGGTTATATACAAGATGATTAAGCAAATAACTAAATATCTTGAAGATAAGAAGAATTGATTATTAATTTTTGAAGGTTCAGATATGAAAAAGGAAAGATTAGAAAAACCCAGTGGTATTCAGTTAGAATCAGTGTAAATTCAGTTTTATATTTATATCATTGCCCATCTGTATAAGTTTTCTATTGCTACTATAAAATTACCACAAATTTAGTGGATTAAAACAATACTCATTTATTAGCTCAGAGTTCTGTAGGTCAGAAATCCAAGGGGGCTCAGTTGGGTTCTCTACTCAAGGTCTCAGAAAACCAAAATCAAGGTGTTGGTCAGGCTGGGATTTTATCTGGAATCTCTGGGAAAGCATCTGTTTTAGTCAGGTTGTTGACAGAGTTATGTTTCTTGGGGTCACAAGGACTGAGGTCCCTGTTTCTTTCTGGCTGTCAGGGCCATCCTCCACTACCTGAGGCCACCTGTATTCTTCAATATACTGTCCCTTCATCTCAAGCCAGCAAAAGCATGTCAAACCTTCTTGTGCTTCCCATCTTTGACTTTCCTTCTGCTTCCAGCTGGAGAAAATTCTGCTTTTAAAGGACTCACCTACCCAAACCATCTTTTTTCAAGGCCAAATGATTTGGGACTTTAATTATATCTGCAAAATCCCTTCACAGCAGTACCCAGTTGGTGTTTGAGTGAATAAATGAGAGACAATAATCTTAGGCAAGCTATCTTTAGAATTCTTTTCCCCATATCATCAATGGGTTAGTAAATATCTATGTGGGAAATATAGAAATGTTTACGTGTGTGTGTATTTCCTACACATGTCTTTGGAAAGAGCCTAGAAACGATGATACCCCAGTATCGATGAGTATACCTTGCACTCAAATGGTTTCTAAATATCATTCCCCACTAAGTGTAAATAGGGTTTCTTGGATAATTCTGTGTTTGAAGCAGGGAAAGTACAAGAGGCCTTGCAACAGAAAGTAAGGAGTGCTCAAAAAATGATAGGCCATGTCAAAAGGATCAGGGGTCAGGATGAAGGGATTCTCATTAGCCAAATGTGACAATCTAAATAATGATAATAATGGATTAAAACCTACTGAATCAAATAGATATCCATGAGTCCTTATTCATATAATTGGATACATAAGGGAAAAGGGGAAATCTCTTCCTAAAAGCAGAATGTTAGCTAATAAATGTTGAAGAGATGATAGAGTTAGAAATTATTCTCTTGCAATCACAAATGATTCAGGCAAAAAATATCAGTGTATGCTAAAGCCAGTGTGTAAAAGTCTGATGAGGAATGGTATATTTACATAGCCTCAAAGTAACTTCCCATGAATTACATATCAATTGCTTATTAATTATTCATTAACTATACAGTGGAGAAATCCAGCCCGTACTATTTTCACCAAGTGATAACAGCATGGCCAATAATGGGACAGACTGCCATTGTATGTTTCCCAATATGATGTACTGGGAAAAACAGACTATCCCTGTGGTGGTATTTCTGCTGACATGCATAGCTTTATTTGAATCTTGAGGAAATACCAGACAAACCTTTGCAAAGAATACTGCAGAATTACTAGGCTATACTCTTCAAAAAATGTCAAGGTAGAGACGAGACAAAATTGGGACCAGTTCCAGCTTGAAAGAGATCAGAGGCACAACAACAAAATTGTTCTAGATCCTGGATCAAGAAGAAAGGGGGGAAAAGGAAAGAAGTTTTCTCTTTGTTTGTTTTTGTTAGGAAGGACTTTTTTTGACACAGTGGCAAAATGTGAATGGAATTTTGTGGCCTAGATGGCAGCAGGTATTGATGTTAATATCTTGATTTTTATGGGGATAATAAGATTATGTAGAAGAGTGTCTCCATTTTTAGGAAATGCATGCCTTAGTTTTTAGGAATAATGGGGCTATGTGTCTACAACTTATCCTCAAATGTTTCAGCAAAAATAAGTTTTAAAAACCCTGTCGAAGGTTGAATTGTGCCCCCCAAAAAGATAGTATTGAAGATTTAACTCCATCCCTATGAATGTGTCCTCATTTGCAAGTGTGATTTTTGCAGATGGAATCAAAGTTAAAATGAGGGCATGCCGGATTAGGGTAGTCCCTCAATACAATGACGGATGACCGTATGATGAGAGAGAGATTGGGAGGTACAGGGACACAAGAAAAAAGGCCATGTGATGGCAGAGGCAGAGGTTGGGGTAATACAGTTATAGACTGAGGATTTCTGACAAACACCAGAAGCTAAGAGACAAGTGTGCAACAGAGTCTCCCTCAGAACCTCCAGCAGGAACCAATTCTGGTCGACACCTTAATTTTGAGCTTCCAGCCTCTGGAACTGTAAGACCTTAACTTTCTGTTGCTTCAAGCCGCCCAGTTTGTGATACTTTGAGATGACAGCCCTAGGAAACTAAGACAAACCAAATTGCTTGCTTGCTATTAACACCAGCATCTTATG
The DNA here is from genome assembly GCF_022355385.1 of Mustela nigripes. Lineage (NCBI taxonomy): Eukaryota > Metazoa > Chordata > Mammalia > Carnivora > Mustelidae > Mustela > Mustela nigripes. The sequence continues at coordinate 30,660,838 of NC_081571.1, forward strand.
CATCTGATTTTCTGGATATTTTAAAAGAGCAACTGAAAGAGCAATATAATAATGTATTTCTATGTATACATAAAAAATATTTGTTATTTTTCTATGCACATTGCTTTCATCCACGTACCTATGGGAGTCTTGCGTATGATATCTGGTATGGTCAGAATATGTGTGTTAGGGTTGAAATCCTCACCACAAAGGTGACGCTATTACTAGATAGGGCCTTTGGCAGGCAGGTAGGTCATGTAGGTAGAAGCTTCATGAATGGGACTGGTGCTTTTATAAAAGAGGTAGATAGAGTTTTCTTAGCATCTTTTGCCATGTAAGAATACAAAACAAGAAGTCTGTTACCCAAAGAGGGGGGGCCTCACTTGACCATACTGTCACCCTGATCTTAGACTTCCAGCCTCTAGAACTGGAGCGATACATTTCTGTTTATAAGCCACCGACCCAGTCTGTGGTGTTTGTTGTAGCAGCCCAAATGGACTATGATACTCTCTTTTAATTTTTATTTCCTTATTGGATAGCATCTCTTTTAAAATGGCCAATACAAAAAAGCAGAGTGAGCAGTGGAGAGAGTCGTAGAGAATTAGATGAATTAGATCTGAAGCCTGCTTTTGGAATTGACCCAACACAGGTGAAAATGCCTATCAACGTCTGACACACAGTAGTACACCTCCAGTAAGTGTAAATGTGTGTGTGTGTGTGTGTGTGTGTGTGTGTGAATTATTATGCAATAATTCTGAGTTGCTTGCTTTAAATTTAAGATCGAGAAACTAACATTCTTCACAGGTTATGTCAGGATAAATAATGAGATAATAAATGTAAAATTTCTTTTTAACTTCTAAACCCTCCTGCAGAGAATACCTATATTATCTATAAAAATGTTACTATCCCACTAATACATGCTTACGATTTCTATTTGCAGACCCGGATGATCGGGTTTGCCATTGTTAACTTGTGAAATAACAACTAGGAAAACAAATCCGATAAACCACCTTTATCATTTCCAGTGGGGCATGATCACATTTGGCCCTGAAACCATATAAAAGCAAATGGGATAGGAAAGATTTTCCAGAGAGGGAAACTGGTTCAGAGGAGTTGTGTAATTCTCTCAAGGTCATGTAGCTTTTAAGAAGAAGAGACAACATGGGCAACCTTCTTATTTAAAATCCCTAAAATACCTCTGTCAGTCATCTGTCTAGAACACAGCTTAGCCAGAAGTAAACATCTGGTTTGAAGCATAGATTGTTGATGGTACCTGAGAACTAATCCACTTATTACTATTTATAACAGAATACGTTTGATTGCTTCATTTATTTTCCCAGTGGGTTGAAAATTCATCTTGGCATTCCGTAGCCCGGGAGTATGTTTTATCTTGGATTAAATACACCCCACAAGGGACTAACAGCATGATGATCCGAGGCCATTTGTGTCAGAAAAAGCATTGCTGACAAACACAACAAGGAAATAGAAAACATTGTTGTTTTTTTTGTTTGTTTGTTTGTTTGGGTCTCAACTTTGCTTTTTGTTTTTAAAGATTTTATATATTTATTCGACACAGAGAGAGAGAGATCACAAGTAGGCAGAGAGGCAGGCAGCGAGAGAGGGGAAACACGCTCCCTGCCAAGCAGAGAGCCCAATGTGGGGTTTGATCCTAGGACCCTGGGATCATGACCTGAGCAGAAGGCAGAGGTTTAACCCTCTGAGCCACCCAGGCACCCCTCAACTTTGTTTTTGTGGCAGATTCTATGTAAATTTGCGAGGTTTTGAGACAACCTCTACTGGATTGTTTTAACCCACACCGAGTAGCAAAGAACCTCTATCTAATACTGACAGAGTGCAAATTGTACTACTTTCCTTGAATTTTACTTGTTCTTCCTACTTTATAACCATGAAAATTTATTGAAAGCAAAAGGGACTAAGTGGGATGTGGGCTTGCTCTTCAAAATACTTTAATTTTTCACAACACTGTGCTACAAAACTCATCTCATTGAGGTGATGTTCCTGTACTCCAGACCCAAGAGCAGTGTGACCTCTTCAGGGTCACCTGCATGGGGTCCAGTAGAACCATACTCTGACAAACAGATTTACTGGATGTGTGTTCAGAAGGAATTTTGAAAGCACTGTCTAAACATTTAGAAATTTCTTACATCAATAAACAATTTTTATATCCTTACTTTTTCCTCATTCTCCTAAAAAGTGTCAGGTATTGTATCAACTGCCACAGCCTCTGTTTCAGTACATTCTGTGTACATATTTCATTATCCTATCCAGCTGATGATTCTGCTCTATGCTATACAACACCAACTCTATCACAAACTATGAAAAAAGAAACCGAAATTGTTGTTCTGCTTGCAGCCAGCATTTATTTGGTCTAGACCTAATGTTCTGAGAAATGACCTACTAGAAGCAATGTAAAATATAAGTTCAAGACTTTCTTTTATACTTTGCTTTTCAGCCTTCTAAGCTATCATTTTGTTATACTTTAGTATCTTCTCTCTAATGTCTGTCTGGACAAAAAGGAAACTAAGAGCTCTCTTAAAAGAGCTGGTAATGCTGGCTTATGAACTGTAGTGCTTCATCTACAATGTTGATTCTCAACCTTGGCTGTACACTGGAATCCCTGGCAAGCATGTAAAACTTCCCATGTCCTGTTGTACCCTAGATTGAGTAAATCAGAATTCTGGGGTGTGACCCAAGCCTCAGTGATTCTAAAGCTGCCCAAGTGGTTCCAAAGATAGCTGACATTGAGAACCACTGAGCTAGAATATAAAGAGCTGCTTCACCAGCTGCTAGTTAGTCAATAGCTATTCTACCTTGTCTGTGGCTGTGTTCCTGATTGGACTTGAGTTTTGTATGTTCAGATGTGTCTGTTTGTTCCTGTACTCTCAGTGTTGACCCCACACCATTGGAATATTGGCCTGGCTCACTAATATCCATCCCTGAACACCTATGCATTCCAACTAACTAACCAGCCTGGACCTGGAGTAAGCAGGGAGAGAATTCTAGTTCTCCTTCAATATTATTGCTTCTCTTCTTCTGTAGTGATAAAATTGCTTCTATCATTTAAAGCTAGGAAAAGGACATCCAAATTTTCTTTTCTGTTTAAACTCCCTTCCTAGGTAATCTCATTCAACCACTTGGCTTTAAATATACTCTATAAGCCAATGAGTTCCAAATTTATATATTCATTTTGGACATCATCCTTGAGCCCACAGTTCTACTTTAACAACTTACTCTACTTGGATGTCTAGTAGGCTCTTAAAAACTCAACATGTCCCAAAGTGAGCTCATGACAATACCCTTCCTCACCACCAATACCAGAAACACTCCCATCACAGCCTTCCCCAACTTGGTTGATGGTAACTCCATCTTCCAGCAACTAAGTGTAAAACCTTCAAATCATCCTTGACTCTTTCTCTGCAAGTTACATCCAATTTGTTTCTGTTCATTCTTCACTTTAAATCCTGTTCATTAGACTTTTTTTAAAAAATATTTTATTATTTATTTGACAGAGAGAGATCACAAGTAGGCAGAGAGGCAGGCAGAGAGAGAGAGAGGAGGAAGCAGGCTCCCTGCTGAGCAGAGAGCCCGATGCGGGACTCAATCCCAGGACCCTGAGATCATGACCTGAGCCGAAGGCAGCGGCTTAACCCACTGAGCCACCCAGGTGCCCCTGTTCATTAGACTTTTAAAATATATCAAGAATATGGGCATTTCTCATCACCTCGTGTGTGTGTGTGTGTGTGTGTGTGTGTGCGCACACGCACATATATATGGTTCACGCCACCATCATTTCTCATCTGGATTATTGCAATTGCCTCTCACCTTTCCTTCCTGCTTCTACTCTTGCTTTTCTTCAGTCTATTCTCAAAATACCAGTCCCAGTGATCTTGTTAAAATATGTTACATCACGTTACTTCCCTGCACCAAATCCTCCAAATGCTTCCTATTTTGTGCAGAGTAAAAGCCAAAAGCTTTACTATGACTTAAAGAACCCTGTATGGTCTGGCCCCCAAGTTATGCTTCTGTCCTCATTTCCTACTACTCTCTCCTTCTGCTCACATCAACCTTCTTGTTGTTTATCCAACCGACATTTTCTTACCTCAGGGCATTTGACTCCATCCCAATTGCTCAAGGCTGAAATTCAGCTGGGTTTCAACATGGGGCCCTAGGGGATGTTTATGACTTGCATTAGATTTTATTGGTTTGGGCATATGCTGTGACTGGTCACTGCCTGTGTTATACTGATTGTTAAATATTCTGAGTATCAACATGCTTCTACCTGAAATGTTCTTCCTGTGCCCTCTCATCCCTGAGATCCCTACTAAGAGGTCACAAGAAGACATTCTCTGGCCACCCTATTTAAAATTTCATACCTATTTTACTTTCCATTCTCTTTCCACTTTAATTTTTCTCCTCATACTTGTATTAGTTATTCTTTGCTGCATCACATATTACCCCAAAATATAGTGGCTTAAAACAATATTAAATATTTATTTTCTTGAGCAGTTTCTGTGAGGCAGAAATGCAGGAACAGCTTAGCTACATGATTCTTGCTCAGGTTGCACCAAGATGTCAGCTGGAGTTATAGTCATCTTGACAGAAGCTGGAGCTTACACCACACCATCCTATTCAGAGTTGGAGGGAACTACTTAAGGGCAAGAATTGCAGAACACAAGAACCACTGGAGGCTGCCTTAGACAGTATGCCCACTGGCCCCCACGGGATTCACATGCAAACTCTGTTCATTACAGCATCAGCTCAAAATCTAGAATCTTGTTATCTAAATCAAGTCTGGGGCAGTCAAGTCCACACATGTAGTTACTTAGGCATAGCTCCTCCAGTATGGTTCTCTTGACCTGAAGACTTATGAAGTAAAGGGTCAAGTTACTGACCACCAATATCGCCCACATAAAATTATAGGATGCGCATAGGATAGTATAGGTTTGTCCAAAGTATATGATTTGTTCAAAACCAGTATAGGTTTGTTCAAAGGAGGAAATGGGAAGAACATAGGTGTCACTGGGCTATAATGATTCTGAAATTCAGCAAGGTATAGGCTTGTACTTCCTTGATTAGGACTCAAGGCATGGGAATAATTTGGCATTTGGTTACACACTGTGGGCTTTCAGTTCTCTTTATGTGATCTTCTCTTTTCCATGAAAGGTAGCCCAAGTGTGCAGTTGGTAGTTTTCCCAGCCTGGTCCCTGTCAGTGTGAGACTTCATTTCATCATGTATCTATTTCTTTCATTCCAAACTGGTGGCACTTCTGAAAGTACAATTCTCTCCAAAAGTCTTAAGGGAAGAGGAGTGCCTGGCTGGCTCAGTCAGTAGAGCCTGTGACTCTTGATCTCAGGGTGGTAAGATCAAGGCCCACTTTGGGTACAGAGATTACTTCTAAATAAATAAATAAATAAAGTCCGAGTGTTCTTTACAAATTTCATTTTGGTTTATCCCATTGGACAAAAAACACATCTTGGCTTCTGTCTACTTTGGGCTTCTGCTAGACTATTGAAGGCCAACATTCCTAAGCTTCTGAAAGTTTTATTCTTTGATTGAATGGTTCCTGGAGATATTTGTTTCCTTAGATCATTCTAATGTCTTAACAAACAAATTAATAGGCACTCTCTTATGTTCCATTTTAGATCAGGCTTTCAGGTTGGTGCCCTGATTGGAACTCTTCCTGGAGCCATTTCTTAGCAAGCCAAACTAAGCCAAATTAGCATAATTTGACATTTAGAGAGGTTGGGAACTTCCAAAACCAGCAATCCCTAGCTCCTTTTAGGTTCGTAACCCTCTTCCCACACTTTACTATAAGCAGCAAGAACGAAAGAGGCAGGATCTTCCACATTCTGCCTGGACATCTTCTCAGCTGGCTCACTCACTTCTTTAAGCACATTTCCTACTTCCTGCATTACCACAGATCACAGGGTTGCTGTCTACCACCACACTATAAAGATCCCTCACAGTGCTCCTCAGCTTGCGCTGACATTCTCCCCAGAGTCCTTCCTGCTTCTGCCCTCTGACCAGTTTTAAAGCCAAGCCCATATATACAGTTTTTGTTAGACTATGCCACACTTCCAGGTACTATCATTTATATTACTTGTTAACTTCTGTAGTACACTTCATCCCAGATTTGGGGTAGGAAGCAAGAATCACTGGAGGCTGTCTTGAAATCTGACTACTTCTGTAATTAACAATAATAAACTACGTATCTTACTTATTTGTTTTCTTAGTTGTCCATCCAGAATGAAAGTGTGTGGCAGAGGGATTTTTGATGAGTTTATTCACTACTATATCCTTAGTGCCTGGCTTATAGTATGTACTCAATATGTGTGTGTTAAATGACTGAAGTAGGGCTATGTTTCTTGGCCTTTATTGTAACTAGGGGTGGCTATGCAACTAAATTTGGCCAGCAAAATGTGAGCAGAAGTCATGAGTGTGATCTCTAGGTTGTGTACTTAAAGGTAAACTTATCCTGCAGTTTTTTTTACTCTCTCCTCACTGGCTGGATTATTTATGCTTTAGTTGCAGATAAGAGAAACATGCTAGAGAAGGCAGAGCAACACAGTAGAAGCCTGTACCCTTGATACTGGAATAGAGTAACACCATCACTACACTAGCCCTGGCCTGAATATGCTAGGATTTGTACCTAATAGCAAATTTCTAAGCTGTTTAAACCACAGTTATTTTGAGTCTCTACTATTGCAGCTGAACCTATAGTTTAATACGTTACATGAGAGGGGCTAGATAGAAATACAAGCCTGAAAAGAGCCTGAGGAAGGAAGATAAATAGCCATTTAGCACTTAGAGAATGACAAATACAGAACTCCTCATATGTAGGATTACATTGTTAGAATACTCTACCATCTATTATTATTTCTTTTCCTTGTTTTTTCCCCTAGTTTTAAGATGTACTTGGCATTCAACACTGGATCAATTTTTTTAAAGATTTTATTTAATTGAGAGAGAGAGAGAGAACAGAAAGAGAGAGAGAGAGAGCATGAGTTGGGGAGAGGGGCAGAGGAGAAGCATACTCTCCACTGAGCAAGGAGCCTGATTCAAGACTCGATCCCAGGATGCTGGGATCATGCCCTAAGCCGAAGGCAGATGCTTAACCAACTGGGCCATTCAGGTGCCCCATCAATGGATCAGTTTAAAGTGCATAACATGATGGTTTGATTTACAATCCATTTGTTTCTGATAGGTATATTAATTTGTTTCTAGTTTTATACTCTTATGAATCATGCTTATATGAAATTCTTTTTTTTTTATATTTTTATTTATTTATTTGAGAGACAGTGAGAGAGAGCATGAGAGGCGAGAAGGTCAGAGGGAGAAGCAGACTCCCCATGGAGCCGGGAGCCCGATGTGGGACTCGACCCCGGGACTCCGGGACCATGACCCGAGCCAAAGGCGGTCGCCCAACCAACCGAGCCACCCAGGTGCCCATGAAATTCTTATACAGGACTTGGTGAACACATGTTCACCAATGGTGATGGCTAGATAAGAAAATATTCAGCCTCAGAAGATTTTGCCAATTTTCCAAAAAGATACTGATTCACAAGTCCACTAGTGGGGCATGAAAATTTTGGTTTCACATCCTTACTCATGGTACTTTTTTTCTTTCATTTTAGTAATTCTGTTGAGTGTATGAAGGTATCTCAGCATTATTTTAATTTGCATTTCTCCAATGACAGATGAAGTGGAACTCCTTTCCATATATTTACTAACCACTTGGATATCTTTTCTTCTTCTTCTTCTTCTTTTTTTTTTTAATGCAAAGTGTTTGTTCAAGTATTTCACTCAGCTCACTTTATTTTTTGAGAATTTAAATAGTATTGGGCACCTGGGTGGCTCAGTTGATTGAGTGACAGCTTTTGGCTCAGGTCATGATCCTAGAGTCCCAAGATCAAGTCCTGCATCGCGATCCCTTCTTAGCGGGGTGTCTGCTTCTCCTTCTGACCCTCTCCCCTCTCATTCTCTCTCTTACTCTCTCAAATAAAATCCTGAACAAATAAAAAAAATTTAAATAGTATTGATCAGTATATTTATTGAGTATACTATGTTGGATACATGGTACTAAGCACTTTATGCTTACTTTATATATACAACAACAATGTTCAGTAGGTCTATAACTCATTTGCATTTTATAGTTGAAGAAACCGAAGCCCTGGAATGTTCAGTAGTTTACCCAAAGTCTCTCAGTTTTAAGTGGTAGAGTCAAGATCTAAACCCAGGCCGATCTGACAAAGCCTGAAGCTTGCATGACAAACCTGTGGGGGATATCATGGGAATCATTGCCTTTCTTCAGACTGCGTGTAACTTCATTACTGTAATCATTTTCATCACCCTCCCTTTGTCAGAGATTGTTTTACTGGAACCCCAGGGAGAAGAGCCATATAGTTGGCTGGCTCCTGAAGACTATTCAAGAGAGTCTTGAACTCTAACCTCTGTCATGTGCCTGTGGGGAGTCCCAAGCCCAAATCTCCCTCCTGGAAGCCTACAAGACCATGGGAATTTCTAATATGACTCCTTTTTACAAGTCAAGTCAAACAGAAGAACCCTAGGTTTTATCTACAGAAATGGAACGCTTGTTGGCTTCCTGAAGATATTAGGGATGGAACAGTGTCATGAAATGTCTAGGGAGTACTCAGTACCTTCCTGTTATGCCAACCGAGTTCCACTTCAGTGGGGACTGTACACTTATACCAGGCATTTATATATTGGTAGGTAAAACTGCATACTGCTTTATTTCTATTCTGAAAGGGATTTCAAGATAAAGCACACTGAGGATATAGCTCTGTAGTGTTTTAGCAATTGAAAGTCAAGAGCGGCTGGAACTGAAGTTAAGAACTCTTTGAGGACAAATTTAAGTATTACTAGAAAACATATATAAAGCACTTGCACTGACAGCTCAAAAAAACCCCACAATACAACCTTCCATTTATATGGCATCAAGGTACAATTTAGGAACCACTTTCACATATGTTATCTAATTTGGCCATCACAAATCCCTGAAGGTAGATTGGACAGCTGGTCTTATTATGATTAATATTTCCATTTTACAAATGCAGCAGCCAAAGCTCAGAGAGTTTCAGTATTTGTCTGAGGTCACAAAATTCTTAAATGGCTCGGCCAAGTATCAAGTTCAGGTCTTCTGTCCCTCACTGCACTTTCTTTTATATATACCTGGCCATATTTATAAAGGATGTGAATACTTACAGGAGTTGGCTTAGAGTTTAAACATCAGGACAATTAGGAGTTCCCTAGGAGTGGGGAACTCTTTTTGGAAAAAGCATAGTGGTGGGGTTTAAAAATGAGCAGGGCTATGCAAAGTTTCTGTTTGATTCAGTCATCACAACTAAAGAAACCCTTCAGGGGAATTTCTCTCCCACGCCACTGACAGGGTCTTCAGGACTTTCCCCAGTCAAGGGAAATTCCTTTCATCCCTGCAGCCGGCAGAGGTCTTGTGACAGTCACTATATAGTGTCAGAACCCAGGGATGGAAGCCGCTACCCTTGCCTCAGATCAGAGTTTACAAACAAAGCAATGCAACCACCTTTCAGAAGATAGTAAATATTATTGAAAGCACTTTCCCCCTTTTTTCCCCAAGTGACAGGACTCATTATCATCAGAAAAAGAGAGCAAACAAATGTACCTCTTTCCATTCCTAAGTAGAATTCTTCATGCTACACTACAAAGCTCACTATTTTAACACTGTTGAAGAAAAAGGAATTCTAACCCAAATTTAGTAGGTTTGCTACTTGTGAAAATTTGACAAATTGGGTAAAGCACTGTCACTGTAAGGATTATCTGACCATGTAATTATAGGGATGAATGTTGGAGCACAATGGTTTTTATTAATGTTGATTCTAATAGGTTTAGAGACTTTGACATATCTGTTTTTGGAAAAGAATACATAGCTGCTCATGGGGAAGATTATAACAAATGAAAAGCATTCCCAATTCTGAATTTTGTCAAAAGATATATATTGTTACAATCATCTTCCAAAATGTGGAAAGCTAGACATAGACTCAGAAGACCTAAATTCAAATTCTGAGTTCTCCCACTAAATTGTCCCACAATACTAGCAAGCACTTGACTTCTCTAAGTCTCCATTTCCTCCCATCTAAAATGAGGTGGCTAAATGACCTTAAACATGGAGTTAGCATAACAAGGTTCTGTCCCCCACTGTAGCTCCTGGGTCTGACAGAGTGAGCAGTCTATGCTTATCATTCAATTAACATCTATTACACGAACTTAAGGTGACTTATAATTGTACCATTCCATGATTTTATGGCATAAGTTTAAAGAATTTCTAAAGAATATGAAATTGTCATAACACAAGTCAGCCACCACCCCACATATGCTTAAAATGAGGAGATGCTTAGTAGCAGGTGGGGTTTACATAGTTCCTTTGATGAAGAGAGAAATCAAAGCTTTAAAATAACTGCTCTCCTCAATGTCTTGGATTAATTTAACCTTACACTGCAGACTCATACTTAAGGAAGCATGACATTTTTCGAATTTTCAGAAACTAATATTTTCATTGAGACACTTTATATCAAGAAACAGCTGAGATGCTACGTCTCTATATATTTATTCACAATAATGTAAGAGTAATAGAAGGCAACTAATCTTAAAATCAGATATATGTTTTCATTTTTTTAAAGATTTATTTATTTATTTGATAAAATAAATTTGAGAAAAATCGCAGGGAGGCAGAGAGGCAGGCAGAGAAAGACGGGGAAGCAGGCTCCCTGCTGAGCAAAGAGCCTGATGTGGGGCTCAGTCCCAGGACCCTGAGACCATGACCTGAACTGAAGGCAGAGGCTTAACCCACTGAGCCACCAGGCGCCCTGTTTTCACTTATTTCCTTGGAAGATAAAGGACGTACTTGGATATGTTAGCATTAGCCGAAACTGGTGGCGTTTCTTTTTCATTTCATCTTATCTTTAATCTTATCCTAGTGTGTTGGGCTCATTGTAGTCCCAAATTGCTATTTCCTATCAATATCTCATTTTACAACATTTTCCTGTGTACAGCCTTTTGAATCCTCCTTTTCTTTCCACTCAGGTTTCCTTTCCTCCAACCAAAATGTCTTTTGCTTAGATTAAACTTCTTTACCTAAAGGAAGGAATAAATAAATGATTATTTCCTGGAGGCAGTTACATTTTAAAAGAAAACCATTTCCTAAAGGAATCTCTAATCAGCCAAACTTCAGGCAATTTAGCAGTCTCACTGGATTTCAGAGATTCCCCCATAGCCCTTGAGACATACAGGTAATGCTGACATCCAGTAAGGCTAAGGATGCTGCTGGACATCCCAGGATGCTTTGGACAGGCTACAACCAAGAATGATCCAACCCCCGCCTCCCGCCAAAAAGGGAAACATACAGGTAATTGTCTAGTACAATGGTTTGTCAAACTTTAAGCCACGGAACTCTTGTGCAAACAAAATCAGGCAGCAATCTGGTACATGGAAAAGATAAGGGCTCAAGTACTCTGGCTGAGGCAGTGGTAGATTCAGAACCTTCTCCACTCACCATGCTTCACTCCCCCAGCCATTGCTGCAGAGGCACGTGACTCTGAGCAGCCCGAGTAAAAGGTCAGTCCATATGTTCACACAAACACACACACACACATAAAAGCATACGTGATACACAAGTAGATGACCCACTCTCAAGTATCCTAAAGGAGCCTACAGACGTCCGTTGTAGTAATAAACCATAGTCACATTTTTTTTTAACACTCTGAGAGGGTAGCAAAATGAAATGAACAGATCAAGCAGTTTAGATTTGGCCTATTATCCTCTATTTCTATCTCATGTTTGAAACTTTGGTGTGCTCCATGGTTGGGTTGCAAAATAAGTAACAGTCAACTAAGTGTATTCCAGAGGTCAGCATTACTATTACTAGCTCCTTTAGAAGAACTGGATTTCCCTTATTCAAACTCTCTATTGAATCCAATCACCAAGACAATTGTTTTTTTCCTCTGAAACAAAAGTTCCAGTGGTATTTTCCCCAGATGACATTCTGATGCATTCTGGCCTCCAGAGAAACTAGCTAGATCCACTTTTTGGTGGGCTGGCCAACTGCCTTTCTTACCCTTTCTTACCCTGCAGGCACCTGCAACCCAACAGTTTCCAAATCAAAGTCTTTCACTTTTGCCAAAAACCTGTCTCTCCTCCTGGCTAAGATCAACACTTCTGCCTTCCAACCACACAAAGCTAAGACCTTATAGTTACCATCAATCAGTACCATTAAATTACTGGGACTCTAAGCTAAGCAAATTATGGAAATTAGGATTTTTCAACCTCAGTGCTATTGACATCTTGGGCAGGATGATTCTCTCCTCTGGGAGGCTGTCCTGTCCATCACAGGGTATTTAGCAGCATTCCTGGCCTCTACCCTCTAGACACCATGAGACACATCCTGACCTTGGGCTTCACAATAAAAGGTGTTTCCAGGCACTGCCAAAAGTCTGCTGGAAGCAAAATCAACTCCAACTCCATTTGAGAAGCACTGGTGTGGACTATCTCTTTATTCTTTGCAGTATCCCATAAGCTAAGTATTGTAGCTTCATTCCACATGGTGTAGATCAGGAAAATGAACCTTTGGGAAAATCATTAACTTGTCCTTGGTCATGGGGCAGGTATGTGGCAGAACTGAGTTTAAGGATACTGTAAAAGCTGTCTCCCATCTGTCTTTGTTACCTCTGGAGCTCGGTTCCTTTTTGCATGTAGTTGTTTTTAGTTAAGTATTTTTTTTAAAGATTATTATTATTATTATTATTCTTTTATTTAAAGATTTTATTTATTTATTTGACAGAGAGAGATCACAAGTAGGCAGAGAGGCAGGCAGAGAGAGAGAGAAGGAAGCAGGCTCTCTGCTGAGCATAGAGCCTGATGCGGGACTTGATTCTAGGACCCTGAGATCATGAGGCAGAGGCTTAACCCACTGAGCCACCCAGGAGCCCCAAGATTATTATTATTATTTTTTTAAAGTAATCTCTACACCCAATGTGAGGCTCGAACTCACAACCCCAAGATCAAGAGTTGCCTGTTCCTCTGACTGAGCCAGCCAGGCACCTGTGTATCTAGTTTTTTATCTAACCATGTTAACCTTTCATTCGGAATGCCTTGATTTTGCTCCCTGCTTCCTGTTTCACTTGCTATCCCCTTCATTCAGATTTGTATTTCCTTCCTAGATTATAACAACCAGGCTCTTAATTTCTCCCTGGGATTTCAGTCCCTTCATTTTTCAGTCTCCTTTTCACATTGCTGGCAGAAGATTCTCAAACATCTTATTACATAACTGCCTCATTGAAAAACCTTCTGTGCCTTCCACATTGCCCACAGGGTCCCTCTCAAAGTTCAAAGGGTGGTCCCAAGACCAGCAGCATTGGTTATCTCCAGGCAACTTGTTAGATATGCAAATCCTTGGGCAAGCTAAGGGATAGGCAGAAAAGATTCTCCAGGCAGCCTTGCTAAGTAATCGATCAGACATTCAAGAAATATTGATTACATACCTGGTCTGTGCAAGACATTCAACTAGGGTATGGGCACTTTCTCAAATATGGATTTGCAAGACTCTGTATCTGTAGGTCTGGAGGTAAGACTTAGCATCCATATTTGTAAAAATCTCTCCCATGATTCCAGTGTGTATTGGGTTGATCCTGAGTGTCCTAATGCCTGCTATACAAAAATGAGAGACATCTCTCGCCTCCCTTGACCTGTATTGCTGGAGATACGTAAACAAATGCTAATGCCGCCATGGTAACAGGAGAAATAACAGGGGCTTGCTTCTCTTGTGGGTTTCCTTTGACTTTTGACTTCACTTTACAGCTTCCTTTAACTTCAAAGTATTTTGCACAATAACCAAACAGCAGTCATTACTGATAAAAGGCAAAATTTTGTTTGATTTTATTAATTCACCTGATCTCTGGAGTCCAAAGTTTAATATATTGTTCACGGTCTCGGATATCCAGCAGTAACCACAAATTAGGGTTACCTGTCAAACAGTCCCTAAATCTTTCAGGATTCTCATTCCCTTGTGGCCACTTGCTCACGAGGTGTCGGTGGCTGATGACGGTTCTCTTTACTGTGCTCTGAGGTGGTCCTGGGACCTTAAACCCAGCCAGGGGCACTCCCCACCCGGCGAGGGTGGCGCCTCGGGAGCTGTGCCCTGCGGTAAGGTCGGAGGGCGCCAGATAGAGCTTCAGTGGGGAAGTCCCTAGGGGCGGGCGCAGCTGCAGCTGGCAGCGGGAAATCGAAACTCTAGCTGTTAAAACCGCTGCCTTGCCCTTCGGAATCGCATCTCGAGACTCCCTAAGCGTCCCTCCCGCAGTGGGCGCCCGGGACCCGCGGACCCAGAGCTATGTTCACCCGCACTCGGGTGGTGGGCTCTGGGCTCGGCGCCTCTCCCGCCCCCCGCCTGACCCGGGACCTCCCTGGGCGGCCCCCGGAGCCAGGCCGGCTGCAAGGTCCCAGACCCAGTTTGGAGGTGGCGCCCCAGAGCCCTGCGCGGGAAAGCCGGGGGCTCCAGAGCCAGCGGGTGTAAGTACTTAACAACCGGTTTTGGGGGCGGGAGCCCAGACCTCAAACCTACAAGCACTTTCTGAATCACTGGAGTTTGAAACCACAGGGGCCCAGTGGCAGGGTTTTTGGGTGAAGGTAACCTTATTTGCCTACACAAAAAGCACTCAGAAATTGCCTTATAAATTGAGTGTGCCAGTCTGCGGGTCTTTACTAACTATCTGAGCTCTGATTCCTTTCAAGAACTCTGCTTTTCTGATTTTTGTGGCTGGCTACAGTATTGAAATGACGTGTGTAGAAATCGCCTGCACTTCCTACTAACTTTCCAGGTATCTCCAGAACTCAGACTCTTTAGTATAAGAATTTTTACCCCTCCTGGTTTCAAAAATCAGGACTCTAAATGATGCCAGGGTAGGAGCAGAGAGGGAATGTGTTAGGGGATAGAAGTCCAAATGCTGCCTCTGGGAGCACTTTTGCATCTCTACAAAGTTCCCAGATAAACCACTTGGTAGGAGTGAGACCTGGTGAGGTCCAGAGTGACTGTAAGGTTTGGAGTCCTGTCCTGGGTTAGGTGCTGTATGCAAGAACCCTTACTTACAGTGTGGAGCGGGTTGTGGGGCTTGATCCCAGGACCCTGAGACCATGACCTGAGGCGAAGGCAGAGACTTAACCCACTGAGCCACCCAGACGCCCCAAATCTTTTTCTTTTAAAGGGAGTTTAATTGATTCATTTTTAAAAGATTTTATTTATTTATTTGTCAAAGAGAGAGAGCATGAGCACAAGCAGGCAGAGTGGCAGAGGCAGAGAGCGAAGGAGACTTGATGTGGGACTCCATCCCAGAATCCTGGGATCATGACCTGAGCTGAAGGCAGGGGCTTAACCACCTGAGCCACCCAGGTCTCTCGATTTATTCATTTTTTTTAATTTTTGGAGAGGAATTACAGCATTTTTCTGATGGGAAGTGAAAAAGGAAGTAAAAAGTGCTTAGCCTTCATTTACTCACTTTCAATATGAGTTTATTTACATGCTAAAGGATTGAGATTTAACCTTCTATTGTATGCATCCCTCCATTTATTCATTAGGAAGCACTAGTGTAGGTGTGGGAGCACCAGCTTCAGCTTCGGCTTTAAGGACCAAGGCACTTGGGTCCACATCCTTTTATTTATTTATTTATTTATTTATTTATTTATGTTTTTAAAATAAACATATAATGTATTATTAGCCCCAGGGGTACAGGTCTGTGAATCGCCAGGTTTACACACTTCACAGCACTCACCATAGCACATACCCTCCCCAATGTCCATAACCCCACCCCCCCCAACCCCCCTCCTCCCACCACCCTCAGTTTGTTTTGTGAGATTAAGAGTCTCTTATGGTTTGTCTCCCTCCCGATGCCATCTTGTTTCATTTATTTTTTTCCTACCCCCCAAACCCCCCATGTTGCATCTCCACTTCCTCCTATCAGGGAGATCATATGATAGTTGTCTTTCTCTGATTGACTTATTTTGCTAGGCATAATATTGGGTCCACATTCTGATTCTGCCATTATTTTTCTCTGAACATCAACAGGGTGCTTAACTACTTTATGTCTCGGTTTCCTCATTATTTAAAATGAGATAATACCAACCTCTGAGGGTTTCTTTGTATTTTTGTGTGTGTATGAATAAAGAGTAAGGTTATGCCTGGTGGAAAGGAAATGTCTTTGGATGCTGATAGCCTTGAATTCATTTAACAAATGTTTATTGATCAACTACCATGCTGTCATCCTGAAGTGGAGTGTTTGTACCTTGAAAAAATACACTGATTTAAAACACCTACTTACATATAAATATAAATAGAGATTTTTAAGGCAATCTTTTAAAATTCTAAATGATTTATGAGAATCTCTAATAGACTCTAAGGCAAAGGCTGTGTTCTTGACTATATTTGGATTTAAGTAATTATAAGTGCTAATTCATATCGGCTCTCCCAGTTATTTTTAGTGGGTGATTTTCTCTTGGCCCTCAATATCATAAGCCATCTACACAGATTTAAAGAGAAAGAAGCTCATATATACTTCAAATCCAAAGTAACACTTTCCCTTTCAATATTTTGCTTTTTTTGGTAAGTATCTCACAACTGACTTCTATGATATCCAGATAAATAAAAGATTAAAGCGTGGGTTTTTCTGGAAGGGGGATTTCACCTGACTTTACTCAATTCTGGGCAATAGGCTCTTCTTTGTGAGAGCAACACAGGGTTCACTTCATTCAGAGGCCAGTCTATAATCATGCCTAGAAGTGGCCCTTTCGCTTGATGCTGTTTACAGGCAATAAAAAGATACTCTGAAAATGAGCCTATAATGTGGAATTCTGCTATACAGTTAAATTTACATCAGATGAATTGAATTCATATATAAATGAACATATTTGTAGCCTACTTTATACTAAGAACTGAAGAGACTTAAAGATGAGCAACAATAATAGCAAACACATGTAATGCTCAGTATGTGGAAGTGTGTTATATATATTCTCTTTCAGACCTCCCAACAAACCTGTAAGAGGATCTCCAGCCCTGGATATTTAATTAAAAATTGAGGAACAAGTAACTACTCAACAGAAGATAAGCCCTAATGTAGCTTAGAGTCTAAATCGATGGGGCAGACAGTGATTAGGTAATTACGGGAGTGACTCTTCATCTGCCCTACAAGGAGAAGCCAGGGTTGGAGCTAGCCCTGGGAGCAGAAGGCTTGCCAAGAAGTGATGCTCGAGCTGCAGTCTACAGGATAGTTAGGAGCTGGGTGGGGTTTTTGCTAACGGTCATACATTATTTCAACACCAACTGACTTCAGTGCAGTTCTGACACTACTCAGAGTTAGCACAGACCCCGTGGGTTAGGGCCCAGTCTCACAAGACTGCCCCTGTTTCAGACACCAGCCACAAATGGGGGTCCCCAGACTACCCGCGCTTCTGCCCGGCTGACTGCAGATGTGGGTGTTTCCATGACCTCTCCTCCCCTAGTTTGATAATTCACGAGAATGAATCACAGAAATCATGGAAACCGCTCTACTTATGATTGCAGCTTTATTATAAAGAGTACAGCTTAGGAACAGCCAAGTGGAAGAGATGCACAGGGCAAGATATTGGGGTGGGATGTTGCACAGAACCGCCATACCCTATCTGGGTGGGCCATCCTCTCAGCACTTTGAGGTGCTCACCAATACTCAGTCCTTATTGAAGAATATTTATTCTAGCCCAATTACACAGCCCAATATTTATTCTAGCCCAATTAAACCACTGGCCACTGAGTTCTTCACTGAACTAGGTCTCTAGCTCCTTTCCCCCCTCCCCAGAGATGTTAGAAGGGTAGACCTGAAAGTTCTAACCCTTTAATCATAGGGTTGATTTTTCTGGCAAATAGCTTGGCTCCTGAAATATTCTGGGGTTATCTCATTAACATATAATCAACACTCTTATCACTTGGAATCCCAAGGGTTTTTGGATTTCTGTGCCAGGAACCAGGGACAAAGACTAAGTTTTTATATTTTATTATACCATAGAAGTTTATATAGCATATGTGGTGCCCAGGGAAACTTGCTATCCCAGATTTCCTTCAAAAGAACTTACTGTGGGAAGCCCAGTCCACTGACAGCCCCAGCGGTAAGCCATTTGTCCGTTACACCCTTTGTTCTGAGAGCACACTGATTCTGCATTCTTCCAGCCAGTGTCTGAACATTCTAGGGTACTAGAGTCAGCCCATTCCTGGCCCAGGTGAAACTTCTCTATTGGGCAACTTTCACCAGAAAGCTCCACATTGAACTATCTTAGGATTTTCTCAGACCTGTACAGTGGTCTGAGGCTTTTCCCACTCAACCCCTCTCCCCTCTCTGCTTTCACAGGTATCAAATCTGCTCTTGTTATTAAGGCTTTCACAGCCTACCCCCGCTCATTCCTCTTTGGTCCTTCACAAGCATTCTTCCCAAAAAACCTCTTACATATCTAATGCTGTCTTGATGTCTTCATTTCGGAGGACCTAAACAACACAGCCTCTTAGATACACCAGAAATCTTTGGAATGTTTACCCCTGATTGTAAAAGTAAAGTTATATCTGCTTGCTATAAAAACTGAAACATTACAAAAATAATATAGACAGTAAAAGTCCCCTGTGATTATAATCCTTAGAAATGACCACTTCAAATAGTTTGATATGAAGACATCTTTATATTTAAAGTGTTAAGTTGTGATCTTTGATTCTTTATGCCAAGTAGAAAGTCTTAGGGCCATTATGCCAATAGAAGGTGACAGGTAGGAGAAGATATGTTCATATTATAAAGAGATTATTATTATAAACATTATATATAATATTTTATATGTTATAAAACATTTGAGAATTATATAGATATATAATATATATTATACATATTTTTATATATAAGATTATTTCATATATATATATAAAGAAATTTATTATAAGGCTATCAGGTATTGGGTCCCATTATTATGAAGGCTGAGAAGTCCCATCATCTCTCATCTGTAAGCTGGAGACTTAGGAAAGCCAGTGTGTATCTCCAAATCCTAAAAGCAGGAGAGTCTATGGTATACATTCCCTTCTAAGTGTGAAGGCCCAAGGACCAGGAGTACCAAGGGCAGAAGATTGATGTCTCAGCTCAGCCAATCAGGTTTTAACCTGGTTTTAACCTTCCTCTGCTTTCCTTGTTCTGTTGAGGCCCTCAGTGGATTGCATGATGCCCAACCACAACAGGAAGGGCCACTTGCTTTACTCAGACCATGGATTCCAATGCTTCCCTTTTTCTGAAACATTCCCACAGATGCACCTAGAAATCACCTTTAGCTAGATACCAGGGTATCCTGTTGGAGGAAGCTGACGCAGAAAATCAACCGCCATATCTGGACTCTTTAGAAATATTAGTCACGAAAGGCAGGAAAAAGTCAAGGAGATGATCCTGGATCCACTAAAGAGACGTGTCAAACAACAGGCATTGTGATCTGTGATTGGATGCGGTGGGAGGGTAGGGAGAAATATTCTGAACATTGGAACAACTTAGAAATTTGAATATAGAGTAAATATTATATTAATTGGGTGTGATAGTTTTGTTTTTTTTTTTTTAACCTGTAAGTAGGGGAATATTTTTGTTCTTAGGACATACATGCTGAGGTATTCAGCGTTATGTTACTGACTCTGCAGCTTACTTTCATATGATTCAGAAAAAAATAAAGACAAGGAAAGTGAAAGAAATGTGACCAACCATGAGCAATTGGTAAATATAGGTAAATAGTATATGAGTTTTCATTTTATTAATATTTGAATTTTACTTGTAGGCTTAAAATTTAAGATAAAAAATTGGGGAAAAAGTAATTTCAGATTATATTCTAAAGTTCATTATGCCCCTCTCTTTTTTTTATTTTTTCTTTTGGAATCTGGAGAAATTAAAAGGAAGTTTGTCATGGAGCTGTGTGCTTAAGATATGTACAGTTTGTCCTAAGTATATTCTAGCTCAATAAATAATTTAGGGAAAAAAACCTGGGCTCAGAACCATGCTATCTTTTACAGAAGACTATTTGCTAATCTTTAATGAGCTATTTATCAACAACACTTTGTTTCATGCAGTGGTTCTTATTACTCCTAAGACACAGATCAAAGAAAAGGATCAGGAACTAGGATACAGATGTTAGAGACAAATGTGAGAAACAGGGTTGTAAAAAGACAATTAGAAAAACTAAATCACGTACATTGTGGAAGACGGAACAAAGAAGAAATTCAGTCACAGCATGAAAAAGGAGTTGTACTGGGGCGCCTGGGTGGCTCAGTGGGTTAGGCCGCTGCCTTCGGCTCAGGTCATGATCCCAGGGTCCTGGGATCGAATCCCACATCGGGCTCTCTGCTCAGCAGGAAGCCTGCTTCCTCCTCTCTCTCTCTCTCTCTGCCTGCCTCTCTGCCTACTTGTGATCTCTGTCTGTCAAATAAATAAAAAAAATAAAAAAAAATTAAAAAAAGGAGTTGTACTGTGATTTAGGGTTAGGTTATATTACATATGGTGAAAGAGGGATCATATATATGTTATACATAACTCTTATATTACAATTACATATAATAGATATGTTAAGCATAGATGGCTTTGTTTCTCACCTATGAAATAGGTGTGAGGGTAGTTAGTTTAGGGTTTATAAAAATAGCAGGCAACCATAATAGAACATTTATCACCTAGCATTCTTCTGAGGACTTTATATCTGTACTCTAAGACATACATAGCTGTCATCCCCATTTCACAGGTGAAAAAATAGAAAAACTTAGTAAGTTGCTCAAAATTGTAGTTAGAAAGTAATAGAATTAAGGTTTAAAACCAGGCAACTTGGTGGGGTGCCTGGGTGGCTCAGGCCTCTGCCTTTGGCTCCAGTCATGATCTTGGCATCCTGAGATTGAACCTTGCATCAGGCTCTCTGCTCAGCAGGGAGCCTGCTTCCCACTCTCTCTCTCTGCTTGCCTCTCTGCCTACTTGTGATCTCATTCTCTGTCAAATAAGTAAATAAAATCTTAAAAAAAAAAAAAAATAAAACCAGGCAGCTTGGTAACAGATTACCACTAATACAGTGGTTTTATAGTCACAGGGCACCAGATAGCTTTTGTCCTTCTGTTCTGCCATTTCTGATGCATGTCTTCTGCATTCAATGCCTCATTGACCAAGATAGCTGCTTCAACACCAGCTACCACTTTAGTCTTCCAGGAAGTGGAATGCAACAGAAAAGCCATTTCCTGTTTGTCTCCATTTGAGGGAGATTTCCTAGAAATCCTTCTCAATAGCTTCCACTTACATTTCAATTTCCCAAACTTAATAACAGGGTCATACCTAGCTTTAAAAAAGGTTGTGGATGATAGTCTTTTGATTGGGTGCATTGTCAATCTGAACAGGTCAATCTGAACAGTATAAAGGTGCCAGCCATTAGGAGGAGAAGGTGAAAATGAATGGCTGGATAGAACCAGCATCTTTCCTAGTTTGAGAATTGAGGAGAGTCAAAAATAAGAGCAGACATTAATCATTCATCAAACTGTTTCTGGGATTTCAGAAATGCAAATGGGATATGTAAGGAAGAAAAATTTAAATATAGTCCACATTACTGTTCAGAGTATTGATTTAAGAGGACTATTAGAGTTATCTTCTGGATAATATTGTGTGCAAGCTTTATTTTTATGCTTTGTATATCCTGCAAGATTATTTGTAATAGTGAACAACTGAAACAACTGAAATAGTTAGGTGAGAGGTTGAATTATGCTGCATCCATGTTGTGAAGTATTACGTAGCCGTTTAAAATTAAGCTTGTTACATGAATAGTTGGGAAAACCATTTATAACTGAAGACATAAAATTGGACTTAAGATATGATTGCAGCTGTGTAGTAATAGGTACAGAATATAGACTGGACTGAAATTCACTCAAATAAAAGTAATTGGGGGTGGCTTAGTTGGTTAAGTATTTGCCTTCAGCTCAGGTCATGATCCCAGGGTCCTGGGATCAAGTCTGCCTCAGGATCCCTGCTCTGCAGGGAGCCTGCTTCTCTCTCTCCCTCTGCCTGCTGCTCCCCCTGCTTGGCTTTTTCTCTGTCAAATAAATAAATAAAATCTTAAAACACCCCCCCCCCCAAAAACAGCAATTGTGATTTCTGAGGGATAGGATTATAAGTGACTTTTCAATATTTAAAAATATATTTTTGTACATTTTCATCTATAAGCATGTTTCTTTCAGGATCAAATAAAAAGTGAATTTTTTCAAATGTGCTATGCAGAAATTTAGATATAAATCCCTCATGTCTTGCATTTCTGGTTTTGTCTTTTTTTTTTTTTTTAAGATTTTATTTATTTATCAGAGCGGGGGGCGGGTGGAGAGAGAGCACAGGCAGACAGAATAGCAGGGAGAGGCAGAGGGAGAAGCAGGCTCCCTGCCAAGCAAGGAGCCCGACGCGGGACTCGATCCCAGGACGCTGGGATCATGACCTGAGCCGAAGGCAGCTGCTCAACCAACTGAGCCACCCAGGCGTCCCTGGTTTTGTCTTTTAAGTTATAAATCATCTTGAGGAGCAATGCTTAAGACATGGGGACATAACCAGATCTTAGTCTGTTAATAATAATAATAATAATAGAAAATGTACAACCATTTGGTAAATATGCAAACGAAAATTTCCTTATCACAAAGCCATTCTTAAAAGAGCATTTATCCTGAATATTCTCTTGTTGGAAAAGACAGCCCTGCTAGGGCCTCTTCCACTTTTATATGTCTTCGGGGGTGTGCCAAGGCACCACACCAGACCATTTTTTCATGTGGACTATTCCTCAAGGTTGCTATGTAGCTGGGAATGTTGAGAGATGAGGTAAGCTTTCCCCAGAACGGAATCCAGTCTTGCTTACCGTCTGTTGTAAAAACGGTGGATTGCTCTGCTGTGTTCCTCACCTGCCATGCAAACACGCTGCATGTGCAGCATCTGTCATGTTGCCCCCAGGAGCCAGAGAGAATAGACATAAATATGCTGATGCTCAGGCTCTGTGCTGTGGCATGAGTAATAAAATCTTACTAGTCTCTGGCCCAGGAATCTCATGTCTTTTGCCCAGCATCTGTGAATAGTAATACTAATAGTAATATAGTGATATATACTAATAGTAATACTAGTGAGTAATAGCTCACTAGTAGGCTAAGGTTAGCTTGTTAGGTTAAGGTTAGTTTGAAAGTAGGCTCAAAAGAAATCCCAGATGTGATATCTCTATGTTCTGAAAATAGGTATTCCTTGTGGTTATTTTTACCAAAGTAGCAACTTTATGCATTTTTGCTAGTATACCTAACAATTGGTTAGGTATACTAACCCATCTCTACTCCCATCATTGATTTTTGGCCTTTTAAAGATGGTCTCCATAATACTATGCTTCATATATATTCTTTGTATCCTTAGAGTGAATCCTTCCTGCTATCTTCACAGCTTTTATCATTTATGTGTATAGATAGTGTTTTACGTGATGAAGTGTGACATCTTTAAGGTCTACCCTGTATGGTTGTGCAGGTTGATAACCATACAAACTTGCCTAGCTAAGGGAATAATTTGGAGCTGAAATATATACCAAATTGTGTGGCCTAGTGTATGGTTACCTCCACTTGAAAGAAGGGACACATTTTTCTAATTTGCATAAGTTTACCACATCTCATTAAGTCATAAGCCTACATATGAGTGCTGGGATGGATAGATGTGTGCATGTATATACCTCTTTTGACTTTCCATGAAGTTATCCTATGAACAAAGGTGCTGATGACCTGTAATCTCTTGTTTATCTTTTCCACTGGGTGTCTGTTCAGCCCTCTGGGGATCTACTGAACTGTCCAACAGAAGCTGTGAATTAAAAACTGACCTGCTTCACATCAGCCTCTTGGATGTGTACACAATGTTTTGGGCTCTGCAGGTTGTGAGACCAAAGAATTCATGAGCCCTTCTACACTGGAGTTGTGGAGTGCTGGATCAGGGTTGGTGGAATAGGTTTAGTGGTTAAGGATGATTTGCTCAGCCTGATCTTGCCTGTTTTTGTTTTTCTAGGAAATGTGGTCTATTTAATAAAGAACTTTTGGCAACCTGAATGGCTCAAAAGTTTTGACTCATTTTGGCTAAAAACAGTAAACTTCAGATGCTCATATTAAGGTCATAAGACAAAAACCAGTGTGGAAAGACATAGCTAGAAAATAATTCTCTATCCAGTGCTTTTGATTAATCAAAAAAATCCTTGTTTTTTCAAGTTCACGCAAGGTTAAGATTTTCTTGAACTATGAAAATCTGAAACTAATTTTTTTTTTGTAGGATGGTAGACTACATGTCTATTATTCTGCCTGGAAAGATGTGTTTGTTACTCAATCTCCTACCTCTTTCTGAATTTTTGCTCTTGACTATGTTTCTTTTTCAGTCAAACCAGTGTTGTTCCTAATTAGAAATTTAAATTACATCTGCTGTAGTTTGTACACACCAGGGGATATATTTATGTAATACTTGTAGCCAGCCAAGATATTTTTCATAACTTCAGCATAACATTTTTTCATAGAGTGCTTATTGATGAGACATTATAAAAATTGTGCAAGAATGGACATGAGAGAAATAGTTGTGTAGCTCAGGAGAGACCTCACAGGAAAAACATTCCTTAAATGTATTTTTCATATATATATATATATATATATATATATATATATATATATATATATATTATGGTGCAGGAACACATTTTCCTCTTGTCTTGTGCTATTCTTTATATGTTCTCTCTCAGTATTTCTCCTGGATGTGTGCTGTTGGAAAATGAAAATAATCTTACAAATTGTGATATTTCATTAAATTTCAATGAGGTAATTAAGGAAACTAATTTTCAAAGATATACATTTATTTCAGTGACTTGAATGTTGCTTTATCAGAAAATGCTGAGAATACTAAATATAGATAGGTTGGGCTTGTCTAGATCAGCATCTTTGAGAGTCAGATTGTTGAAAGGGAAGACATGCAGGTTAAAACAGCAGAGGCCCTTGCTGTGGGTGGAAACTAATTGGCTGAAAACATGAATAAATTATACTTGTTATTCATGTCAAGAAAAAGCAAGGAGAGAAGGGACGAATATTTGGATCTACCAGCGCGTTACATTCTGACACATGATTAAAGAAAAAAAAAAGATCCTCAGATGTAGGCTCCTCCTTCTATAGCAAGTAAGAGGAATAGAATCTCCATTACTTGCCATGCTTTCTTCTAACTATTGTTTCAGATTTGGCATGTTC
Organism: Mustela nigripes; assembly: GCF_022355385.1. NCBI lineage: Eukaryota > Metazoa > Chordata > Mammalia > Carnivora > Mustelidae > Mustela > Mustela nigripes. The sequence goes on from NC_081571.1 coordinate 30,686,151, forward strand.
AGCCAAGAAAGTGTTGCTGAGATGGTTGCTAAGGAATTCTCTAATATGAAACACTTATTAATGGGACCTCTGTCACTGAGCCTGGGGTTATGTTAAAATGCTTTCAATTAAAAGGCTCTGAATTTAGGGTTGGGTAATTCTGTCCCTCTTTTCATGGTCTTGCCCTGCGTCTGGGAACTTATAGACTATGTGTATTGCAATAGTTTGACTGCAGTTCTCATCCTAAAACGAAAGATTCTAGTATGTTGTTATCAGACTTAAACTTATCCAGATTAGATATTGTAGAGTAATATCTTTTACAAACGGATTGATTTTTCTTTCCAAATCTTTCACAAAATTTGCATACCCGAAGCCTATGGAATTTGGAAAATTCTCTTTGAAGCAGCTGTTAGTAAAGTGCCTCTGAAGAAACACTTCTTTTGCCATTTTGGATCCTGTCTTTTAAACTTCAGCTTGCTATCCTTCTCTGAAAATTTCTACCCCTTTGGGGCCTCTGTGACTCTCCCTGACCCTGGATCTCTACTTAACATCATCCTACTTTGACACTTCTTTGGGCATTCTTGTGCTGTGCTCCTGTGGCTTCATAAATTGTTCCAAATTAAGGTCTAAGCTCTGTTAAAGTGGTTGCTGTCTGGTTTTTTTTTTTTTTTTTGTATTTCCCCTCATTCTTCGAAAGCCCCTTAACACAAGTCCATAAATAGGTGCTCAGTTAAATAGATTACTTTGGAAGTCTATCAAGAGGGTGGAGTTAAATGACAATTATTACTGTATGCTTTCTGTGTTGAGCTGAAGAGTTAGCTACAGATGCCCAACACGTCTAAGACAAAAGTCCGGGGTTTGAGTCTAAGCATCATCACTTAATTGACCCCATGACCTTTGGTAGATGATTTAATGTCTGTCTTTAACAGGGATTTAATCCCTAAGTTCCCTTAAATCCAAATGTTCAAGGATAACTTGACCTAGATAAATGGTTCTCATATTGTGGTCCCTAGATCAAGAACATGGACATCACCTGGGAACTGTTAATGCAAGTTCTCAAACCCCACCCCAGACCTCCTGAATCAGGAACTCTGCCCTTCAGCAAGAACCCCCAGGTGATTCTGAGGGATGCTAAAGTTTGAGAACGACTGATCTTTGTAGAGTCAAATCCCTGGAATGGCGAATGTTAGTGGACACTGAGGACTGTGTAGTCATGTCATGGCTGACATTTAAATCCAGTATCTTGTGCTTCATCTTTAAGGCTCTGTACAACGGTTCACCCCTGCATCATATTCAAGTGTGAAGCTATTACCCACAGAATTGCAGCTCCCAAGATCCTATGAAGTGCTGGCAATTGAGAAGTGAAAAATCTTTCTTAGGGTGAACAAAGAATTTGCAGTGGACAAGGGATTCATTTCCAGTAGCAGCCTCCTAATTTTGTATTCATAACGTCGTATGCATGTGAGGCTACAAATGCAATGTCTGCTGATATACATTAAATAATTGGACATCTTGCAGCCCCATTTGCATGCAAAGGTGGTTTTACACGTCCCCATTTACAAGTCTAAAATTAAAGCCCAGTTTGAAGCAGGCTAAAGTCTTGCAGCTAGGAAAATAATGAGATAAGGAAGAAAGGACTTCTGTTAATCAGCACTTCGGCCTCTGCTGTTCAATCTTTGCTAATTTGTCCTTTGAAATGGTACATTCTGTGTTGAAGAGAGAGAATTCGAAGTGTCCGTTTTAAAAAACAAACAAACAAAACCCTACATTTATAAGCTGATTGTGTTTATCTGTAGCATTTCCCCTAAAACTGGATTCACACGTATGCTGCAGTCTGTTGCCACGCTGGATTTCTGCTCTGTGAAGTATTTGTGTTCTTGTGGGACCCCAGGCATCATCTCAAAGAAGAGCTCCCCCCCCCCCCCAATCTCCACAGAGGTACAGACTGAGTCTGTGGCATCATTTCCTTTTAGTTCAGCCCACATTCATCAAGCAGCTACTTCGTGCCAGGCATTGTGCCCGAGGCTGGGTGTGTACAGATCAGTCAAGTTTCTGTCCTCAAGTTTAACAGCTTCCTGGTATCTCAGTGTTGCGTATTTTTCCTTAAGTGAAGTCTTCCCCGATCCCCACCCCATGAATTAAAATGCTTCAGGGATCCTTCTCTGATTATGTTCTACCTGTGACCTCAGGAGAAGCAGGGACCTAGTGGACCCATGCCTGGAAGAGTCAAAGCTCCAAAGCACAAGATTGTGGCCAGAGAGCCAATCAGAAGGGTCATGAAGAGAAGGTGGCTGCATTACAAACGGCCTGTGTTTCCAGTTGGTCAAAGGATGTGGGAATGTTATCTGTACCCCCAGTGTGGGTCAGAGTGGCAGAGAATGCCCATCTCAACCCCTTTCAAAGCGACTTGCCCACAAGTGCCACCTGGAAGAACAATGGATCCCTACATGGACAGTTTACCAAGAGCCAGCTGTGAAGCAGGCACTTGCCGGACTTCACGGGCTGCTTTGTATTTCCGTATTTGGACGTATGCGTTCGTTTTACTTTGACAACTAGTTCCTAAGCTTCCAGAGAACAGAGCTGGGCCTTAAGAAGATTATCTTCCACGGTACCTATTTGGTGGTGAGGATCATAAATATATGAGCAGGAAGAATGTCTAGAGGTTTATATGCATTAGTATTTTCTTTTTTTTAAAGATTTTATTTATTTATTTGACAGACAGAGATCACAGGTAGGCAGAGAGGCAGGCAGAGAGAGAAGGGAAGCAGGCTCCCCACTGAGCAGAGAGCCCCGATGCGGGGCTCGATCCCAGGACCCTGGGATCATGACCTGAGCCAAAGGCAGAAGCTTTATCCCACTGAGCCACCCAGGCACCCCTGTTCTAAACATTTTATGCTGTTACTTTCTTTTTTTATGTGTTTTTTATTTTATTTTATTTTTTTTAAATTTTTTATTTTTTATAAACATATATTTTTATCCCCAGGGGTACAGGTCTGTGAATCACCAGGTTTACACACTTCACAGCACTCACCAAAGCACATACCCTCCCCAATGTCCATAATCCCACCCCCCTTCTCCCAAACCCCCTCCCCCCAGCAACCCTCAGTTTGTTTTGTGAGATTAAGAGTCACTTATGGTTTGTCTCCCTCCCAATTCCATCTTGTTTCATTGATTCTTCTTCTACCCACTTAAGTCCCCATGTTGCATTAGTATTTTCTCATGGTAATCAATGTTTTTTCTCTTCGTTCCAGCCCAGGTGCATATACCATGATAGTACCAAATGAAAACCGAAGAAATCAGATAAAAAGGAGTACGTATATTTATTCAGTCAACATTCAGAATGCTTCCCGTCTTCTGAATAGAGTAGGATTGGTTTACTTAGGTTTGTAGTATTTTTATTTTCTCATTTGTATAGACACAGACTCACTAGATCTTATCAAGTTTTTTCTTTTTTAACTTAACTGCTTTAATTACACCTTTTAAAATTATTCTATTATTAGTGTTTCTAAATTTGTTTCTCTGTGTTAATAGCAGAACTTATAGTGCAATCATAAACCTTAGATTTCCATGGGGCTTAAACTTTCCCACATCTTTTGCCAATAAATCTACCTAGTTCCCAGGAAATTGGGCTGACTACAGATACTCTTACAGGACTATGAACACTGTGGAGCAGAGGAATTATATATAAAATGCACCATGACCTAATTTGTCCCTGTCTTTATCTGTCTTGTCCCATCCCTTCTTAATGGAATTTTTCTTTAACCACTGTGTACCCTCAGCTGTTTTTATTGGTGTACCTTAGTTTCCTTGTCTAGATTACAATCTCTTTGAGGGAAGGGGTTACACTGTACTCATTTTTGTGCTCCTTGTACCTACTGGGTGTGTCACATATTTGACTGAAGTTTTATGGTAAAATAAATGCTGTCATTAAAAGTTACAGCATTATGTCTTAGAGGTAAATGGAGAGCTAAAGTTCCGCTAGTTCACAAAGATGTTAGGAGGCTTGTTCAAGTCAAGCTGTGGGGCTAGCCTTGATGTTCTGTGCTCTCTTTCATTAGATCTTGGTAAGAAATTTAATATTGTGGCTGGGAATGGGTCTACAGGCAAAACAAGAAAGCAGGTTTCTAAATTAGAGACTTGGGTCTCCGCCAGACAGGTAGCACCCTAGGTCGTACACCTGCATCAGCGCCAAATACAATAATCACAACTATGCAGAGTAATTGTGGGTACTGCCAGCAGGTGACCAATGGATTCCTTAAAGATTTTGGCATTTTACAAGCTTTTGATTTCAATACTTTCCAGGAATTTAAGACTTAGTGTGGTCTGGAATTTGGGGATGTTTCCGAAGTTTTTTGGTATTTTTTTTCCTCTAATGTTTAAAAATTACCATATATGGACATTTGAGACAATCAGGTCTAAGGGGTAGAGTCAGACTTGCACTGAAGAACGGAATTAGTTTCTCTGGTGCCCCCTGCTGTCACACAGCGGGTATATTGGGGAAATAGCACCGCTCCATCAAGCGAGGCAGCTTTCTGGCTGGTGGTATCCAGCCCAAGGAACCCATAAACCCTCACTCCTCCTAGTTGCAGTAAGCATGGGGGACATTTAAAATAAAGGTAGTATGGGCATCAGATTCTCTGGAGATATGTTTACTAGGTGTGAAGAGTTCTTATCGACATAAGGAGGTTCTCATTTTGCACACATTCTCTAGAGGAAATTAAATTTAATTTGATATAGGGTTTTAAAATTGCCAGAATGAGAGGAAAAACTAAACTCCTTTATTTTAGTAGGAGTTCAGGTTTTTTTTTCTTTTTCAAATTTGAACCTTCAGTTTATTTTCATGGAGAGAAAGTGCCGGCAGGGTGGTGTGAGGGGGTGTGGGGGCAGGGTGACTCCAAGGGGTGGCTTCCTTTTCTGGATATTTTGTCCTCTTGTGCTTACATGTAGTTAATTGCCCTCTGCTGTTTGTTCCTTGGGCTTTCAAGAGACCTGTTTCCTTTTCACATTCTAATAATTGATGATTTGATATTTCTCACCTGGCTTAGTTGCTGAGCAAGAGCTGGAGAGTCTTGAGAAGTGGAAGGAGCAACACAGAGCGAAGCCCGTTAACCTGGCACCACGGCGGTTGGGTAAGCCAGCAAACCAGGTGCCTGAGTTGGGTAGGAGCGGGCCACCCAGGGATCCTGTTAGCGCCTTGCCTACACCTGTCTTTGGATGCACGTTACAGGTTTTGGGGTTAATATGCTTCTTGGAATGGAAATGCATTTAAAACTGAAATTCTTAGGTATACTGGTATGTTATTGTTTCTGATTTTCTGCAAGAAGCAAACGTATGATGCCATAGTTACGTGGGAATAAAGTGATGGCTTAATTGCTGAATAATTTAGAGCCTCTTAGATGATCAGCTCTGAAGAAAGCTTACCTGGGGCGCTGCATATGCCTTGTCATAGCACTAGTCAGGATGGGAGTAAAAGCTAGCACACGCATATTAATCCTGGCAGTATTGAATGCTAATGGGAAAAAAAATGAATGGCGATTCAATTCTAAAAGGAAGATGAGAATGAACTGGGGACCCGGTGGTGGGTATAAAGAGACTAGCTGTTTTTTCATTGTACAGGTAGAGAGACCTTTGGGACTCTGGAGTGTATGCCAGTGTGATGAATTGTGTGGGCTGCCTTTGCCTGGTGGTTGAATCATTCGACAGAGATGCCACCTAAAGGGAATCACTCATGTGCTTTCTTCTCTTTTCTCTTCTGGCAGCATCTGAGAACTGAAAGGTGCTGGATACACCGCTCCCAGAGATTTAGTGAATACAAATGCCTCAAAGTCAGGGGCTACTTGTTGCAAGAGTTTTAGAAAAGTAGTTTTTGCAGGATGTAGGTTAAAATAAGCCAATTTGGAAATTTTTTAATGGGTGAATATAGTGGTATTATTACCATCATTCCACTGTATTTCATGAAATGGTTAATCTCAAGTGTCACCTTTATGCTGAGTAAGCCACATTTGAGGGGCATCACAAGAAACAACTTTATCCTTCCTAATGGACTCCCTCAACCTGGTATGGGACTAGTTTTTCCCATGCTGTCTGGAAGAAATTAGATCTTACTGGTCTTTCTCAAATGAAAGCTGTCCAGCTAATTCTAGGCATTAAACAGTGTCATTTAGTAATTAATGTTCAGTCTTAGGTAGTACTAAAAATTGTTACTCCTGGAGATTAAAGCTTCTTCCCTGCTCCAGCTTAGGACTATTCTGGTTAGAAAACTAGCAAAGGAAACAGGACATGGCTGAATTTTCCTCTATTGACTCCCGTGCTCCCAGATTCTGACCCCTCCTGGGTCAAAGGAGGAGAGAGAGAGAGAGATGAGAGGTAGGATGTGTACTGTACAGATCCTGGTTTCTGAATGTCTTGGTGAATCCTTACTGGGATTCTCACCCCGGGGGTTCTTGGGGTTCTTCAGAGCCCCTTTGCCTGCCATCTATCTCTTACCTGGATTTCCCTGATAGACATGACATACTTTCCTGCTGGTTTGCTTGGCTTCACCATTGGCTCTTAGCAGGGAGACTGTCTTTGTAGGGCTGCAGTATTCCTCCAGGTGGCCCACGTGGGCAAGTCCTTTAAGAAAGTTTTAGATTGGTGGTCTCTTTCACGACATCCCAGATTGGGAGCATAGGAAACACTTGTGGATCCTTTCTTCCCCCAAACTCTGGGACTGCAGACCATTTGCAATGTAGCCACCTCTTCTTGATGACCTAAGGAGCCACCTAACAGCAGCCAGGTGCATGTAGGCTTTGACTTTTCTAGGTAAAGGGCCACTAGGTACTTCAGTCTCTTGGAGACGCAGATTGAGTTCCCCCAAGTAATTTCCATTAAACCTTTCTTGCTTGTCTTGGTGTGAATATTCCTTCTTCTCCAAATACACACACAGACAAAGTGGAACTCAGAAAAACCTCTTTCCTCTGATTTCTACCTCCCTTTGACCTATCCAACCTCTTTTATAGGCTGAAGGCAGTTGCTAGTTAAGTTTCTCCAAACTGTTTTTCAGTTACCCCCCTGCAGAGAGCCAGGTCCCTCACTTTAGAATTTGTAGCAGTTGTTGTCTATTATCTTGGGGCCTTAGGCAATGTGAGTCTCACTGCAGCTTTATGTTAATGATACATCTAGGAATGATCAAGGCTATATGCATGGAAGGAGGCTGGGTTTTAAAAAAAAAAAAAAGTCTAGAATGTATCAAACTTTGAGACGAGTTTTGAACAAAACCTTCAAATTCTTAGGCATCTGACTTAGGCATCAACTCCTCCCCTATTCCTTTACCGTTTAGAATATTGGAATAGTTCTGGGAGAGGCTGATGGTGGTTGTAACGTTAGATAAAAGCTTCAATAGCCCTTGCTGTTTCTTTCCTATTCCCCAGTCCCCCACAACAGAGACTGAAGGGCCCAAACCAAACAGACCTTATATCTCTTTTGGGACTCAGAAGAAATGTCTCTATGGTGTTTTTATCAGTTCAATTACAAAAACTACAGTGAATGCAAATTGTTTTAATGCTTCTTCTGTGTGAATGAATCTTTCAGAGAACTGACACTTTTAGTGACCAAAGCACCAGAGAATCATTTCAAAGGAATCTTTATAATACACATGCCAAGCTTGCATAAACACTAAGAAATCCCTTAGCAGCAATTCTTAGATGATTGTCAAGCTGCAAGAATTTCTGTCCCCAAATTATTTGAGGTTTAGGAGAGAACAGGCAGATAATCTAATATCTATATTTTTCTCTTGAATACCTAAAGAAACAATAATAAATAGTATGGATTAATAATCAATTACTAACTAAAATATTCCCATTATAGTTTTAAAAACTGGATTATAAAGACTATGTATTTGCCTAGTGGCAAGACCTCTGAGGATTTCCTATACTTTGCTACTAGAATATGGGGCAGTAGAGTCAGAAAAAGAAAAACAAAGCATCACTGATCATCATCCTTAGTAAGTTAAGGAATGGTCGTACTCAAGCAGGACGAATGTTCTAGAATTTCTAAGGTAGGCACTATTTCTTATTATTTAGCATGGGCCTTCAGGTGTAATTTCAGTGTAAGTGAAGACTTGAATACATATATGATTTAAAACCTTGGTGAGAATGTCCTCTTCTTTCAGGAATTTGGCACCATAGGCTGAGCAGCTCTGTTTCTCTTTTAAGAAATTACCATTCTCTAATGTCTTAGGAAGAAAACTGGTTATGTCCTTATTTCCAGGGACATGGAAATGTTAAAGAAATTCACGCTGTAGACTTATCATGTATTAATTAGTCTTTGAAGGCTGACATTTTAGCTTAATATTCGTGTTTCACCTTTGTGACTTTTTCCCCATAGGTGGAAGCCAATCAGAGGCTGAAGTCAGACAGAAACAACAACTCCAACTGAGGCAATCTAAATACCAGCAAAAGGTCAGATTCCATCTCCTTTAGTTTAATTTTGGCAAGGAATTTGAGTACCAGCACTTTTGATAGCCATGGAACAATATAGTACCTTTACCAAAAACAAAACCTTAAAGTCGATTGCAGGAGGAAACTCTCACAATCAAAGAAATCAAGAAGTGAGAAGTGAAGAGAAAAATATCTAGAATTCTTATCCAAGCCATAGGTATCAGCCAGCAGGACCTTTGATAAAGGGATTTGTTGTTTATAGCTTAACTCTACCATGATTTGAATATTTTTTAAAAAGATTTTAGGATTTATTATTTATTTATTTATTTTATTTTTAAAGATTTAAAGATTTATTTGAGAGACAGAGAGAGTGAGAGAGAGAGAGAGCACGAGACGGGAGAGGGTCAGAGGGAGAAGCAGACTCCCTGCTGAGCAGGGAGCCCAATGCAGGACTTGATCCCCAGACTCTAGGATCATGACCTGAGCCAAAGGCAGTTGCTTAACCAACTGAGCCACCCCGGCATCCCTGTTTTTTGATGTTTTATTCCAAGGACATGGATTTGTTTAACCAATACCAGTCATGAAAGTAGCGTAAAAAGATTTAAGATGCTAGTGACCTTTTTTTTTTTAAATAAGGAACTCTATGAGTTTTATAATAAGGAAATATTATCTGATCTTTCCTCCCCCCAACCTGTGTGAGGGGTGGGATGATAGACAGAGACCAAGGAAGAAACACAAGAGATTAATTTCACAGGCAGGGGATACAGCCTGACCATTCTCTGTGATCTAAGGAGCTGGAAGCACCAGCCTATAATCATGGCGAGGTAGAGCCCAAACAATACTGTAATTTGCCTTTCATCATAATTTTGTGTTCCAGAGGTTCAGACTGAAAAATAGTAACTGTTTTTTGTCTTCTGTAATTTCAATACAATTTAGCTAAAAAGAGAAGAATCTGTAAGAATCAAGAAGGAAGCAGAAGAAGCCGAAATGCAAAAGATGAAGGCAATTCAGAGAGAGAAGGTCAGATGGTAGAAAGGATGATGCGCTGCCGTTTATGGAAGGCTTTCTGCTTGCCAGGTTCTCTTCTCCACACTGCCCATATACAAATTCATTTAATTCTCACAACAACTTTATGAGTATATGTTATTCTTATTACCTTAAGTTTACAAATGAGGAAACTGGCAGACAGGATATATAACTTGCCCAAGGGCTCCTGGCCAATAAACAGAAGTAGGATTCAAATCTGGCAGACTGGCCTCAGGGCTTGAGTTCTTTTTTTTTTTTTTTTTTTTTTTTTTTAGATTTATTTATTTATTTGTCAGAGAGAGAGAGCAAGCGAGAGCGAGCATAGGCAGACAGAGTGGAAGGCAGAGTCAGAGGGAGAAGCAGGCTCCCTGCGGAGCAAGGAGCCCGATGTGGGACTCGATCCCAGGACGCTGGGATCATGACCTGAGCCGAAGGCAGCTGCCTAACCAACTGAGCCACCCAGGCGTCCCAGGGCTCGAGTTCTTAGTGAACACATCCTCTCACCTTCCAAGCAAGCAATCCAGGTAGGGGCTGTGTATTTGACCAGAAGACAAAGCAGTTAATAACAAAGCAGTCAGTGCACTGCCATGTTTATATCTAAATTTGGAATTTTCTGGGGTGAGAATTCAATAGGTGAGCCTACCTCTCTTCCTGTTAAAAGAAAAAGTGTGCATTTGTATTTCAGTATTACTAATAGGATCTATGCTAAACCTCAGAGTGAAAGTGATGTTTTTAGTTTTGATACTCTTTCTGGGGTTTGGCAAAAAAATCTCTTAAAAATGCTTTTCTGCTGCAGAAGAACAAGAATGTCGTGTTGTTCTACCCCCACCTCTCTTCCTTTTCCCATTCCCTGCGAAGTCTTGAGCTGTAGTAGGTTTTGAGTATGAGAGGCATGGACATTGGTTCATGATACTTCCCACTGAGAGTGGCATCTGCTGCAAGTTTAAGTCATGGAAACAAGTTTAAGTCATGGAAACATTCTTGCTGTCTGTCTGCCTGCCTGTCTGCCTGTCTCTTTCTCTTTCCCTCTTTTCCTTTCTTTTTCTCTTTTAAAGACCGAGTGTTGGGGGCACCTGTGTGGCTCAGTCATTAAGCATCTGCCTTCGGCTCGGGTCATGATCCCAGGGTCCTGGGGTCCAGTCCCATGTTGGGCTCCCTGCTCAGCAGGGACTCTGCTTCTTCCTCTTCCTCTGCCTCCTGCTCCCCCTGCCCCCATGTTCACTCTCTCGCCCTCTCTCTGTCAAATAAATAAGTAAAATCTTTAAAAAAAATTTAAAGACCGAGTGTTGGTCAAAATTTAAGCCTGGTTACCAAGCAATAGATGTTTTTACCAGTTGGAGTTAATGAAGCCAGAAGGTGATGGCTTATAAGACACATGCGAGTGTATGAGTCTTTTCTGCTGTCCACCTCGCTGCTAAGCAGACCACCTTTCTTATAAGGTATTCAGTTATGTTGTATGATCTTGGGCAGCTCCCTGCCATGCCCCTACACTAAGCCCTACCTCATCCCATTCTCTCATGGCTGGGAGCATCTGTAGAGGGAGATGTGTGCGCTGGTGCGGAGATTAGACTGGACTTCTATGGGAGGAACTCTAATGTAATGCTGGAAGTGTAAGACAAAAGAGTGTAAGAACTTCTGCTTACAAAATCTGATTTGGCAATCTGTTTCCAATTGATCAGCTACTATACCTTCCCTGAAAAGATTTTTATTACAATAATTTGTTTTTAACCTTTAATGCATTTGTATTGGTCTTTCTACTTCCCTATTCGCCATCCTTTTTCATCCAATTCCCCCCCTCGTTCCTTTTTATTCAAAGGAAGCCTCACATTTTGGTCTTGTGATTGTAGAAGAGGTGTCCTATTTTTACGTAGTCTGTCTACATTTTAGATGGAACTAAGAAAGTCATCCAGTCATCACCAGGAATTGAATTAAGAGGCTTGCAGATCCTGAAGAATTATTGTGTTGCAATTTCTTCTAAGAGCCACGTATTAGTGGTCATTTAATACCATAATTGGCTGGCTTGTGGGTTATTAATAGCTCTTTTCTTCCCAGGGTCAAATAATGTACACTATTCAGAAATGTTCGTGGCCGACGTGGCTTTCTTTCACGTTAAGTAAAAGCAACATTGTCCTCTTTCCAAGTTGTACCATAACACTAGATGTATTGCAATCATTAACTACAGAATCTTAATTGGGTTGGCTTTTCTAATGTGATAACTGTAATGATTATTGGCATAATTTTATCCAAAAGTGAAAGATGGGGAGAGAACATGGATATGTTGGTCCTTCCCGTTCAAAATGTGTTCCTTAAGCCAGCAGCATAGGCATCACTTGTCAGAAATGCAGAATTTTGAGACCCCACCTGAGACCTTTTAAACCAGAACCTGTATTTTAATAAGCTCCCCAGTTGATTCTTGTGCACAGAAAAGTTGAGGAGTATTAATATAAGCTTCCTAACAAGATAAGGAGCAGCCTACCCTGGTCCTTCCACGGACTTGATTTCTCTGGTTAATTGCCCTGTGCTGCCACCAGGACCTAGTTCTTCCTGTTGAATATAAATCTGTGGCTTTTCCTACTGAGTGTGAGCCTATCTAGTAGCTTGTGTCAGATAAAAGAAAAATGGACATTAGCCATCTAGAAATGGCATCCTTCACATTGCCAGTGTGGAAATGGCCAAGGGAAGCAATAATAGCAGTACTTATGGAGCACTGATTCCTTAAAGTGCACAGCAGACACACATGTGGACAGCAGCCTGCAAAGTACCACCTTCCTCCCCAGGCAAATGGCTACTGTCCAGGAACTCTGGGTCAAGTAGAAACCAAGCAGCCTACTGCCACCCGAGAGTCCCTAGCTTGGTCTGTGGTCTTAACCCCCCTTGCCCTTCAGTTTTTCCTCTCCCAGGGGGAGTCACCACGGAACGCAGGTCTTTAATTAGTCACAACCTGTATGTGAGTGAGGGGAGAGTAAACTGTATTCCCTGCTAGCACATGTGAGTGGTCTTTGATTTTTAAAAAGAACAAGGGTGTGAAAGGCAGCAAGCTCTTTAGCATCTGGTCACGTTGATGGGTTCAGGACAAGTCAGTCCTATAGGTCAAGGGGAAATTTGGAAAGGGTGCTTGGATACTCCACCAAACTTTTATTTCCTGTACTAGGATATGTTGACATTATTTATATGTGCTCCCGGACTTCATCTTGGTAACTTCAAACTGACCATTGTGGGAGTATTTTCACCACAGAAATCAGTAAATGCTACAAACCAACCTCCCCCTTCTAAGTTTATCAGCACACCGCTGCTTCAATCCTAAGTGAAAGAGGGCCTCCCTCACCTTCCCGTACAACACACATTCCAAAGCCAAGCCTCTGAGGGCTAAGAGAGGCAAAGATTTCATGAAGTATCTGGCATATACTATGTCTGAGGCTTATTGATTTAAATCTAGATTATAATCCATGTAGTGGGCAGATTCATGACCTATCCTGCCCCTCCATATTCTAATCCCTGGAACCGAGGAATATATTATGTTACCTGGCAAAGGTCGGGGGATTACACTTGCAGGTGGAATTAAGGTTGCCAATCAACTTACCTTCAACTAGAGAACCCCTCGTTATCCAGGGGGCTCTATTGTAATCACAATGTAAGAGGGAGGCGGGAGATGGAGCACAGAAGAGATGGCAGCAGGAGAAAGATCTGGCCCGCCAGTGCTGGCTTTAAGATGGAGGAAGGGACCATGGGCCAAGGAATGTAGGTGGCTTCTGGAAGCTAGAAAAGGCAAAAAAAGAGTCTCCCCTGGAGCCTCCAGAAGAAAAGTCATCCTCCTGATACCTTGATTTTAACCCAGAGAAACTGTCTTGCACTTCTGACTTCCAGAGGTATAAGATGACTAGAGTAAACTTGTATCATTTGAAGCCACTAAGTTGTGGTTATTTGTTACAGCAATGATAGGAAACTAATACAACTTATGCGGTTTTATGATCATGTATTAGCTTCTATTTCTGGAAATCTATAAAACAGAGAAAATATCTCTAAAATATTAGAACATCAGAGTGAAAGAAAGTAGTTAAACCAAGGCAGCCTACCAGGTACATGCACTTTCTTTGCTGGCTGGATCTTGCAGGATAAGTACACAGGTTTTCACAAATCCTCACAACAAGCTTTTTATCTGGATTTTGTGCTGTGGGAGTAAACCTCCACCATGATTTCCCTCATAATCACATTGGTGGATTAGGTAATAATTCGATATCCCTCCCTAGGCTTTCATAATACCCACACACTTGAAACCTGAAAATCTTATGATTCCATGTTAAAGACCTCCCTACCTCCTGGATTCCTCTTATTCTGTTTTTGATCTACTTATGCTCGAAATAATATTATACAGTGGTATATAGTTTATAAATACTTTCATTTAATACTCAGAACCTTTTGACCTCAGAAAGGCCAGGAAACCAGCCAGGGATCTTTCCTTCTTTTTTTCTAGTAAACTATAAAGTCATAAAGCTGATAGTTATTTGGAACACTGGAGGTCATGGTATTTTATGCAGACATTGAGAAGCACTGTTAAAGTCCTTTTTTTTAAAAGATTTTACTTATTTATTTGAGAGAGAATAGAGGGCAGAAGTAGGGGGAGTGGCAGGTAGAGGGAGAAACAGGCTCCCTGCTGAGCAAGAAGCCCCACATGGGGCTCAATCTCAGAGCCTTGGAATCATGACTTGAGCTGAAGGCAGATGCTTAACCAACTGAGCCACACAGGCGGCCCTGTTAGTTAGTTTTAATGCAATGTAGTGAAGTACGAACTAACCAGTAGAAAAGAATGTACGCATATACAGAGATGCATACATATACATATTTTTAAAGGAATCACATTTGTTGTTTCTAGGAAGCAAGTAGCAGCCAGGGCTAACAGTTTAAGAAAGATTACAGGGTAAAACCACACTTATTGCATTATTATTATTATTTATTGCAATATTGTTTTTATAAACTAGGAAAAATGTCCATTTCCTTATCTGTAAAAAGGGTGTAATAATAATAATATAATGGAACAGAAAGCTTAAGGGATACAATATGTGCAAAGGCCTTCCTACAATGCCCAGCACGTAGTAATCACTGAGTTGGGGTGTCCTAACCTAATTAATTATAGATGTAGCGAAGTGCTTTAACACTATCTCATTTGACTTTATTGTATCAAGCTGGTGTGTGGAAGGCAAAGAATTATTTTACACACGAATAAGTTCAATTATTTCATTTTTACTAAACCCTTCTGAATGAGATTGCTAGAGAAAGCAAACACATGTGCTTTTGTGGGTTTTCTTTTTTTGCCTTAGCAGATTGTGGGCGTCCCTCTCAGCTGGGTCTCTAACGATGCCCTCAGTGTAGTGCTTCACTTTGTAGGCCCGGCCCACCTCTAATTACCGAGGTCTTCCTCCCCTCACCTCTTACCCTCTTCTTTCATTTTTCAGGTCATGATCTCTTCTCTTACCTTCTTGGGAAAAAAGTGTCAGGCCATAAGAACCTTTATTTTTCTGTTTCTGTACTGTTCCTTTGCTCTTTCTACCCCCCACCCCATCTCAGGAGGAATAAGAAAGTGCTTGTGTTCATTGCTACGATGGATTCTTCCACTTGTGTTTATTATCTCTTCTTCCCTTCCATCTCCTCAGCAACCTTCTTGCTCCAACCGTTAAGCTCCCTTTTTTCTTGTTACTTTCCTGCCCCCCAACCGTTCTGTCTCTTGGAATATAATCCTACTCAGTTCTCTTAAAAACAAAATGTCCCCCTCTGTTCTGGTTTGCTTTCAACTCCTCCCTGCCAAGTATCCTGGCTTAACTGCTCAAAAGCCTCTCTACCACATTTGGTTCCCAAATGCCAGTCTATGGGCCAACTGGTAGAAGTCACCTGAACCAAAGAATCTCTTGTATTTAAAAATGCCCCTTAGGTGATGCTGGGTGCAGCTGGCTTAGACACCTGCTCAGCCTTTGAGTTCTCACCTCTAATTGTTCCTTGGTGGGCTGAGTTTGATTTCTGTCTCTAGTACTCTACAGGTACTGATTTAATTTAGAAAACCTAATGGGGGAGGGCACCTGGGTGGGTCAGTGGGTTGAGGTCTCTGCCTTCGGCTCAGGTCATAATCTCTGGGTCCTGGGATCGAGTCCCACATCGGGCTCTCTGCTCAGTGGGGAGCCTGCTTCCTCCTGTCTCTCTGCCTGCCTCTCTGCCTACTTGTGATCTCTGTCTGTCAAATAAATAAATAAAATCTTAAAAAAAAAAAAAACCAACTAATGGAGACTCTAATTTCTAGCTTGCTTAAACTCTTTCGTAATATTGGAGCTGTTAAGTACTCTGTCCTTCGAAGTCCACCCCTCTGGAATTCCAGATCCTCTCCCATCCCACATGTTTTTTACTATGGATGTTCTATCCCAGTCCTATCTGGACCTGTCCAACCATAGTCTTAGGTGAAAGTCCTCACATTTCCACATTTAAGGGTTAGTTATTGCTTGTGCTGGTGATTTCTGAAATCTGTATCTCTAGCCTATATTCCTGAATCCCAGAACCATGCATTCTACTGTATGCTTGATACTTCTCTCTAGATGTACCACAAGTAGATCCCAAATCCAGTAGGTTCAAAACTAAACTTCTGTTCATTCTCTTGCTCTTAATGGCCATCCTCCTGTCCTAGTCCTTCTTGCCCCCTCACTCATCCTTCACTGATGTAGTCTATCTCCTATTATCTTTTTCCCCCTCTCCTATTATTTCTGTTCCCTGCATTTTTTTGAGAGTTTGCTGATCCTTCTCTGCCCCTGTTGCCTTAATCTGGGACTCATAATTTATGGCCTGGATTACTCTGAGAACCACTCCATTGGTTTTTATATTTGTGGTCCTTCCTGCAGTTTATTCTCCACATTGCTTTTGGAGTGAGCTGCTTACTCTCCTGCTTAGAATAACATAGTGTCTCATCATGGCCTTTAATGAAGTCCAAACTCCTTTACTTGGCATATAAATTCCTCTATAACCACCCCTTCCCATTTTCTCGACCTTATCTTCCATCATGTCACTACAAACACCTTTCAATTTATTCAGTAGCTTCTTAGGGTTCCCTAAACAGCTTTATTCTCTCATGCCTTTGTTTACTGAAAATATTGCAAGTTATGGGAACATCCCTTTCCTACCCAGGGCCCCTACTTGCTCATCACTGCCGTGGTGCAAATTAGAAGTGGATTCTTCATCCAGTCAGTTTTGTGGGTGCTCAGGTTGGTGACTGATAGTACTTTTGTGGTTCATAGAAAAAGGCCCACACTGTGCTGAAGCACCCTGTGCTGGGATTTAGGGCTTGGTGAGCTGAATGCCAGCCCTCTTTTAGCCTCTGCAATTCCTTTGCTGCCCCCCCCCCAACCCCACCCCACCGAGTAATGAGCAACCTGTGTAATGGAGTGGAGTAGCCCTGCTCCCATCAGCTCCTCTTCCTGGAAAACTTGCTAAGATTATTCTCTGTCTTGGATTTCTACCTCTCATTAGTCCATGGTTCTTATCCTTCAATTTGGTCACCAGCCGCTTGGTGAATCTGAAGAAAGCTGTGGATGAACCCACTCTCTGTAAAAATGAGCATACTTTTTTTTTTTTTTTTTAAGATTTTGTTTATTTATTTGACAGAGAGAGAGAGAGAGATCACAAGTAGACAGAGTGAGAGGGGGAAGTAGCCTCCCTGCTGTGCAGAGAGGCCGACATGGGGCTCCATCCCAGGACCCTGAGATTGTGATCAGGACCCTGAGAAAAGGCTGAGGCTTAACCCACTGAGCCACCCAGGTGCCCCCAAATTAGCCTACTTTTAACATAGAGTTCACTCATGAACCCGAAGTTAGAAACCACGTTCTGAATATTAATCAACTTGGCTCCTGTGCCCAGGATGGGGTCTGCCACTTAGTGGACACTAAATTAATGTTTGTGGAAATGTTGAAAACATTTCCTGATGACCTACTTCTGTACTTTTTCTCTGTTCATATTATTTGCAAACCTCTATCCTCCAACATATTTTATATACTGCCATCATTGCTTTCTTGTCTGTGTTCCCAACTAGCCTCTGAAATTTTCCAGAGGAGGCACTGTTCTGTCCATATCTGTATTCTCAGCATTTACCACAGTACCAAGCAGACATTTGATAAATGTTTAACAAATGAGATTTAGTAATATTAAATGATTTGATGAAGGTTATTCAAGTGATGGTGGATCTGGAGCTGGTTACATAATTTTTACTTTTAGACCCCATGCTCTTAAATATTTTAATTAGAGTATATGTGCACATATGCACCGTGGGGACAGGCAGAAGAGAGAGAGAATCTTCAGCAGGCTCCATGCCCAGTACGGAGCCCCATGTGGGGTTCAGTCTCATGACCCTGAGATCATGCCCTGAGCCAAAACCAAGAGTTGAACACTTAACCAACTGAGCCCCTAGATATTTTATATTTTGCATGTGTGTGTGTGTGTGGGGGGGGGTTGGATGACTCCTTAATTCTCTATTAAATGGAAAGAAAGAAATAGTATGACTAAATGTAAGTATTCAGATTAGTATAATAAATAGCTCCTACATTAATAGGTATTGAATATAATTTTTTAACTATGCTGGTTATTTTGCAAAATACTTCTCCATCAACTTCTAACTGATAAACCTTTCTGGACAGAATTTAGCTACTGAGTTGAATTCAATGATAATCTTTTAGAGAAGAGATCAAAACTGGGTTTCCAATTTTTGACCTTGCTAAAGGAACCCGGCCCTGGTCTCCAGATGCTTGTGTGGTTTTCTCACCATTTTCAAAGTAGCATTCCTAATAGTGGTTTAATGAATCCTTCCTGCTTGCTTGCTGCATTTTATTGCCCCCTGCTTTTTTCCAGAGATGTAGGGGCTCATCACAATTGATCATTTTGGCCTCATGAATCAGGAATTTTTTTTTCTAGGTTGAGAGCCAGTTGATTTGGCTTTATAATTCTCTGTTAGTTTGCTTCCTAGAACTTGTTTCATTAAAAATCCAATTGCTTTGTATTATAATTGATTCTTTTTGTAGTAAATTTTCTTTGTTTTTTTTTTCTGAAACTGAAACCTCCATTTTACTTTTCAAAATGGGACTAGTAAGTGGTTCTGTGTGAATGGAGACTTTTAAATGAACAACATCAACAGTTTTTCCCCTTCTTTAAAAGATGGAGGAGCCAAACTTACGTCAGGGTTTAGAAGTGAAGATTTCCATTATTCCCTTTTCACAGGTCTTCCTGCTAGGCAAATCCAACTCTTTTCATTAAAGCAAACCCAGCCGCTTGCTGTCTCCCTCGGATTCATTTAAAACTTCAAGTCTCCCCTGTGTTGTTTCAGCTCCACATTAAACTTGCTTTCTAGAAACTTCACTTGTTTTCCATAGGCAAGTTTTTTTTTAAATGACAGTTCTGTCATAGTGAACAAAAAGCTCCAGGGTTATTTGCATTGGATTAAAATATGCCAGGTCCTTGGTGACAGTAATATCAAATATGAAGTCCTTTGTTTCTAGATTCACCAAACAATGAATTAAAAAAAATAACTCTTTCCATTACATTTTTTATGACATTTGCTGTTCAGTCTCTCAATAGGTTTAAATATCTGATTCTAAGTCAGGAGGGAGTTGAGTTGGCTTATTGAAAATCTTTCTGAATGCTTTAGTGGAATGTGTTTTTTATGAACTACTTAGCCATTTCTTATAATTTCTTATAATTTTCATTTAACATACTTGCTGTGGAAATTTCATGTTTCCCTTAAACCATCTTGAAAACACTTCTTAAAATATAAACGTTGCCATCATTTGAACTACAGAATAAAAATGTGAATAATGATTCTGTGATTATCCAGTCAAGTTGGGAGAGGGAGCCATGGCAGGAATCTGGGGACTCCTGGCTTCCAGTAAACAGTGCCCATGGGTTGAGAGGTCACATCTTGGAAGCCCTGGTAGGTACCATCTTTGACTGCTGGGGCCACTTGAACCTTAGGATTTTGGACCTTGGGTAACTTTAACACCATGATTCTGCTTAAAGCTTCCCTAACAGGTGGCATTTTGATATTTGCAATTTCAGAGCAATAAACTAGAGGAGAAAAAAAGGCTTCAAGAAAACCTCAGAAGAGAAGCATTTAGAGAGCACCGGCAATAGTAAGTTTGTGTCTTTCAGAACTTTGTACCTTTGTAAGCATAATGCTTATTCTGCTTTTAAATTCTAGCTGATTTTTAGGACCTCTGATATTGGATTATTGGCTATTATATTATGTAATTAAACTCTGTCATTATGTAAGTGAGGTTCTGAGGTTCACAGAGTATTCTTTAGTAGTCAGTCGATTTGAAATACTACTGCTAAATTTGAGAAATTCCCCACTGTAAATAACTAGGATGGCTTATTCTTTGGTGATCCAAGGTACTTCTGATAATACTGACTTTCAAAACACTCATATAAGGAAGATGATATTTGAGAAGAAGTACCCAAGCAGAATTGAAACTAACCAGGGGTTTATCTAATGTACTGAGGACTAGTCACACTTGTATTTTTATAGACAAAAATTGAGGAATAATTTAGCAATTATTGGCAAAATTCCCAATTGGTGGTCATCCACCAAGGTACTTTTTCTAGTAAGACTTGTGAATATCAACAGCTACTATGTATAGGGCAAAATGTGCTATATGATGTAGGTAATCTACTCCGTTATACAGGCTTTAAAGATAAGCTCCTGTCCTAACTCTAAGTAGCTAGATGACCTGTAAGGTGCTTAAAAGAACAGAAAAAGCCAAAACCTGTATTTTTTATTATAACTTTAGACTATATACATACACCCCCTAGAAATTAACATAGGTTAATTCCAAATGTGGTAGCATTAAAACCAAGCATATCTGGATTCAAAGTCCTAGCTCCAATCCCCAGCTGTGACCTTGGACAGTGTATGGAACCTCATTTTTTTTTTTTTTTAAATAGGGATGACAGTATCTCTCCCATAGACCATTTATAAGGATTAAATAAAATATTTTACATAAATGGCATATACAAGTGCCTGAATTTTGTGGAGACAGAAATGAAACTTTGTGCAGAGATCCTTGTTGAGTGGATCAGACAATTTCTATTTTGTAGTGACTGTTATGTAGAGACCATTCTGGTCCCACCCAGAAGTGGCAGTTGGCCTCCACTTTCGGATGGATTATCTGACTGTCCTGTTCTCTTTTCCCATTGTTGTACCTCATTTTCAGAATATAAGATCATCCTAATGTTGGGGTGAGCATATATGACAACCTAATGTATGTCGCATCCTCT
The DNA here is from genome assembly GCF_022355385.1 of Mustela nigripes. Classification (NCBI taxonomy): domain Eukaryota; kingdom Metazoa; phylum Chordata; class Mammalia; order Carnivora; family Mustelidae; genus Mustela; species Mustela nigripes. The sequence continues at coordinate 30,706,862 of NC_081571.1, forward strand.
GGTTTTCCACTGCAATTATTCTGTCTCTATCCTAAGCAGCTCTTTCTTGCTTTAAGTTTCCAAGGGAGGAGTGGGAAGAAGTTTCTCAATGCTTTACTTTGTGTCTTAGCACAAAGGTACTTGGGCCTCTGCTACACAGGCCAGAAAATGGGAGACGGAATGGGTTGGGTAGAAATGCCAATGAGTGACATTATCTTTTTTTTTTTTTTGACATTATCTTTTTTAAGTTAAAATATGCATTGCCCTTATTTGAGTCATAAAATCCATAGCTTGTTTTTCCCCACTGTTCTTCTAAAACTTGTATGGGGGTGAGGGAACTGGTGGGAATCTACCCACCAGGAGAAATTGTCTTAGAGAGAGATGGCAGGAGGGAGGTAGTAGATCAAGGCTGTTAATATATTATTTTTTTTCTATTCATTGGTAGAGGGTTAATGAGAGTATTTCTAGGTCAACCAGAGGAGTTGAAAGAGATAAGGGGATGCCATGAGGGTGGCTGTAGGCTAGAGAGACAATAAAGACAAATGTATTTATCCTACATCATCCAAGTTTCACTGGAGAAGGGAAGAGCTGCTTACCAATGAGGGGGTCCCAGGTACAGGACCAGGAATTTGAACAAGCCCATTCTCTGGAGAGTTTTAAACATGGTAAGTTGAAGGATGAGAGATTGTTATAATCTAAAGGAAATGGGACATTATGTCACCCAATCACCTTTCTTTCATAGTCTCCACCTTCTTGAGTTGTGTTTTACTAAATACTAGAGATCAATCACTTTTTCTCTGAAGGAAAAAAAAAAAAAGTTTTACCCTCAACCACCTCCTATACCATCAGTGGAGCTGAATTCAATTACACGCACATTTCACTCATGCTCTTTCTTCTGCTTATCATGAAGTCCCAGTTAACCAGGAAAAAGAAGTTAACTAAAAGTGAGAAGTATCTCAAATTGATTTTTAAAGCCTGCTGAGAAACTTAAAAAAAAACCAATTTGTGATTTTTTTAAAGAATATTTTGTATTGAACTATTTTGAAATTGAAAGACTAATAACTCATGAAATGAATGATCATTACATAGCTAGGAATATGAAAGGGACTTCTTGGAAAACATGGTTACTCTCTGTATCACAAACCTCTATCATACCTTCTTATAATCGGTTGATGGTTCAAAAATTGTCTAGGGGAGCTGTTTGAATTCTAATAACACAAAAATTTCATCAGACCCACCAGGCTATTCCCCATTCCCCAATGCCCCCTTCCACCACCAAAAGAATTAGATTCTCCTGAAGCTGTCAAACCAAGCAACACAAAATAGAAACACAGGTAAGAAATTCTTTCAAACTAGTCAATATCTCATGTCCTTGCTAGTTTCAGCATGCTGTGATATGTGGTTCAAATAGCAGACCAGGAACGGTGGGTGTTTTTTTTTGTTTTTGTTTTTTGTGTTTTTTTTTTTTTTTTTTTTTTTTTGTACAGAAGTACATCCATGGACTTGAGCAGACTGTAAATCCAGGCTGCTGGAGAAAAAGCTCCTGATAGCATCCTGGGGCACCACCATGAGAATCTTAATGTGCTCTTTTTTAACACCTTATTCCTGACTTTGTTCATTTGCTTCTGATTATTTTTAGTGTTGTCAATTATTTAGCTAACAGGCAGAAAACTAGGCTTTTATTGACATCCAAAGGGACTCTCCTGAGTGTAATAATGAAGGCAGTTTATTGAATGCCTGTGAGGTTGCTTTCTAATTGTACGCATTAATCTGCCCATGCAAGCTGGCTGGAAATACACAAGCAGATTGCGTGTGCAGATGGAGCACACAGGATGGCTTTTATGAAAAGACCTCTGGAATGTACTTCTGCAGTACTGTCTTTTCCTTAAAAATCGAATGACTGTGACTATTTCAATTGGCAGCTGAGAGCAGACCAGATTAATGGTGCATTAAGTCTGCTACACTGGCTGGGGACAGATTCATTTCACAATTTAGAATTAGTTCTAGGATTCTTGAGCATGAAAGCAGAGGGTAGAAATAGGTGTCTAACCCTGGTGTACTTTTCACCATTATTTTTACTCTCTCTAATTACTTATTTATAAAAAGTCAAATGTGGCACTTTTCAGGATGGCCTTTTCTATTAATCAATATTACTGGTGGATTTGAGCATTTGAAGTAATAGTTAATAAGCCTTTGGCTGTCCTTTAAAAAAATATATCAAAGGGAGGATGTTGGGATTTAAATGATTTAAAACACTTGAGTAAAATCTCAGCATTTATAATTTTGAATGGTAGCTTATTTTGAGGGTGGTAATCATCTTTCTAATAATGTCTTTTGGATAGATGTAGAGATAGGTTTGAATTATCAGCCTATTTAATCAGTGATGGGGCTCACGTAGGATGGGAGTAAATGAATATGTTTCTTCCCACCAAGATCTAAATTTTGCCTATAGTAGATGAAAAAAAAAAAGCCAAAAAACTGAGGAAGTATGTTAGCTTCCTCTGATTTTCATCATATCTGAATGCCATCCTCTTCCAGGTCCAACAGTGGGTTTAGTACCACAGTTAAATTTACTATAGGGTCCGTGGGCTTTCATGACCTCTCTGGGCTGTACTCTATTCCTAGATACTATTTCTAATATTTGTAGGGGAGAAGGCACTCAGTTCTTAAAACCCCAGTTGAAAAAGCTCTTGGAACCAAGTTCATTCCAAAACAGGACGTTCCTGTTCCTAAAGTGTCAAGCACCACCCTGAGCTTAGCCTGTCTGTTGCAATGGTGGGAAGTTTACTTCATTTCCACCACTAGAACCATGCATCTCTTTTATTTCCATTTGAATAATAGTATGATTAACTCCTAGGAGGCACATCTTCGTCTATTTTAGTTTCCTAGAGTGGAGGATCCAGGCAGGTCTGCTGAATATGCACACTTAGGCCCCAAGTTTGCCTTCTAATATGCTCACAAAACTTCTAATGCCCTTCATGGGAGCTTCCAAAAGACACTTAAGGGCTAAATCGATCCCTTATCCATATGGTAGGCTTAAATCCAACTTCACATTTTATAATCCTAGTAAGGTGAATCCAAAGTCATCCTATTCATAACTTTCTATCTTATGCTAATGAAGTGAACTTATAGATACAAAAAGCTCCTATCTATTTTGTTCAGAATAAGACTGAATATTTAATGGGAAATCTGATCTGAGAGGATCCCTGCCTAGTGCTGATGGTTAATACTGTGTCAAAATCTCTACCCACTATTGATTCTTCCTATAGATGTCCTAGTGCATGTTAATTCATTTTCATTTCCCCTGCTACCACCTTCATATAGGTATTTATCACATGCCACCTGCATTATGGCTTCTGTCTCCTTGTGGTCCCCTGGACTACTGGAATGGCTTCATTACCGTCTTTGCCCACTGTCTTTTTCTTTTGGTTGCCTTACATGTTTTATCAGATTCCATTTCCTAAAACACAACTTTAATCATGTCTCTACCCTATTCTAAAAGCCTCAATTATTTCCCCTTTCTTATTAGATGAATTCCAAACTGCCTAGCCACACTGTGGGAAAAACTTTGGGTCCCATTGGTAAGAAGACACCAGACCATGCTAGGATTTGGGTCTGTATCAGGTGACAGGATGAGGCTTTGAAGAAGTAGGGCTCTGTTCTGCGTTCAATGTTATCAGGAGGCAGGTATCTTAATCTTACCTAAAAGGAGCAAGACCTGAGCAATTAATTGTAATGGTAAGTGATAAAGAAGTGGCAGTCACACAAATTTGCTAGGAATTGGGGGTATCTGGTCACATTAGTTTAGAGGAGGTTCTTGTGTCTGCTCAGACATATTAAGGAGTGCTCTTCTTTTGGTCAGGATCCATCACAGTTGCAGAATGACCTTTTTATTTATTTATTTATTTTAAAAGATTTTATTTATTTATTTGACAGAGAGAGATCACAAGTAGGCAGAGAGGCAGGCAGAGAGAGAGAGAGGAGGAAGCAGGCTCCCTGCTGAGCAGAGAGCCCGATGCGGGACTCGATCCCAGGACCCTGAGATCATGACCTGAGCCAAAGGCAGCGGCTCAACCCACTGAACCACCCAGCCACCCCAGAATGACCTTTTTGATCTTGATATTACGTGAAGCTGCTTCCAAAAGGAGCATACCAAGGCCTAACTCTGAGTGCCATGCCAGCTCCTGGATGTCAGGGACAGCTTCTAGCCTTCTCAATATGTAATTAATGCTTGGTAAAAGATGAAAGTTGACTATTGTCTTATTTATAAACTAGTTTCACTAAATTATCTTGTCATTGAAAGCTGGTACTCTCAAAGGTTTTCTTCTTGTGAGGGCAGATTTGGGGTGAGACTACTTGGGCTCAAACTATAACCCACCTGCTCACTAGCTTGAGCATTATTTAACTCCTTTAGCCTTTTTTTCCTCAGGAAGAGCATGGGGTGGGACTAGTAAAAGTTGCTAAATCAAAAGAAGATTAATCAATATAACCATATAAGACATCTAGTATTGTGCTTGGAGGGAGAAACTAGACAGAGTCTAATGGAACTGAAATAAAGACAGCACAGGAAGAAGAGAGGGACCAGCTGATTGGGCCTTTGTTCCCAGAACAGAGCCTAAGAACTTTTTTTTGACAGAAGAGATTTACTAAGGCTGTGGAGCCCAGGAAGTGCTTCTGGAAATTATACTGTACCTGGGGGCATATGTGCCCCACTTCAACCTTAGAGACAAGCTAGCTACAGAGCCAACTTTATCACTTTCCTTTGAGTTCTAAGATCATTCCTGAAAAAAAATTACCACAAAACCAGCTCCTGTCAAACAAATAATGAATCCAAGAAAAAGGAAGAGAGAAGATATCAGAATAATTGTGAACAAAGAAGATAGTGACATTTATAGTCAAGAATATGATGGATTGTTATCTTTTTTAATTAAGAATCAGTGTGATCAAATTAATATCAAGAGGATGTTAGTGCTAGAAAAGGCACAAGGAAGAGAGGGGGACAGGAAGTAACGTAAGTATTTTTTTTTCTTTGCATGAGGAAAGGCTTATGAATTCTACATATTGATGGAAGACTAAGTAATACGTGTTTTATGTGTTTAATTAGATGTACAAATAGGATAGGATATAGGATATATAACTGGATGATGGGATATATAACAGGATATATAGGCTATATAACATAAAAACATTAGGAGAAAAATACAACAATGAAATACAATGAAAATTTGATCATTATAACAGAAGGCAGAAAAGAGAGCAGAAGTTTTATAAATAAGTCAGCAATCACAGAAAAGGTATATAGGCCAAATCTCCTTGTTAAAAGAAGTGCTCTTGGATTGCATAAAAAGATGAAACTCTGGCCATATGTTACCACAAGAGATGCTGCAAAACAAGAGTTGAAAATAAAGGAATAGAAGATTTGAATAACAGTGGCTCAGTATGATTATATAGACAGTTATAAAGTGCTGTACATAGTTTATGAAAATATATATTCTTGGGGTGCCTGGGTGGCTCAGTTAGTTAAGTGTCTGACTCTTGATTTCAGCTCAGGTATTGATCTCAGAGTAATGAGTTCAAGCCCCATGTTGGGCTCCACACTGGAGCCTACTTGAAACAAAACAAAACAAAGCAAAACATATTCTTTACAAATACTGACATTTGTAACTACAATTGGCTATGACTAAGATTTCAAAGTTTCTCAGGCCCCCCAAATACTCCCAAATCCTAGAAAGCACCATTCCTAAGAAAAATCTAATGAAGTTAGAAATTAAGCAATAAGAAGCTTTAACTTTTTTTCTTATCATTTATCTAAATGACCTACAAATTGAAACCCAAACTGAAATTATAAATTACTTAGGGATAAAGGAATACAAATTCTAATGTATCCTGTGTTAAAACCTATAGAATGTGGCAACAAAATTATTTAAAAAATGTAGTTTTAAAAGCTCTTAGTAAAAATCGAAGTAGAATAATCCAAAGCATTTTATTAAGATAGTATTATAACCATAAAATAAATAAATACAAAGTGATAGAAGAGATGGAAGGGTAATATGGAAAAAGATTTTTAATAAGGTAGAGGAGGAATTTATCATCTGGGTTGGGTTAATTTATTAAATTAACCCAAACACTAAAGTTTTAAAAATTCTGATAAAACTTCATACAAATTTTGAACTTGTCTGATTTTAAAAGAAAAAAAAAAAAGAACTACAAGGACAAGAAAGGAAGTATAACCAAAATTCTGGAGGCGCAAAATACTATGTCCTACTTCTAATTGTTAAATGAGGAAATCTGGGTGAAAAAAAGTCTTTCCTGGGCAAATATGTACAACTAGGCTTAAAGCCTGAATAGAATAAAAACTATAAATGGAAGGGAAAAGGTAGTTTGACTTTGACCTACAAAAGACCCTAGACCCAGCTGGGTTTTTTCCAGTGAGTTCTACTAAACCTTCAAAGAAGTTGTTAGATTTCCTTTGAAATTCTAGGAAGAAAGCCAGCTTCCCCTAGTGAAGTCTGGAACAGGATGATGAGAGTCCTTGTTTATTACTGACCTGCAACTAGAGACCTTTTCTATTTCTAACAAAGAAATAAAGAGCCTAAATGTTGGCTCTTTAGAAAGGGGTAAGTGTCTCTGATTGTCTAAAACATCCCAGACGGATCAACTAAAAAATTACTAGAACTGGTACAAATAGTTCAACGAAAACGAATGGCTCTAAAGCCAATAGGCAAGTATTTGTCTTTTTTTTTTTTTTAAGATTTTATTTATTTATTTGACAGACAAAGATCACAAGTAGGCAGAGAGGCAGGCAGAAAGAGAGAGGGGGGAAGCAGGCTCCCTGCTGAGGAGAGAGTCCATGTGGTGCTCGATCCCAGGACCCTGAGATCACAACCTGAGCTGAAAGCAGCAGCTTAACCCACTGAGCCATCCAGGTGCCCCAGTATTTGTCTTCTTATACACAATCAAAAGCTCATTATAAAATATGAAAGAAAAGCCCCACTTAAAATAATCATCTAAACTGTAAAACAGGTAGTTATAAGTCTAATAAATAGATACTATATAAATGAAATACTTAAAGGAAGATGAAAATAAATATAGACCATTTATGATAAAAGGAAAAAAAATCAATATTATAAAGATAATATTTCTCCTGAACAGGGCTTTTATGGAATTTGATAGACCAAGTTTAAAGAGAAAATACTAAAAAAGTAGATAAACTTAAAAATGAAAAATTGAAGGGACTTGGGAGAGGCTTATTGTACCAGGTATCATATATGTAATAAAAAAGTATGGTAGTAATAAGGTGTTATTGGCATTGTAATAAATAAATCTACTCAATGAAAGAATTTACAAGTAGACCCATGAATATATGGGCATTTAGTATTTAGGACTTCAGCGATTGATAAAAGTTTTCTTTCAAATCAGTGTCAAAAAGACAATTTTTGACAAATTGTATTGAACCAACAAAACTAGAATGTAATGAAGAATGTTCTTAGAAATTTTAAGTCAAGCACATAACTCAAAAGCTATAAGGAAAAGTACAGATTTAACTACAGAAAATATTTATGGTAGGAGACACAGTGAAGAACATTACAAGTGAGTCTAGGAGAAAATATTTGCCTCAAAGAGTAATGGACAAAGTATTAACTTCACAAAGAACTCCACAAAGTAATAAGAAAAGCAACTCAATAAGAATAAGCAACTCTAGAAAAATTGGCAAAGCCCTATACCAGGTTACTAGGTTACTAGGTTCTAGGTATGTATCATGAATACAACAAATAAAGCCCCATAATCAAATGTGGAAATTCAGATGATAAACAAGCTCGCCAAGAAATATATAGGATAACAGACTATAATTCCTATGACAGAACATAGTGGTGAAGTGATCAAGAATACTGGGACTGGGGGCGCCTGGGTGGCTCAGTTGGTTAAGCGACTGCCTTCGGCTCAGGTCATGATCCCGGAGTCCCGGGATTGAGTCCCACATCGGGCTCCCAGCTCCATGGGGAGTCTGCTTCTCCCTCTGACCTTCTCCCCTCTCATGCTCTCTCTCTCTCTCTCACTCTCTCTCTCAAATAAATTAAAAAAAAAAAAAAAGAATACTGGGACTGGGAGGGGAGAATCTCCTTAGCATGATCAGGAAGGCATGAATCTCTGAGAAAATGACATTTGAACCGAAGATGGAATCACGAGAAAGAATGAGCTCTGCTGAAAACCAGGGAAGAAGGCCCAAGGCTGAGCGAAAAGCACACAGCGTATACCATAACCTGAAAGGAAGCAGGTATATTGGGGTTGAAATGGGGAACAACAGATCCTGAAGTTGCCAAGATGGCAGGAACCAGACAGATCATGCACATCATGGCATACAGTCTGGGTTTTATTTAAGCTATTGGGGTCAAACCTTCAGAAGCTTTGTTATTCTTTTTAAGAGGTTGATTATCATTTGCTGTGTCCAGAATAGATGTGAGGAGGCAAGAATAGAGATGGAGAAGCTAGAGGCAACATCACTGCTGGAGTCCAGGCAGGAGCTGGTGTGGGCTCAGTTTAGAGTGACGTCAGTGTTTGTGAATTTCAAGTGAAGCCAATCTGTCCCACCGCTCTTCCATCCTCCTCCATGCCTACCATCCCCAAACACCTGATATGTTATTTTTCCTCAAGTTTGATTCACTTGTTCTGGTACACATGCAGAGAAAGCAGATGGTTGACTTTATTTGAGAAAGAGGAGGGAGAGAATTAAAGGCATTTGTAAAGGAAAGGGTCCTGGGATGGAGCCCCATGTCAGGCTCTCTGCTCAGCAGGGAGCCTGCCTCCTCCTCTCTCTCTCTCTGCCTGCCTCTCTGCCTATTTGTGATCTTTATCTGTCAAATAAATAAATAAAATCTTTAAAAAGAAATAGTTTTCAGTGAAGAGAAAGTTACAAAAAAAATATAGCGTTTTGAGTAAGATCTTCTAGCTTCCCCTAATGTTAATATCTTATAAAACCATAGTACAATGATCAAACTAGGAAATTAACATTGATATGGCACTACAAACTACAGGCTTTATCAGAATTTCACTCTAGTGTTCTTTTTCTGTTTTAGTATCTGATTCAGGATCACATAATATAATTATCGGTCATGACTATTTAGTTTCCTCCAATCTGTGACAGTGCCTCATTTTTGCCTTACATTTCAAGACACTGACACTTTCAGTCAGTATTGGTTAGATACTTTGTAGAATGTACCTCAAATTTGGGTTTATCTAATTTTTTTTTTTATGATCAGATTGAGGTTTTAATTTTCAGAAAACTAAGAAGTGATGCCGTGTCCTCAGAGCATCATACCAGAGGGTACGTGCTGTTGAGGTCCTCATTATTGGTGATATTAACTCTCAATACTTGGTTGTGGTAATCTCCACTGTAAAGTTATTTTTTCCCTTTGTAACTGGGGGAGATTCTTTCGGACTATTCTAATATCCTGTTATCCTCAAAAATTTCCCCCCTGATTTAGCTCTGAGTGCTTATATGAATGCTTTTTGTTCGTACCCACTTACATGAAACTGACTCAGGCAAAACTGTATCTGTTTAGTTTATCTGATAACTCATATTACTAAGCACAAAGCAGAGACTAAAGAAATATCTGTTGCCTGCACAAATGCAGGCGATGTGAATGTAACAATGATTACTTGCTCACCTAAACCTCATGGTGGGGAAGTTCAGGTTTGTGAAACTATTGTGAAAGATAGGAAGAATGTATTATTAGATAGTACTCCTATAGAATGGCTTCTAAGACACACTGAGGTTTTGTTTTCAAATGTGTGTTATAGCATGATTTAATCTTAAGTCAGAATCACATGGACCTAACAGAATTATGCATATTAAATATCCATCTGTATGGCTATAGTAGTTCTCAAGATCACCAGGGGTGCTTTTGAGAAACAAACTCAGATCCTGCTCCAGGCATGCTGAATTAGAAAGTCCAAGTCTTGCATCCAGTAAGTTCCAAGAAGCAAGACAGGTGATTCTCACGATGCTAGTCTCACACAGGTCTTCCTATTGGCACTTTGGAAATTATTGTTCTGAGGAACCTAGAATGGCACGTGTAAAGCTTTTCCCCAAAAAGCACCACAGTGGTATGTATGCTTTTTCTCTTTTTGAGAAACATTTCAAAATCACAGAGAATAGGTACCAACCACTAAAGTCATACCTAAGATTTTGCTTACATGTGGTTCATTTTTTAAAAAAGATTTTATTTATGTATTTGACAGACAGAGATCACAAGTAGGCAGACAGGCAGGCGGCGGGGGTGGGGGGGTAGGGAAGCAGGTTCCCTGCTGGGAAGGGTCTAAAGAAGCAGGGGATAGAGGCGCCTGGGTGGCTCAGTCATTAAGATCTGCCTTCGGCTCAGGTCATGATCCCAGGGTCCTGGGATCGAGCCCCATATCGGGCTCCATGCTCAGCGGGAAGCATGCTTCTCCCTCTCCCACTCCTGCTGCTTGTGTTCCCTCTCTTACTGTGTCTCTGTTTGTCAAATAAATAAATCAAATCTTAAAAAAAAAAAAAAAAAAGAAGCAGGGGATTGATCTGGGTTATGTGTTGTCAGCACGTGGGAATGATTCTATGGGTGTCTCCGTAAATCTTACCTATAGGAAGGACAGGCTAGATGAGTATAAAGCTGTAATTGATGAGGAAGTTGCCATTCATTTATCAAGATGGGGGATATTTGGTAATTTGTGAGATATACTTGTGTGAAATGGATGCTCTGTGGGACCATTTTTGTCCATTAGTAGAACAACATAGTTTAGTCAGATTAGTTTGTAATAACATTGAGTTGTAGATGTGTTAGAACAGTTCCCAGATGTTTTTTTGTTTTTTTTGTTTAATGCTCAGTTTATTGAATCTAGTATGTTAGACATTAACAATCTATTTCATAGTTTTGGAAATCATTCCTGAACACTCTTTGTACTTTGATAGTGTTGACTTAAGCATTAGACCCTTTCCAGACTTGATTATTGTGTGTGGCCATGGGTATTCATTATTTCTTTTTTTTTTTTTTTTGACTTTTAATTTTTTATAGCAGCAATGTCCACAATCGCCAAACTATGGAAAGAACCTAGATGTCCATCAACAGATGAATGGATCAAGAAGATGTGGTATATATACACAATGGAATACTATGCAGCCATCAAAAGTTCCCAGATGTTTTGAGCTGCTTTTCTTTTTCTCATCATGTGTATTTTTCCAATTTTATTACATATATATGAAAACACAGAGCCCCCTCCACTCATATATTCAGAATATTGTTTTGCGTCCTTCAGATATTTTGATCACTGTATCATACTTTCACAATTCCCCCTCTCCCCCACTGGATACTGTTTTTTGGAACTGAACCATATTGATTCTTGATGTAGATCAAGTTCATTTCCCTTTTCCTTTCCATTCTCATCTCTCCCACCCCATCCCACACCTGGCTCAATCTATCTTCCTTCTCTCTATCTCTGAGACTTTTACAAGTGATGCTGTTCAGGTTGTCTTTAAATACCTATATAAGAGTTTCTCTAGAGTAGGCATTTAGACATGACACATATACTCAACTCTACTAAGTATTGTCAAATTACTTTCTGAAGTGGTAACACTGATTTTCCCTTCCATTAACAATTTATAAAGGGATGTGTTTTGCAAGACACCCTCCCTAGCATCTGGAAGGTTATCATACTTTTATATACTCTGGGCCTAGGTAGTAGCTTCTAGAACTGACAAGAAGACAAAGCTCAAGGATGAATAGATTCTTCCCCTTTCCCACCTTTTCCTCCCCCAACTAAGGTTCTGAAATACCTAACCTGCCTAGCTGAATCCTTCAAAATCTTTTCTTCCCCCCCTCTTTTTCCTCAGCTCTTATACTAAATTATACTTTTGGAGTTGATCACCTGAATTAAGAAATGATTCTCTTGTATATTTCTTTATGTTGTGTTATAAGGGTATTCTAGGGGATGTAATAGACTTTAAAATATATATAGATTGAGTAATATGGGGTTTTTTCTTGCTCATTTAAGGCATGGGTGAACAAGTTTGAGTGGAGGCCCTCTTTACTCATATAGTCAGGCACTGAGCCAATATAGGCTTTCCTGCCTTCTACATACAATTTTCAAGTTTGTGCTGGGATTTATCTTTACTCCAGCCAGCCAGAAGGAGAGAAATGTATGGAGGGGCATGTATAAGAAGTTTGTAATTAGTTAATCCTGGAAAGGGTATGCATCATGCCCTTTCATGTTCTATTGGTCAAGACTCAACCCTGTGCCCAAAATTAACTGCAAGGAAGACCAGGAAATGTAGTCAAGTTGTGTGACTAGAAGAGGAGAACATGAGTTTGGACATTTAGCATTCTCTACTGCAACTGAGTTATGTTGAAGTGAGGTTATCCTGAAGATACCTTTTAGGATAAGCCAGAGGAATCACCCTAAAAACAAGCAGAAACGACCCTTGAAGATCTTAAGTTGGACATGAGTGGACAAAATCTTCTAAGTCAAGTCTGAGTTATTGGTAATCCTTCCATCAGTTCTGTAGAGAATAAATGAAAGGAGTGATCTATTTATGCTTGGGTTAGAGTGATAAAGCAAAAGAGGGTCATTCCCCTTGATAGGTGGCAGAGTCACATGAATGACAAAGGGCAAGAAACACCAAGGGAAATGTAACTCAGTGCTGCAGTCTGGGGTTCTTAGTCTTGTTAGACTTCCCACCAGGAGATTCTCCTACTTTTTGCCTTCAAGGAGGTTGTATATTTTATTTTTATTAAATATGACCACAATTGCCTACCAGGATCCCAATTTAGTTTTGGCCAATATATGGTAATTAAATTATATATGTAGGCATGGTACTAATAGTAGAGAAATAAGTAGCTTGGAACTTGGCTTGTTTATACAGTTAATCTTTGGGAATAATCTGCATTCTGCACAGACCCCAACTTGCATTCCTGTGACAGTTCTGTGGCCCTGTCATTATGATTTAATCCTGTGGTATAAGTGGGGCAGTCATAATTGGCAGAGAGGCCATGGCTAGTGATTGGCTCTGCAGTTAAGTACTTGGCACTAGCAGTTAAGATGCAACCATTAGTACACAATGCAGGGAGGCCAGTCAACTTGGCCTGAAGTTCCTTCGTTGTTTATCACAGTGTTTCTTTTTTACTGCTTTTCCTATGTCTGAATTCAGCTAAGGATATTCAGAAATCTCATCCAAACTTCTGGCAACTCTCTTCTTTTAACACTTTTGACTGATGACTTCATAAAGCCCCGAGACAGTGGGGCAGCTTCCAGATTCTGCGACTTCATTAGTCTCCTTGTCTATTCTGGGCAAGATAAGCAATCCTAGACAAATGGAGAGGCTGTTTGTCTCAACTGCCGAAGCCTTATGTTCCTCAGGGTTATGTACGTCGCTTAACTTTATGCTCTTCCTTTCCTAGCTTAAGCTTCTGACCTTGTTCAAATGCCATGTTCTATCTAAGTAATTATTTGAAGTGAGGTGGGCATTTCTGTTTACTTTTGAATTCCTTGTTTTGACTTTTCCTTCCACTGGATGCCATTTGTTTTTACCAGACCAGTTATGTTTCCTTTGATGACCACATCTTAAGGGCTTGATGAACTGGATCTTAGCAGTAGGCCTAAAATATTAGGGGGAAGAAGAGGGATAACTGAGAGAAGGAGGAAGGCAGATGTAATATAAATTAGGCCTCTATGAGGTATCTGGATGTGAATGTGAAATATGGTGGCAAAAATCCCATAAATTACAATAGGAAAGGACAAAGGAATAGAGATCAATGGTAGGCAGCATGGGAAAGTCACTGAGGTAAGGGCTAGGAAATAATTCTAGTGTGCTTTGCCTGACATAGGGGAGTGGAGAGATTGGGGTGATGGGTTTTTTTCTTTTTTTAAAATATTTATTTATTTAAAAGATTTTATTTATTTATTTGACAGACCAAGATCACAAGTAGGCAGAGAGGCAGGCAGAGAGAGAGAGGGGAGGAAGCAGGCTCCCCGCTGAGCAGAGAGCCGAATGCGAGGCTCGATCCCAGGACCCTAGGACCATGACCCGAGCCGAAGGTAGAGGCTTCAACCCACTGAGCCACCCAGGCACCCCAAGATTTATTTATTTTTTGAGAGAGAGAAAAAAGGAGAGCAGGAGAGGGAAAAGAGAGATGGAGAGAGAATCTCAAGCAGACTCCCCGATGAGTGTAGAGCCTGACCTGGGGCTCCATCTCATGACCTTGAGATCATGACCTTAGCCAAAAGCAAGAGTCAGATGTTTAACTGACTGAGCCACCCAGGTGCCTCCAATGGTTTGGGATTTTGGGGGGAAAATCAAAGAACTTCTTATTAAAACTGATGATAATATTTCTAGGCCAATCTTTCTGAGCTAAAAAGAGATATCAGAAATGCAGGCTAGACCAGCAGCACTTCTTAAGTTCCACGGGAGGTACAAATCAATGTGAAGGGTGTGTGTGTGTGTGTGTGTGTGTGTGTGTGCGCGCGCGCGCGCATGCACGCACATGCATGCATGTGTATGTGTGTGTATGGAGAGAGAGCGTTCATCCTTGCTTTCAGAATCCCAAAGGGAGGTGGTCCATGATCCATATATGGTTAAGAGTTACTGAATTGGAGGGGCGCCTGGGTGGCTCAGTGGGTTAAAGCCTCTGCTTTTGGCTCAGGTCATGGTCCCAGGGTCCTGGGGTCAAGCCCTGCATCGGGCTCTCTGCTCCACAGGGAGCCTGCCTCCCCCCATCCCACCTCTCTGCCTACTTGTGATCTGTCTGTCAAATAGATAAATAAAATCTTCAAAAAAAAAAAAAAAGAGTTACTGAATTGGAGGGACTATGTGTCCTGAGAGTAGTCAAAGCCATGAGGGAAATGAGAGGAGACAGTGAATCAAGGGCCATGTAAAACCAGTGTGGAATGAGAGTCACAGGGGACCCATTGTACCACAGCTCTTTCGTGAAGTCTGAGGGTCAAGCTTTAATGCTCAGAAGGGAAATTAGAACCCCACGCTGTGGAATCTGAGAGAGCATTTATCTCCATGTCAGGGTACTTGAAGTAGAAAATATGAAATCATAGGTTCATATTCCACAAACCTAATTTTATATTTTTTCAGACCTTTAACGTTGTTCAACAATGTGGTCTTGCAATAGCATTTTGTTTTGGTTTTCTATACTACCTTGTACTCAAACTCACCTTTTGTTCTACTCAGGAGATTTTCAGTCATCACCCAATAAAAGTCTACGCTAGTATCCAAAGGCACAATAAATAATATTTCTATTTTCATGAAAGCACTAATATCTATTTGTGTTTCTTCTAGCAAAACTGCTGAGTTCCTGAGCAGACTGGCTGCAGAGTTGCCAGACAGAAGTACCCATCAAATTGCTCTTCATGACCCACAGTCTTCAACTTGGGTAAGTGGGATGCCATGCAGGATTGCCATCTGGTACTTTGTAAAGAGGCATTTAGTGAATGAGGACTAAGGGCATAGAGTATCCTTATATCATAGATTGTTGGGACTAAAGGCAGATGACCTGATCTAAAACTTTGACTTCAACTGTTGCTTCCTTCAAACTATAAAACAATGCCGCACTTGTTATCTACATTATGGGCACCTTTCAGCCTCTGAAAAGCCTTTGAGCTCACATAGTCATCCATCTATTTTTCTGTCCTTCAGATTTTTATGTTTACATAGGGTCTACCAAGTGCATACAGTCTCTGCCTGGAGGGACTTTTGTTAAGTGAAGGAGAAAACCATAGTTATAAAGTGGACAGGTGAGTGTAGAGCATATAACAGAAAGTTAGAGCTTAAAGGATGAGTCAGTAACATGAGGAGTCATTCCGGGTGTCAGGAAGTAGAACATAAAAGCAAGAATTAAGGCATAATGGCAAGAAAATGCACAGCTTGTGTTAGGGAATAAGAGTTGTGTAGCTCACTCTTCTAGAGAAGGCTGAAGAAGGATGCAGGAATCATGAGGGGAGTCAGGTGGCAGTTTGGGTGGGGGTAGTTCATTCTCTAGGGTGTCTTGGGTACTGCAGGATGTGTGGCATCCCTTACCCCTGAGCACAAAATGCTAGTAGCATCCTCCAGACATCAAGACCATCCAGAAATGCCTCACATGGGAATCCTGTGGTGCTCCCAGTGAAACATTTGTATGATGCTTTGGAAAACTTGGATCTCATTCTTTGAGTGCTAAAGATACTAAAAATTTTCAGGGAAGGTTCAAGGTCAGATTTATATTTCGGCAGAATCATACTGGTAACCATGTGAAGGATGGCTCTAAAGGAATAAAGAGGCCTTTAAGAGGCTCTGTATTAGTCCAGGTGAGGAATAATGAAGACATGAAGTAGGTCAGTGGGTGGGAGGATGGAGATAATAGAGCATAGGTCAGAAAACCACTTATAAGGTCAAGTTGGCAGGGCCTTGGTTATTGACTAGCTAACTGGGGACACAAAAGTAAATGTAATTAAGGATGCCTCTGGGAAGAGGTTATAGTTGAAAGAAAAGATGGATTTAAGTTCTCTAGAGTGTTCACTTTTCCAGGGTTTGGATATGTAAAAAAGAGATTAGAGAAACCTGATCTTCATCTTCTCCATCCTCCTTTAGTGATCATGTTTTAAAATGTCAAGAACACATTATGGCACTTGTTGGGAAAAGTCATTATGCTCTTACAAAAGTTGAAATGTTTCTTATTTTTTTGGTCCACTTCTAATATGGTGTTCCAAGTCTAGAGTTGCCACAAATCCTGTCACATCTGTCATTCCTTCCCTCACTGCAGGGCCATAGAGGAGAGACTTGAGTAGCTGTAGGTAGTAGAGTTAAATCCTGTGTAGGGACAGTCCTTGATGTCTATCCAGATACCCTGTGGCTGTGAGGGAGGGAAGGGAAGTCAGCAACTGGATAGCTTTATCAACTAGGTGCTTGGCTGCCAGGATGGTCTTGATTTTGTTTGAGGGCTTCCCGAATCCTATGGTTTGAAACACCTGGCAAAACTGTGTGTGCCTGCTCAATTGCTTTTTAGCTTGTTTCTTCAATTTAACAAGATCATCCTGAATTTTAATATTGTTGTCCAAAACATGACTCATCTCTCCCAGAGCTGTGTTTTCTGTAGATTGATTAGTGCCTTAGTCACACGATCCTCAGAGCTATTAATAGACAATATAGGGCAGCATTGGACCCGGGATGGTTCTTTTTTTTTTTTTTTCTTTTTTTCAAAGATTTTATTTATTTGACAGAGAAAGATCACAAGTAGGCAGAGAGAGAGAGAGAGAGAGGGAAGCAGGCTCCCCGCTGAGCGGAGAGCCCGATTCGGGACTCGATCCCAGGACCCTGAGATCATGACCTGAGCCGAAGGCAGCGGCTTAACCCACTGAGCCACCCAGGTGCCCCCGGGATGGTTCTTTATGAGCTGCATTCAATAGCTGCTCCCCTTTCAACACCAAACTATTAATAATTTGTTGGTGTTCAATATATATATATTTTTTAAAGATTTTATTTTATTTATTTGACACAGAGAGATCACAAGTAGGCAGGGAGGCAGGCAGAGAGAGAGGGGGAAGCAGGCTCCTGGCTGAGCCGAGAGCCTGATGCGGGGCTCGATCCCGGGACCCTGGGATCATGACCTGAGCCAAAGGCAGAGGCTTAACCCACTGAGCCACTCAGGCGCCCCGGTGTTCAATATATTTTTAAGTGATTTTTTTTACCCATATTGTACTCTTCTCATTCTGTCTAATCCATATGCATAGAATGCCTCTGAGAATGCTCAGCAGAACCTTTTCTAACACTTTAGGAAAGCTGCATGTACACAGGGCACTTTTGTGACATGGGGAGAAGACACCAGCAGTTTGCCTCACCTATGGTCAGTGTATGGAATGTGAGCACTGTGTGGTACCCATTTATGTGGGATGTGATGAGCGGCAAGGTTTCAAGTTAAAAAAAATTTTTTTTAACATAATGCAACTTTTCTGAGAAATTATTCTTATCATACTTCCTTAAATGTGGATCTTCCATGGGCAGGTGGGAATCTAATAAATACTATATAATTCCATCAAGACACAAGAAAATTCCTTTGATACTCAAAAGAACTTCAGACAACAGATGCAGTGTTTACTTACACATGGATTGATACAGTTCTCTGTACTCTGTGTGTGTGTGTGTGTGTGTGTGTGTGTGTGTGTGTGGTCAGAAGTCCCAGCATCAACATGCCTTCCCTAAACATTAACATTGAATGTTTCCGGTTATACAAGAAATGGTTTCCATTCCACTTGGTTGTCTCAGGCCTCCTCCTCCATAGAGAATAATAATGTAAAAAGTCTCAGTTTGTTTAGCCACTGCCCAGTGGCTCCCTGTATCATTAAAGATAAAGTCAAAATTCTTTAGCTTAAACACAAAGCCTTTTCTGCCCTCTGCTCCCCTCCCTCCCTGCATGATACCTTTCTCTGCACAGAATCTAGGTCTCTGCTACTCCAAGTGTGGGGTATGGACCAGGAGCATGGACATCACCTGGGAGCCTATGGAGGCCTTGATGAATCTCAGGCCGCACTCCAGACCTGAATAGGAAGCTGCATTTTAACAGTCTGTGGTGGCTTGTGTACACATTAACGTTTGGGGGCACTGCTCCATAACTCATATCTTTCCAGCCATTTCCTTTCACTTCCGCTCCTTGGAAGTCCTAGTGCAGTTTGGTTAAACTTTTATTCATGTGCCACATGTTTTTAAAAAGTCAACACTTAAAGAACGACATGTGTCCCTTCCACCTTTTCCATCTCATGCCCACTCCCAATATTTTAAACTCCTTGTATGTAATTCTAGTTAACAATACTGGGCTGTGTATTTGAAAGTTGCTAAGAGAGTAGATCTTAAAAGTTCATGTCATAGGGGCGCCTGGGTGGCTCGGTGGGTTAAGCCGCTGTCTTCGGCTCAGGTCATGATCTCAGGGTCCTGGGATCGAGTCCCACATCGGGCTCTCTGCTCAGCAGGGGGCCTGCTTCCCTTCCTCTCTCTGTGATCTCTTCCCTTCCTCTCTCCTACTGTGATCTCTCTCTGTCAAATAAATAAATAAAATCTTTAAAAAAAAAAAAGTTCATGTCATAAGGAAAACACTTTGTAACTATGTATGGTGACAGATATTAACTAGACTTATTGTGATCATTTTGCAGTATACACAAACATTGAATCATTATGCTATACACCTGAAACTAATATAATGTAATGTCAGTTGTGGCTCAAAAAAAATTTTTTCCCATTGCTGCTGTAATAAATGACTGCAAACTTAGTGGCTTAAGGCAGCACAGATTTATTCCATTACAGATCTGGACGTCAGAAGTCAGCAATGAGTATGAAGGGGCTAAATTAGCTTCTCCTGGAGGCTCGAGGCAGGCTCAAGGAATCCGTTCCTTGCTTCTTCTAGCTTCCCTTTGGCTACCGACACTCTGGCTGCTCAGCACGTGGCTGCATCTACTCTCTGCTTTCATCTTATGTCAGTTCCCTTTGACTTTCTTGCCTTCCTCCTGTAAGGACCCTTGTGATTACACTGGGCTCACATGGATTATCCAGGATCCTCTTCTATCTCAGAATCCTCCATTTCTGCAAAGTCCCTTTTGCTATAAGGTGACATTCACAGCTTCTAGGCATTGGGATGTGAACATCTTTGGGGCGCCATTATTCATTCTATCACATTCTCCTAGCTGTTTGTTATTTGGATTCATGTATCTCGTAATGTATAGATTACTATTGCTTGACTAATTAAGTTTAGATTTTGTTAATTTATTCCTTCCCTTCCATTCTCCTAAAATTCAGTATTTCATGCTTTCTCTTACTATGGCTACATAATTCTTTTCTCACTGTCAATCCAGTTAGTATACTTTGCATTTTCTTTCTTTTATGACTTCTCAAAAATTGTGTTTTAACATTTGCTTAGTTTCCTCTGAACATCTGACTGCCCTCCTTCAGATTTTTTTACTGTGCCAACAAGTGTCTCTGGTGCAAATTTCCGCACAATTTTCCATTTTGTTCCTGTGAGATAACCTGTCAATTTTGTTTTTTTTTCCCTCCTGGAACCAGCCCTTTTGCAGCACTCTTCTGCCTTAACCTGGACCGGTTGTTCATTTGGCCTCCTACACAGCTGTTGTTCTGGGACTTTCCTTTCACAAAATGGTCCTCAACCTCATCTATACATGGGAATCACCTGGGGGGTGTTTTAAAATTCACTGATGCCTGGGTTATAACCTCAGAGATCCTCTTGTATTATGGCCTGGGCTTCAGGGCATTTAAAGCTCTCCAGGTAATTCTAACGTGTAGCCTAGGATAAGGCTCGCTGTTTTAAGGTCATCCAGGGAATTGCTCTTATTTGTTTTCCTATGTTGGGTTTCCTATTTTCTATTTTCCTGTTTTATTTCTTTGTTTTGATGGAGCATATTATTTGGTGGCCTCCCCAGAGAAGAAGCATGCTCAGGTCATTGCATTTCTGAAACTATCTTTATTCAGTCCTCACACTTAGCTTGTAATTTTCTGGTAAGTATTCCAAATTAGAAATAATTTTCCTTCAGAATTCTGAAGGCATTGCTATTCTACGTTTGAGTATTGGTTCCTGAGAAATCCAAGGCTATTTGAATTTCAATCCTTATATATAAGGGCTCTACCCTGCTTCTCCTGGAAATATTTTAATATCTCCTTCCCCACCCCCAATCGGTATTCTGTAATTTTGAAATGATGTGTCCTAGTATGAGGGTCATTTATATTCATTTTCAGTCTGGAAACTCATTTCTAGTTCTAGGTTTTCTAGATTTTCTTGTGTCATTTCTTTCATTCATTTCCCTTCATGTTCTTTAAGGAATTCTTATTATTGAAATCCTAAGATTTATTTTCTTCTTTGTGGAAAAAAAATATTTTTCTCCTTTAATTTATCTTTGACTTTTTTTTTTCTCCTCCTTGGCATATTGGGTTAGACAAATCCCCAGTCCTTTCCCTCCTGAGTGTCTCCTTTCCTGTCATATGACTGCCACACACACACACACACACACACACACACACATCTGCCAACAGATGTGTGGGGGCTTGCCTCATACCAACTAATTCTGTGACAACAGTCGGGGGTCCTATAGTTTAACTCAGTTCGGACACTATCTACCTGGAGGTTCCCACAGGTTAAGGGCTCAGTCCCACAACACTGCCCTCTCCTTCAGATGCCAAACTGCAAGTAGTAGGTCCTAGGTTACCCATAACTTCTGTCCAGCATGGCTACAAATTGTGGGTTCCCATGGCCCCCTTCCTGGGTTCCCTTAATTTTGTAGAATGGCTTAGTTCAAGGGAAACACTTACATACATTTACCAGTTTATTAAAGGATCTGATAAAGGATACAGATGAACAGCCAGATGAAGAGATGCAAAGAGTAAGGTCTGGGAGTGTTCTGAGCTGCAGGTGCTTTTGTCCCTGTGGGTTGGGATATGGTCACCCTCCCAGTGTGGATGTGTTCATCTACCTGGAAATTCCCAGAACCCTCATATTTTTGGGATTTTGTGAAGGCTTTGTCACATAGGCATGATCAATAATTAACCCCATATTCACCCCCTCTCCCCTTTCTGGAGGTTTGGAGGGGACAGATCTGGAAATTCCAAGTGTCTAATCATGGCTTGGTCTTTCTAGTGACCATTTCCCATCCAGTAGTCCATCCAGCAAGCCTCACTGGAAAAAAGATGCTATAATGCTCTTAACACTTAGGAATTTATATGGGTTTAGGAGCCCTGTGTAAGGGATGGAGTCAAAGAAATATGAACCCAAGAGATGCTCCTAATGCTCTTATCACTTAGGAAGTTACAAAGGTTAAAACCTTTGTTGATATCTGTGCCAGGAATGGGGGCAGAGATGTATGTGTGCATGTGTGTGTGTGTGTGTGTGTGTGTGTGTATGTGTGTGTGTGTGTGTGTGCACATTTATGTTTTCTGTTATCTCACACATTTTCTTAACTATCTTCTGAATATTTTACTGGCCGCCTTTGTGGAGAGGGAAGATATTTTTATTTTCCAGGAGCTTCTCTCTTCTTTGTTGCTTTTTAAAAATAGCAGCCTTGGGGCGCCTGGGTGGCTCAGTGGGTTAAAGCCTTTGCCTTCGGCTCAGGTCATGATCCCGGGGTCCTGGGATCAAGCCCCGCATCGGGCTCTCTGGTCGGTGGGGAGCCTGCTTCCTCCTCTCTCTGCCTGCCTCTCTGCCTACTTGTGATCTCTGTCTGTCAAATAAATAAAAATCTTTAAAAAATAATAGCAGCCTGTTCTTGTTTCATGGACAAAATATCACCTTCTGGCTCTCAGAGGACTCAGAGCAGGGAGCAGAGGATAACTTTGAAGAAGGGAGTCTGGAAGCTCACTACTCAGTATCCCGGACTTTATACAGTCCTTTCACTCTGCATCTGGGGTTTGACCACCATGAGCTTCCATGCTAGGTGTGCCTGGTTTAGTTTATCCAGAGAATACCCTTCTGATTTACTGTCAGAATTGGGAGAATTACTGGCTGAATTTCCAGGGTGGGAGCAGACAGAGGCACTTTCCTATCTTTCATCCGTCGTCCTCACCAGCTGTTGCATCCTTCTTGGGCCCTCGTGTTACTCTGTGGAGAAAAGCGGCTTCTTGTGGGTATCCTCCATCCCAGCCAGCCAGCATGTCCTTTGTTTCGCTCTTTTCCTCTTTTTGCTTATTGTTTCTTAATCTTCCTAGGTTTTTGTCTGGGAATACAGATGTATCTTGGTTTCTGAATGTAGAGTTTGACTCATCTTTTCCTCTATTTGGGGTAATTTTTGAGAGAAGGATGGTGCAGAAACATATTTATTCCACCATCTTGAAATGGAAAACTAATGCTTGTCACGGGTTGAACTGTGGTCTCCCTGCCCACCCCAGAATTCATTTGTTAAAGCCCTGACCCTCTGTACCTCACAATGTGACTATTTGAGATTGAGTCTTTATAGAAATAATCAAAATAAAATGAGGTCATTAGGGTGGGCTGTAATATAACAGGAGACGTGTCCTTATAAAAGGGGAATCTGGACACAGAGACAAATGTGTATTCCACGAAGATGATGTGATAAGACAGGGAGAAGATGGCTATCTACAAGCCAAGGAGGGAGGCCTAGATCCTTCTCTCCAAGACTTCAGAAGGAACCAACATTAAAGATACCTTAATTTTTGAACTTCCAGTCTCTAGAACTGTGAGACAATAAATTTCTGTGTATTTAAGCCACCCAGACTGTGTACTTTGTTATGGCAGCCCTAACAAACAAATACCATGCTATTTTTCATTTGTTCACACAGTAAACTTCCCCCTGCTTCGTCTGATTCCTACTCGCTATTTTTCTTTTTTAAGATTTTATTTATTTATTTCAGAGAGAGAAAGAAAGCACAAGCAGGGAGAGGGAGAAGCAGACTCCCATGCTGAGAAGGGAGCCTGAGGTGGGGCTCAATCCCAGGACCCTGGGGTCATGACCTGAGCCAAAGGCAGACGCTTAACTGACTGAGCCACCCAGGTGCTCCCCTACTCACTCTTTAAAACACAACTTAATGTCAACCCATTTTGAGAAGGTGTTTGTTTGTTTGTTTGTTTGTTTCTTTCTTTTTTTTTTTTTTTTAAAGATTTTATTTATTGATTTATTTGACAGAGAAAAAGCACCAGCAGGGGGAGCAGGAGACAGGGAGTGAAGCAGGCTAGGCTCCCTGCTGAGCAGGAAGCCTTATTTGGAGCTCCATCCCAGAACCCTGGAATCATGACCTGAGCTGAAGGCAGACACTTAAGCTACTGAACCACCTAGATGCCCCAAGAAGGTGTTCTGATCCAGTTTAATTAAATGTCCTTTTAGCTTCTTCTGTCATAATACCCATCATGCTGCACTGTAATCATCAGTTATCTTGTCTGACTTCCACACCAGGCTCTGATCACTTAAGGTCTGATATCATGTCTTATGAAGTGATTACACATAGTGGCTTGCATATTATTTATTGAACATATGTATTATAAGCATAGCTTTTGGGGAAGGGTGAGTTAAAATGTATATTTTGGTTGAATAACAAAAATTTAGTATTGATATTATATTAATACTTAGTGATAGAAAAATCATGTGAATACAATGACAGAAGTTGCAGGATTTAGAACTAAGAAAAATTGTGATCAAAAGTTCCCCCTCCCCCATTATTTTTGAACAGAAACTTCCTGTTCTGCCTGGGAATCACAGCTGGGTAAGCAAGAATTAGGATTCCAAGTAACTTTAAACTCTTCATAGTTGAAGAGCCATGTGACTTCCCAGTTTCTGTGGCCTTATAAATGACACTTTGTGACTAATCCCTGTCTTTTTTTTCTGAGTGAAAAACTAGGACCCCTATTCTGATAAAAGGCCAATAAAGTGGTTATGTTAAAAGGAAATTATACAAATAGAATTTAGATTTCTCACTCAACCATCATATCTGCTTTAACTAAATATTTTATTACTCCTTTTAATCTCTTGAGTAGAAGATGTGTGTCCCTGGTCCATTTTCCTCTTTCGGGTCTTATATGGAATATCTGTGATAAAGGCTAGCCTTCTCTAAGTAAAAAGAAGAGAACCACTCATTAGAGAACAACTCTCCACCTTCAGTGTCTTATCACAGTTCTCTTGTGCTTAGGATTTAGATAAGAGAAAATCCTAGGATATTTTTGCTTGTCTAATGAAGCAGGGTTTGAATGTGTGAGGGCTTCCTGAACACATCTGGAATTCCACTCCAGATGTAGTAGTACTGCTGTAGAAGGCCTCTCTCCCTTCCTGGCAAGTGCTTATTATTTGATGGAATGTAGGTTTTTATAGTGACAGAAAATGGGGGAATAAATTAAGAAGTGCTTGAAGAAAAATTATAGTAAGGCAGTGGGGGGCAGCCTTCATAAGCTTTATGGGTTATTAGTCCAAAGAACAAGGCCTGAAATACGTAGTATGCTGCCCTGATGCTGCTGGTAGTTTTATGGGAACAATGGCATTTCCTACATATTAGCTTATCAGGCTGCCCTCTCTACCTTACAGAGGGTGGGCTACAAATCACTGTGAGCCAAGAAAGTATACGACAAATGAACAGACAATATACTTGAAATCTCATAAATTCCAGAAGGCACGGTCACTATGCCAGTGTGTGAAACCCTGTCATGCTGGGTCAGTGGGACTAGAGGGCATCCTACTGTGTGTGCTGCTTCTCCCAACAAGGCCCCTTGAGGCTCTAATTCAGCCAGAAGTAATGACCCTTGTGCTTCTGAACAGCCTTTGTTTTCCTTCTCAGAAATAAAAATGAGCTTCAGGTACCGATGAAGGATGCAAAGACTTAGAAAGAAATGCATCTCTGGAATGTTATGGTATCAATCACCAGCTGACAGGCTATTTAATAGGCTACCATTAATGAGCAGTAGGTATGTCAGTGCTTCGAAAGTCACTGTCTTTGTTGCTTGTCTCTGAGATTAACTGATCAGCTACTTGGAGTCTATATAATTTACAGAAGAATATAGCTTTATTTGAGAGCAATATTTTTCCTAGGCAGGGCCCACATTTACATGTGTAAGGCCTTAGTTGAGTTCCCTATATGTTGAATACAACAGCATTTTAGCTGAGCAGCAAAGGAGTGGGAAAGGCTGAAGGAGGGACAGCCCAGGCAAGGAGGAGAATGGCAGAATCAGGGCTTCCGAGTCTGACGAGCTGCAACTGGAACTCCACTGTGGCCTTGTGGTCCGGTCAAATTAGTTCACATACCCAAGTCCATTTCCTTATCCACAAAATGAGGATAAAATCTACTTCATAGAATTTAAGGGTTAAATAAAGTACTAAAAATAAATGCCTGGCGATTTAATGCATTCGTGCTGTTGTAAATGAGGTAAAATCTATAGATTTTCCTCCTCCTTGATGGGCTTATTCTAAGTCAGTTTCATCGCCATGCTCTCTGCTTACCAGAGTCTAGTTAGAATTGATGTTAGTTGGAATATACTTGAAATAGAGGAAAGTTAAATATGTTTTTCAAATCCTTACAACTAGAAGAATAAACTATGTTGATTATCTCTGAGGGGTATTTTCTAAGCTTAATTAAACAAACATTTAGATCATCCTTTAAAATGTGCTGGATGATTATGCATATACTAGCCTTGTTTTTATATATCCCCTGGGACATCTTCAGACATATGCATAAATCACTCCATAAGCAAGTGTCTATGGAGAGCTTACTGTATGCTTGGTGTAGAGGTTGAGTTATTAGAACCAGTCCTGTGGTAGGCAGACTAGTATATTGTGGCAATGCTTTTCCCTATGATTTTTTTTTTCTCCTATACATTTACAGGCCAGAAGCCGGGCTTATAAGGATTCTCTAAAGGAAGAAGAAAACAAAAAATTGCAAAAGATGAAGGAGGAACAACATCAGAAGGTACTCATAAGAACTTTTAGTCACTGCTAATTATCTGCTTGTAGTACTAGATAATTTTGAAGGTATTTCTGAACAAAAAAATTTACATACATGAAAATTATTTAAAAAAAGCATTAAAAATAAAAAGTGAGATTTGGGCATATTTTAAGAATATGATGGGGTGTGGTCAACTCTCATGGTACTTAGCTTCCTAAGGGGGCTGGAGTGTATCTGCTATAGGTGGGCCAGTAATTCAGAAGATAACCGAATACTCATGAACTTCTGATCTACAGAATATATCAATGTTGCTGTCATTTTTCAACCCAAAGACATAGGAAACTATAGTGTTCAGAGAATACTATAATGCATAACAAATAGCCATAAAATGTTATGAAACTAGCTTAAATATTCACCTAAAAATACCCATAAAACAAGGATACTCTATACATGTACACAAATATATGAGGTATTCCAAATGTTTTGAGAATAGAAATGAGTGAAATGAATGCAGAGCCTCCTAAGAACAGTGCTTAAAGGGCAATTCGCATTAGAATATAAAATTTCTGGCATGAGAACTGAAAACATTCAATGTTGTGACTTGATGGTCACACCTGCCTTTTATACATTGCTCAGATGGGGCCAGAAGCTCCTCAGCATGGGATGAGAATGAACACCAGTGCTTAGCTCTATGGTACCACTTCATTCCATATCTTTTGTTTTTTAATTTTTTTTTATTTATAAAAGATTTTATTTATTTATTTGACAGAGAGAGAGATCACAAATAGGCAGAGAGACAGACAGAGAGAGAGAGATGAGGAGAAGCAGGCTCCCTGCTGAGCAGAGAGCCCCACACGGGACTCGATCCCAGGCCCCTGGGATCATGACCCGAGCCGAAGGCAGAGGCTTAACCCACTGAGCCACCCAGGCGCCCCTCATTCCATATCTTTTAAAGAACAAAATTAATTATTTAGGTAGTTGGACACCATTATCTTCCCCATCATTCTCATTTTCCAACTTCTCCTCTTGCCGTATTGGTGGTTGATAAATCCTGTCATTTCTTCCAGAATATCTCTCAAATTTATTTCTTTTTATACAATTAACTTGAATTCTAACTCTCATTTGATTTTTTTTGAGTTGATTTAAAATTTTTCCTTATGTCTCTGCTGTACAACATAACTTATTATAGCAATTATGTGTAAAATCACTTTATGAAATAGACTGTATGTAACTAATTGGCACTGCTATAATTTGACCCTTTTGAGTGCTATCCTCCTTCCAGCAATGGTCAAGCCCTTACTCATTGTTCCCATCAGCATATCTTATAGAGGACTTGTGTCACTCAACTGCTTTGTGCATAGCAGATAATAATTAAATCACTGGAAGAAATAATTTAAGTAGTAAATTTAGTTACTGAGCTACTATGTAAACAATGAAGAAACCAAGAAAAATTTTTATTCCTTTATGGTTTTTTTTAAAACATCTTTTTGTTTTGCCAAAGGCCTCATATTGAAATCCACAATTTAATAATTAATATAGTAAGATTCTAAAGCAATTAGCATGTAGAAGCTAAGTCCAATATACACTCATGTTTTATTTTCAATAAGTCTGTGAAGTGACATGTAAATGTTAGTCTATTTTTGTGACCTTTTAACTTAATATCCAGTCCTGAGGTACTTAGATACTGAGGAGAATGTTGTGAAGTTGGTATAAGATATACTTATATAAAAACAACTTTTAGTGAATTTTAAATAGTACTTTATAAGGTTTGGTGGAATATTTACAACGTAAAAACCATTAAAAGTAGAACATTTCACAAAGAGAATGCTCAACAGATTAGAAAATCAGATCTGGGATTTAATTTTCAGGTTGAGCAGTTATTTTAAACAGTGAAAATCAAGCTTTTTATTTCTTAATCTTGTTTTTCTTCTAGAGTTAGACAAATATTGATACATATTTTCTGGTTATTGATTGAGCATATTTTTTGCATAAATTATTTCCCTTTACTTACTGTAGCTTTCAGTAAAATGAATAATTTTGGCATACACATAATCCCATCATTAGAGTTTTCAATAACAGTAGAATAGAGAAGGGTAGTTACCTTATTTTTATTTCTCTTCCTTTTTGTTCAGTCTGTTGTTTACATGTCTCTGAAGGCATTTCCTGATTGGTAGAGTCTCTCATTCTATATCACTTCTAAGATTTAGCTTAAGAAAACAAGCATCAGGTTTATGCTAAGAAGATACAGAAAAAAACAAACAAACCCAGACGTATAACATCACATCTATTCATGTGTTTATTTATTTCAGTCATTCAACAAATACTTAGTGAATACCCACGATGAAGTGATTCATAAGCAGATAATCTAGGTTAAGTTGAGGTGATAGCACATTTATTTTGCTTTGTGTATCTCTTTCACACTCTTTCATTACTCTGATCTCTGGACACAGTAAGTTCTTCCTTAAGGTTAGCCTATATATATTTTACATTTAATTCAGTTTTCTCTTCATACAAAAACTTATTTATAATTCCCCTTTTCTCCTATATACTCAATATGTTCTTCTCATCTGACTACATTTTTGTTGTGGCAAACAAATACATTCACTCTTGCTTTTCTAAAATAACCCCTTCCTTGATTCTGCTATCCTTAGAGATACTATTTTTTCTGTTTCTACTGGAAAAAAAAAGACAAAGGTAATTTTACTATAATCACATCTTTATTATTAATTTTGCCCTTTCTTCCTTATGTTCTGATTTATATTTAGAAGTGCTCATACTGAAACCTCTCCAAAGGTAAACTCCTTCTGATCATTCAATTCAGTGGTCATTTTGCAATCCCCATCTCCCTGTAACTCTGTAACAGTATTTAATATCAGTTTGAAGTTTTCCTTTTCTAGCTTTTTTTTTTTTTCCTGGTGGATCTATCTCAGAGTAATCTGTCCCAGTATCCAACCATCCATCCTATCAACAAACATGTATTGAACTCCTACTATATTTGGAGCCTTTTGCAAGATGCTAGAGGTTCAATGAAGAACAGGACGTCAGGGATCTTCACAAAGTTTGCTTCTTAATGGAGGAGACAGACAATTAAAAGGAGACAAAGAAATAAACAACTGCATTTTTAATTTATGGCAACCAATCACTTTGCAGTAATTAATGCTGCAAAGAAGGAAATTGCGCATTGTGATAACTTCAGGGTGGCTTATTGAATACTGTTGATTACCTACCTTTCTCCTAAAACCCTGGGTTCTTTTTTTTTTCTCTCATGTATACATCCTACTTAGCATAGCCCATGTTTCAGAGAAGGCAGGCATATCCAAGGCCCAGGGATCTATTCCCAAAGGGTCTAACTGCTCGTGGGTATTCCATTCTCCTCAACTGTTAACTGACTTAGCTATGGGCACAGGAAATTGTTCCAACCAATGAGACTTAATGGAAGTCTGTTGTTCAGTACAGATTTTTGCCATTATGAAATATACTAGTCTTCCCATTTAATAATTTTCAGCTTGATTTCTTTTTTTTTTTGCCTTTTTATTTTGTCTGATTCTAATATTTTCTTTTAGCTTTTTTGTCTGAATTTATACAGCGATTTCCTTTTCCATCACTTAATTTAACCTCTCTGTGTCTTTTGTCTTAAATTATATTTCTGGTGACAAAAGTAGCTGTTCTTCCTTTTACCCCGTTTCATGGTTCCTTTTAATTTAATATATTCTCACTTATTGTGATGACTAGTGCATTTGTACAAATTCTCGCTGCTTAATTTGCTTTTTAGCTATATTTTCTTTCTTGTTTTCTGTTCTCTGTTTTTTTTGACTTTCTGAATTTTTTCTGTTCAATTTTTTTTTTCCTTTCCTCCTTCTTTTCTCTCCTGTCTTTCCCTCTCTCCTCCCCTCCCTAGTGGTAAGAAATTTCAGTGTTTTGTTTTTGACCTTGTATGACCTTTGGTCTATTTAATTGCAAATAGATTTTGGAGTCTGAGAACTGTTCTTTAAATCTCATATTGTTTTCCTTATACTTCTATCTGTTCGGCCTTTTTCATTACATTCTGGGAGAAATCTTTAATTAGATCACCCTGCTTACTAATTTATTTCATAAGTTTCCATTCTGCTTATTTGGCACTTGTATTGAATTTATTTACCAAGACTGCTGACTTTTTCACAGCAATATTATGCTTTATAAGCACCATCTTCTTTCTGATTTCTTCATTGATGGTAATTACACAAACATTAAAGTTTTCTGTTTACCATTTTAACTTTTTTTCCCTTTCCATTTAAAGTTTTATCTCCTGTGATTTTCTTTCTCGACTATATGATTCTTGGTCATCTTGTTTCTTTGGGCATGCTGCCAAATGAGGTATTTAGGAGCTTGTCATCTGGGAGTAGTAGCCTCTTTTTCTCCTCTAGTCAAGTCGGTACCTGGGACACTGTCCTGTTTCTCTGAGCCCAGATATCCCTCCTCCATTCACTGGTTACCCAGTGGCCCATGTCTGGGCTGTCTGCTGTGTAGTGCAAGTGTGGGAGGAAAAAGAGCCCACGGCCAAGCTGCTCTCAATGAACTTCTCCAACTCATCCTTTTCATGACTACCTCAGTATTACCTCTCAGAGCTCTTTCAGAGGCACAGCTAACTCAGCTCAGCTTATCCTGCACATTTGTTTCCCTGTGTAATTTATCCTGTCTCTTTTCTACTATTCAGAAACTTAAATAGATTTCCAATAGGCCAGTTGCACTTTTTGCATGTTTATTCACTTTTTATAGTCATTTGGAAAGTAAAAACAAGCCAAAAAATAGGAGAATACTGAAATAATTGGGTGACAAAGAAAATTATTATAGAATATATAAAAAATTATGAGAGCATTTTATGGGGAATGCGTACAAAATTGTATTCTGAGACATTGTACTCAGAAAAGAAGAATCATAACTTTTAAATCCAATCAGTATTAAGAAAGAAATGAATTAAGCATCCAATCTAAGAACTCAGAACATGAACCATAAAGGATAGTGAAGGCAGTAATTAAGATAAGAACAGAAATTAATAATAACTTCAAGAAACAGCTGTTATAAAAATCCAACAGCTTGTTTTTTGATAAGGTCAACAAAATGAACAAATCTATGGCAAGTCTAATCAAGAAGAGATCAGTAAAAATGCAAATACACAACATTAGAAATGAGGAGCCAGAACCATAGATTTGGAAAAGATTAAGCTTATATTATTGTAGATAGTGCTATGCTAATAAATCAAATATGGGGATTAAGTGAATGATTTTACAGGGAAATATAAAACTCAAATGATTCAGAGTTAAAACAAATAAAGACAAATGAAAATGCAAGTGATTTCTAAAGTTTTCTCTTTCTAAAGAGATTTCTAAAGTATTCTCCCTTAACAAGCTAAACTTGGAAAATTTTACAGAAAATTCATTGGGATTTTCAAGGAACAGTATTTTTTCCTATGCTTTAGGAACAACTTGCTTTAAGGTTGTTTCAGAGCAAGGAAAAGATGAAGTAATTTAGAATTAATATTGAACTGTACTCTCCAAGATGTCACTGCCTGATAAAGAGAACACACACACATAGAAACTTATAGAGGTTAAATTTGAAAGAAAATTCTAGTTAATGGTATTTTTTCCTCTTAACTAATTTACCAAGGCAAAGTAAGATTTATTCTAGGAATGTGAAGGTGACTGACTATATATTATAACTTTTTATATCTTTTCACTACAGGATAGGTCATGAAAGAAAATCCAATGGACCTCCTCTTTAGCTATTAAAAAAAAAGGCATTGATAAATTTTAATCTCTGTTACTAATTTAAAAATAACAAAAACAAATACGGTGAACTAGAAATTTAAAAGGTTGTGTTAAGATACATGCAGTCAGAAAAGAAGAATCAGAAAAGAAGAATCATAACTTTTAAATCCAATCAGTATTAAGAAAGAAATGAATTAAGCATCCAATTTAAGAACTCAGAACATGAACCATAAAGGATAGTGAAGGCAGCTTATCCTGCACAATAACCGACATTAACTCAATGGTAAAATACTATAGCAGTGAACAATATTAGGACATCTTCAACTCCTACTACCAACCAGTATCCGGACCTGGAAATTCTAACCTAGTTTGTAAAGTTATTTGATGGAAAACTATTTTTTTTTTAACTTAAAACTCTTAATACAGTATGGAACAAGATTTGGGAGTTATCATAACCAACTTGATAGGACAAAAAAAAAAACAAAAAACGGAGCTTTTCTAATTACTGAAAATAAGTAAAACTATTTTTGGGTGAGAACAATTTGCCTGCACAACCTGAGGGAATCAACTGAAAAATGATTAGAACAAATGGAATTAAATTAAAAAGTTAAAAATACAGCAGGAATCAAGAACTTTCTCAAATATTAGCAAACATCAATTAAAAAATAAAATGGAATAAAAAGGCCTTATCAAAAAGATATGTAACTTGCATATGTGACTTGCAACCATGTAAACGCAGTGTTCAATTTTTAAAAAAATAAACAAGCCAAAAAAACTCCCAAAATCTCCTATTATCTGTAAGTGTCAGTTTGAATAATGTAGAGATGGATGTTGCTCCTGCGTGGTAAGATTCGATATTGTAGTAACTGTAGTTCTATCCATATTAATTTGTGAGATGTGTGCAATTCCAATAAGATTTTCAGGGGAATGAGGTGGTTTGAAAAACTATTCCTACATTTCAACCATGAGAATAATCACAAAATTAAATAAGAAGCTTTACAAAAATATGGATAATAATTTGTGTGTTTGCTGGGGCAAGGAGAGTATACAGAATTAGCTATTAAAAAATACCTCAAACACCCTCATACTGCCGTTTGTAAGAAGTGAACTGAAAAGGACTCTTTGACAACATCAAATGAGAGTTTCCAAAATGTGAAAGTATTAGATATAAAAGGTCTAAGTTTGTTCTGCAGAAATAATCAGAAATCAGAAATGTACATAAGATGTACATATAACATTGTGGTTTTTAAAAAATATTACTGGAAGGTTTGAAAGTTTGTTCAAGGATAGAGGATTGAGGATTTTGAAGTTTGGAATACCATGCAGCAACTGCTACTGTGTCTGAATGATACAGGCATATGATCACCTATATAACAATGAAAAAAAATTATAAAATAGACTCCAGGCAAGTTCTGAAACATGCCCCTTCTTATTGTGCTCTGTGGAAATTACTTCATCCCTCTAAGCCTTATTATGTATGATAGTTATTTACCTCATGATACTGATTCTAGGACCAAATGAGAGAAAAGCTTGTAGAAAGTTTATCTTAGTGGCTGGCATGTGGTAAGCCTACAAATGTGACCTGAGCTGCTGATAAGAAGTTATAATCTGTGTGTATAAAATCAAGAAATGAAGAAATTGACATGTTATTCCTGGGTAGAGAGATTTTATGTGTGATTATTATGTCTTCCTTTACTTTTTTATTTTTTAAAAAGATTTTATTTATTTGAGAGAGAGAAAATGAGAGCATGAGCAGGGGGAAGGGCAGAGAGGGAGAAGGAGATGGAGAAGAGGGATTCTGCCTTGGGGCTCAATCCCAAGACCCTTGGGTCATGACCTGAGCCAAAGGTAGATGCTTAACCAACTGAGCCACCCAGGTGCCTCCATGTCTTCCTTTATAGTTTCTGTACTTTTTATACTTTCCACAATGAATAAGTAATTTTCAGGAGAAATCTTTTTTAAAAGAATCAAGTTGGGGTACCTGAGTGGCTCAGTGGTTAATACTCTGTCTTTGGCTCAGGTCATAATCTCAGGGTCCTGGGATCAAGCCCTGCATTGGGCTCTCTGCTTAGTGGGGAGCCTGCTTCCCCCTCTCTCTCTGCCTACTTGTGATCTCTCTCTCTCTGTCAAATAAATAAATAAAATCTTTAAAAGATAAAAGAAGAAAGTTGATAGGATGTATTTCTGGGTTGGGAGCTAGAGAGCTGGGGATTCAATGATTATTATAGCTGGAAGTCCATTTCTCTATATATTAAAATGGTAGAACTAAAATAATTAATGAATGGAGAACACACATTAATAATGCTATTTTTTACTCCCCTACTTCACCCATTAATATTTCCTTCTTTTGACTTGGTTGTCTCCTCTTAATTTTTTGAAGTGCTTTCCACTTTTTTTCCTTAGTGAATCCATCTTTGTCCTTCTGGGCAAAGATATTGCTGTGAGGAGCCCCCAAATCAGGACTTCTCTCAACTGTCCCCTCCCATAAAGCTCCCCTCGTGTATTAAAAAGCATTCAAAGAAAGGGGTCCTTTAACATCTGTGGCATCAACTCTCCTTCCACTATCCTTTCCTCTTGAGTTGAGAGACCATCCTCCCCTGGGAGAAGCTTATCCTAGCCAGGCGATGACACTTTAATGTTTACATGAAGCAGTCAAGCTGAACCATGTGGGAACACCCCTCGCTGGGATTCAGACATGATTTCAAAATGACCCTCTCTTACTCTTCAGTGACTGCATGACAGCCATGCTCTGGGGCATCCCTTTCACTCTGGCCACACCAGGTTTCTCCAGTGTCCTGCTTGCACAGACCTGGCTGTCATGTGGTTGACCCTTTGGCACACTGGACCACAGAGAAGTGCCTTCTACAACCTCGGGCAGGAAATGGTGAGCTCTCTACTTGTTGTTGTTAGCTTGGGCGCCAGTGCTGATCTTTGGTACCTCCTGTAGCTCCCCAGCCAAGCAGCCTGTCCCCTAGTGACAGCAACCCTACCTGAGGGGTGAGCCAAGGCAGAGGCATGGTTTGCTGTGTTGTCACATTTACCGATCCCATTTTGGGCAGTATTTACAGAAGATTCTGCTCTTAGCATCTCCAGGATGTTATCTTACTTTATCCTATTACTTCAGTGCCCTCTTTGAAGGCAGCTCTGTCTGAATGGAGCGAGATGTGGAAAGCAGCGAGAAGACATGGTCTCTGTCCTCTGGGAGCCTTCATGACCCAGGCATACTGTTGCACAACAATTTGCTCCTGGGTTCTCTGCACCCTTTCCACTGTAGCCTCAGGTCCTGTTGTTTGAACTGGTGTTCAGCAGTACATTTCTTTGTGCTTCGTCTTGGAGTTGTACCTGCGTCTGTCTCCCTCATTACATTATGGTTTCCGTCAGAGTGGAGCTGTCTATTTCCATCTGTACCTTCCGCATGAATCCAGGTGTCTAGAAAACAGTTGGTGCTTAACAAATTCGTGTTGAGTGGGACAGGCTTGATGGTTTCTCAGACGCTATGCGTCCTATTCCTCCTGTTTAAAGTGTTTTGATTTCCTTAATGTCCAAAGCTCAGTCCTTGGAACCAGAACAACTTATTTGTATCTGTCCAACTAGATATTGCACTTCTGGATGAAAAACCAGTAAATGAACCAAGGATATGCTTATAAGGCATGCGGACGCATCTGCAATGGCTGTCAATTCAGCAGAACAAATTAATTAGTTGAAATTATCCTTCGTGCTACCAAAGGAAAACCAGCCTTTCTCTAATAAATATGCTTTGCTAGATACAGAATAATAATCCTGAGTGCGGCATTGCCAGAGCCTCCCCTCTGCCATCTGGAGTGATGTTCCTGCATGGTGATGCCTCATCAGCTCTGTCCCGGTTTCTGCCCTGCTCTGGGTTTTCTCCTCTCCCTGTCCTTACTCTGTCATAGGATAATGTGTGTCACTCTCTCCCTGTCCTCTTTTCTTCCCACTGGGCAGTTCTTGGCTTCCTAATGGAGCGTTTTGCTTTTTAACATCTTTACATATGAAAAACTATGTATTTATTAAGATTTTTAAAAAGAGGAAAATATAAAGAATGAGAAATAGTCTCCCATGTGGAGAAACCTCTGTTGATGGTATGAGGAAGTAATGTGAGCACAAGGATCAAAAGTTAGAAAGCAAGAATTACATGCGGTGTTAAAGCTGCTTGCCCTGCCTATCCACCTTCCATGCTTCTTACCCCAGTGATAATTACAGTTAACATTTTGGTGTATGTTTTTTATAAAATTATTTTAAATGTGATACACATCTGTATATAAAAGTTGAAATCAATGTGCATGTATCTTTTCTATTTATATGGAATAGTCCCAAGAAAACTGCTCTGAAATTACTTTTTTTTCCCCTCTATTTGTCTCAGGGGAAGTTTTTTGTGTATTTGACACAGAATGTTACATTAGTTTCAAGTGTACAACTTAGTAAATTAACAAATTTATACCCATGCTAGGTTCACCACAGGCGTGGCTACCATCTGTCCTGATACATCACTATCACAATATCATTGACTGAATTCCTTATGCTTTGTTTTTTATTCCTGTGACATGATTATTCATTCCATTACTGGAAGCTTTCTCCCATTTTGCCCAACCCACCACCCTCCTCTTCTCTGGCAAATGCTCAATTTGTTCTCTGAAACTTTTATTACTTAATGTATCTTAGTGATCCCTCTACTGGTGCCTCCCCTTCTCTCCCATCTGCCTTATTCTTTGTATCTCCTGCATAGTATTCCATTGTGTAAATGCTTTAACTTACTGGTACAGTTCCTTATTAATGGACACTAAGACTTACTCTTGATCTTACATTTTTCAAAAATTCAATTATGTAAGTTCAATAGTGAACTTACATAATTCAATAATAATAATAATAATGATAATATATCCAACTGTAACTATTCCTATATGTGTATCTCTGAACAGTTCTACAAAAGACATGTACATTTTACATGTTGCTGGTTGTTGCCAAATTGTCCTCCAAAAACGAAATCAGTTTTCACTAATTTAGGTATGCCACAAAAGTGCTTGACTATACTTGTTTTTCTGTTGATCTTTTCTAATTTTTTTCCATTATGATTGAAAAATTTTATCTCATTGTTCTGATTTTTATTTCTTTGATTGTGTGTGAATGTATCATGACCATTTTGAATTTATAAGCAATCTGTACTTTGTGAATTTTTCCTTCCTCTTCTTTGGTCCTTTCTGTTTGGTGGTTGTTTTTTTCTCACTAGTTTATATGAGGTCTTAACCACCTCCTCAAGCCTCCCCAGAATCTTCATCTAAAATAGCAACTGAGTCTCACATCAGTGTGTTTAATCCTCCACATAGGATTACAACTGGATATATTTTTCACTTGTTTTGGGGTTTCCTCTTTTCTAGAGTAGAAACTCTTAAGGAGAAAGGTTCTCCTCTATCTTGTTCATTATTATATCCCTGTCATAGAGATCCAAGCCTGGCTCATAATAAGCAGTCAGAAGTTGTTGAATGAGTGAAATAATAATTGAATTTGTCTATATGTGTTACAAAAAGTTTTTAAGTTTGTTTTCTAATTTTGTTTAAGCTATTAAGCTATTTTTCCCAATGAAAGCTTTGAATTTTCATACAGCCAAATTTATCAATCATTTTCCTTTATGATTTCTGAACTTTTCTTGCTCTACACCTATAAATAAATACACTCATGCCTCCTTTGAAAATTCCTGTGGCTCCATCTTTTAAGTTAAAATCTTAGACCTTGGAGCACCTGGGTGGCTTAGTCATTAAACATCTGCCTTCAGCTCATGCCATGATCTCAGGGTCTTGGGATCGAGCCCCACATGGGGGCTCCCTGCTCAGTGGGAAGCCTGCTTCTCCCTCTCCCCCTGCTTGTATTCTCTCTCTTGCTGTCTCTCTTTCTGTCAAATAAATAAATAAAATCTTAGAAAAAACTCAGATCGCTATAAAATTTATTTTTATATTAAAAATTTTTAAAGATTTATTTATTTATTTTAGAGGGAGGGAGAGAGAGAGAGAGAGAGCGCATGAGCAGTAGTAGGAAGGGAGAGGGAGAGAGAATCTCAGGCAGACTCCACACTGAGCCTGGACTCCCAAATAGGGCTCGATTTCAGAACCCTGAGATCACAACCTGAACTAAAACCAAGTGCTGGAAGCTTAACAGACTGCACCACCCAGGAGCAACCCCTCCCCACCCACACCAAAATTCTTTTAAAGCCATAACCCAGTAAGAGCAAAATAACAGGTTGGAGACTACAGCAAAGAAAAGGAACCATCAGAATTTCAGAAGCTGAACCACAGAGCTAGGGAAAGCCCAAACTTATTTGCAAGAAGTAGTAAGTTGTGAGTTGAAGCAGTCCCAATGCAGTTCTTTAACTGGGGTACCAGCTACTTTGAGGGCTGGTGTTGAAGAGACAAGGATGACTTGGAAGTCTAAAGACTTGGAAGTCTAAAGCCGTAGGACCCTTGGAGCCCCTCCCTTGCCACTGAACTTTGGAAAACACTGTAAGGATGAGGGCTGAGGATGGTGATATAGTGAGAAGGGAGGTTGGGGTTGGGATGGGGGTTGTAATAGAGCCCCAAATCTTCCACAGTAGGAAGGCAAAAGATAGTATCTTTTTTCAAAGTTAAGAAATAGAATATACATACTATTAAGAAAGAGGTAACTGACAGATGAAACCACACACATGAACTGAAAGTGATTTTGGTGTCAATGGGGGAGGATAGGAACTTCTTTTATTTTAGTGTAAGGTTTGGTAGTACTAATAAGTAGCTCTCTTACTTGGTAGCCTTTTAAAAACTATGTTCATATATTTTAGTGACAAAAAATAAAATAAAATTATTTTATGCCATTGTAGGAAAGTGAGTCTCTAGCACAAGGCTTGGCATCTACTGCATAAATGCCCATACAATGATTGAGTGAATATTAATTTATTTAGAAAACCTGCTGATTTTTTTCCTTTGGTGGTGGTGCTAGATAGTAACTGGAATTAAATAATGTGCTTTAGGGATTGATGAGTAATATATTTGTAATATCACAGTATATGAAACCTGTCTCTTTGTTTTGGGGATGGTGGAATGTTAGAAGGCCTTTAAATAAAGTTAAAAAATAAAATGTCAATCTGAACTTTGAATTTATTTTATAATTTTATTTTATTTTTTAAAAATATTTTATTTATTTATTTGACAGACAGAGAGATCACAAGTAGGCAGAAAGGCAGGCAGAGGGAGAGGAGGAAGCAGGCTCCCTGCCAACCAGAGAGCCTGATGCAGGGCTTGATCCCAGGACCCCGAGACCATGACCTGAGCCAAAGGCAGAGGCCTAACCCACTGAGCCACCCAGGAACCCCTATTTTATACGTTTTATCAAGGACATTTTGTGCTTAAAAAAAAAAATACACGTGTTGGCATGTGTTTATTAGTATTTTCTCCACTAGAAAATTCTCTGACTCAGGCCCTAATTTATGACATGGTTCTGGTAATTCTCATCCCTCTGCCTTTTCCTGTCTTTGAAAAGAGGTTAAAAAATCAGTCTGCTTCAAGGAAGGCAATTGAATACTAGAGAAATGCTAGCACCTAGTTCTTTGGCTTAACACCATAAACAGAGTAAGTTGAAGGTGATAATCTGAATGTCAGACGCAGAGATTTAGTTGTAGTAACATGATCTCACCGAAGCAACGTATCCCCTCCAGGGAGTCCAAAGTTCCGCTGATGTTAGAAGTAACTAGTCAATAATAGGTAAGTTGATTATTCTCCAGGAGGGAGGATATTTTACTAAGGGAGTTTCACTACAGAATTGAGATCAGCATTTATTTGTAAGTTGCTATACATTCGTTGGGAAAGAAATGCTAGAGAAATACCAGGAAATAGTATTGTGTGACATTTCTTGAAGAACTGATTTGATTTTTCTTTGGAAGACATAGGTGAGTTTGACTTATATTGTATTTTCTTCTGTGTATGTTGTACCTATTA
This sequence comes from Mustela nigripes, assembly GCF_022355385.1. Lineage (NCBI taxonomy): Eukaryota > Metazoa > Chordata > Mammalia > Carnivora > Mustelidae > Mustela > Mustela nigripes. The sequence goes on from NC_081571.1 coordinate 30,746,935, forward strand.
GTCCAATATCTTGAGCATGCACATTGGCGTTTTAATCTTACAATTTTATACTCCCAGAGCTATTGTTTGACTAAGGTACAATTATTTTTGCTACCTAATTACATAAGAACATAATTTCACATGGAAATGGTACTTAAGTAAAAGTTTCAAAAATGAAATAGTATACCATCTCAGGTTAAATATGTAATTGATTTGGGTATCTTATGTACAATGATGTTAATTGAAAGCCATATTTTAAATTTTTTATTGTTCTTAGAGTGAATTACTGGAATTTAAGCGACAGCAACAGGAGGAAGAAAGGACCAAAACTCACCAAGCTGAACACAGGAGGTATAAATGGCTAATAAAATAAGCATCCTTGATTAAAATAACTACCTATAAAGTTTTTGCAATGTTTTAAGAAAGTACTATAATCATACTGAGTATGGTTTTGGAATCTATATTACCTTTGTAACTTTATATTATTGGGGCATGTTATGTATGTGAGGATGACAACTGCTATATATGTATACACATATACATACACATACACTAGCTGATTTTTCATACATAGACATAAAATATCCAGCTTTTCTGGGGAGGTGGCAAAAATTCATACTAGAAAACAGAATCATGCTGTCAAGCTATGTGTTTATTTAGGTGACACTTAATTTGCCTCCCATGGGACAAAGTATCATTATTTTGAGATGATCTTTTACTATTTGTACACAACTTTAGAGTAATAACTGAATTCGTATAGAGGGTGAGATACTCATACTTGAATACGAAAGGTCAGACAAGAACTATTTTATATTGACTAACATATTAGGAAAAATATCTTAAAATAGAAACCATTAAACAATTTTTAACATTGTAAGTACTCTTATTCCTAATATCAGACATTAAGAGTACCCAGTAAAATATCATGTTGATGTTCAGCCATTGCTAATAACCTCCATATCTATCATTATTCTAGGATTTTCCGGGGGGGGGGGGCGCTTGGTTTATCTGAGTTAATTGCAATGTGCTTGAGAATCTCAGAAGAATTTAAAGGGTTTCATGATCTAAGAGAGCAAATTCTTTTGAAACTGAGTGGTGTCACTTATACGTTTAACCTTCCCATTGTTGCTAATGTGTATTTTTTTAGTTGTGGTGGTTTCATTTTTTAATTGAGAATTTACAGAGTGTTAATGGAAGCTCCCAATTCTGCTGAAGCTGTGAACTATGGTTGGGTACTCATATTTTTTTGACCTGATTATTTTACTTACATAGTCAATCAAAATATTTTTAAAATGTCAATTGTGAATTTAGATGGTTTTCTCTGACTAAAAGAAAACATCAGAATTCTGATGCATTGGTTAGGCTATTTTTGGGGGTGAGAGGTAGCAATTACTGCTACCTTTTTTTTCTTATGGTTTTTCTCATTTTCTAAAAACTTTTTTTTTTTTTTGAAGATTTTATTTATTTGACAGAGAGAGCACAAGCAGGGGGACAGCAGGCAGAGGGAAAGGGAGAAGCAGGCTCCTCACTGAGCAGGGAGCCCAATGTGAGACTTGATCCCAGGATCCTCGGATCATGACCTGAGCCGAAGACAGACATTTAACCGACTGAGCCACTCAAGTGCCCCTGGTTCTTCTCATTTTCTCTTTAAAATTCTTTCTACTAAAAAAACCATTTCTTTAACACTGGTTGTTAGTAGTAGCCAGTTATTTCTCTGGATTTCTGAGGATTGAGGATTGATTAGATTGTAAAGGTTTAAGCATCTTAAAGATAGTGCGATATGTTACATTAATGGGCCCTCTTGGCTAAGAAATTCATGTTCAGTGGGCATCCAATAAAAATGCAAGTTATTTGGTAAGAGGTAGAAAGGATTAATTCCTTGTGGGAAACTTAACCCTCATTCTTTATTTCCATAATACTGGATACCTAAATCTTGGTGGGGTTATTTATTTTCTATACATTATTTTCTCTTTTTATTGATTCTAGTTAAATATAGATGCAAATTTAATCTAAGAGGAAATCTCTCCAGGTAATAACCTCAGTAACCAGTTTTGAGGTAACTGATCAAGTTTTTGAGCACATATTTTATGTTCTCAGTCAGTTTTTGAGGAGAGCATATGTTTATATTGCCCTTTAGAGTTTAAAGTAAGCTCTTGCATGTTAAATGAAAATACTCATTCAATAGCCTCTGAACGACTAAAATCCGTGACTATTCCGGCGGAGGGCAACAGCACTAACTCTGTGTATATGTGTGTGCATGCACACACACTCATTTGTGTGTGTGTGTGTAAGGGCCATAAGTTAGATTTTCTCCAGGTATATAATTTTATTAGAGTCAAAAAGACAACATGTATTCTACCATTTAGAAGTTGACATAGCAGAAAACCCAACTCTGAGTTTTGTAACGGAAAGCTTGTGGAATTCCTCACAAGCTTTTCAATGCATCCTATATTGATTGAGCCTGGCTGCACCTGAACCTGACCCATGGTAACTTTCTGAGAGAAGAAAGTTGAAACTTCAGAGAGAAAAGACAAAGCACGGGGGTCAAGGACTTGAAAAGATCTGAACTATGAGTTGAAAAGTGGAGTGAACTGAACTGATTTACTGAAACTTGAATCATCCTTAAATAGTAGTTTTTATCCATATTAACTCTTAGAAGAAAAGCCAGAGCAGTGATTTGACAGCAATAAAATGTATGTTCTTTCTAACACTAGTAAACAAATCTATAAGCTGGTACTTTTTTCTTGTCTTTGAATTCTCAATAGGAATTGAGAAAAAACACAATCTCTTTACCACCTATGGGCTCTTGTCGACCCACTGTGCTGTCATCCTAGTAACTGATGGCCAAAAGTGAATTGTACCACCTGTGTCCATGATAAGACAGTGTGTGAACGAACTGAGAGCTGTGGACATTGGGCCATTTTACAGCCTATACTCACCACCATTGGTGGTTTCTTGATGCAGCTGTAGTCACAGAAGCAGGCAGATATGGGGACCACCACGCACCTGGATGATCATTCATTCTCTTCTTACCTATCAGGACAAGGCTCTGTGAAGGTTTTGTTCTAGGCGTTGGGAATAGGCATAAAATAGCAGAGAACATCCCTAACTACATGGAAATTACAATCTGGAGAAGAGAAATAGAAGTCAACAAGTTAACAGCAAGAGTATTTCAGACAATGATATGTACTTTGAGGAGAGAGATTGAAGGTGGTAGTCCCCATAAAGAGGTAACATCAAAGGACAAGAGCCAGTCACATTGTAGATATCCCCTATTATTAGGTGTAGGAAAAAATGCAAAGGCCCTCAAATGGGAATGAGTTTGGACTTGAGTCTCAAGTGGCTGGATTATAGATGGTGAGAAAGAGAGTAAGATAAAATGAGGTTGGCAGGAGCCAGAAAATACAAGATTTTACAAGCCAGTATTTTGTTCTAAGACTAATGGGAAATCACAAGAGACTCTTAACTATAGGAAATAAACTGACAGTTGTTGGAGGGGAGGTGTTTGGGGGATGGGATAACTGGGTGATGGGCATTAAGGAGGGCACTTTATAGAACGAGCACTTGTGGTTATACACAACTGATGAATCACTAAATTCTGCTCTGAAATTAATAATATGCTATATGTTAATTAAACTGAATTTAAATAAAAAAGTATAAAGACTAATGGAAGATCATAGGAGGGTTTTAAGCAAAAGGAAGGCATGATCCCTTGTATAATTTAGTAAGGTAGTTGTGTGGAGAATGAATTACAGAGGGTGGGAGTGGAAGTAAAAGCAAGATGAGAGAGGATAGTGATTTGGACTAGAATGGTGGCCATGGAAAGTTTTAATTTTTTTATATTTTATAACATATAGGAAAGTCCATGAAATAAATATTTAGAATGATTAATTAGAGAGTGAACATTCAAGTAGCCAGCTCCAGAATATAACCACCACCCTACTGTTAACCCTTATTCTGACCTCGATGATAATCATTTTCTTGCCTTTCCTTAAGGTTTTACCTTCTATGTGTTAACCTTAATTTCTGAAATTGGTTACTGCAAGTATGACCAAACATCAGGGAAGGATATACCCATTCTTTCTTTTGAGAGCTTGAGCTTCCCTCTTTTAATATTTCCCATTTCTAATATGAATCTCTTCCCATTTTCCTTCTAATTTGCATTTATGGGGTTTACTTTAGCAAGACTGGCAGTGGGGTACAGGTCATTTGGGAGGGACATCTCCATTGCAACAATAGTACCACAGAGCTATTTTTAGTTCCCCTTCATTTTTCAGGTCTTTCCGAAGCTTCCATCTCTTCTCAGCCTCTAGATTTCGCATCTGGCAGGTCTTGGAGGGGTATGGTTGCTGGGGAATAAGGCTCTTGCAGAACTGGTAGAAGATGAAGGAATGAAGTTCTGAGTTCAGAACTGTGTCCCCTCTTGCTGGAGTCACAACTGGCGAAGGGCTGTTAACAGCATGTCATATGGCTAACGTGAAAAAAAGTCTCTACAGATTACTTCTAAACTGAAGGGAGGGAAGCAATCCTCACAGTTCATACAGCATGTTAGGTTCTCAAAAATCTCTTAACCCTGTAGCAAGCTTTCCACTTACACATATTTTTCATTGTTTAAAGGGTAAATAATGTTTTCCTGGACCGGCTCCAAGGCAAAAGTCAACCAGGTGGCTTTGAGCACTTTGGAGGCCATTGGAATACGAATAGTGGTAACAGCTGGGTGAGTTTTTTTCTTTTCTCTTAAAAAAATATCTTTCGAAGTTGAACAGTAAAAACAATGAGAATTTTAAAAATATGTTGTGGCTTTCTCCCAAGATATTATTTTTTTGTTGTGCTGTTCAGCTGTATGATGGGCAGTCAGCCAGGATGATTACTGTAAATTCCACAATAGTTTCTAGAGAGAGGGAAAAAGTCCTGGTTTCAGTGCTGGCCAATCACAATAAAAAATGACACCTGCCCTTTGTTCTCAATATGATTGCCTGGACTGTAAAGATTTTTTATCACCCCTTGCCCAGAACTACAACAAAAACAAATGAAAAAAAATTTTTCAAGAGGATTTTAAGTGCAATACGGATATAAAAATAGTAAGCATTCTCTAGTAATATATTCTTTCAGTGAAACTAGCACATCAAAGAAACCAGTATATAATTTTTCACTACAAAATGATTTTTAAAAAACCCTACAGCAAAAGGCACTTTTTGGAAATGAAATGTCCTTATGGATTTCTGTGAAGAAAACCTTGCAACTGTGTCGTAATATGTGTTTAATGTGTTTTGTGTGCACAATATATCATTGAACCAGCACTGAATCTTCGGAATGTATATAATTGCAGGCTTTGCAATGTGTACAGAATCAAAACTACACTGGGTTTCATAATTTAATTGAGACCCAAGTGCATACATACCTACTAAAAAAATGGGGCAGATAGAAATCTTTAAACTGGTAAAATACAACAAAATAATCAAGTGCTTGCTGGAAACTCTAGAGATCACCCTTAAATAAATACTTCATGGGCAAAAGATAATTTTTGAGAAAGTCTGTTGGAAATCTTATGCATGTTTTCTTGAAAGGCATTTAGTAGTTAAAATTGATGAATAGATCTCACAAATGTATATATATTGAAGATAATTGAATGTAGGCAAGTTTGCAAAGAATTTTACTGGATATGTATCCATAATGTATGCTCTTGTGTATCACTATGGAATTCAGAATAGGGACAACATGTAAGAGAGAGAAAAGAATAAAAACACAGGATTTTTGTATCAGGAGTTACAATTTATAAATTATTGACTTAAGAATATATGAGTAGGAGTCCTGTGGAAAATGGGGCATTGTGACTTGAAGACATCCACATTCATGGAATTTATAAGTTGTGAGACATGATTGAAACTTGGATTTTGGGCAGGACTTGGAAACTGTGTATTTTCTCCTCTACTTACCAACTCTCAAAATTTAGAGAGTACTTAGAAAAATAACCTGGGATTGAGGGGAAGATGATGGGAGAGAGTAAATGAATACCACATGGGCTGCTGTTAAGGGAATGAGGGTTTGGAAAGCTGGTTCACCCCTGACTATTGATAGGCCTTATGGGAGTGAGCTGTAATCTCTGCTTAGATTCTTCATGGATAAAAAGAAAGGAGTATCATTTTCTTGTGATATGAGTGAAGGTTGCTAAAGTTTCCTTAGTAGGACAGTCTTGGCCAAAGTGGTTATCAGCTCTTCCCTTACTTGAAAGAAGCAGTGACCTAAAGGTCCTCAGGCCCCCACCTCTACATCCCTATGGACATCCTTACTTCTATGTCTGCTTCTCCTTGGGGACCAGATTCTCTCTTATCTACCTACTGGGGGACTTTGTTCTAATGATATTCTTCTCTCTCCTGAATTCACCTGAACTAGAAAATTCCCATCAGCATAAAATATAAATATAAATTATATTGATACCCCTTCCCTCTTGCTACTGTCCTGTTTCTTTGTTCCTCTTTCAAGCAAAGCTTAAGAGGTTTCTATCCTTTAGTTGTCTGTAATTTCTTTCTTCCCATTTCTCTTAAACTCATTTAAATCGTGATCTAGATTTTATCAGTCCAACCATAATGCTCTTGTCATGGTCACTAATGATGTCCATATTACAAAGTTCAGTGGTTATCCATCAGCATCATTTGTCATGGTGAATCACTTCCTCCTCTCTGAAAATATTTACTTGGCTTCTGGGGAATTATTCTTTCTTGGGTTTCCACCAATCCCAGTGGCTACTCCTTTTCATTCTCCTTTGCTGAATCCCCTGCATCTTGCTGTCCTCTCAACATTGGAGCACCTCAGAGATCCACCTTGGATCACCTTCTGAAGTTTATGTTCACTTAACACCTTGGTGGCCTCATTTGTTCTCATGAATTTAAATTCCACTTACATGTTTATTACTCATACATTTCTAATTCCAGCCTTGACTTCTTCATTGACTCTAGACTTGCATATCCATTTATCCACTCAACGTCTCTACTTGCATGTCTAATGGACATCTCAACCTTAACATGTCTAAAAGTTGACCTTTGATTCCTTCTACCTGAGTGCTCCATCCACACTTTATCCTTTTATATATTGGTACAGCCCATCTCATATCACTCACAATTGATTCATCAGCAAATCTTCTTTTTTAAAATTTATTTATCCATTTATTTATTTGAGAGAGAGGGAGACAGAGAGCATGAGAGGGGGGAGGGTCAGAGGGAGAAGCAGACTCCCCACTGAGCAGGGAGCCTAACGTGGAACTCGATCCTGGGACTCCAGGATCATGACCTGAGCTGAAGGCAGTCGCTTAACCACCTGAGCCACCCAGGCACCCATCCATCAGCAAATCTTCTTGACTTCTCCTCCAAATATGTACAAACTAGCAGCTTCTCACTACCTCCACCACTATTATTCTACTTCCAATCTCTGTTAGTGCTCATCTAGATTCTTGAAATAGTCTTCTAGATGGTTTCCTTGCTTCTACACTTACCCACCTACAGCCTATTCTCAATATGAATGATCCCTTTGAAACAGAAGCCAGATCCTGTCACTTCCTTGCTTAAAGTCTTCAGGTGGCTCCTGTGACTCTCAAATCACATGGAGTAAAAACCAAAGTCCATACTGTAGCCTACCAGGTGCTTCCTTGATCTAGACCCCACTTTATCCCTTTGGTGTTCTCTTACCACACTGCCCTTCCTTCTTCCTCATTCCTCCCAGCCACATCAGCTGTCTTGCTGCTCTTTGAAAACTTAAGGAACTGGCTACTTTCACCTTATGGACTTAGCACTGGTTGCTCCCTCTATACTTCTTAATATGATTTTTTTCTAGAGATTTTTCTCGAATCTCACCTCAGTGAGATTTCTGTGGCCATCTATTTAATGCTGCCACTTGTGCCCTTATCCCTGGCTCTAGCCATCCTTTTTCTGGGCTTCACTTCTTTTTCTGTGGCACTCCACAACTTCTAACATACATTTCTAACATTATTTGCTTGTATGTATTATTTTCTGTTTACTCTTAATCTCTCTCTAAGGTATAATACACATTCCATATTGCATCAGTCAGGGCCCTTTGATTGTTTTATTCATTGATCTATCCCAAGCATACAACAGTGGTTGGATCTTAGCACAGGCACAAGGAAACAGGTGGCTGTGACTGAGGGATGGCAAAACAACAAAGATTTAGAACCAAATGATTTGATATACTGAAATGCTTTGATACTAAATTTAAAATAGCTATGTATAAAACATATGATGTAATAAATTTTGGATTTGAAACAATGAGCAAAAACAAGTGACAAAGACAACCAAGAAGATTTGAAAAAACAAACAAACAAAAAAAACAAAACAGAACTTCAAGGAAGAAAAAAACATGATCTCTGGAAAAAAGCTCACTAAATATTTGAAAAACAGATTATTCTAGAGGTCTAGAAAGCTTTCCAGATAAATGAAAAAAGAGAAAATAATCTCCAAAGAATTAAACAAGTAACTATAACCTGAATCATGATCACACACAGAAAAAAAATTTATGAATATAGGCTCATTCAGACTTAAAAAAAATCACAAAATTTTGACAGATTCAATAATAAGTTTCTTTAAAAAGCATAATATATCCTTATCAAATTGGACTTATCTCAGATGGAAGCTTGATTTATCACAAATGAATAAACAAAACAAGACCAAAAAACTGAGATGATTTACCTCCTAAATTATAGGAGAAACACCATATGATCATCTCAGTAGATACAGAGAAAACATTTGAAAATTTTCAGTACTCATTTGTAATAAAAGCTACTTGGAAAGGAGAAATAGAAAAAACATTTCTTTAGCTAATAAAGGGAGCAAAATTTATAATAGAAATATATTAAAGGCATTTCCTTTAAATCATATGTGAAGGCTGAAAGGAAAAGAAACATTTATAAATCACAGATGATACAATAACCTACTTAGAAAATCAAAAAGAATTGATATTTATGTTATCAGAATAAATAAGAAGACTACAAATTTGGTAAATTTAGGATCAATATATAAAAACTTCTATAAATTGCAAATAAACAAAAAATTAATAAAAAGATAAAACCAAAAATGCCATGACCTTTAAAAAATATATAAAGTTTTATAGAAAGATCTTAAGGAATAAATGAATGAAGTTATACCTTATTAAGGGATGGGAATAGGAATGAGCTCTCAAATAATCTACAGATTTCATTAAATTATGATCAAAGAACCAAGAATAACCAATTCACTACTAAAAATAAAGAAGTATGTATGGAGACTTGTTTAAACATTTAATACAGTCTGGAACTGGCACAAGCAGACCCAACCATTTTTGGAATTCTGACATATGACAGAAGGCAAAGCATATCAGTGGGGAAAGTATACTCTTCAACAAATATTACTGGGACAGTTGAATACCCACATGAAATCATAACCAATCAACTCCAGGTGGATTAAGCCTTATAAGGAGAAAAGAAGACTTTTCAAATTTTAGAAGAAAACAGACTATAAAATTGAGCTAGGGCAGATTTTGTAAGATCCAAAGTATAAACCAAAAGGAAATGATAAATATACAAAATGAAATATCTATTCAATGAAGGACACCATACAAAAGAAAGAAGCCACATATGAAGATTTTTACCCTGGACATGTTTTGTAAAGAACAAGTGGACAAAAGTTTAATACACAGAATGTATTTAGACTGTGTCATTTATTTAGAAGTTGACAGATGACACCTGAGCTCCCCCAGGAACGAGAGAGTTCACAGAGGGGGCTTGGAGGAACTACTGGAATCAGTAAAAAGCTGAGGAAGCAGAAAAGGAGGAAGGCAGAAAGTACAACAATGATGAAAGACAAAGAGAAAAAAAAAAACCTTGTTTCTTGGAACATCATATGAACACTTAAATAGGTCTTTGATAAGTGTATTTGTGTAGACAGACTGATCTTCATCTTTCAATCTTTTAAAAATTAAATCACATTAATTGCATATCCCTTTATATATAATTAAAAATTATTTTTACATTAAAAATTTTTTGGTTTTCTAGCCTCCTCTGCTACTCTTTTTTGATAGAACTAGGGTAGGACTTTGAAAGAATCACTTCAAGTTCTGTTTTCTCTGATACCAATAGGTGAGACTCCTTAAATGCTGTGGAAACTCTAAATCCTGTGTCTTCAAGGGCATTTGCACTTTCAACATGACCTATGAGGCAACCTGAGATTTTAGTTTCCTGGAGTGTTAGAGCAGCAATAGTCTGAATCCCAAGTGTAATGTTGCACAGCATTCTGGGAGGTTTGATGGAGACTTCTTGACCCTTTGCACAGGGTGGGGGTGCAGGGGACTCATTTAGTCTAGTTCCCTTCCTGGAGGTCCCCTTAGAAGTCACCTTTCTGCTGCATAATACAATGCCATTCTACGCCATGCATTTCCATTTAGATTGCTCTGCTTCACACTGTGTTGTCCTGTCCTTGCTGTAACTATGGAGGTAGGTGACAGTATTTGTGAATACTATTGTTTGTGACCTATGTTAACCTCTCTCTAAGAACACAGCTGATGAGCTGTCACTCAACAAGTCATTACATTGTTGACAGAGACTATTTTGTGAATCAAATGCAATGGGACTTAAAAATGAAAACATGTAACTGGGACAAATCATTAAATACAAAATAGACATTTAAGCCCAGTATAGTAAAGGGTGTTCTCTGAGGGAACTTCATTACAAAATGAATAGAGGCTTATAGAGGCTCTGAATTTGTTTTGCTGCTTATACTCATTTTTGTTCTTTTTTTTTTTTTCCAGGATGTATGAGAAATATTTACTTCATCTGTCCTTTGTCACCTGACCTTGAAGGACCTCACTTGATGATTTTCCTTAAAACTCCTTTATTTATCTTCACTGTTTTTACCTTGACTTCAGTTTCCCATCCACTCAGCTGAACAAATATTGGGGATGACCAGTTTTCCCCTGTTGTTATTGATGCATGTTTGTAGAATCTGATTGCTGAGCTCAGATGTAATTTCTACTGCCAGTGAAATGTTACACTGTTTCTCTCACTGATTTCACATCTTATTGGAAGCCTAATTACAGCAATGTTAGTAAGATAAAAAAGGAGGGAATAATTTGATAGTTTTGGGTTTGCAAGAGTTATGGGTGCTACATGCTTATCTCTCAAAGCAGCTAATTCTTATGTAATTCTCAGATAACGCTGGGGGAAGCTTTGGCATTTTTTAGATTAAGCTCTACTTAATCCAGGGTACAAACTTGAACAAAAGAAAAAAATAAATCTTTTATACTCTTTTAAATACATTCATAAATACCTTTTGAAATACTTCTGTATAAATGGTTTTTATTTTTAATGAAAAGCTCTTGGGTTGTTCTCTTTTGATGGGTCTCATTTTTATATTCTTTATAGTCTATGTAGATCAAATGTAGGACTGCAGTCACTATTAGATCTGCCTTTGGTATTGATTTACTTACTAATACTATTCCTCTGGATTTTCATAGTGGGCCAGTTAATTGCCTGAAAGGACATGGTTTGTATAAAAATCAACTAAATGGAAATATGGATACAATGTGGTTTTTAGGTGTTTTGGAAACTTGTCTTTTCTCTATGCACCCTATGTCCTATAGCTAATTCAGCAGGCTTTCCTGTTCTACTTTTATGCCCTTACCTGGTTATAGACCTGAGAGTGCAAGAGGTTGGTTTTCCCATGCTTTATGTTCTAGTCCCAACTCCATGTTATATAGAAGAGCATTACATTTAGTCTTAGAATGAAGGCTGGAAGAGCAAATAGTTTTGCAGCTAAGAAACTTAATACTATTATTTAAAATGGCATTTAACTGACATGCAATGTTATATTAGTTTCAGGTGTATACCACAGTGATTTGACATTTGTATACATTGCAAACAGATCACAATGAAGCCTAGTTACCATCTATCATCTTGCAAGTTAAAATAATAATACTTGGTATATTCCCCATGCTGTGCATTATATTCCCATAACTTACTCATTTTATAATAGAAAGTTTGTGTTCCTTCATCCCCTTCACCCAGTCCCCTACTTCTCTAAAACCTCTCTGGCAACTCTTATTCTGTTTTCTGTATCTGTGTGCTTGGGTTTTGTTTGTTTTTAGATTCCACATATAAGTGAAACCATGCAGTATTTGTCTTCCTCTGTGTGACTTATTTCTCTTAGAATACTACCATAAGTTCCATTCATGTTTTCACAAATGGCAAGTTTTCATTCTTTTTATGGCTCAGTAGTATTCCACTATACATATCTACCACATTGTCTTTAGCCCATTCATTCACTGATGGACATTTAGGCATTGTTTGCATATCTTGGCAATGGTGAATAACACTGCAATGAACAGAGGGGTACCTATATCTTTCCAAATTGGCGTTTTTGTTTTCTTCAGTTAGATACCCTGTAGTGGAATTGATCATATGGTGGTTTTATTTTTTAAATTTTGAGGAAACTCCACATTGTCTTCCATAGTGGATGAGCTAATTTACATCACTACTACCAACAAAGGTCTCTTTTCCTCACATCCTTGCCAACGCGAATTTCTGGTCTTTTGGTAATGGCCTGATGGGTGTAATGTGATTATCTCTTGCTGTTTTGATTAGCATGTCCCTAATGATTAGTGATATTGAGCCTCTTTTCATATGCCTGTCAGCCATCTGTGTATCTTCATTGAAAAAATGTCTCTTCAGATCTTTTGCCCACTTTTTCCTTTTTTTTCTGTTAAAGTATTTATTTATTTGAAAGAGAGAAAGTGTGCAAGACAGCATGAGAGGCGAGAGGGGCAGAGGGAGAAACAGACTCCCGGCTGAGCTGGGAACCCAATGAGGGACTTGATCCTGGGACTCTGGGATCATGATCTGAGCTGAAGCAGTCACTTACCCAACTGAGCCACTAAGGTGCCCCCTTTTGCTAGTTTCTTAACTTGACTGTTTTTTTGACTTGTAGTTCTTTACATATATATTGGTATTAACCCCTTATTGGATACATGATTTGCAATATCTTTTCCTATTCACTAGATTGCATTTTTATTCTGTTAGTTTCCTTTACTATTCAGAAGATTTTTAGTATGATGCAGTCCCATTTATTTTTGCTTTTGTTTCCCTTATCTTTGGAGTCAGATTAAAAAAAAAAAATCTCTAAGACTGATGTTAAGGAGTTTACTGTAAAGAAGTTTCTTCTCAGAGTTTTGTGGTTTCAGGTTTTATAGTCAAGCCTTTAATTGATTTTGTGTTAATTTTTGTGTATGCTATAAGATAGTGGTTTCTTTTTTTCTTTTTTTTTTTTTTTTTGCACGTAGCTCCCCAGTTTTCCCAGAACCATTTATTGAACAGACAGTCCTTTACCCATTGTGTATTCTTACCTCCTCTGTCATAAATTAATTGGTCATATATATGTGGGTTTATTTTTGGGTTCTCTATTCTGTTCCATTGATCTATGTGTCTGTTTTTAATGCTGATACCATACTGTTTTGATTAGTATAGCTTTGTAATATAAATTGAAATCAGGGAGCATGATATTCTTGGCTTGTTCTTTCTCAAGATTGTTTCAACTATTTGGAGTCTTTTGTGGCTCCATATAAATTTTAGAATTATTTGTTTTCTGTGAAAAATGCCATTGGGATTTTTACAGGGATTGCACTGAATCTGTAGATTCTTGGGTAGTATGACATTTTAATAATATTAATTCTTCTCAGCTGAGAGCACAGAGTATCTTTCTGATTATTTGTATCACCTTCAATTTCTTTCATCAGTATCTTATAGTTTTCGATGTATAGGTCTTTTACCTCCTTGGTTAAATTTATTTCTAGGCATTTTATTCTTTTTGATGTGATTGTAAACAGAATTGCTTTTTTGATTTCTCTTATAGTTAGTTCATCATTAGTGTACAGAAATGCAACATATTTTTATGTATTAATTTTGTATCCTACAACTTTACTGAATTCATGTATTAGAATAGTTTTTTTTTTGGTAACATCTTTAGGGTTTTTCATTTATAGTATTAAATCATCTGCAAATTAGTAACAGTTTTACTTTTTCCTTTGCAATTTGGATGTCTTTTCTTTCTTTTTCTTGCCTAGTTGCTCCGGACAGGACTTTAGTTATTATTTTAGTACTAAAAGTGGGGAGAGTACACATCTTTTTCCTGTCTTGGGTCTTAGAGGAAAAGCTCTAAGTATTTCCCCATTGAGTTTGATATTAGCTATGGTTATATATATTCCCTCTGTCCCCACTTTCATCAGTTTTTATCATGAATGGATGTTGAATTACACCAAATGTTTTTTCTGCATCTATTGAAATGGTCATATTTTAATCTTATATTAATGTGGTATATTGCAATTTATTTGTGGATGTTGTGCCACCGTTGCATGCTGCAATAAATCCCAGTTAATCATGATGTATGATCCTTTTAATGTATCATTGGATTTGGTTTGTTAATACTTTGTTGGTAAGTTTTGCATCTGTGTTTATCAGGGATGTTGGTCTGTAATTTTGCTTTTTTGTGGTGTCCTTGTCTGGTTTTGGTATCAGGGTAATACTGACCTCATAAAATGAGTTTGGAAACATTCTCTCAAATTATTTTGGAAGCCTGTCCCTCAGGCTGAAGCTCCAGGTTAAGTAAATAAACCTTTTCACTGGAAGACTACAGTCGTGTCTTTTTTTTTTTTATTTATTTTTTATTTTTTTTAGTCTTCTGTCCATACAGTGCCCTGGGCTTTGGTGGCCTTCCAAGAACTGTCTTTCTGATTGTTACATTCCTGTGAAGCTCACAAATGCAAGCCTCCTTAGACACCAGGGCCAGGTGATTAAGGGGCATTCTGGGGTGCCCCCATTGGCTTTAGCTAGGTAGAAAATATAGGGGGTGGGGCATACTCTCTGGCTTCAGTAAAGCAGCAGGAAAATATCTTAACTGGAAGTGCCCAGGAGCTTCAGAAATGCAGCAACAGAGTGTACCAGCTTTATTTTGGGAGATGGAGAATGCCATGACTGCTACACTTGCTAGCCCTAGCCAGGGAATGGGGAAAGTGTTGCAACTTTCCACACTTCAGAGGTTTAAGCTAGGAAGCAGGAAAGTGCTGCCACTGTTCAAGTTTGCCTGCCTCAGTCAGGGAGTAGGGGAATGCTACAGCCACCTATGCTGCTGGCTTCAGCAAGGCAGCAAGATAGTGCTACTACCCTGGCCCCTGTCATAGCAAAGTGGTGGGAGGGCTCTGTGTCCAGGCTCACCCACCTCTGCTAGCAGGGTAGATGAAGTGTGCAAAAATGGCATCTGGTAGTACCTCCATCTCCAGGGGGTAATTTCAGCTGTCCTCTACCCCTCTAGTGGATGCTTCTAGATTAGTAAATGAATGTCCTTTACATATAGTTTAGGTGCTTATCAAACTGCTGCTTTTCTGCTGGGTCTTGGGACAGATGAGACTCTGTCAAGTCCTTTGAAAGGAGAGTCTCAGGTTCCTACAGCACTTTGGGTCCCTTGGATGTCAGCCCTGTTGACTTTCTAAGTCAGATGTTGGCTGGGGCGGGGAGCTCATCACTCTGGTGCAGGTCCCAGGGGTTGGGGTGACTGACATGAGCACCAACCTCTCTTTCCAGCAGAAGTGCCAGACTGATGAGATCCATGTTGTGTTTCAAGCTGGG
This sequence comes from Mustela nigripes, assembly GCF_022355385.1. Classification (NCBI taxonomy): domain Eukaryota; kingdom Metazoa; phylum Chordata; class Mammalia; order Carnivora; family Mustelidae; genus Mustela; species Mustela nigripes. The sequence continues at coordinate 30,762,566 of NC_081571.1, forward strand.
GGTGGAGTTTTCATTGAGATTGTGCCTCTACTTCTACCCATCTCAGTGTTGGTCTTCTAATCTCTTGTTGTAGCGAGGCTGTTCATCTAGTGCTCATCTTTTTCTGAGAAAAACAATCCATATGTAGCTGTATATTTGGTGGGTCCTTGGGAGAATGTGGGGTCAGGATCTTGCGATGCCACCATCTTGTGGAACTCTCCTCTAAACTCAATACTTTGCAGCATTAAGAGATCTTCTGTGTTACCAGTCATTGTTGAAGTGAACTTTCCAAATGTGTATTCAGGGAAGCCTTGGGACTTTAGGTTCTGGGGATGAGACTGAGGGGGCTCACAGAAGCAGGACAAAGGTGTAGGACAGATAGGGCTGCATTGGGTAGGGGTGGGTGGCTGAGAACAGATGGCACTCAGCTAGCTTCTCTGGAGTAAATAAAATGCAGATACGCTTGGTTTTCCTCTCTCCTGCCTGCTGAAGCTGCGTTAGTGCTGTTGACACTAATATGTTTGGTCCATTTGAAATCTTTGTTGTTGAAATCTTCGTTCCAAACCCTCAGCCTGGATTGGAAGCATCACCAAAATGATCATAAATGTGTGAATGTTGTGGGCATTTTACTGCTGTGGCATGCAGCCATTTCAGCCTTACACCTGCCACTCTGGCTACCTCAGAGGCCACAGTCATGTTCTGTTTTTTTGTGTGTAGGCCCAGCATTCCTCACTTGCTGCTATTTCCCAGTGTGTAATCAGGAGCTGATAAAGGGTAAAGGGATGTCTTTTTACATTGGTGGATCTCAGGACAACGGGCATTAATTTCCCTTCTACTGCCTACCATATCCTGCTTCCCCCCCAAAAAAAGATTTTTTTAAAAGAGTTATTTATTTATTTTACACACACACACACACACACACACACACACACAGAGATCACAAGTAGGAAGAGAGGCAAGCAGAGAGAGAGGGGGAAGCAGGCTCCCTGCTGAGCAGAGAGCCTGATGTGGGACCAGGACCCTGAGATCATGAGCTGAGCCGAAGGTAGAGGTTTAACCCAGGAGCCACCCATGTCCCCCCAAAGATTTTGTTTAGATACCTGGTCTCTTTAAAAAAGGGAAAAAATCACTGTACATGTATGGAAAATTGTGACTATGGCCAAAATTATCTAGAATATGTATGGTGTTGTAAACATCTTTCTTGAACAATTCTCTATGTGGGTGAAAGGATGCAGAAAAGAAGCAAGAGTTGCTGTGTAAGGGAGCCTACTGTTTGCTTTTCACATTTAATCTGTCCTGTTGAATCAACTGGAATAAAATTTTGACTTGTAGATAACTTTGGATAGGAATCTCAAAGTTTCCATCACAATGTCTATGCTTTAGAAGTGCTTTCTTCTTCTGAAAAAGAGAATATACATGAGACAAATTCTTACAAAATAGGTGTTATAGAAACTTTAGACATACAGATGAGTAATAAAAAGGCAAAACCAGCGATTTTTCAGGTGTTATTTATAGTCAACCACAGTTATTATTTTGGTATGTACCCTTTCAAATATATATTTTTAAAGATTTTATTTATTTATTTGACAGAGATCACAAGTAGGCAGAGGCAGGCAGAGAGAGAGGAGAAAGCAGGCTCCTCACTGAGCAGAGAGCCCTACGTGGGGCTCGATCCCAGGACCCTGGGACCATGACCCGAGCCAAAGGCAGAGGCTTTAACCCACTGAGCCACCCAGGCACCCATTCTAGATATTTTTCTATCTGTATGTATATCAAAATCCCTGCAATAAAAATCCTTATAGTTACTTGTCTAATGATTGGATAAGGACAAACACCTTGAATTAGAATTTATAGAGGTTTTAATATATATATAGTTGAATTACTTTCCCAAAAGGTGGCACAAATATTTATTACCACCAAAAGCATTCCCTATACTTAATACTGTCCATGCTTTGTAAATCACTGCTTATATGCTAAGTGAAAAATGTCATTTGAGAGCTTAATCCTTCTTTTTTTTAATAGATTTATTGGTCATTCTTTATCTTCTTGTGTGTGTGTGTGTGTGTGTGTGTGTGTACAGTTGATTTGTAAAATGTCTATGTAAAGATATTATGTTGTAAATACTCTAATTTTTATATACCTTTTAATACAGCATTATTTAACTTAGTATTGAGTTTTAAATATTTATGTATTTGGATATAACAATCTTTGTCCTTTGTGGTTTCCTTTTGGTATTATGTTGACAGATTTTTTTAATTTTTAAAAATGTAACTTAAGTGACATTCAGTTTCCTTACTGGAGGCCTGCATCTCCTTCTCCCCTTCACCCATTTGCCCAACTCCATACCCCTATCCTTTGGCAACCATCAGTTCTCTGTATTTATAGTTCTGATTCTGATTTTTGTTGATTCACTCTTTAAACAAGATGTATTTATTTATTAAGAAAGAGAGAGAGTGAGAAGGGGAAGGGGCAGAGGAAAAGAGAGAGAAGCAGACTCCCCACTGAGCATGAAGCCAGACAAGGAGTCTGATCCCATGATCAGACTGATCTGGGGTCTGATTCCATGACCCTGAGGTCATGACCTGAGCTGAAATCAAGAGCCATTCAGCCAACCAACCAAGCCACCTAGGCACCCCCTTCACTTTTGTTTTTTAAGATTCCATTTATCAGTAGAATTATATGGTATTTGTCTTTCTCAGTCTGACTTCGTTCACTTAACATAAAACCCTCTAGGTCTATCATTGCTCTCAAATGGCATAATCTCATCCTTTTTTTATAGCTGTGTAATATCCCACAGTATGTGTATGTGTATGTGTGTGTTGTATAGTATATGTATGTATATGTACATATATGTGTATTCCATAGTGTGCGTATACACATAGACATCACATTTTCCTCATCCATTTGTCTATTGATGGACACTTAGCTAGCTTCCATGTCTTGGCTATTGTAAATAATGCTGCAGTGAACACAGACATACAAATATCTTTCAAAGTTAGTGTTTCTGTTTTCCCTGGGTAAATACCCAATAATGGAATTATTGGATTATATGGTATTTCTATTTTTAATTTTTTTAAGAAACTTGGTACTGTTTCCCACAGTGACTGCTGCATTTACATTCTGACCAACACTGCTTGAGGATTTCTTTCTCTCTACATCCTCACCAACACTTGTTGTTACTTGTATTTTTATTTTATTTTTTAAAGAATTTATTTATGGGGGCACCTGGGTGGCTCAGTGGGTTAAGCCTCTGCCTTCAGCCCGGGTCATGATCTCAGGGTCCTGGGATCAAGCCCCGCCTCAGGATCCCTGCTCAGTGAGGAGCCTGCTCCCCCCTCTCTCCCTACCTATGATTTCTCTGTCAAACAAATAAACAAAATCTTTAAAAAAAATTTATGTATGTATGTATGTGACAAGAGACTGAGAGAGCACGAGAGGGAGAAGCAGGCTTCCCCCTGAGCAGGGAGCCTGACACAGGGCTCGATCTCAGGGCCCCGGGATCATGACCTGAGCTGAAGGCAGATGCTTAACTGACTGAGCCACCCAGGTGCCCCGTGTTTTGATTTTAGCCACTCTAACAAGTGTGAGGTGGTATCTAATTTTTGATTTGCATTTCCTGGATAATGAATAATGCTTAGCATCTTTTCATGTATCTGTTGACCAGCTATATATCTGCTTTGGAAAAATATCTCCTCAGGTCCTCTGCCCATTTCTTAAATTGGATTGCTTGGTTTTGTTTTGGTCTGGTTTTGCTTTTTGGGTGTTGAATTGTATAAGCTCTTTATATGTTTTGGATACTAACCTCTTAGTAGATATGTCATCTGTAAATATCTTCTCTCATTCATTAAGGTGTCTTTTTGTTTTGCTGGTAATTTCCTTACCATGAAAAAGCTTTTTATTTTGATGTAGTTCCAATAGTTTATTTTCGCTTTTGTCTCCCTTGCCTTGGGAGATAGATCTAGAAAAATATTGCTGTGTCTATTGTCAGAGAAATTATTGCCTGTGTTTTCTTCTAGAATTCTTATGGTTTCAGGTCTCATGTTTAGGTCTTTAATCCATTTTGAGTGTATTTTTGTGTATGGTATTAGAAAGTAGTCCAGTTTCATTCTTCTATATGTAGCTATCCAGTTTTTGCCGCATCATTTATTAAAAAGACTGTCTCTTCCCATTATGCATTCTTATTTCCTTTATCAGAGATTAATTGGCTATATAAATATGGTTTTATTTCTGGGCTCTCCATTCTATTCTATTAGTCCATATGTTTATTTTTGTGCCAGTATCATGCTGTTTTGATTACTATACCTTTGTAGTATATCTTGAAATGTGGAATTATGATACCTCCAGCTTTGTTCTTGTTTTGCAAAATTGTTTTGGCTATTCAAGGTCTTCTGTGGTTCCATACAAATTTTAGTATTATTTGTTCTAGTTTTGTGAAGAAATGCTATTGGTATTTGATACGGATTTCACTGAGTCTATAGGTTGATTTGGGTAATATGGACATTTTGATAACATTAATTCTAGTCTGAGCATGGAATATCTTCCCACTTTTGTCACCTTCAATTTCTTTCATCAGTGTTTTCTAGTTTTCAGAGAACAGCTCTTTCACCTCTTTGGTTAAGTTTATTCCTAGGTATTTTATTATTTTTGGTGCAATTTTCAGTAGTTTTTAAAAAAATTTCTTTCTGCAACTTTGTTGTTAATGTATAGACATACTATGAATTCGAGTTATTAATTTTGTATCCTGTCATTCTATGGATTTATTACTCTAGTAGTTTTTTTGGTGGAATCTTTAGGATACTATGTATAGTATTATGTTGTTTGCAAATGTTAAAGAGTTTAACTTCTTTAGCAATATGTCTGATTCTTTTCTTTTTCTTCTTTTTCTTGTCTGATTGCTGTGGTTAGGACTTCTAGTACTGTGCTGAATAAAAGTGGGAAGAGTGTACATTTTTGCCTTGTTCCTGACCTTAGAGGGAAAGCTCTCAGTTTTTCATCATTTAGGATGACATTAGTTGCGTTTTTCTTTTTTTAAGATTTTTTTTAGTTATTCATTTGGCAGAGATCACAAGTAGGCAGAGAGGCAGGCAGAGAGAGAGGAAGGGAAGCAGGCTCCCTGCTGTGCAGAAAGCCCGATGCGATGCGGGGCTTAATCCCAAGACCCTGAGATCATGACCTAAGCCGAAGGCAGAGGCTTTAACCCACTGAGCCATCCAGGTGTCCCGAGTCGTGGTTTTTGTATACGGCCTTCACTAGGTTGAGGTATGTTCCCTCTAACCCCATTTTGTTGACAGTTTTTTTTTATAATGAATGGATGTCGTATTTGGTCAAATGCTTTTTCTGCATCTATTGAGATGATCATATAGTTTTTATCATTTGTTTTGTTAATGTGATATATCATGTTGATATGTGAACATGGAACCATCCTTGCACCCTAGGAATGAATCCTACCTGATCATGGTCAATGATCTTTTTAGTGTATTGTTGTATGAGATTTACTAATATTGTTGAGGATTTTTGCATCTATGTTCATAAAGGATATTAGTCTGTGGTTTTTGTTTGTGTATGTGGTGTCTTAGATTTTGATATCAGTGTAAAGCTAGCCTCATAGAATGTATTTGGAAGAATTCCCTTTTACTTTTTAGAATAGTCCAGGAAGAACAGGTATTAATTTTTGTTTAAATGCCTGGTAGAATTCACTTGTAAATCCCTCTACTCCTGGAATTTTATTTTTTGGTAGTTAATTACCAGTTCAATTTTGTTACATGTAATCAGTCTGTTCAGATTTTATATTTCTTCTTGGTTCAGTTTTGGAAGAAGATGGTATGTTTCTAGGAATTTACTCACTTCTTCTAGGTTGTCCACTTGGTTGGCATATAATTTTTCATAGTATTATCATAAGCCTTTCTCTTTTTTTCTTGATTTGTCTGGCTCAGGCTTTGTCAGTTTTATCTTTTTAAAAAACCAGTTCTTGGTTTCATTGATTTTTTTTTCCTATTGTGTTTTTAGTCTCTACGTCGTTTATATCTGCTCTGATTTTTATTATTTCTTCTACTTATCTTGGGATTTGTTCTTCTTTTTGTAGTTCCTTTAGGAGTAAGATTAGATTAAGTTTTTCTTATTTCTTGGGGGAGGTCTGTATTACTATATACCTCCCTCTTAGGATGGCTTTTGCTCTATTCCAGAGATTCTGAACCATTTTCATTCTCATTTGTCTCCATGTATTTTTTTCCTTCTGTGATTGTTTCAATGACCCACTGGTTGTTTAGTATATTGTTTTGTCTCCACATGTTAGTTTTTTTCTAGTTTTTTTCCTTGTGATTTATTTCTATTTTCATACTGTTGTTTTTGGAAAAGATGCATGGTATGATCTCAGTCTCAATTTATTGAGGTGTGTTTTATGGCATAATATGCGATCTATTCTGGAAAATGGTTCATGTGCACTTGAATCTATATTTGGTCATTTTTGGATGGAAAGTTCTATATATATCTTCTATGTCCATCTGGGCTATTGTGTCGAAGACATTGCTTCCTTACTGATTTTCTGTCTGGATGATCTATTTATTGATGTAAGAGGAGTGTTAAAGTTCCCTATCATTATTGTATTACCATCAGTTCCTCTCTTTATGTCTGTTAATATTTGCTTTATGTGCTTTATATTTAGGTGCTCCAGAATTTCTTGTTGGATTGATCCCTTTATCATTGTAATCCCTTTGACTTTTATTACAGTCTTTGTTTTAAAGTCTATTTTGTCTAACATAAGTATTCCTACCCTGCCTTTTTCCCCCTCACATCCGCTTACATGGTAAATGTTTTCCTATCCTTTCACTTTCAGGATATATGCATTTTTAGGTCTAGGTAAGTCTCTCGTAGGCACCATTTAGATGGGTCTTTTTTTTTTTTTAACCAATTCTGCCACTCTGTGTCTTTTGATTGGTGCTTTTAGTCCATATACATTTAAAGTAATTACTGATAGGTATATACTTATTGCCATTTAAAAAATTTGTTTTCTGTTTCTTTTTTTTTTTTTTTTAAGACTTTATTTATTTATTTGACAGACAGATCACAAGTAGGCAGAGAGGCAGGCAGAGAGAGAGAGAGAGAGGAGGAAGCAGGCTCCCTGCTGAGCAGAGAGCCCGATTCGGGACTCGATCCCAGGACCCCGAGATCATGACCTGAGCCGAAGGCAGAGGCTTAACCCACTGAGCCACCCAGGCGCCCCTGTTTTCTGTTTCTATGATTCTTCTTTGCCGCTTTCTTATTCTCTTTCTTTGTGACAGATGAGTATCTACAGTGTTTTGTTTCGCTTTCTTATATGTGTATATGTGTGTGTGTGTGTGTGTGTGTATCTATCACAGGTTTTGGGTTTGTGGTTACCATGAAATTTATATATAACATCCTAAGCAAATAGCAGTCCACATTAGTTTGATGGTCATTTAAATTCAAACACATTAAAAAAAGAAAATAAAGTTAAAAAATTTTTTTCCTTTCTCTTCCTTTTTACTCCCTTCTCCACATTTTATGCATATGTTATCATATTTTATATCCCCTTTTCTTATAATTATGGCCAATTCTTTTTCCACTTAAAGAAGTCCCTTTCCTGTAAGGCTGGTTTAGTGGTGATAAACCCCTATATCTTTTGTTTGTCTGGGAAACTCTTCTCTCCTTCCAATTAGAATGATAATCTTGCCAGGTATTCTTGGTTGTAGGTTTTTTTCCTTTAGCACTTTGAATATATGGTGTGATATCACACCACTGTGTTCTGGTTTGCAAAGTTTCTGCTGAAAAAACAGCTAATAGTAGTCTTATAGGTGTTTCCTAGTAGGTAACTTTTTCTCTCTTGCTGCTTTTGAGATTTTTCTTTTTATCTTTAACCTTTGACATTTTAATTAGGATGTGCCATGGTGCAGACTTCCTTGGGTTCATCTTGTTTGGAACTATGTGATATTTGGACTTGGGTGTCTGTTTCCTTCCCCAGGTTGGGAAGTTTTCAGCTATTATTTCTTCAGATGACTTTTCTACACCATTCTCTCTTGTTTTTCTGGGACCCCTGTAATGTGAATGTTTGTTCACTTCATGGTGTCCAAGAGATTTTTTAATCGGTCCTCAATTTTTAGTGTTCCTCTTTTTCCTCCTTCCTCTTTTTGCTGTTCAGCTTGTGTGCTTTACAATTCCCTATCTTCCAGATCACTGACACATTCTTCTGCATTCTCTAATCTACTGCTGATTCTTTCTAGTGGTTTTTTGTTTGTTTCTTAATTTGTTATTCAATTCTGATTGGTTCTTTTAAATATTTTTTACCTCTTTACTGAAGGTCTCTAGGAGTTCTTCCACTCTTTTCTCCAGCCCAATGAGTATCTTTATGATTATCATTTTAAATTGTTTATCAGGCATATTGCTTATGTGTTTCATTTAGTTACTTTTCTGAGGTTTTCCCCCCCTCCTTATTCTTCCATTTGGAGTATATTACCCTGCCTCTTATTTTGCTCCACTTTCTGTATTTGGCTCTATGGACTAGGCAAAATGGCTACTTCTTTTACAGGTGAAGAAGTGATGTTGTGTATGATGTCCCCCCTGTAGACTGTGCGTGCTTTGTGATTTTTGCTGCCTGGCTGCACCTATGACTGTATACGCTACTTACTCTTTTAAACTGTGGCTTTTTAACAGAAAGAATAAAGAAAAAATAGTAACAGAAAAAAAAAAAAAAGAAGAAAGAGAACCAGAACACCCCCCCATACCCAAACAATAAAAGACAAACTTTAAAAAGTAAAATAAAATAAGGTAAAATTTAACCCCCCCCCCCCAACAAAATCACTGCTTGCTTTTTTGTGCCCTAGCATCATAGGGAAGCTGGTGTGGGCTTGTGGGCCGTGGGCACACTGAGGTCCCAAGCTCACAATGAGCTGAATCCTGCTCGGCTCTGGGCCTCTAAGTCGGAAGGGGAGAGAATATTTGCACAGTTCTTCAGCCCTTTTAAACTGTGGCCTTTTTCCCCAAGCTCCAGCGCAACGGAGCTGGTATGGGCTTGAGGGCCCTGAACTTGCTGAAGTTGCCAAGGTCCCTGGGACTACTAGACCCTCTAATAATGGCCCACCCTCTATGGTGGTCACACCCAGCTCCACTCTTGAGTTCTTCCGGTGGGGAGAGGGGAGCACTGCCATACTTCCTTGGCCCTTTTAAACACTGGCCTTTTTTCTGTGCCACAGCGCAACCGGGGCAGGTGTGGGCCCGCACACCCTGGGCTTGCGGAAGGCTGCAAGCTTTTTTAGAGATCTGACCCGCCAGTTATGGTACGGGGACCCACTAATTATGGCGCCCGAGGGCACCCCTTGCAGCACCCAGATGCTGCTTGGGTCCGGGCTTTTAAAGTGGAGAGCGAGGGAGCTTTCCAACAGCTCCTGAGCCCTTTAAAACCCCGCCGTCTTCATCTGTGCCGCGTCATGACCAGGCGGGGGTGGGCTTCCGACCCTGGGGAGAGGGAAGTCCGACCGGCTGCTCGCTGTGTCCCCGACCTGCTCCGGCCTGGGCTTGTAAGGTAGGTTGACAAAGGTAAATGGTGTCCTTCTCCGGTCCCTCTGAGCTGGAGCGGCTTTCCTATTGCTCCTCCACCGCTTGGCAGAGATGTAGCTTTTCTCTTTTCTCTGCTAGTTCTTTTAAACCCCAGCTTTTTCTTTTCCTGATTCTCTGTGCACCCCCCCCCCCCCCCCCCCCTTTCCCTCCCCAGTGCCGCTGGCAGAGTGGGAATGGAGGTTCCCTTCCTTACCAGGTCTCCATCTCTCGGGCTGTTCTCTCTGCGGCTGTTCCATGGCGTTCCGTGTGCTCTCCGTTCCACTTCAGGACCGGTGGTTCTCTGCGCGGGGGTAGTGTGGTGTGCTCCGCGGAGGAGGCCAGGGCTGGCTCTTCCTCGCCGCCATCTTGAACCGGAACCGAGAAGCAGGTTCTGTGAGGATAGGTTTGAAAACGCGCAAAGCTGCCGCCCACCCGGTGACTCATCCTAGGAAAATGGAAAACTGCCGGGAATGGTTACTGACGATATGGGGCAGGTGATTTATTCCATTCCTAGCATAGACCCTCACATTTGTTTTATGGACTTTCCCAGTAGCGAGAATTTTCCTATATTCCCTGAACACTTGAAGTAGAAAACCTAACAACATTTTTTCCTTCACATTGATTTTGTTAGATGTTACAAAATTCGGTCAGCTTATTTTTATTTTTTATTTTTATTTTTATTTTTTTTCGGTCAGCTTATTTTTAACTTGAAGGCTTGGTTGTCTTTCAGAAAACATCTTGGGGGAAATTACATTGTATGTATAATGTGGACATACATTCTTCCAAAATAAAATTCTTGGCATTTATAAGACAACGAAGACCTTAAGTTAAAATTCAAAGTTTTGGGAACTAACTGAAAATTTGTATTGATTTTAGTTTAACCCATAATCATATTGATAGTGCCTAGAGGCTTAATTTTAACTTTCAGGATATTAAACAGATGATTAGCTGGACCTAGGGAAGAGGTTGCCAAAGGCGGTAGCAGGCATTGTGTTAGAACCGTAGCAGGTAGAAGGAAATCATAAAGAGGTTATGGATTTTTTTGTTTTTTAACCCTGTGAACTAGTGCATATAGAAGCTAGCTTTGTACAGATGTGCATGAAATAAGATTGGGATGCAGTCTGGTACATTTACAAGAGGAAGAAAAATTATGTCTTTCAAGTTACCACAAGGATTACAGGGAGAATAAGTACATGTTAGGCATTTTTTCAGGAGGAAGCTCTGTGTTGGAATCCTTTCCTTTTTGAATAGTCCACCCTTTAAGAGTAGAGCTTAAAAGGGATTTAAAAAAAAAAAAAAGATATTTTTTTTCCTCACAGAATTATATGCTCCACAGTGAGGGTTTTTAAAGGCGAATAAGGGCAAATGGAGGACCATTTTCATTATATTGATTGCCAAGTCATTGTGCCAGTTTCTGGAGCAGAGGATACAGAGGTACTGGTGCTGCAACACTCACATCCCCCAGCAAGCTGCTTACCACCCCTTTGCTTTGCCACTCAGAATTGTGTGCATGTGCTCAGGGCCGCCCTTCTTTTGTTCCCCAAAGAACACTGCTACAGCCAACCTGTAGGAATTTTTCAGTCAGTCCTCAGAGGGAGGACTGTTTTGTTCTCTACAAAATGCTACAGGAGTGGTCAACCCTGTATTATGAACTGGTTAGACATTTTAATTTTTATATTTTAGAAACCATAATGGTGCCAAAATGGAGCGGAAATTGTGCTTTAGTATTGAGATGACAGAGACAGAGAAGAGGGATATTTGAAATTGGACATTATGAATTGGGAAAAATCAGAAATAAATTTAGACACAGTATTTATATTCTAGTCTGTAGAGACATAGAGATAAGTGGTATAGTTTCTGTCCTCAGGGGACGGAGCAGTCAGGATAGACCAGGTAAACTTGCTGCTGGCACAAACCAAATGGCTGGCAAATGATGTTGTCAAACCTGTCTTTTAATGCCTGCTGATCACCAGCAATGCCTTCAGCTGTAGCATCTTGTAAAGGAAGGAGAACCACTAGGTTACTGGGCTCTACCATTCACTAAAACAGTTGGAATGCTCTTGGTCTTCTTTCCTTGAAAATGTTGACTCTTCCTCCTCCCTACTTAATCACCATTTTATAGAACACCTCTGACTATAGAATACCATCAACTCTTGTATGACTCAATAGTCTTTGCTCATCCTCACAGAACTTACTGGTAGGACTTGTCATATTTTCACAGTATCTTAGTAGTTGTCCTCTTTCTTTCAGTTTACTGCAATCCACTTTATTTACTGCCATCTACTTTGGTCCCTTGGTATATTGTAAAGAGACCATTGTTAGATAGAAGTACCTGGTTTTCTGGCCCCCTATACCGCCCTCCTGTGGTAGCGTGGAAGTGATGGGACTATTGTGAGGAAGAGTCCTATCATTTTAGGATTTCTGCTAGCCGAGCAGAAAGAAGGCTTGGAATGCTAAGACAACTACTCAAACTCCTAGAGAAAGCAGATTTCAATGAATTCAAGAAAAGATGATTATAATTCTATTGAAGGGGGGATTCAAAGGGGTGAGTGAGCTGTCAGAATTATAGTCTATCCTTGCAATTACACATGTTGTTCATATTGAGGATGAAAAGTGAAGGCCTCTAGAGCTAACATGGCAGCACTCTCTTCTGAGAAACTCACATTTGGAAAGGGCATGCATGAAAAAAATGGAAAGAGAGTCCTGTTGCCAAAGATTATGTGAAAGAAAGGCAAGATCCAGTAACAGAGAACAGAAGGAACAAAGGCCAGAGTATTCTGAGGCCTTTGAGGAAAAAAAAGAGAAGGGCAGATAATGGAGGGCTTTTAACTTTGGAGTAAGAACAAGAAGGAAGAGGCTGGTTGCTTCAGGCCAATAGTGTGACGTTGATGGATAATGTGAAGAAAGCAGAACTCCTTTCCTCCCATTTCTCTTGTCTTCTCTGTTAAGGAGAGCTGTCTTTGGACTAAGCAGGGTGAATGAGCAGTGTTAAGAGAAGAATTAAAACCCAAGGAGCATAGCAAATAGCATGGAGGACAAGGGGAGATGGAGAGGAGAAGGGAGTTGAGGGAAATTGGAAGGGGAGGTGAACCATGAGATACTATGGACTCTGAAAAACAATATGAGGGTTTTGAAGGGGCGGGGGGGTGGGAGGTTGGGGGAACCCGGTGGTGGGTATTAGAGAGGGCATGGATTGCATGCAAAAACAATGAATACTGTTACGCTGAAAAAAATAAATAAATTAAAAAAAAATGGATGAAGAGATTCTGCAAAAGCATGCATTGGCTGTAAATGAGCCCAGGTTTCTGGCTCTGAATGAATTATAGTGCAGGGCTTGGAGAAAACATGCTAGTGAGTTTACCCACCTAAGGAGGGGGAGCTTTGAGGGTGGAAAAAGGGAGAAAAGCAAACTGGCTGGAGATAGGTTAATTCTAACACCTGGGAACTATGGAATCCAGATTTAGAAAGGGCCTAAATACCTAGTTTAATCCATATCCAATGCATTATTACATGTATAAGTAGGTATTTTATGAACATTCAAGGATGCCTTTGATAGACCCAGCTTATCTGTCTGGTATGTGATCCCTTTCTTTAGCACTATAAGTACTTAATGTTGTCATCATTTTACAGTTGTCAAATAATCTATTCTTTTTTTCCTTTCTTTTCTGTTTCCATAAAAATTTGTTTAGTGCATACTATGTTATATTATCTAGGGAGATAAATATGACATAGTTCTTGCCCTATAGTTCTTACAGGTAGAGGGAAAAACATGAATTTAGTTCTTTGTTTATTCAACAAATATTAAGTGGTCCAATGTCCGCTTGGCACTCTTTCAGGTACTGGCGATAGGGTTTTAAATAAAACCAAAGCCATGCCCTCATGAAGCTTATAGTAGAGTACAGACAGATGACTAGCAATGAACATAATATCTAAGTTATATAGCATACTCGAAGGTATACATGCCATAAGAGATGTGTCAACAGATGGGTATGGTGACGTGTAGGGCTCTTTGGGGACGGTGGGTGCACAGAGGGAGGAGGAGTAAATTCTCCTTGGGTGCTTGAGGACCTAATCCATGAGCTGAATTTTGAAAGATGAATGGTTTTGAAAATAGTTGCTTTGGGGGAGGAATACAGCTCATATTCCAGGAAGTGGGAGATATTTGATCAAAGAAGTATAAATAGAAACTGGAATGTGTTAGGGGAATGTCTGAGTAATCAGCATCATTTCATTTGATACCAACAGCTAGAGGGAGGGATTTTTTTTTCCTTTTCCTCTTTTTCCTTCTTCTTCCACCCTATTTATCTTCCTGCTCTTTCTTCTTCTTGTAATGATTAATACAGTGGCCTCCTGTTGAGTTTACCATTAGCTAAAATCTTTGTTTCCACTCACTTTATTTTTGAGCCATATCACCCTTATCTTTATTATTTGGAATAGCTTATATTCTCAATAACATTATATGAATTTATGTTGTGTAGGTTTTATGTTTTGAAGAAGAGTTGAAATAACTAAAGTAATTAGGTTGGAGAAGAGATATGTCCAGAAATGGATGATAGTTGTCTCCCCATATCTGAAGGTCCATCACAAGGAAGAAAGCTCCATTTTCCTTCTCTGTGGCTATTCTTACTAGTGGGGGTGGCGGGGGGGGGGGACTTCAGAGAGTAGATTTCAACTCCAAGCCAATAAAAGCTTCTAGAAGTTGATTTGAGAATTGGCCAGGTATATTTTTCAAAGTGTGGTTTGGATCTCCAGGAATCTTTTGGGGAGATGAGGAGGTCTTGGGTAAAATACAGGAGGTCTTGGGTAAAATACTCCAGCGTTCCATCCTGGGCTTTGTGAGCAGGGGCAGGCATCTGCTTTGTAATAGGTTTCCAAAGAAATCCTTATGTACATTAAAAACGTTAGGGAAGAGAGTTAATATTTTTTTTGAGAGGACTTCACATCTTGGGAACCTTTGATCTTAGAAGAAGACCTTAGAAGGCGAGCTAGAGAACACTCATTTTCTTTGAAGTGTGAAGAGCCTGATGTCTTTGTAATTAAGGTGACGGTAGAACTTACCATTCAAACCAGAACACTCTCTTGAGAGTGAAAGGAGGTACTAAAAATAACTACATATTTTTGAAATGTTTATTTAATGACTGATAAAGTGGTTTCATTATGTTGATGGAACTGTAAAAGTTACATTCAAGAACTACTTAAATATAATTTTTCCTGAAATATATAACCTCTTTGTGTGTACATTAGAATAAACTTTAAAACTGCTTTATATTGAAAAGTTAACATAAAAAAATCAGAATCATTATTCACCCCTTTAAATTAGTTCCTTAAAACACATTTATCTCACATACCATGGCACTGTATTTTTCTGAAGATGTGGGCTTTTTTCCTCCCATATGATCTTGCTATTTAAACTACAAAAAAAAATTACCTGAATTTTTCTTTAAATTTGCATTTTATGGCTAACAAATTTGAGTTCAACTTTCAATTAACCTTTCTGTAGACTATATTATGTTGGAGACTGTACTTTCTGTACCATACTTAATAAGATCAGAATTAATTTTAAGTGGGTGATATTCTTAATTCTATTGTAGTTTCAAGGGTACTTTTGCTTTCATTAAGAGTACCTTTTTTCAAAAAATATTTTTGCAAGGCAGAGCTTGTCAAGTTAGCTGTCGCTATTTTGCCAAGTTTATATTTTGCAAAAATTTAATTCTTGATTTTATCCTAGTCTGGTACAATGAAAGATAGGAACTTAATAAAAAAAAAATTCTTTCTACAAATTGGGATATTCCAAATGTAATTACAGAATTTAATAATTGAATCTTACACATCATTTGAGTTGTCATTATTTAATTTGTTCACTCTTTTCTTGCTTTTGTGGGAACTAATTTTAGTGTCTTGCTGTTATTAAACCTTGTTACCAATAATGCCAGTTTGCTGAGATTCTGAGAAACTGAAGTTCGATCTTCCATTCACTGAAAATGTTGATAACAAATTTTCCAAAACTGATTTGGAGAAATATGACCCAAATTTAGAAGGCTCGTTTATAAAGCGTTCAACACCATCATCAGTTATGAGAGTTACAAGAGTTCAACACCGACAAGGCTCAAATTTTTCAAAAATCCTCTTTCAAAAGAGAAAATACATACTGCTTTGTATTCAGAAGCAGACTTTTCACAAAAAAATGTATAGTTAAGTTATTCTAAGTAGACACACACACTAATATTTATAGACTCTTGTAGCCAGTGCTACTCTTTTGAAATGAATGCAAGTGTAGATTACATTGTATTACACCCAATTCCGAGCACATTTCTACCTCATAAGTTGTTGGTTTTTTTTTTGTTTGTTTGTTTTTTTTTTTTAGAGAAAATGTAGTTTTACCATGGTACTGTGTTCCATCAGAATTTGTACTTGGGGTGCCTGGGTGGCTCATTTGGTTAAGCATCGGGCTCTTGGTTTAGGCTCAGGTCATGATCTCATGGGATGTGGGGTCCAACCCCATGATGGGCTCCATGCTCTGCAAGAAGGAGTCTGCTTGAGCATTCTCTCTCTCCCTCTCCTTCTGCTCCTACCCCTGTGTATGCATGCGTGTATGTTCTCTCTTAAAAGAAAAAATGTGCTTGAATTATTATGCAAGGGGAGCTTATCTTTAGTTTGGACTAAGAACTGAATTTACAGCAGCAGGGATTCATTTAACTGAGTTTATTTTTCCTATATTAAAGATTTTATTATTTGAAAGAGAGAGAGCATGAGCAGGGAGAGGTACAGAGGGAGAAGCAGGCTCCCTGTAAGTGGGGTGCCTGACGTGGGGCTTGATACCAGGATTCTGGGGTCATGATGTGAGCTGAAGTCAGACACTTAACCAACTGAGCCACCCAGACACCCCATTTAACTGAATTTATAATGGCATCTCACTTTTAGTAATGTCAGATGTTTACCTTCAACAGAATAAAATCCCAAGTGCTTTACTTTGGTACCATGAATTAAAATGTGAAAAAAGGAATCAGTATTGAAAATAACTGTTTTTCAGTTGGTGGCATCTGATTACATTTATATAAAAATGGCATCATTTAATTACTTAAAATGATTTTCTGCCCGTGGAGCCAGCATGTTAATATCTGTCTATACTTTTTGTGTGTGCACAAGAAAAATAGAATGAAATTAATTTATTAAATTGATTAATAGAGTAAATAGAAATCAATAAATTAATGATAGTAATTAATAGAATAAAGTTGATTTAGAACAGCAGTTATTTGACCTAAATGAAAATCTCTCTTTCCCGCTTATTTTCCACAACTGCACTGTATTCCAGCATAGTCTAGGGAGCTAATACAGATACTTAAGCAGATTTTCATCTTCTGGTTTTTGTGGGATCAGTGATATGTGGGCCCCATAGTAGATGAAAAGTGTCAATCAGCATTTGGAATTGATAGGTTTGTCATCAACTTTCTCACAAGTAGAGTATTTAATTTTCTATTATATAATCCCTTTGATTTTTTGAACAAATTAATGCCAAAATATTTGTTGCCATTTTTTAAAGTGTTACCAAATAATAACAAAATTTAATATTATAGATGCATACAAAATACCATTAATGTTAAAACCACTGTAGCAAGAGCATTTAGATTTGTTTCCATACAATATGTGATAGGACTGCTCTGTGTCTGTTACCTGTATTTCATGTACATCTAGACTAAAACTTCCCTGGTTTTCCACTGACTTCCCTGAAATGATGGCCTGCTGACTTTAGGCATCTCTCAAATTAAGACAAGGATCACCCTATAACTGGCTGGTGTATCAAGAGGCCAGCAGAGGCAGCAGCACCAAATCTTCTCTCATCATCATCCCAGATGGATGAGAGCTCTTCCCCTCAGTGGTGTCTTGTGTTGGGCCAAGTAGCTGGGCTTTCACACCCACTTCTTACTCAGTGTGGGCTGTCCTGGAAGGTGCATGACCTTCAGTGGGAGCTGTTCTCTACAGCTGAGCAGACCCTGAAGGAGCTGACAGGTAGAGGCTGGCTGTTCCTTGTGCTGCCCACATCTGGGAAGCAAGTCCTCCCTCAAAGAGGCATTGGGGCATCACAGAATCTGGCACACATGGTGTCTAGATGAGACTGGGCGAAGCCAGTTAGATTACCTCTGGGCACCCTCTGATCTAATCATTCACTACCTATGTGTCTCATGGATCACCGGATGTATTAATGTCAAAAGTGAAAGCACCAAATGGCACTGGTTGGAGGCCATGAGCTGCTCAGAAAGCCACGTCTGAGGAGGAGATTGATGTGCAAGACTTTGTAGGGAGTGCTCTTGAGACCACAAGCTCTGGGGGAGGAAGGAAGGGAGGCAGCAGGGTGGAAGGAGAAGGCAGCCTCGATGCAGACCAACCCCATGGGGAGCTCTGAAGCTGGCCCAGGCCTTTCTCCTTCTCCACAAAAACAAGTCACTGGACATGGGGCCCTGGGAAGAGGACGTGGCCATGTTGAGATGCCACTTTTCATCTGAAGCAATTCTGATTTGGGCTGACAGCTGGGGCAGCTGCAGGGATAGTCCTGCAGTCCTGACAGGGCCTCTGAGGGATCCCCCCCCCCCTCTATGGGTCATCCCCCTGGAAGTGTACCGAGCCCGTTCTGGCTAGTTTATGCCACCATGATTCTTGCTGTTGCTACCAGCACTACCACTCACTTGCAAGATCCTACACAAATGCTGCAAGAGGGAGCATCCCAGACCGCAGCTCTAAATGAAGGCTGTCCCTCAGTCCATGGGGAGTCACCTACCCTGGCTCTAGTGGAGCTGAAGGCATGGTTGCCAGGAGAAAGGACGACTTCTTTTCACAGCCTTGGAGGGGGAACTGCCCGATCAGAAATCTTTTGAGCGGATTTGCTTGAATTTTCATTCAGGTTTCCCTTAAATGCAGAAGGGTTTACACAGATTATTTCTGCCTTTTGTTGAGGGTGGAGGGTGGCAGGGCTTCTTTATTTTGCAGTGTTTCCTTCCATTTTCTGCCACCCCCTTTGTGATCTTTCTGTCTGCTGCCCTGCCACCGTCCAGGGCTGCCTGGCAGCAGGGTCCAGCACGCCCAGGTGCCTGCACTGTTTGACCCCCACTCTGCACACAGCCTTACTTCCCCTTAGGCTGTGAGCAGAGGATTTTTCACAACAAGCATAAAACACAGACACTCATCCTCACCAATCCTTTCAAAGAGTCCAGGGACCCCCAAGCCATTCCAAATGAGAAGCTTCTGCCAAAAGAATGCGATGAGTGCTGCCCTCCCTACCGGAGGGAGGCTGGTGTATTTCGTTTCCTTAGGAACTCAAACCAGGGTCGAGAGGAGGTTAAAATACCTTTATTTAGCTCTCAATCATTGTCATGGCTGGCACACAGTGCTGCAGAAATATGAGGGAGCAAGACAGAGCAGAAGGAGCTCTGAACTAGACATCAAGAGGCGTGGGTCCCAGCCCTTTTCAGGCGCTGACATTCTGATTCTCTACGGATCAGGTCTTACTCACTCTATTCCCACTGCCTAGGAAAGCATCTCGGTCACAGTGGGTGCTCCTATGTGTGTGCTTTTGGTTTTAGAGCTCCCCCGCCCTGCATATTGCTTATATAAAGAAAGATAGGTGTGGAAAAAAGCTAAGGAGTTAAAAGGTTGCGATCCTTTGCTGCACATTCTTCTACCACCACCCAAGTCACACAGTACCTGCTCCTGACATTGTATCTTGCAGCCCACTGAAAAGATGTCTCCCAACCTCATCTATCTACCCTATCAGTATTTGGAATTGTCAGTGTGTACTCACCCTTGGAGCACACTTTATGTCCAGAACAGAATTCTGTGATTGGTCAGATCGAATTACTGCTTTTTCACCATTCTCTCTTGTTATTTTACTAGATATATATCCAGCTTTTCCTCATGTTCTATGTTTCTTAATCCCTCCTGCATATTTTATATTCCTATGTATTTGTGCTGCAGTTTGTGTCATTTCCTCATATATTTGGGGTTTCCTGATTTTCTATTGAGCTGGTTCTCATCTGCTATAATCTGTTCATAGAGTTTTTTAATTGTAACTTTTTTTTTGAAATACAACAGCTTATTAAAATGTAAACTTCCCTCTGATACCTTTTATTGTGGTTAAAAAACATGTAACATGAAATCTACCCTCCTAGCAAAATTTTAAGTGCCTAGCACTATATTGTCTGTTATGGGCACAGTGTTGTATGGAAAACGTCCAAGAACTTTGTCATCTTGCATGATTGAAACGCTATAACCACTGAACGGTAACTCCCCCTTCCTCCCTCCCCCAGCCACTGGCAACCACCATTCTCCTGTCTGCTTCTGTGAGTTTGACTGTTTTAGGTACTTCCTAGAAGTAGAATTATGCAGTATTTGTCCTTCTATGCCTGACTTATCTCACTCAGCATTTTGTCCTCAGAGTTAATCCGTTTGAAGCATACCTTTTATTTCTCTTTGTTGTCTGATTGCTGTTGCTAGGACTTCTAATACTATGTTGAACAAGAGTGGTGAAAGTGGGCATCCTTGTCTTGTTCCTGATCTCAACGGGAAGGCTGCAAGCTTTTTCCCATTGAGGATGATATTTGCCGTGGGTCTTTCATAGATAGATTTGATGAGGTTCAGGAATGTTCCCTCTATCCCTAAACTTTGAAGCGTTTTAATCAGGAACGGATGCTGGATTTTGTCAAATGCTTTTTCTGCATCAATTGAGAGGACCATGTGGTTCTTCTCTCTCCTCATATTAATTTGTTGTATCACATCGATTGATTTGCAAATGTTGAACCATCCTTGTAACAGCCCAGGGATGAATCCCACCTGATCATGGTGGATAATCTTTTTAATGTGCTGTTGGATCCTGTTTGCTAGGATCTTGTTGAGAATCTTAGCATCCATATTCATCAGTGATACTGGTCTGAAATTCTCCTTTTTGGTAGGGTCTTTGCCTGGTTTGGGGTCAGGGTAATGCTGGTTTCATAGAAAGAGTCTGGAAGTTTTTCTTCTGCTTCAATTTTTTGAAACAGCTTCAGGAAAATAGGTGCTATTTCTTCTTGAAAGTTTGGTAGAATTCCCCAGGGAATCCGTTAGGTCCTGGGCTCTTGTTTTTTGGGAGGTTTTTGATCACTGCTTCAATCTCGTTACTAGATATTGGTCTATTCATGTTGTCGATTTCTTCCTGGTTCAATTTTGGGAGTTTATAGTTTTCCAGGAATGCATCCATTTCATCTAGGTTGCTAAGCTTATTGGCATATAACTGTTGATAATAACTTCTGATGATTGTTTCTACTTCCTTGGTGCATATAACAGGATTTCTTTCTCTTGAAAAGCTGAATAATTCTCCATTTTTTTTTTTGTATATACCACATTTTCTTTATCCATTCATCTGTTCCCAGCCACTAGGTTGTTTCCACCTCTTGTATGTCATAAATAATGCTGCTATGAACATGGGAGTGCAGATAATCTCTTTGAGATCCTGATTTCAATTCTTTGGATAAATACCCTGGAATAGGATTGCTGGGTCATATAGTGGGTCTGTCTTTAGTGTTTGGGGGACCCTCCATACTGTTTTTTACAGCAGCTGTACTGTTTTACATTTCTTCTAATAGCACACAGAAATTCCAACTTCTCCATAACCTCACCAGTGCTTGTTATTTTTTGTTATTCTGTTTTGATTTTTGAGAATGGCCATCTTAACAGATGTGAGGTACTCTCATTGTGATTTTTGAATGCATTTTCCTGATGGTTAGTGATGTTGAGAATCTTTTCATATACCTGTTGGCCATCTTTGAAAAATGCTTATTCAGGTCCTTCATCCATTTTTATAATTGGGTTAATGTCTTTTTTGCTAGAGTTGTAGGAGTCCCTTATATATTTTTAATATTAGCCCCTTATCATATATGTGGCTTACACATATTTTCTTCCATTCTGTGGGCTGTTGCCTTTTTACTTTGTTGGTGATTTCCTTTGTGTATTCCCACTTGTTTATTTGTTCTTTTGTTGTCATATCCAAAAAATCATCGGCAAGACCAATGTTACAAAGCTTTCCCCTGTATTTTTTTTTTAATTTTTTATTTTTTATAAACATATATTTTTATCCCCAGGGGTACAGGTCTGTGAATCACCAGGTTTACACACTTCACAGCACTCACCAAATCACATACCCTCCCCAATGTCCATAATCCCACCCCCTTCTCCCAAAACCCCTCCCCCAGGCAACCCTCAGTTTGTTTTGTGAGATTAAGAGTCACTTATGGTTTGTCTCCTTCCCAATCCCATCTTGTTTCATTTATTCTTCTTCTACCCACTTAAGCCTCCATGTTGCATCACCACTTCCTCATATCAGGGAGATCATATGATAGTTGTCTTTCTCTGCTTGACTTATTTCGCTAAGCATGATACGCTCTAGTTCCATCCATGTTGTTGCAAATGGCAAGATTTCATTTCTTTTGATGGCTGCATAGTATTCCATTGTGTATATATACCACATCTTCTTGATCCATTCATCTGTTGATGGACATCTAGGTTCTTTCCATAGTTTGGCTATTGTGGACATTGCTGCTATAAACATTCGGGTGCATGTGTCCCTTTGGATCACTACATTTGTATCTTTAGGGTAAATACCCAATAGTGCAATTGCTGGGTCATAGGGCAGTTCTATTTTCAACATTTTGAGGAACCTCCATGCTGTTTTCCAGAGTGGCTGCACCAGCTTGCATTCCCACCAACAGTGTAGGAGGGTTCCCCTTTCTCCGCATCCTCGCCAGCATCTGTCATTTCCTGACTTGTTGATTTTAGCCATTCTGACTGGTGTGAGGTGATATCTCATTGTGGTTTTGATTTGTATTTCCCTGATGCCGAGTGATATGGAGCACTTTTTCATGTGTCTGTTCGCCATCTGGATGTCTTCTTTGCAGAAATGTCTGTTCATGTCTTCTGCCCATTTCTTGATTGGATTATTTGTTCTTTGGGTGTTGAGTTTGCTAAGTTCTTTATAGATTCTGGACACTAGTCCTTTATCTGATATGTCGTTTGCAAATATCTTCTCCCATTCTGTCAGTTGTCTTTTGATTTTGTTAACTGTTTCCTTTGCTGTGCAAAAGCTTTTGATCTTGATGAAATCCCAGTAGTTCATTTTTTCCCTTGCTTCCCTTGCCTTTTGCGTTGTTCCTAGGAAGATGTTGCTGCGGCAGAGGTCGAAGAGGTTGCTGCCCGTGTTCTCCTCAAGGATTTTGATGGATTCCTTTCGTACATTGAGGTCCTTCATCCATTTTGAGTCTATTTTTGTGTGTGGTGTAAGGAAATGGTCCAATTTCATTTTTCTGCATGTGGCTGTCCAATTTTCCCAGCACCATTTATTGAAAAGGCTGTCTTTTTTCCATTGGACATTCTTTCCTGCTTTGTCGAAGATGAGTTGACCATAGATTTGAGGGTCTATTTCTGGGCTCTCTATTCTGTTCCATTGATCTATGTGTCTGTTTTTGTGCCAGTACCATGCTGTCTTGATGATGACAGCTTTGTAATAGAGCCTGAAGTCCGGAATTGTGATGCCACCAACGTTGGCTTTCTTTTTCAATATCCCTTTGGCTATTCGAGGTCTTTTCTGGTTCCATATAAATTTTAGCATTATTTGTTCCATTTCTTTGAAAAAGATGGATGGTACTTTGATAGGGATTGCATTAAATGTGTAGATTGCTTTAGGTAGCATAGACATTTTCACAATATTTATTCTTCCAATCCAGGAGCATGGAACATTTTTCCATTTCTTTGTGTCTTCCTCAATTTCTTTCATGAGTACTTTATAGTTTTCTGAGTATAGATTCTGTGTCTCTTTGGTTAGGTTTATTCCTAGGTATCTTATGGTTTTGGATGCAATTGTAAATGGGATTGACTCCTTAATATCTCTTTCTTCTGTCTTGCAGTTGGTGTAGAGAAATGCAACTGATTTCTGTGCATTGATTTTATATCCTGACACTTTACTGAATTCCTGTATAAGTTCTAGCAGTTTTGGAGTGGAGTCTTTTGGGTTTTCCACATATAGTATCATATCATCTGCGAAGAGTGATAATTTGACTTCTTCTTTGCCGATTTGGATGCCTTTAATTTCCTTTTGTTGTCTGATTGCTGAGGCTAGGACCTCTAGTACAATGTTGAATAGCAGTGGTGATAATGGACATCCCTGCCGTGTTCCTGACCTTAGCGGAAAAGCTTTCAGTTTTTCTCCATTGAGAATGATATTTGCGGTGGGTTTTTCATAGATGGCTTTGATGATATTGAGGTATGTGCCCTCTATCCCTACACTTTGAAGAGTTTTGATCAGGAAGGGATGTTGTACTTTGTCAAATGCTTTTTCAGCATCTATTGAGAGTATCATATGGTTCTTGTTCTTTCTTTTATTGATGTGTTGTATCACATTGACTGATTTGCGGATGTTGAACCAACCTTGCAGCCCTGGAATAAATCCCACTTGGTCGTGGTGAATAATCTTTTTAATGTACTGTTGAATCCTATTGGCTAGTATTTTGTTGAGTATTTTCACATCTGTGTTCATCAAGGATATCGGTCTATAGCTCTCTTTTTTGGTGGGATCCTTGTCTGGTTTTGGGATCAAGGTGATGCTGGCCTCATAAAATGAGTTTGGAAGTTTTCCTTCCATTTCTATTTTTTGGAACAGTTTCAGGAGAATAGGAATTAGTTCTTCTTTAAATGTTTGGCAGAATTCCCCTGGGAAGCCGTCTGGCCCTGGGCTTTTGTTTGTTTGGAGATTTTTAATGACTGTTTCAATCTCCTTACTGGTTATGGGTCTGTTCAGGCCTTCTATTTCTTCCTGGTTCATTTGTGGTAGTTTATATGTTTCTAGGAATGCATCCATTTCTTCCAGATTGTCAAATTTATTGCCGTAGAGTTGCTCATAGTATGTTCTTATAATAGTTTGTATTTCTTTGGTGTTAGTTGTGATCTCTCCTCTTTCATTCATGATTTTATTTATTTGGGTCCTTTCTCTTTTCTTTTTGATAAGTCGGGCCAGGGGTTTTCCCCTGTATTTTATTCTAGGAGTTTTATTTATAGTTTCAGGCCCTTACATGTAAATCTTTAATCCATTTTGAGTGATTATTGTGTATGGTATAGGATAAGAATCCAATTTTATTCTTTTGCTTGTAGATATCCAGTTTTCCTAGTGCCATTTTTTGAAGAGACTGTCCGTTCCCCATTGTATAGTGATGGCACCCTTGTCAAAGATCAGTTAGCATTTTGTATTTGTGGGTTTGTTTAGGGGCCGTTCTGTTCCATTGGTCTGTATGTCATCTCTATGCCACTACCACACTATTTCAATTATTGGCTTTGTAATACGTTTTGAATTCAGGAAGTCTGAGGCCTCTAGCATTGTTTTGTGGATTGTTTTGGGAAAGCTATTTTTTTTTAAGTTAAAGGTAATATGTGTTTTGTTTGTTTTTGACTTGTCTCTTTTTTCTTAGTTCTCAGCTCTTCCAGTTTAGTTTTGGATCTTATGATCTCTTTCAGAGTATTTTGTCAGCTACTGTAGAACATGTGGTGTTAAATCTACTAATGGTTGTGT
The DNA here is from genome assembly GCF_022355385.1 of Mustela nigripes. Lineage (NCBI taxonomy): Eukaryota > Metazoa > Chordata > Mammalia > Carnivora > Mustelidae > Mustela > Mustela nigripes. The sequence continues at coordinate 30,787,668 of NC_081571.1, forward strand.
CTGCTGTTCTCCTTCAAGTAATTTCATTTCTTGGGGGGTTTTGTAAATTTTTACTGCAAGCTTCTTTTAAACTGGGATTGCTTTTCCCATGTAAGTCACGTACTCCCTTGTGGCTCAATTTTGCATTTACTTTTGCTTGGGCTTCAGGGGATCCCTAGTACTAGAGTGGTTTTGATAATATTCTCCTTTTTATTTATTATATTCCTTGGGCATTATAACTTCTAATACCATATCTGGTGTTGGGTTTCAATTTCATGAAAGATTTTGTTTGTTTTCCACCCAGATTCCCAGCAATTTGTAAGCTTTTTTTCCCTTTATTGAGCTGATGGGTAAAATTTTTCTAGTCCTCTCTCTCCAGAGAAGGAAGTCCTTCCTAGGACTTTTCTTTATGCAGAATTCTTATTTTCTTTAGCTTCCTGCCTCTCCCTGCCCTAGGACATTATCTCCTTTTCCCGATGTAAGGTAAAGCCTCTACCCATAGCTTCTTGGCGGGCTCTGCAGACCCAGCCTCCTGTGGGCTCTTCTCTAATCAGTAGTCACAATTACTACTCTGCTTTTGGGTTTTCTTTTCATCCTGCTTTCTTAAGGTTTTCCTCTTGTCTTTGCTCTCTTCCTTCCTTCTTTCTCCCACTTCCCTTCCTTTTTCCTTCTTCTGAGTTGAGTATGTATTCTGTACTATTGTTCTGTCCTTATACTTGGCATTCTTATGGTGGTAATGGCAGTGGAGGGGTGAGGAAGAACTCGGTTCATGTTGCCCAAGGATCGTGGGTGATCTTTTAAAAATGAAATAAATCAAGTCACCTTCCAAGTTAAAGCCTGCTGATGACTTGATACTGGATTTAGATAACTCCAGACTTCTGATTTTGGCTTAAAATACCTATATAAATTGATTCCCATCTCCCTTTGCCTCCAGAGCTCACGGTACTTTCCCCATTTCCCCTTAGCCAAACCAGCCTTCCTTCTTGCCTTAGTATCATTCTTCTTTCTGCTGGAATGGCTGGTCCTGAGATCTTTCCATGCACATCTGCAACCAGAAATCCAGATGGTGGAATTGTCACCTTCCTTAAAAGGTATTCCTTGCTGCCTATCAAAAGTAGGACCTCACTCCTTCCGCTCATATCAGTCTATTTCTTAGTCTTTCATGACACTTACCACTTGGTTAATTCACATTGATTTATGTTTTGCTTGTTTATTCTTTATTTTGGAGAGAACAGCTATCAGGGATTGCTGATGGAGAAAGAAAGGCATAATCAAGGATGAATCCTAAACGCAAGTGAGCAGACTTCTGTAAGAGAAACAAGTGTAAGATGGAAATCAAGAGTGCTGTTTTTATGTTTGTGATTCCTTATGTTTGCAATTCCTGCTCTTCATCCTAATGGAGACATCAAATGGGAAATTTGGTATAAAAGTCTGGAACTGAAGCAGAAGTCAGGGATGGAGAGAGATATGCATTTTGGTGTCATCAGCATATAGATATTATTTAAAGCCAGGTGTCTAAATGGTGGTACCAAGGGGAGACCTGAAGTGTCACTAGAAGAGAGAAGGTAATACATCTTTTGAAATGATCCCCAATGTGGCATGGCCAGAGCTTCAAGGTAATACTGTTGAACAAATATATGCAAAATGCAGGAGTGCCTTTTCATAAGGAAATTAAGCAGAATGATCAAAATGTTATCTAATTAGCTTAGCTCAGAAGTTTGATACTGGAACCACCAGGGAATAGCCACTGTGGATTTTCAGAGGAGGAGAAATAAACTTTTGGGACTCTCCCTCCAACGTGACTTGACCTCCCCAAGCACATGTGCTTGAAGATTTCATGAATGTGTTCTTTTATCCTTTTCCATAAGGATTGGTGTGGGGCAGGGTGGGGGGTGTCTGACAGAGATGACAGGTAGGTATTGTCCAAAATAAACAGTCATGTAAGAAATCTCTGGGGAGCTTCATCTTGGCTGTCTCATCGAAGGCTATCGAGAATGGGCCAGAAGAGCATTTTCTTCCCTCCTTATTTTGGGGAGACTAAGTTATGCATTTGAGCAACTTATTTGTCCTTCAAAGGAGAGTGATGTTGCTAAATTTCTTTAAGCAATTTAGTCCAGGGTGGGAATTATGCTCTGAGGTTTTGAGATATGTGATAAGGTTGAAAAATTGTCAACGATGGTCCTGGTAATAGAACGAACAGGCTGTCTGCTCCGACTTCCTTGAGCCACAGATCACCATCTCACTTTTAAATCTAACTTACTTACTGCTCTCATTGTCTTCTAGACTTATTTAGGCTATAAAAGGTTTGCCTAGAGATATGGCTTGTTTATGCAGATGGTGTGGCTTCAGCTCTGCAATATATTCCTGCCTTTGCTTTATGATTTCAGTCAAAACAAAATTAAAGGCTCATAATCACCCTTGTTCAGGAAGCAATGAGGAATATTTTAAAGTTCACACTTTCATTGATCTTTCATCAAGAGTAGGACCGAAGTTCCAAATGAGATGCATTTTGTATAATGCATGCGGGGGCTCTGTCCTGAAATCGCTATTGTTTTTGTCATTCTGATTTGCTGGGCAGACGGTTGGATATTAAACAATAAAAAATAAGTTTTTGTACATGACATTTCACTTTTAGATAACCAGCAGCCCAAATTCCCAGGCATTAAGATTAGTACATTCATCTCCATACGTGTCCAGAAATGAAATGAAATGTCACCTAAAGCAGTAGACACACTTCATTGCTATTATACCCCAAACTTCCTCCAGTAAAATATTTTATTAAAATTAAATGAAAAACCAAAATCCACATGGCAGTTGTTCAAGCAGCTTTAATGGGCTTTGGGACAGAGCACACCCCCAACCATTCTGTGGTGGGTATTTTATTATGCACAAGAATATTATACTGTTCTTTCCTCATCTTTTTGGCTGTGTGTTGAATCAATTAAATTGCAACTTATAAATTTCTGCTTAAAATCTCTGAGAAAATAGGCTTTTGTTTCTATTTATAGGTATGTAATTCCTGGAAGTGTTTTCCCTCGCACTGACTCATTCTCTCTTTTCTCATTCTTTAGTTGTTCATTTAGCAAATTTTTATTTATGGCTGAGTTACCATCTTTGTTCTTAGGGTAACAATTGAGAGCAAGATAATTAAGGTCCCTAGGCCCTTATGAAGTTTCTAATTCAGCCAAGTAGACAGGCAACAATAAAAAATAACAGTAACAATGACAGTTTCTCATGTTTTCTCAGGGTTGACTACTTGCCAGATACTTTTTTAGGTGAGGTCATGTATTTTATCACAGAATCATGACAACACAACGAGGGAAGGTCCTCTGAGCTCGCTTCCATTATTATCCCACGGAAAAGGAAACAGATGCACAAGGAAGCTTTAAGTCACGTGCCCAAGGCCACACAGCTAGAAGTGGCACTAACCATACAATGTGACCGAGTCATGATGTGGGAAGTTCAGAATATTGTGAAAGGCTCATTTAGAGAACCCTGACCTGGTGTCTTAGACTTCTTGGGCTGTTGTAACAAAATGGCACAGCCTGTGTGGCTTAAACAACAGACCCTTATTTTCTCAGAGTTCTGGAGGCTAGCAAGTCCAAGATCAAGGTGTTTGGGTTCCCATTCCCCACGAGGGCTTTCTTTCTGGCTTGCAAATTGCTGCCTTCTCATTGTGTCCTCACATAGCAGAGAGTGGAAGAGCAAGCTCCCTGGGCTGTCTTCTTATGGGGACACTAGTCCTCATGAGGGCCCCCTCCTCGTGACCTCATCTGAATCCAGTTACCTCCCAAAGGCTCTATCTCCAGATACCATCATGTTGTAGGTTAGGGCTTCAACATAGGAATTTTAGGGGTGGACATAATTTAGTCCACAGCAGCTGGGTTTAGAAGTTTTTCAGGTCAAGGATTACAGACCCCTTTTCAGATCAGAAATAATATTTAATAACTATGAAAGAGACTACTTAAAAAGTCTGATTATCTCATGTTAGATCCCAATAGCATTATAATTGGTTACTACATAACCTTTAGCTTTTTGAGGCCTTTAAGCCATGGCCTTCCCATCTGTAAGTGGGGAGGAACATTTTGTTGCTGTCACACTTATATATATATATACAGCATTTATATATGTCAGTTGTGTATATTTATGGGAATGTATGTATGAATGGTGAGGTGTGTACATATGTGTATGGGGGCAGCAAGCAATCTTTTTGGCACTTCCAAATGTACAGCCCTTTTTAAAGTAAACTAGATGCATATTCTGTCATCTGATCATCACAGGTGAGGTGTTCTTTTTATTCTTATTTTTACATGTGTAGAAATTGGGCCAATAAGTCAAGTTTCTTTTCCAAGGTCATGTAGTTGGTATGCGTATGAGGCAAGATGAAGTGTAAACAATGGGCCTCTGATTCCTAGGGCAGTGCTTTCCCTCTGCCCTAATACTACCTCATGCTAGTGCCCATTCTGCCTGACACTTGGGCTCTGAAAAAGATATTCCTTCTCTCTTGTATGCTCAACTGACATTTCATTTTGTTTCCTTGCCATCCATGACTACACCACAGTGGTGAGTGTTTTGGTGTATTTTTGAAGTATTGATTTCCAGTCAGCCCCCGTCCCAAGCACCCTACCACACACCCATTTCTATTTGCTTCTCTTCAGCTCACTGCACATCGCCGTGAGAGCTCATGGTTTGTTCTCGCCTAGTTTACACGCAGACTTGCAGAGTTTCACTAGAGCCACTAGGCTCCAGTGCCAGAACTGAGTTCCAGAAATGTGAGCAGATTTTGGTATTTTTTTAAGTTAAAAACAACTTTCTTTGTACATGTAGAAGTACATTCATTTATATTACTTCATACAAACCCATGCACTGAGTCATAGCATAATGTCTTTTTTAAATTTAAATTCAGTTAGCCAACATATAGTACATTGTTACTTTCAGCTGTAGAGTTCAGTTAATCATCAGTTGCATAAAACACCCAGTGCTCATTCTATCACATGCCCTCCTTAATGCCCATCACCCAGTTACCCCAGCCCCCCACACCTCTCCCCTCCAGAAGCCCTCAGTTTGTTTCCTGTAGTTAAGAGTCTTTCATGGTTTGTCTCCCTCCCTGATTTCTTCCCATTCTGTTTTCCCTCCCTTCCCCTATGATCCCTGTGCTGTTTCTCAGATTCCACATATGAGTGAAACCATGTGATAATTGTCTTTTTCTGATTATTTCGCTCAGTATAATGCCCTTCAGTTCCATCCACATTGTTGTAAATGGTAAGATTTCATCCTTTTTAATGGTTGAGCAGTACTTCATTGTGTTTTTATACATATACACACAGAGGTGCACAAACAGACACACACACACAAACAACATCTGTTGTTCCCTGACTTGTTCATTTTAGCCATTCTGACTGGTGTGAGGTTATATCTCATTGTGGTTTTGATTTGTAGTTCCTTGATCCCAAGTGATGTGGAGCATTCTTTTCAATTATCTATTGGCCATTTGTATGTGTTCTTTGGAGAAAAGTCTTTTCCTTTCTTCTCTCCAGTTCTTGACTGGATTATTTATTTTTCGGGTGTTGAGTTTGATATGTTCTTTTTAGATCTTGGATACTAGCCCTTTATCTGATAAGCCCATTTGCAAATATCTTCTCCTATTCTGCAGGTTGTCTTTTAGTTTTGTTGACTGTTTCCTTTGCTCTGCAGAAGCTTTTTATCTTGAAGTCTTTTTTTTGCTATTGTTTTGCTTGCCTTTGGATACATGTCTAGCCAGAAGTTGCTGCAGCTGAAGTCGAAGACATTGTTGCCTGTGTTCTCCTCTAGGATTTTCATGGATTCCTTTTTCATATTTAAGTCTTTCATCCATTTGAGTTTATCTTTGTGTATATGTAAGAAAATTGTTCAGTTTCATTCTTCTGCATGTGGCTGTCCAGTTTTCCCAGAACCATTTGTTGAAGAGACTGTCTTTTTTCCACCGGTCCAAGCTTTGTCCAAGATGAGTTGACCATAGAATTGGGCGTCCATTTCTGGGTTCTCTGTTCTCTTCCAGTGACCCACGTGTCTGTTTTTGTGTCAGTACCATACTGTCTTGATGATTACAGCTTTGTAATAGAGCTTGAAGTCCAGAACTGTCATGCCACCTGCTATGATTTTCTTTTTTCAACATTCCTCAGGGTCTTTTCTGGTTCCATACACATTTTAGGATGATGTGTTCCAGCTCTGTAAAAAATGTCAATGATATTTTGATGGGGATTGCTTTGAATGTGTAGATTGCTCTGGGTAGCATAGACATTTTAACAGTATTTTTTCTTCCAATCCATGAGCATGCAATGTTTTTCCATTTCTTTGTGTCTTCCTCAATTTCTTTCATAAGTGTTTTGTAGCTTTCAGAGCATAGATCCTTTACCTCCTTGGTTAGGTTTATTCTTAGGTGTCTTAAGGTTTTTGGTGAAATTATAAATGGGGTCAATTCTTTGAATTCTCTTTCCTCTGTCTCATTGTTAGTGTAGAGAAATGCAACTGACTTCTGGGCATTGATTTTATATCCTGCCACATTGATGAATTCCTGTATGAGTTCTAGCAATATAGGGGTGGAATCCTTTGGGTTTTGCACATAGAGGATCATATCATCTGTGAAGAGCCAGAGTTGACTTCTTCTTTACCAGTTTGGATGCCTTTATTTCTTTTTGCTATCTGATTGCTGAGGCTAGGACTTCTAGTACTATGTTGAACAAACAGCAGTGAGAGTGGACATCCCTGTTATGCTCCTGACCTTAGGGGAGAAGCTCTCAGTTTTTCCCCATGGGGAATGATATTCACTATGGGCTTTTCATAGATTACTTTTATGATATTGAGGTATATGCCCTCTCTTCCTACACTATAGAGAGTTTTAATCAAGAAAGGATGTTATATTTTATCAAATGGTTTTCTGCATCAATTGAGAGGATCATATGGTTCTTGTCCTTTCTTTTATGAATGTCATGTGTCATGTTGATTGATCTGCAGATATTGAACCACCCTTGAAGCCCAGGAATAAATCCCAGCTGGTTGTGGTGAATAATCCCTTTGAATTACTGTTGGATCCTATTGGCTAGTGTCTTGGTGAGAATTTTTGCATCCATGTTCATCAGGGATATCTGTAATTCTCTTTTTGGGTGGGGTCTTTGTCTGGTTTGGGTACCAAGGTAATGCTGCATAATGACTTTTTTTTTTTTTTTAATTTTTTATTTTTTATAAACATATATTTTTATCCCCAGGGGTACAGGTCTGTGAATCACCAGGTTTACACACTTCACAGCACTCACCAAATCACATACCCTCCCCAATGTCCATAATCCCACCCCCTTATTTGTGATAGAGATAACGAGAGTGGGAACACAAGCATGAGGGAGCTACAGAGGGAGAAACAGGCTCCCTGCTGAGCAGGGGGCCCAATATGGGGCTCAATCCCAGGACGCTGGAATCATAACCTGAGCCGAAGGCAGACATGTAATGACTGAACCACCCAGGTGCCCCCATAATGCCTTTTTTAAAAAAGTGAAGTATTTTTCTTCATCTAGCTTTCTCTACTCTTTCCCAACCCATAACAGCCTATACCCCCAGCTACTCCATGTTTATAATTTAGCTTGTGCCCTTGCAAATAATTCTCAGTACTCATCTTATAAAGTCACATGTAAACATACATATATGTGTTTATATATACATATATGTTTATATATACATATGTGTTTATGTGTGTATTTATATAACATGTATGTAAAATACATATGTGTATATATTACAAAACAGGTCATCATTTTCCAGAAATGGGTTGTTTATTATATTGCTATATGCAGTTTACTTCCTCTTGCTCTTTTCACTCAATAAGAAATCATGAAAATTGCTCCAGGCCAATTGTCAGAACTCTAATTTATTCCTTTATTATTTTTTAAATTAAAAATGGGAAATTTAAGATATACACAAACATGGAGAAAATAATATAATGAATCTCCACTGCCCATCACCTGGCTTCAACAATTATTGCCAATTTATTTTATTTTATATTTCTGCCTGACTTTAAAGTAGTTTCATTTATTTTTTGCTGAAATATTAAAAAAATTTTTATTTGACAGAGATCACAAGTGGGCAGAGAGAGAGAGAGAGAGGAGAAAGCAGGCTCCCCACTGAGCAGAGAGCCCAATGTGGAGCTCGATCCCAGGACCCTGGGATCATGACCTGAGCCAAAGGCAGAGTCTTTAATCCACTGAGTCACCCAGGTGCCCCTTGCTGGAATATTTTTAAGGAAAGCTACACTTTGTGTTATTTTTTATCAGATAAACACTTTAGTATGAGTCACTAATAGAGATGTTTAAAAAACATAACCGTTATAATCATTATCACTTAAAATAAAATTTATAATAGTTCATTAAATTTACCTTATATTCAGCTTATGGTCAATCCCCCTGATTTCCTCAAAGATGTCTTTTTTATGGTTGGCTTGTTTGAATGAGGATTCAAATGCCAAGCCTTACATTTTCCTGATATGGCTTATAAATCTCTTTTAAATTTGGAAGTTTCCCCTTCCCCTTTAATGCCTCTATTTATTGAGAAAACCAGGTTAATTTCCTTGTAGAATTTCCCACCTTCTAGATTTGGTTTACGGTATCTTTATAATGTCATTTAACACCATTTTTCTACCCTGTGTTTCCTTCAGATGCTTGAATATAAAGAATTGACTAGATTCAGGTTCATTTCTTGGAGTAAGAATACCAAACAGCTGGTGGTGGGCTGCTTCTTGCTGCATCACATTAGGAAGAATAGAACATTGGTAAGCCTACTTTAAGTGATGCTGAAATTGATCAGTAACTTAAGGTGTGGTCAACATTACTTCCCCTATATAAACTTCCAAGAACCCAGTAGTTCTTGGACATTCAGTGAGGACTAAGGAAAAATAACACTTCTTCAAGCAGATAGACAATTTCTCCTGTGCTTCCTGGAGCTGATCTTTAGCCAGATGAGAAGCTGATACCCTTCCTCCCTCCTCTCCTCTCTTGGTTGGAGAAGAGTTTTCCTTCCTTCTTTTGGGAAACTTAGTGAAAGCATGTTTTCTGTTTGCTTTTTCTAACTGTGCTTCTGGCAAAGGGATGTACACTAGCTTTCCAATTCATATAGCAGCTTGGACCTCTCATCAGCACTGTACAACTTTGGATGGAGGTGCAGCTGTGTGCCATATTGGCAATAGATTTTATTCTCACAGAGGGTATTCTGGCCTCCTTGATTCTATATTTTATTTCTTTGCCAATCATCAGACAGTGTGCAATGGAGGAAACAAAATTTATTGAGAGCTTTCAGCTCTGTGACTAGCAATAACCATTCCTGGCTGGTTACAAAGTTCCCCAGATGCACTGTGCTATATAACCCTGATATTCTAGTTCATTGTAAATTCACAACACTATCCTAACTCTGCCAACTGGCCTCTTTTCAGTGTCTACATAAAAAAGAAAGCTCCTGGTAACACTCTCAAAGCTTTTGATAATACTTATTGACTTTACAGAAGAACTTTTATTATAGTATAATATACATTGCAGAAAAGTACATATAAATATATAGCTTGATGAATTTCTACAAACTGAACACACTTGATGTCATCAGCATTTGGATCAATGAATAGCACATGCTAAGCACCCCAGAAGTCTCTTTATGCTCCTTTCAGTATCTCCCCTTCTACCTCTAAAGACAACTATTATCCTAATTCCTAAAAGCATGGATTAATTTTGCCTGGCTTTGTACTTATTAAACGGAATTGTATAGTATTTATACTTTTGCATCTGGCTTATTTCTCAACATTTGTGACATTCAGTTATATGAATATATGTAATTGTAAATTGTTCATTCACTTGTCATTAGGGATTCTTATGTGTCTTATGTGTGTCTCTACCATAATTTTTTTCATCCACTCTCTGTTGATGAGCACTGGAATAGTTTCCAGTTTGGGGCTATACAAATACTGTTGCTGTCAACATACCAGTACATATCTTTGTTGAACATATATATGCATTTCTGTTGGGTATAGACCTAGAAGGGGGATTTATGGCCATAATGTATACAGTAGGTTCTTTATGAGAAAATGCAAAACAATTTTCCAAGGCAGTAGAACCAAATCATACAGCCACCAGCAGGTAGATGAGACCTCATCACAACTTGGTATTTTCCATCTTTTTCATTTATCTGTATATGCTTTCAGTTGAAAAAAGATTCCCAGAGTAGAGAAGACTTTCTTTCTTTCTTTTTTTTTTTTTTAAGAATTTATATATTTATTTGACAGAGAGACACACAGTGAGAGAGAGAACACAAGCGGGAGGAATGGGAGAGGGAGAAGCAGGCCTCCCGCCGAGCAGGGAGCCCAACATGGGGCTTGATGTAGGGCTCGATCCCAGGACCCTGGGATCATGATCTGAGCTGAGGGCAGATGCTTAAGGACTGAGCCACCCAGGCGCCCCTAGAGAGGACTTTCTAACACAAGCCTCCCGGTTCTGTCTGAGTGTAGCAATACATCTGAGGTAGATTAGACTGGGCCTCTGACAATATCCTGCTTTGTTTCACTGATGATAGAGAATGGGTCAGATGGATACACCCAGCTTTGCATATCAGCAAGGAGAGGAAGCTTATAGGTTTAGTGATTTAAGAGCAGCCAACTGTTTCCTCCTGATGTTTATTATTATACAAGTTTTATGACAAAAATAAAGACTGTAAAAAATTATTCATAATTATGTAACTATAACACATTAATAATTTAAGTTCCCTCATCCACAAACATATATGAATTTTATATGGTTATAATCATAATCCAGACATAATTTTATATTGTGCTTTTTTGAATAGATGTTATATTTAAAACACTCTCATGTTTTTTCAATATTTCCTTATTATATGTTTAGATCATTGCTGAGTTTTACTGTTCTAGAGAGGTCTGAATAACTTATCTTCATCAGCTTACCTTTTCTTTTTCTCTCTTTTTTAAATTGATTCTTTAGCCTAAGTTCTTAACAGTAGGATTATTAAAGAGAAAATTAGCTTCTTTTGGCTCTTAATTTATCATGCCTTCCTTTACAAAAGGCTTACCAGTCCATACCAGTGGAAAACCCAAGCTTCTTGGAAACCACAAAGGCTTAGTTTTACTTAGAACAACAAATATTTTGTTAGACCCATAATAAATAAAATTCGTAGCATATTGTAAAAAAAAAAAAATTCCTGCATTTCAGAGATTTGAAAGTTCTTTTCTTAGCTTTATTTGTAGTCAAATCAAGAAGCAACCCAGATTTATATTAGTAGGTCAACAGACAAATTGTGGTACATCCAACAATGAAATACCATTTAGCACTTAAAAGGAAGGAACCACAGATACATGTGGCAACATGGACAAATAACAAAATAATTATGCTGAGTGAAAGAAGCCAGATAAAAAAAAAAGTACATACTCATGGAAACAAATGATAATGAAAACACAACGGTTCAAAATCTGTGGGACACAACAAAGGCAGTCCTGAGAGGAAAATATATAGCGATACAAGCCTTTCTCAAGAAACAAGAAAGGTCTCAGGTACACAACCTAAACCTACACCTAAAGGAGCTGGAGAAAGAACAAGAAAGAAACTCTAAACCCAGCAGGAGAAGAGAAATCATAAAGATCAGAGCAGAAATCAATGAAATTGAAACTAAAATAACAATAGAACAAATCAACGAAACTAGGAGCTGGTTCTTTGAAAGAATTAATAAAATTGATAAACCCCTGGCCAGACTTATTAAAAAGGAAAGAGAAAGGACCCAAATAAATAAAATCATGAATGAAAGAGGAGAGATCACAACTAACACCAAAGAAATACAAACAATTATAAGAACATACTATGAGCAACTCTATGCCAACAAATTTGACAATCTGGAAGAAATGGATGCATTCCTAGAAACATAAACTACCACAACTGAACCAGGAAGAAATAGAAAACCTGAACAGACCCATAACCAGTAAGGAGATTGAAACAGTCATTAAAAATCTCCAAACAAACAAAAGCCCAAGGCCAGATGGCTTCCCAGGGGAATTCTATCAAACATTTAAAGAAGAACTAATTCCTATTCTCCTGAAACTGTTCCAAAAAATAGAAATGGAAGGAAAACTTGCAAACTCGCTTTATGAGGCCAGCATCACCTTGATCCCCAAACCAGACAAGGATCCCATCAAAAAAGAGAGCTCTAGACCAATATCCTTGATGAACACAGATGCGAAAATTCTCACCAAAATACTAGCCAATAGGATTCAACAGTACATTAAAAGGATTATTCACCACGACCAAGTGGGATTTATTCCAGGGCTGCAAGGTTGGTTCAACATCTGCAAATCAATCAGTGTGATACAACACATCAATAAAAGAAAGAACAAGAACCATATACTCTCAATAGATGAAAGCATTTGACAAAGTACAGCATCCCTTCCTGATCAAAACTCTTCAAAGTGTAGGGATAGAGGGCACATACCTCAATATTATCAAAGCCATTTATGAAAAACCCACTGCAAATATCATCCTCAATAGAGAAAAACTGAAAGCTTTTCCACTAAGGTCAGGAACACGGCAGGGATGTCCATTATCACCACTGCTATTAAACATAGTACTAGAAGTCCTAGCCTCAGCAATCAGACAACAAAAGGAAATTAAAGGCATCCAAATCGGCAAAGAAGAAGTCAAACTATCATTCTTCACAGATGATATGATACTATATGTGGAAAACCCAAAAGGCTCCACTCCAAAACTGCTAGAACTTGTACAGGAATTCAGTAAAGTGCACAGAAATCAGTGCACAGAAATCAGTTGCATTTCTCTACACCAACAACAAGACAGAAGAAAGAGAAATTAAGGAGTCAATCCTATTTACAATTGCACCCAAAACCATAAGATACCTAGGAATAAACCTAACCAAAGAGGCAAAGAATCTATACTCAGAAAACTATAAAGTACTCATGAAAGAAATTGAGGAAGACACAAAGAAATGGAAAAATGTTCCATGCTCCTGGATTGGAAGAATAAATATTGTGAAAATGTAATGCTACCTAAGCAATCTACACATTTAATGCAATTCCTATCAAAGTGCCATCCATCTTTTTCAAAGAAATGGAACAAATAATCCTGAAATTTATATGGAACCAGAAAAGACCTCGAATAGCCAAAGGAATATTGAAAAAGAAAGCCAACCTTGGTGGCATCACAATTCCGGACTTCAAACTCTATTACAAAGCTGTCATCATCAAGACAGCATGGTACTGGCACAAAAACAGACACATAGATCAATGGAACAGAATAGAAAGCCCAGAAATAGACCCTCAACTCTATGTTCAACTAATCTTCGACAAAGCAGGAAAGAATGTCCAATGGAAAAAAGACAGCCTCTTCAATAAATGGTGTTGGGAAAATTGGACAGCCACATGGAGAAAAATGAAATTGGACCATTTCCTTACACCACACACAAAAATAGACTCAAAATGGATGAAGTACCTCAATGTGAGAAAGGAATCCATCAAAATCCTTGAGGAGAACACAGGCAGCAACCTCTTCGACCTCAACCACAGCAACATCTTCCTAGGAACATCGCCAAAGACAAGGGAAGCAAGGGCAAAAATGAACTATTGGGATTTTATCAAGGATCAAAAGCTTTTGCACAGCAAAGGAAACAGTTAACAAAACCAAAACACAAGTGACAAAATGGGAGAAGATACTTGCAAACGACATATCAGATAAGGACTAGTGTCCAATCTGTAAAGAACTTAGAAAACTCAACACCCAAAGAACAAATAATCCAATCAAGAAATGGGCAGAGGACATGAACAGACATTTCTGCAAAGAAGACATCCGGATGGCCAATAGACACATGAAAAAGTGCTCCATATCACTCGGCATCAGGGAAATACAAATCAAAACCACAATGAGATATCACCTCACACCAGTCAGAATGGCTAAAATTAACAAGTGAGGAAATGATAGATGCTGGTGAGGATGGGGAGAAAGGGGAACCCTCCTACCTTGTTGATGGGAATGCAAGCTGGTGCAACCACTCTGGAAAACAGCATGGGGGGTTCCTCAAATTGTTGAAAATAGAACTGCCCTATGACCCAGCAATTGCACTACTGGGTATTTACCCTAAAGATACAAGTGAAGTGATCCAAAAAAGCACGTGCACCCGAATGTTTATAGCAGCAATGTCCACAATAGCCAAACTATGGAAAGAACCTAGATGTCCATCAACAGATGAATGGATAAAGAAGATGTGGTATAGATACATAATGGAATACTATGCAGCCATCAAAAGAAATGAAATCTTGCCATTTGCAACAACGTGGATGGAAATAGAGCGTATCATGCTTAGCGAAATAAGTCAAGTGGAGAAAGACAGCTATCATATGATCTCCCCGATATGAGGAAGTGGTGATGCAACATAGGGGCTTAAGTGGGTAGGAGAAGAATCAATGAAACAAGATGGGATTGGGAGGGAGACAAACCATAAGTGACTCTTAATCTCACAAAACAAACTGAGGGTTGCTGGGGGGAGAGGGTTTGGGAGAGGGGGGTGGGGTTATGGGCATTGGGGGGGTATGTGCTTTGGTGAGTGCTGTGAAGTGTGTAAACCTGGCGATTCACAGACCTGTACCCCTGGTGATAAAATGATATGTTTATAAAAATTAAAAAAATATTAAAAAGCCCCACAAACAAACAAAAAAAGAGTACATACTCCATGTTTCTGTTACATAAACTCTACAAATGCAAAGTAGCAATAGTGACAAAAAGTGAATCAGTTATTGCCTGGAGACATGAGGTAGGGGTGGGCAGGGATAAGAGGGAAGAATTACAGAGGAGCACATAGCAACTTTTGAGGGTGAGGATATGTATACTATCTTGACTTGTTATAGTTTCCTGGGGATATACATATGTCAAAACTTACTAAATTTATACACTGTAAAATGTGGTTTATTGCATATCAGTTATACCTCAATTAAATGGTTTCAAAAGGTAAAATTTCTTGCCCAATATACTTTTTAAAAAATTTTATTTATTTACCTGACAGGCAGAGATCACAAGCAGAGAGAGAAAGGGGGAAGCAGGCTCGCTGCCGAGCAGAGAGCCCGATGCAGAACTTGATCCCAAGACCCTGAGATCATAACCTGAGCCGAAGGCAGAGGCTTTAACCCACTGAGCCGCCCAGGTGCCCTGTTGCCCAATATTTCTGTTTGAAGATCAAAAGCAAATGAGAAGCATTAATTGCTGTTAATTCATTATTATTATGCAGTGTAGAGGGAATAAGGGACACAAATGTATTATACCACATAGTGATAATAAATTAATAGCAATTCACACAGCTCATTTTGCTCCCCCCCCCAAATATATTCAGTCCTAACCCCCCAGTACCTGTGAATGTGATGTTATTTGGAAAAAGGGACTTTGCAGATGTGACTGAGTTCAGATGAGGCTTTACTGGATTAGGATAGGTCTTACATATAATGATTGTGTTTTTATAAGAAAGGATGCACAGACCAATACACAGAAGAGAATGCCATGTGTAGATAGAGGCAGAGCTTAGAGTGATATAGTTACAAGCCAAGTACCACCAAGGATTTGGGGGAGCTACCAGAAGCTAGAAAGGGGCAAGGAAGGATTCTTCCTGAGAGCTTTCAGGGGGTATAAGGTCTTACTGTCACCTTGACTTAAGAGGTCTGATCTGTAGAACTGTTAGAGAATAAGTCTGTTGTTTTGAAATACCAGTGGTGTTCTTTGTTACATCATCCCTTGGAAACTGACATGTAGTAATATGTTTTCATTAGCTAGTATACTCTAATTTTTTAAAAAGTTGTTAACAAGGGAAAAATACAGGTATCTATATTATAGAACCAGATGTCTGAATGCTAGGGCCTGGAATGAAACTTTGTGTTTTAAAAAATGGATCCCTACCCTTTTGTTCTCTCCTTGTTTCTCTCTGCTTTGTCCTGAAACCAAATATGCTGTTGTCATGTCTTTATATTAATATGTGACCACAGTGGACATCGAAGTATTATCCATGTATGCTTGGTAATCTGGAGACACTCCCAGGGGATCTGTGAGATCAGACCACTTTCAGTTTTGCTTCTTTCACTGTGTTGACATTTGCAGTGACACTACAGAAGCAGTGGTGGTTGTTGAAACTGCAGACAATTTAGGGTGGATTAAGGGGGTACCATCAGCTGCACTGGGACAAATTGTATTCTTTATCCACATGCACTGGCAGGGAAATAAAAAATTCATTTAAGAATGACCTTGGTGAACTGAACTATTGCTCAACATAGTACTAGAAGTCCTAACCTCAGCAATCAGACAACAAAAAGAAATAAAAGGCATCCAGATTGGCAAAGAAGATGTCAAACTTTCACTCTTCACAGATGACAGGATACTCTATGTGGAAAACCCAAAAGTTTCCACTCCCAGGGGCATCTGGGTGGCTCACTTAGTTGAGCATCTGCCTTCAGTTTCGTTTGTGATTCCCACGGTCCTGGAGTTAAATCCTGCATTGGGCTCCCTGCTTAGCGGAGAGCCTGCTTCTCTCTCTCCCTCTTCCTACTGCTCTGCCTACTTGTGCTCTCTGTCTGTCTAATAAATAAATAAAATCTTTTTTTTAAAAGATTTTATTTATTTATCAGAGAGAGAGAGAGAGAGCGAGCACAGGCAGACAGAATGGCAGGCAGAGGCAGAGGGAGAAGCAGGCTCCCTGACGAGCAAGGAGCCTGATGTGGGACTCGATCCCAGGACGCTGGGACCATGACCTGAGCCGAAGGCAGCTGCTTAACCAACTGAGCCACCCAGGGGTCCCTAAATAAATAAAATCTTAAAAAATATTCTACTCCCAAATTGCTAGTACTTGTATAGGAATTCAGCAATGTGGCAGGATATAAAATCAATGCACAGAAGTCTGTTGCATTTCTATACACTAAAAATGAGACAGAGGAAAGAGAATTCAAGGAATTGACCCCATTTACAATTGCACCAAAAACCACAAGACACCTAAGAATAAACCTAACAAAGGAGGTAAAGGAGGTATGCTCTGAACACTACAAAACACTTATGAAAGAAATTGAGGGAAAGAAATCCATGTTCATGAATTGGAAGAACAAATATTGTTAAAGTGTCTATGCTACCCAGAGCAATCTACACATTCAAAGCAATCCCCATCAAAATATCATTGACATTTTTTACAGAGCTGGAACGCATCATCCTAAAATGTGTATGGAACCAGAAAAGACCCTGAGGAATGTTGAAAAAAGAAAATCATAGCAGGTGGCATGACAGTTCTGGACTTCAAGCTCTATTACAAAGCTGTAATCATCAAGACAGTATGGTACTGGCACAAAAACAGACATGTGGGTCACTGGAACCAGAACAGAGAACCCAGAAATGGACGCCCAACTCTATGGTCAACTCATCTTGAACAAAGCAGGAAAGACTGTCCGGTGGAAAAAAGACAGTCTCTTCAACAAATGGTGCTGGGAAAACTGGACAGCCACATGTAGAAGAATGAAACTGGACCATTTTCTTACACATACACAAAGATAGACTCAAATGGATGAAAGACCTAAATGTGAGTCAGGAATCTGCCTCCAAAGGCAAGTGAAACAAAAGTAAAAACAAACTGTAGGGACTTCACTGAGATAAAAAGTTTCAGCACAGCAAAGGAAACAGTCAACAAAACTAAGACAACCTACAGAATGGGAGAAGATATTTGCAAATGGGCTTATTAGATAAATAACTGGTATCCAAGATCTTTAAGAACTTATCAAACTCAACACCCCAAAAATAAGTAATTTAGTCAAGAAATGGGCAGAAGATAGGAACAGATATTTCTCCAAAGAAGCCCTACAAATGGCCAAGAAACAACAAAAGAAATAAAAGGCATCAGGAAAGAACAGATTTTGGCAAGGATGTGGAGAAAGAGGAATCCTTTTACACTGTTGGTAAGCTCGTGTAGCATTCTGGAAAATAGTTTGGAGGTTTCTTAAGTTTAAAATAGAATTACCCTATGACCCAGCAAATGCACTACTAGGTATTTACCCAAAAGATAAAAATGTAGTGATCTGAAGGGGCACCCACACCCCAATGTTTATGGCAGCAATGTCCACAATAGCCAAACTAGGGAAAGAGCCCAGATGTCCATCCACAGATGAATGCATAAAGATGTGGTGTGTGTGGGTATATGTGTGTGTGTGTTTGTGTTGTGCGTGTGTTTAAATATAAATAATGGAATATTACTCAGCCATCAAAAATATGAAATCTTGCTATTTGCAATGATGTGAATGGAACTAGAGGGTATTATGCGAAGTGAGGTAAGTCAGTCAGAGAAAGACTCATCATGGAATTTAAGGAACAAAACAGATGAACATAGGGGAAGGGAGGGAAAAATAAAATAAGATAAATTCAGAGAGGGAGACAAACCATATGAAGCTCGTAACTATGGGGAAACAAATTGATGGTTGCTGGAGGGGAGTTGGATGGGGGGATGGGGTAAGTGGATGATGGGCATTAAGAAGGGCACTTGATGGTATTACATGCAACTAATGAATCACTAAACTGTACCTATAATATGCTATATGCTAATTAATTGATTTTTTAGGAAAAGAATGACCTTTGGTGAAGAAGCCAACTTATTTATTTTGTTAAATCTTAATTCTTGACAACATGTCTTGTTTTAGCATTTTCTGTGATGACATGGGAGTACAAATAAATCCTTCTGTCACATACAAAAATACCAAAACAAAACAAAACCCTACTTGTGTGGTTGAGTTCTGAGCTGAACTAGCAGCATTTCCCAAGAACACCATTTTTATTTGGCAGACTCGTGGTCATTCATTTTGTTCAGACTTGGGTATTCAGCAGACATGTCCAGAGATTCTCCTTCAGAGACAGCAATCGCAGAGATAATCTTCTTTTTAATTGAGAATGACATTTTCTGTAAAAGCCTAAACACAGGTAAGGTTCAGGGAGTCATATAGCAATTTACTTAAGGACACATAGCATAAAATAGCAGGTGTGGGCTTAGAAATCAGCCCCCTAAACTTCCCGCCCTCTACTCTTCCCATTCAGCTAAATAGATAGGTGGCTTTCCATATTTCATGCATCCTCTCTGTGAGACAGGGTTAATGCTCCAAAAGAAAGAAATGCCAGGTGGAAAAACTGACAAGTCAGACATTACACAGCCACTTAATTTTTATTTTGTAATCTTCACAATCTGAGCAACCAAGTAGAATACATAAAGAAGACACTAAAAACGTGGCATAATAAAATTCGTTTGACCAGGAATATGGGCTTCCATATTTTTGTCTCCAGCTCAGTACTTTTTTTCTTTTCATTTTTAATGTCAACTGTTTTTTTGGGTCCAGTGCTCACTTTGGCAAAAGCACATTTAGTTACAAATTGAGACATGGTGTGTAGCTGCCATGATTAAGGATTTCGGAATCTTTATCCAGTATTAGGCCTTGAGGGTAGAAAGAAATGCTGGGGGAAAAACACATTTCAACCTTGCTATGTACAGATGAATGCCTGAAATAAATATTAACTGTTATTTCTGCAAACTTTCCCACTGTTTTATATACTTCATTTCCCCCATTTGTGAGTCTACAACGTATTCTGGCTACATTATGGGTTTCTACTCATGATGAGTCTTCTCAGCGTGGGCTGGGTCAGTGTTTGTAGCTCAGCTGGCTGGTGCCAGAGTGGAGAGCTTGTCTGATTTGATTCCACCCCAGGCACTGAAGGATTTTCAAGATTTTCCTCTTAATATTTGGCTTTACTTGATAAACCTAGGGCATGCTGGGAGATCTCAGCAAGAGGAAAAATTTAGTAACCACGGGGAGGCCTGTTTGGAGGGTTGTGGGTAAGTATGAAAGCTTATGAGTGTGACTACTAATGACTCTTGAATGTTCTGCTTTTCACAAGATTTTCCTTCAACAAAAAGTGTGTAGGCTTATGAAGACAGAGGGCTTGTAGAAAACTCAGCCTTCCCCAGAAAGACAAATGTATGCTTGAGTCATTTCCCCAGAGAAGCCACTAGTATGTGGAACCATATGGTTCAGCATGCAATTTAGAATTTCAAAAGCAAGAATTGGCAAAAGGTTGCATAGGGTTTTAGCCTCTCTTTTTATCATCATTTTTCTTATTTGTTGAGTGCTGACATTGCCCTTGGCATATGCAGGATATAAGGCATGCTATCTGCCTCTGATCAGCATTGGAGAAAGTGCTCAATTCAGAAATAGGTTCTGTACAGCTGAGAAGGTGACCAAATCCCAAAGGCTTAAAGGGGTGTGTGTGTGTGTGAGAGAGAGAGAGAGAGAGAGAGAGAGAAACCAGTTTCTCATGTATTTTTTTCTAGATTCTGTTTTTTCCCTTTTTTTGTTGTGTTTTGTTTTTATCTAGCCCCGAAGGCTTTTTGTCTTGGAAAATATTTAATAGCATAGAATCTCATTTTGCCTGGATGTTCCAGATGTCAGCTGGCCCAGTGGAGGAAGTGGTAGGGATGGTGGCTTTGCACTCAGCCTTTGGAGGAGGGAGTATCACTGAGTGCATGACAAGACTGTAAAGGTGTGTGTATTTAAAATTAGCTTTTCTGATCATTCAGCAGTTGTGTGAAGCATCTGATAGTGGCTGATCTTGACATCGAGTGAATCTAACCAGAGGTAGTATGTGTGCAGCATGTCCCATAGAAGTATAAGCAGCCTTGCCTCATGACCCTGTACAGGAATAACAAGGAGAACATAACATGCCAACTAGGATAATTCTGTGGTCCTCTATCTGCTGAGAATAGCTTCACCTTGGCTTAATTGAGTTCAGTTCACTTTATTAGTTCAATGCAAGAGGCTTGAATATAATTAATTCTTATGATTTAGGTGCATTTGTCCTCATTTTAAATAGTAAGAAACCGAGGATTAGAGAGAATAAGTGTCTTATCCAAGTTCATACTACTGGTTCATCTCATCACGTATCTTCATTCTGATGAGAGAGATGGCTTTCCTTTCTATGACAAAAATTCAGTCTCTTGCCCTGATTGGTGAGTCTGTGACTTCTTTTTCTTTCTAAAGACTTAATTTTTTCAGAACACTTTCAAGTTTACAGCAGAACTGGGAGGAAAGTACAGAGATTTCCCATGCATAACCCCACTCACATGCGTGGTCTCCTCCGCTCTTAACACCCACCTCCAGAATGGTACATTTGTTACAGTCAGTGAAGTTACACTGATACATAATCATTCAAAGTTCTGAGTTTACTTCAGAGTTCACTCTTGGTGGTATACATTCTGTGGGTTTGGACAAATGTATGATGATATTTGTCCATCGTTATGGTATCAGATAGAGTATATTTCACACAGAATATTGCCTTAAAAGTCTTCTAAGCTCTGCCTGTTCATCTCTGTCTCCTGCCATCCCTGGCACCACTGATCTTTTTACTGTCTCTGTGGAAGAGTTTTCCAGAATGTCATATAGTTGAAATTGCATAGTATGTAGTCTCTTCAGACTGGCTACATTTGCTTAGTAATATGCATTTAAGACTCCTCATGTCTTCTTTTTTTGGGGGGTGGCAATGAGCAAATATATTTATTAATTAAAAATTAATGTAATATCAGAAAAAAAAGAGAAGAAAGCAAACCTTAAGAGACTTTTTTTTTTTAAGATTTTATTTATTTATTTGACAGAGATCACAAGTAGACAGAGAGAGAGAGAGAGAGGAGGAAGCAGGCTCCCCACTGTGCAGAGAACCTGATGCGGGGCTCAATCCCAGGGCCCTGGGATCATGACCTGAGCCAAAGGCAGAGGCTTTAACCCACTGGGCCACCCAGGCGCCCCAAGAGACTTTTTTAAAAAAAGATTTTATTTAATTATTTGACAGAAAGAGAGTGAGCATGCCCAAGCAAGGGGAGCAGCAGAACGAGAGGGAGAAGCAGGTTGTTAAACAAGCAGGATCCCAGGATACTGGGATTATGATCTGAGCTAAAGGCAGACCCCCAACTGATTGAACCACCTGGGAGATCCCATAAGAGACTCTTAACTATAGAGAACAAACTGGGGGTTGATGGAAGGAGGTGGGTGGGGGATGGGCTAAGTGGGTGATGGGCATTAAGGAAGGCACTTGTGATGAGCACTGGGTGTTGTATGCAAGTGATGAATCACTAAATTCTACAACTGAAACCAATTTTACTATAGAATTTAAATAAAAGAGAAAAAATACAATCATTTCACATAATTAAATTATATTTATTATAATTTATTATATTATATATTATATTATATTTATTATAATTTATTATATTATATAATATTAAATTATATTTCAAGGGTGAGTATCCCAAAAGGAGAGTTTGGTGGAAGCTATATTGCTTTTTCTTTTTCTTTAAGTTTTTATTTAAATTCCAGTTAACATATAATCTGATATTGGTTTCAATAGCTATTCAACACTTTCATACATCCTCCTACCCACCTCCCTCTGGTAATCATCAGTTTATTCTTTATAGTAAAGTGCCGTTTCTCGGTTTACCTTTCTCTTTTTTCCCCCATTTGCTTATTTGTTCTTGTTTCTTAAATTCCACGTATGAATAAAATCATATGGTATTTGTCTTTCTTTGACTGACTTATTTCACTTAGTATTATACTTTCTAGCTCCATCCATGTCATTGCAAATGGCAAGATTTTATTTTTTATGGCTGAGTAATACTCCATTGTGTGTGTGTTTGTGTGTATGTGTGTGTCTATGAACTCTTCTTTTTTTAAAAAAATTTTAAAATATTTTTTATTAACATAAAATGTATTATTAACCCCAGGGGTACAGGTCTGTGAATCGCCAGGTTAACACACTTCACAGCATTCACCATAGCACATACCTTCCCCAATGTCCATAACCCCACCACCCTCTCCCTACACCCCTACTCCCAGCAACCCTCAGTTTGTTTTGTGAGATTAAGAGTCTCTTATAGTTTGTCTCCTTCCCAATCCCATCTTGTTTCATTTATTCTTTCCCTGCCCCTTAAACCCCCCATGTTGCCTCTCAACTTCCACATATCAGGGAGATCATATGATAATTGTCTTTCTCTGATTGACTTACTTTGCTAAGCATAATACCCTCTAGTCCCATCCACATCGTCACAAATGGCAAGATTTCATTTCTTTGGATGGCTGCATAGTATTCCATTGTATATATACCACATCTTCTTTATCCATTCATCTGTTGATGGACATCTAGGTTCTTTCCATAGTTTGGCTATTGTGGACATTGCTGCTATAAACATTCAGGTGCATGTGCCCCTTCAGATCACTACATTTGCATCTTTCGGGTAAATACCCAGTAGTGCAATTGCTGGGTCATAGGGTAGCTCTATTTTCAACTTTTTGAGGAACTCCATGCTGTTTTCCAGAGTCTACCAACTCTTCTTTATCCATTCATCAATTGATAGACACTCGGGCTGTTTCCATAATCTGGCTATTGTAGATAATCCTGCTACAAGATTGGGGTGCAGGAGATTCTTCAAAAAGTTAAAAATAGAACTACCCTATGATCCAGCAATTGTACTACTAGATGCTTACCCAAAGAATACAAAAATATTCCATATCATTTACTGTCTTGATAATTCATTTCTTTTTAGTGCTGAATAATATTCCATTGTTTGGATGTACCGCAGTTTCTTTATCCATTTACCTACTGAAGAACATCTTGGTTGATTCCAAGTTTGGGCAACTATGAATAAAGCTGCTATATACATCTGTGTATAGGATTTTATGTGGACATTAAGTTTTCAACTCCTTTGGATAAATACCAAGAAATGCAGTTCTGTGTTATATGCTAAGAGTATATTTAGTTTTATAAGAAGCTGCCTAATGTCTTCCAAAGTGACTATACCATTTGCATTCCCATATATACACACATATGTATGCATGCATACATGTAAAAGGTAATATATGTGTATTATATGTGCAATGTATGATATATAATATATATACACATATATGATAAAGATATATGTAAGTATTTATTAGATATATATTAGATATGTATTTTTTTTTGGTAGAAGTTAGCTCATGTGAGTATCTGGGGCTGTCAAATCCAAAATTTGTAGGACATCAGGACAGCAGGCTGGAGACTCAGACAGAGGTTAATCTTGTGTCTGAAGTCTGTAGGGCAGACTTGATGTGTTGGAAACTAGGGCAGGACATGTATGGTACAGTGTTGAGATGGAATTCGTGTCTAGAAAGCTTCAGTTTCTTCTTAAGGCATTTAACTGATTGAGTCAGGCTCACCCATATTACTGAGGGTAATCTTAAAGTCAGCTGATTGTAGTTGTTATGTCTACAAAACAACTTCACAGCAACATCTAGACTAGTTTTGACCAATCACCTGGGCACCAAACCCTTGCCAAGTTGACACATAAAATTTAACTATCACTTCTATTGTTGTGGGTTATTTTTATTGTAGCAGAAATAACAATTAACTTGTACCACCTGTGCAAGATTTCTCTAGAAGTCTGTCTTAGAGCCTCAGCCTAAAACCTGTTTTGACAGCCCTTCTAACAAATTTATAAGGACCTAATCTTCTTTCTGCTTAAAATAATTAGAGTGGTTTCTTTTATTTGCAGCAGAACCTAATTGTTATTCTAGCAAAGTCTTGGCATGAAAACATGACCAGGAGAGTATGAGAAAGAAACTCTGTAGGCTAAGTATATTTATGAGCAAAGATGAAAAAGTAGCAACTAAAATATTAGCAAGTGAATTCAAGAATCCATCAAAAAGCTAATATATGATCAAGTTGGGTTTGTATCAGAAAAGGAAAGTTCAGCATTAGAAAAATAGTTAATTTATTTTACCACATTAACAGATTTAATATTAAATATATAAAAGCATTTAGTAAAATGCTGTTAGGGAAGTAGAAATAGACATGAATTCCTTAACCTGATAAAGGATATCTAAAATACCAAACATCAGACAGTAAACCAAAAGCTAATTCAATGTCAAGCACAAAGCCTTTCCTTCAAAAAGAGTAGTAGGACAAGGATACCCACTATGACAATTTAGGTGCAATGTTGCATTAAAAATTTCAGGAATAGTACTCATAAGGAAAAATAAATAATAGATGTAAATATTATTAAAGCAGGAAAAAAATTTTGTTACTTGTGGTTGAAATTATTATAGAAAAACCCATAAAATGTAGAGAGAAATACTAGAATTTTTAAGAGTTCAACAAGGTTGTTGGATGAAGCTCAGTGTATAAAAGTGAAATTCCTTTCGGGGTGCCTGGGTGGCTCAGTGGGTTATAGCCTCTGCCTTCGGCTCAGGTCATGATCCCAAGGCCCCGGGATCGAGCTCAGCGGGGAGCCTGCTTCCTTCTCTCTCTGTCTCTGCCTGCCTCTTTGCCTACTCATGATCTCTGTCTGTCAAATAAATAAATAAAATCTAAAAAAAAAAAAAAAGACCTATATGTGGAAATCTGATACATGGCAGAAATGGCAGTGGATATGAAAAAATAGAAAATTGGATTTCCTACATGACAAGATAGACAAATCAACTCTAAATGTTATAAGCATTTACGTATGATAGGCCAGACTTGGAAAGGAAGTTTACTTTCTGAGGAAATACAGAATAGGTTTTAGGTTTTATGTTTTAGTTGAAAATCTTGAACAAAACATAACAGGAAGAAACTGACTTAGGAATTAGTTGCTTACTAAATATTTGGTAGAACTTGGACAGGAAGCACTCTAGTCTTGAGGTTTTCTTATGAAAAAAGTTAAAACAAATTCAGTTTCTTTAATGGGTATGGTATATTCAAGTTCTTGATTTTTTTTTCTTGGGTAAGTTTTGATAATTTAACTATCTCAGGGAATTTTTTGATTTTTCCCTAAATTTTCAAATTTATTGCCAAAAACTATAATCTTAATAATTGTGACCCACTTTTATTCCTAATAATATGCCTTTTCTATTTTTTCTTGATCAACCTTGCTGAAATTGGTCAAACTTACTATTCCATTAAAAATTATTTTGTTCAGTTGATCCTCTTTATTAATATCTTCATTTCCTATTTTATTCCTCTTTCATTTTATCTTTACTATTAAATTTTCTTTTTTTTCCATATTTAATAGATTAATTAAAAAAAATTCTTAGGTTGGACTCTTGTTTATATTCACCCCTTTCCTCTAATAAAAACATTTATGGCTGGCTCTTGGCTGGCTTAGTTGGTTGAGTCTGCCTTTGGCTCAGGTCATGATCACAGGGTCATGAGTGTCCTCCCTGCTCAGTGGGGAGCCTGCTTCTCCTTCTCCCTTTGCTGCTCCCCCTGTTTGTGCTCTCTCTCTCAAATAAATAAAATCTTTAAAAACAACCATGTATGGCTATAAGGGTTACTTAAATTACTTTTTTTTCTTTGTTCTTTTTTGTTTAATTCCGTAATAATTAACATACAGTGTTATATTAGTTTCAGGTGTACAATACAGTGATTCAACAATTCTGTATATTACTCAGTGCTTATCATGATGAGTGCACTCTTTAATCCCCATTATCTATTTCACCCATCCCCCCACCCTCCTTTTTCTGGCAATGATCAGTTTTGTTGTCTATCATTAAGAGTCTGTTTTTTGGTTTGTCTTTTTCTTTATTCCCTCGTTTTGTTTCTTAAAGTCCACATATGAGTGAAATTATATGGTATTTGTCTTTCTCTGCCTGAATTATTTCACTTAACATTGTACTCTCTAGCTCCATCCATTTGTTGCAAGACTTCATTCTTTTTTATGGTTAAGTAATATTTCATTGTATATTTATACATTCATCTGTCTGGGCACTTAGTCTGCTTCCATAATTTAGCTATTGAAAATAATGATGCTGTAAACATACAGGGATGTATCTTTTCAAATTAATGTTTTTGTATTCTTTGGGTAAATACCCATTAGTGGAATTACTGGATCATATGGTAATTTTATTTTTATTTTTTTTCCTATTTTTAATTTTCTGAGGAAGCTCCATACTGTTTATTTTGTGTATCTTGTAAGTAGGGTGTCCATTTTCATTCTTTCACATGTAGCTGTCCAGTTTTCCCAACATCATTTGTTGAAGAGACTATCTTTTTCCCATTGCATATTCTTGCCTCTTTTGTTGATGATTAATTGATTATATAATTGTGGGTTTATTTATGGGCTCTCTACTATTTTGATCTACGTGTCTATTTTTGTGTCAGTACCCTACTGTTTTGATCACTATCTTGAAATGTAGGATTACAGTAATTCCAGTTTTGTTCTTCCTTTTCAAGACTGCTTTGACTATTTGAGGCTTCTGTGGTTCCATTCAAGTTTAAGGATTATTTGTTTTAACTTCAGTTACCTTTGAACCGCATTCCTCAAATTTTGGTACGTAATTTTTTTTATTGCTTCAGATTGTTTTTTAAAGATTTTATTTATTTATTTGAAAGAGAGACTGTGAGAGAGAAGTTCAGAGGGAGAAGCAGACTCCCTGTGGAGCTGGGAGCCCGATGCGGGACTCAGTCCAGGGACTCCAGGATCATGACCTGAGCTGAAGGCAGTCGCCCAACCAACTGAGCCACCCACATGCCCTTGTTTCAGACTTTTTGTATGATTTCTCCATCGAGCCATGAATTATTTTAAATTCGTGGGCTTGAAAAAAATCCTCTTCTCCCTGGTTTCTAATTTAATATAATTGAGATCAGAGAATGCAGATTATGTTAGGATTCTTTGAAATTTATTGAGACTTTCCTTGTGTGGTCAGTTTTCATAGCTAGCCCATGTATACTTGAATGTTTATTCTCTAACTATATTCTATAAATGTACATTAATGCATGGGTTATTGTTTGTGTTCTTCAAATATTCTGTGTACTTTCTGACTCTTTGCTTATTTGATCTTTAAATTAACAGAGAGGTATGTTAAAAACCTTTCACTACAGTGATGGTTGATTTGTATATTTCTCCTTTTCATTCTATAATTTTTGTCTATATTTGAAGGTATTTTATTTTATGGATACAGGTTTAGTATTTTTACATCTTTCTGGAGAACTAACTTTTTATTAATATATAGACACCCTCTCCACTAATAATTTTTCCCCTTAAAGATTATTTTTATCTGATATTATTGTAACTATACAGGATTTCTTTTGGTTAATACATGCTTAACATGTAATTTTTCTAATTTTTAATTTTAATTTTTTTTTAGATGTTCCTTTTGTAAGTTTCATTTTAGATGTGACATTGAAAAAATAGTTGCGAAGCTGAGTTCACTTACATATATTTGTATCCATTTCTTCCACCTCCTTTTGTGATTTTTGTTGTCAAGACCTCTTTGTGTAGTAAGAACATTGAGCTTTTCTTCTTCAGGTAAATGATCAAGGTATTTATTGAATATAGCTTAATACACATATACAGTTACATGCCCTGTAGGAAGTAGGTTATTTTTACCTTCATTTTACACTGAGGAAACTGAGCCAGAATTGTCAGGCTTTAGGTCACAGAACTAGTATGTGACTAAATTTGAACCAAGATCTGGAATTGGGCCCCAAGTCCACCATCCTTTCATGCTTCCATCTTGTGTTCAGGATAGAGAGCTGCTGTCCTCTACAGTGGAATGCAGATTGCAGGAAAGATCAAAGGAGGAGGAGGACTTCCAGGAGACACTGTTAAGGTGTGTTGAGCTCAGAACTTCTGTCCTTAAAAGGAGGTTGAATAGGGTTTTGGAAGTGAATGACATTTTGCTTTGTTCTTGTTTCATTGATGAGATTTATTCATTAGAAAGTGATGATGTTTGCTACAATGAAAGTGGTATTTAAACATAGAGTCTTTTTTTTTTTTAATTAGTCATGGTATTTCACCAATAATAAAATGAAAGTTTTATAAAACCATAATTTGGAACAGAAATAAATGGTGATTTTTGTCAGTTTTCTTGGTAAGTGAAGAGAACTATTATTATTGTTGAACAGGTCTGACAACGAGAAGACCTAACCCCAAGTCCATTTTAATGATTCAAGAAGATCAAAGCACGGAATTTCTCTTTTAAATTATTTTGTTTTACTGCTCAATACTTCACTTGGCAAAAATTTCTTGAGAATTTTCTTAGGGTCCTGAATCTCGTTTTGGTAATAAGTTTAGGATTTGAGAGGAAGCAATGGTCTAGTTAAATAAAACTTTGATTATTAATTGTCTAAAATTAGAGAGATGGTGTGATTAAGGAATAGGGAGGGGAGTGGAACTCTTTTGGGGGATTAACAAATCTGTAAATGCAAACATCCCAATTTTCTTTATGGATTCAGTGAAATTTCAAGATAATTGTTTTTTCATGTTAGGTCATAGCAACAGCTTTCTAGACAGTGCCAGTTCCCATTGTCCAAATTGCAACCCCTTCACAGTGATGCGGAGTTCTGATAAGAGCCCTAAGTAGCTTGAACATACTGGGAATCACGTTGAAACTGGCTTCAGAATCCTAGTTTTGCAGAACTAGGTCACTAATATTTTCAATAGATTAAGCTGCAAAGTCCATTTTCAAATGAAATATGCTTATTTTAAATGAAAAGGCCTTTATTTATTTATTTAGATTTTATTTATTTGACACAGAGTGTGAGAGAGCACCAGCAGGCAGAGCACTGAGTGGGGAGCCTGAAGTGGGGCTTGATCCCAGGACCCCGGGATCATGACCTGAGCTGATGGCAGCCGCCTAACCAACTGAGCCACTCAGGTACCCCTTAAATGAAAAGGCCTTTTAAATAAGCAAAATGTAGTTCTAGGTCTTAAATTTGTTTGGGCATTAACAAAGGCAGAATTTCACTTTGATTCGCTGATAATCTAAGTCACCAAAACAGGATGCTATTGATGCCCCTTTTCTTCTGTTGTAGGTTCACCTCTACTTTGTTTTGTTTAAGAAACATGGGTAGTCTACAAGATGTACCAAGAGTTTAAAGATATTATAGTAAGCTTTTAACTAGTCTCCTCATGTTTGTTCTCATTCTGTATAATTTATGCATGTACTGCTATTGAAATACTTTTTGAAGACCATTGAAACTTACGGATAAAGGTACTACTTCTATAGCTTGGGTTGAGGGCTATTCCCAGCCTAATCACAGCCTGCCATTCTGATCAGACCCCCAATCCTTTGTCACACCTCTAGACAGACATGTGCATTCACACACACACACACACACACACACACACACACACAGTTTTAACCACAGCAGGGTATTTGCACTTTTCTTTGCACATGCTATCCACACAGCCTGGAATGTTCTTGACTCTCCTACCATTATAATCTTAAAATCCAGATTAAATATCACTTCTTTGAAGCCATGCTAAGCCTGCCTTTCATAGTTGCTCCTTTCTCTGTGCTCCCAAAGCACACTATAAATTCATCATTTTATGGAGTTTACCAGTCATAGTCTAGTAATCCATCAACTGCAACACATTGCCATACAGAGAAAGCGCACAAAGAATTGCTGCATGGGGATTAACTCCGTCCTCCCAGTTTACTCCCATTGCTCCAGTAACTCCTCGCCTTGCTCCTTATTACCTCTGGGGTGGAAAGAGAATGGACTTGCATCTTAGACTGAAGGAGGTATGGGGAATGCAAGAGGTGTTAGTACTAAGAAATGACAGCAAGGAGACCAGGGGGATTTCTGTGACCCCAGGGTGGTCTGTTGGGCCCTGCCATGCTCACGTGGCCATCCATATCTGAGGGAGGTACAGAAAATAGCCATAAGCAAATCAAAGGTTACCAGGAGAAAGAACACATTCTGCTTACATCTAAGAAAAACTAGGATTGATTGAGCATGTGAAAAAAAAATAATAACCTTCTCCAAGTGCTGATATTTCTGTGAAACTCACATTAGTCATACATTTTATTTTAATATAATGGTTAGAAATATAAATACATGTTTTTGCAGTGGTATTATAAAAATAGTTCATTTTTACTTATAACTTGGAAAATGTGATAATCTTCTAACCACAACTTTAGAAAGAGGGACTATTCTAGGCTTTAGACTAGTCTGGTAATACTAGTTAACAATGACCATTAACTCAGTGCCTGTTAAATCCCAAGAACTGTTAGGGATGCCTCACAACTGTATTTTACTTTCACATATTTTATTTAATATAATCCACACAAAATACTTGGAAGCTTAGGGACAGTCATCTCCAGACAACTGATGCCCCAAGAGGTCAAAGAACTTTTTCAGTGTTAACCACTTTGTGAGTAGAGTCTGAATAAGAATTCTAGTCTTTTTCTTCCAAAGCACATACTCTTTCCATCAATACGAGGCTGCCTTACAAAGTAGCTTTTGAGGAGTAACATCTATAGAGAAATAAAGAGCTTTTCAAAAACTGGACCTACAAACTAACACATAACTCAATAGCAAGCAGTTCCACCAGTTGAGAGAAATGTATGTAAGAAATCAACTTGGCATTCAAAAAACATACTTAGCACACCCAGTGACTGCAAAAATACTTGAAATAAATGATCAGATGTAGCTATCTCTTGAGGGTTTTCCATCACTGTCCAGGCCAACATGAGGTGTTCTGACAGGATCTCCATGGACACCATGTAAAAGTTGTGACCTACAACCCTGTTTGTCTATTTTTGTCCATTGCCCTGTCCCACACCCATTCTGCCCTCTGTTTCTTTTGACTTCCTATTATCTGACCCTGTGTCTGGTCACAGCATTTCACGCTGTCCTCCTCAGTGTATTCTCTGCCTTACACATGGTTCTAGCTCTTCTGGACACAACCTTAATGATTCCCTTGATCAATTTCTAGGCATTAATTTGGCGGTGTAGACCCAGGTAACTCTAGGATGGTGTTTATCTGGGAGTGATTTGAAGACCACTTCTATACAGGTAACTCTGGGAGGAGGCTTTAGAATATCTGAGTTGACTGAATCAGGTCCTCTGGGGAGTGGTCCTGCAGTCTGCACTTTAATAGGCTTTCTCATTCATTCTCATGTGACCTGTACTTTACAAGTACTGCCCTACATTTCCTGTGACCCCTGGGCATCCTTACCCTTTCTGTCATCCTGGTCAGTGACTCTCTCTGACTCTCTCACATGTGAGAGCTCACTGGTGTGACCCGAATATATGATTACCTTGTTCCATTTGTGTGTTTAACTGGGGGCTGCTTATATTGCTTGGGCCTTTTAGGAAATTGTATACTGAGAGTGACTGCCTGCCCTTTGCAATCACAAATGTAATGTTCTCTTTGCTTCACATATAACCTAAGTTTCCCCAAAGCCTCATTTGTTTGTGGGTACAAATAAAGCCACTTAGTGTTTATAACCCAAATTTCACTGACTCATGCTTGTACCTACACAATACAAAACCTCAATTCCCTGCAAAATTTTCTCCCTGTATTTCTGGGAGGTCTTGGGAGGTGCCTTGCAGGTACTCTGAGCCCTGCTGCTCTGTACTGTGCTGCTGGTTGACGTGTGTTGCTCTTGGAGTCATTTAGGCTGTGCTTCTCCATGACTCCAAGACTGGTGGCCCCCTGCAGATGCTGACCCGTGTGACCAGGAATGGGTGCTCTCTCGCTCTCTGTGCTCTCATAGCTGCAAATCCTCAGGGAGCTGAGTGGGGCTGTGTTCCCAGCCATCCTGATGGGGATGGAGCCTCTGCACTACATATACAAGCAGGGAGGATGCTGTTTGCTCTGACTCTGTGTTGTATTTTTTCCCACTAAAGCAACACTGTTACTTTCCTGGGTCCCCAAAGTCCCTTGTGGGGTTGTTTCATTTAATTTGTGCATGCAGCCCTCCTCTCTCCTACATCCCAGACATACACTAGCCTATATTTCCATCCACTTCTCCTGGGTGCCCACAAACAAACCATATGCCCCCACAGAACCTCTGTGAAAAATCTGCTCCTTGTAGATGATTCCACCTGTTCTTCACACATGCTCAGCCTTGTCTGAATCTCTGAAGCTCCTTTAAACTGCTGTTGGTACTCTTCTCCTTCCAACCCATGGCACACACGGAGTAAGTTTCTGATTCCAGCGACCCCAGTTTGAGAGCTACCAAAGACATTCTTTTGGGAAGAGACTTAGACCTTAGTGTGTAGGCTAGGCTGTCAGAATGAGAGAGCCCAGAGAGTACTGATCTCGAAAATTTATTTATTTTTCTTTAAAAGAGGACATCCGATACATTATTGTAGAATATGAAAGCAAAGGGAGAGGCAGAGAACTGAACCGCATGCAGGATTCAGCATGCTAAATGGTGAATCCTTCCAATCCTTCCTCCTCCTTTACCATACAGTGCCAGCTGTCACCAGAAGCTGTTTCCAAACCAATTACCATTCCTTTATCAGAAAGGAGGATAAAGTCTTAGCAAAGGAACAGATGATTGGATGCCATTGGTTCTTCTGACTCTGGAACTGCTTTAGAAGGGAAGTTGCATCTTTGCAGAATTATTATTATCAATCAGCCTTTATTGCTTCAGCTTTCTTTATTGCATTCTAACACACAAAGTAATGAAAACATATAATAAAGAGAATAAAACACGTAATGCATCACTGTGCAGATATTGCAATCATAGCAAATCCAATGTAAATGCCCTACAGGGAATACTTGAGCCTTCCAATACATTGCTAACAGTTTGCATGATACTACTTCACATTATTTATCTACTAAACCTGTCATGCTCTGCTAAATATCGTGCCAGCATCAACCCCAAATAGTACTAGTCCTTCCCATCCTCCAAACGGAAGGCATATTTCTTTGCTGTCACTGGTTTTAATGTTTGCAAAGAGGAGCTCCAGCTCCTGAATAATTAATGCATAACGATTACTAAGCCACGGGTAGTTTACTATTCTAGCCCCTCTGGTCTTTGCAATGTTGCTTGCTTTAATATGCACTTCGAATTGGAACCAAGAGGTAGTAAAAGTCATTAAGATGGCATGAAGCTAAGTCAATAATGATTTACAGAGTTTGGATGCATTCCTGGGCTTTCATTCTTGGCTCTCAAGCCCCATCTGCTGCTCATGTTCTGACTTGGTCTTCCTTTTGTAAATGGTTTTCTGCTGACAGGGTTTCCACTCTGTTTATACTTACAAGAGTCGACTCTCAAGCGTTCAGGCCAAGTACACACTTCCTCTGTGTTATTTCCAACTCTAGAAGACAATTGGCATGACTAAATATATTTGGAATACATATGTTAAATATGTGCATGTCAAGGAACTTCATGATCTCAAATGGTATGGGCACCTAGTAAATCCTAAGAAATAACACTTGCAAGGGTGATTCACCCTCTGGGAGTGTCTTAAAAGCTACATAGGAGGACTTTAAAAAAGAAGGAATAGTATATTGCTCATGGTGAGAGTGGCAAAGTGCTAAGATGAAGACTAACTCTTCTGTGTGTTGCTTGTGGTTTCTGCTCAATGACATTCCTACAGGTCAACTCAGACTTTGGTAATTCTGGGGTGTGTAAGCAGTTCCATCTCAAAGGGCAGAGATGGATAATTTTAGTGGACTTGTCTCTGAGCTGTAATGACCCAGGGCTCCACAAATATCTAATGAAAATATATAACTATAGCAGGGCAAATTCCCCTTGGGTAGGTATTATAAAGAGTGCTGGGGTTGCTTCTAGAAGGCCACTGACTCAAAGTTTGTTCTTCCTGATGCTTGGTTTGGGGCTAAACATATACCATAGAAATTTGGCCAAAATATTTGTGGGGTGGCAATGAAGAGAAGAACATGTCAGCATCATGCCACATTAACCCAATGGAGGACCACTTAGAGCTTGGTGGTTCAGTGTTTTCCTTTCATAGAATATTATGCGATTTCCCTTTCTTTTGGAGTTCCTCAAATGTCCTCATCAAATGACAAAATGACAAGGGCTTTTTTTTTTTTTTAAAACATTTTAGAAATAAATGTATACATGATTTGAGACGGGTTCTATAGAATGAAAAAATAATCAGAATTTGCTTGTGGTAGGCTAAAGCGTTCATTTCTTGACGTGGTTTAGAAAATGTCTTTGACTAAATGGACGCTGGTGACCTATGTGTTAGCTTAAGTCTAAAAGGTCGGACTTGCTATTTCCTCATCACTCAGCCAACCAAGCCTGATTGTACTATAATTGGTGCTTTGCCCTTTCCAGCTCTTTAGTTGTTGCTACATCTAGCACTAGGTTAAATGGAGGGGACCCTTATCGTTGGTAGAGTAAATAGAAGTGAGGCTGAATGTGTGCACTGTTGTGTGATGACAATGCACACATGAACGAATGAATCATTTGTTAGGGAAGAATGAGGCAGAAGAGAGATATATGCAGGAAAAACAAAGACACCCCCCAGTATGAGGTTTGATTAAATAATAGATTGAATATCAAAATCTCTGAATACATTGGAGAAATAGAAGATACAGACTACAAATCAACATCACTTTTCATGACAGATTCCCAGTAGAAGAACCCTATTGAGTCAGGCTCCTCCACAGCTGATGATGTGCAGTGGGACCATTGGATGCATTCTTGGTCTAATTGGTTCATTGCTGACTATTACAGCGAAAGGGGGAGGTGGTGAGAGAAGTCAGGGAACCCCCTGGGAGTCCACGAAATGCTCTGATGCAGTCCTAGCCACTCTTCGTACCCCATTACCC
The DNA here is from genome assembly GCF_022355385.1 of Mustela nigripes. Classification (NCBI taxonomy): domain Eukaryota; kingdom Metazoa; phylum Chordata; class Mammalia; order Carnivora; family Mustelidae; genus Mustela; species Mustela nigripes. Next base: position 30,823,257 of record NC_081571.1, read on the forward strand.
TATCCCTCTGGTTGTCAGAGCCCCATCTTCCCTTCCATGTGCTTGTGGTTACTCGTGTGAGTGGCCCAAGCCATTTGAAGATGGGGGGAAGTGACTGTCCATATCAGGTGGGTTGAATGAAAGTGCCCAAGGGTCACATGAACTTCACTCCTGCTTGTCCATTGGTGGCTCACACCCAGACTGCCGTGGTCTGAGCACTGGCTCTACCACCATGAAGTTCTTAGGTGGTAAATGTGAGTAGCTTCTCAGTGGACCTCTATTCCTGTTCATGAGATCTCTCCTCTCTCCGTCTTGCCGGCCACGAAATCATTTCCTGGACTGAGTGACTGGGAGCACCAAAGATCCTATTTTTCCAAATTTGTACCATCTTGTTCGTGTGCTTGTCAGACATGAGTAAAATATTTGACTCCATTGTTCTCTCCTCTGCTTTTGTGAGTAATTCATAATGTCTCACTTGTGTTGGGGGAGACACCTTGTGGAACTTACAAAGAAATTCGAGGGACGGAGAAGGTGGATGTGGGAAGAAGATTGAACATGATTAAAACTTAGAAAAATATTATCCCGTCATGTTTATTTTTAAATATGCAAATAATTTCTTAAAGTGAATGAGACTTAAATGAGTACTTTAACCTCTCTCTGGCTCCATTTCTTTCTTTGCATGTAATTCCTCTAGTTGAGAGTATTGAAGGATATAACGCATATGAAGGACTTCATCTAGTCCTGGGCATATCACAGAAAGTTAGGCTCATTGTGAAGGAGTAAGCCACCTTTACCACTCTAGAAGGTTGGAAAGGTAACGTAGCTTCTCAAAGCTCCTTGCCATAGCCAGGGATTGGGTCATGTTCTCAGCATCACGGCCATGGGAAACGGAAAGAGATTTGGGATTTAGTCAGAGGACCTGGATTTGAATTCCGGAGGAACCTCTTACTACTATTTGATTTTAGGCCTGTTACTCAATGTAGTGGTTTTCTGGGCTGAAAAAATTTACCACACACTCTGTGGCTTCAAATAACAGAAATTTATTCTTATATAGTTCTGGAATCTAGACGTCCAAAATCAGTTCCACGGGCCCCAAATCGAGGTGTCAGCTGGCCGCACTCTTCTGCAGGTGATAGGGGACAATCCATTCCTGTCTCTTCCAGCTTCTGGTGGTTGCTAGTACTTCTTGGTTTGTGGCTGCATCACACCAGTCCCCACCTCTGAGGTCATCTTACTTCCGTGTGTGTGTGTGTGTGTGTGTGTGTGTGTATGTGTGAAATCTTCCTCTAGGTACTTCCCCATAAGGACCCTTATTTAGGGCTCACTGGGTAATTTTCCCATATCAAAATCCTTACTTTAATCCCATCTGCAAAGATGCTTTCTCCTTGTAAGATGGTGTTTATAGGTTCCAACAACTAGGACCTGATATTCTTGAAAGGTTATTATTCTGCCTCTTACCCCTGGCTTCTCTTAACCTTAGTTTTTTTCACCTATAAAATGGGAATGGGAATAATGTAATAAACTCACAGGCTATTGTGCAGATTAATCCAATAACATGTGAAAATGCCTTATTAATGCTAACATGTTGTACAACAGTTGCTGAGAGATCTTCAGACATACATTTGGACCCTCACAGCTGCTGTGCGCCTCCTGCGGCCCTATGGCCAGATAAGCGGGCAGCCTCTGTTTCATGAAAAGCTGTTATGATCATCTGAAATTGAAAATCATAGTAAGTTGTCAGTTTTTGTTCAGTTCAAACATTATAGGCCTGCTCTTTGATGGACACTCTTCTGAAGATGGGAATTATGAAGAAGAGAAGCTGTGATCTTGAAGAATTCTATTCCTGATCGATTCCATTTGGGGTACACAGACATACAAGCTCGGGGACACAGTGGTGGGTGGCATGACAGCATGGCGTGGGAGTGCTGTGGATCGGAGGACAGTGGAGGAGGCGGGCTGCTCATCTTCACGGGAGGCAGCACTGGGGGAGAACCCCCCCACTTCCGTCTGCACGTCCGACCTGCCTCAGTGGCTTTGTTGTTGCAAGTTGAACAGATCGTTACTATGCCCTTTGGCTCCCGAATCTAGGGATGAAATAAGTGACAACGTTGTAGAATGAGATAAAAACACAGACTTTGCTGCTTGACTCTCTCCAAAACTCGAAGGTCATGGAGAGCTGTATCAAGGGGATGCTATCGATTTAGCTCAAAGAGCCCAGGAAGGCTCTTAGTCCTTTTCCCCTACTTCCCAATTTAAACATGCCTGAATCTTTAATAATCAAATAAATTAAGAAATACCCAGTGGCAGCTGGTGGGTTTGATGGAGCTGGCCCTGGAAATAGATTTGTAGTTCTGTCATGTTGATGAGAAAGAAGATGTTGATCAACATGTTCCTAATTCATTATCATGCTAGCAAGGGCTGCTGCCTCGCGATTTCCTATCAGATCCCTTGTTGAGCCTGCAATGAGAGGGAGACATGGGAATGTGTCATTCACACCTATTGGGAATAAATGTTGTTTTCTCTTCCAAATGTTTTGTTCCAGCACTCTAAGTAATTATCGTATGAGAGCTAACAATTGTAGTTCCAGTTTCAAAGTACTGATAATTTATGGGGTTCCTATTTGGAGAGACAGGGCATATTTATCAAAAGATAACAATTCCTAGTAGCATATTCCAAAGTAACAAATGAGTGGCTCAGATGAGGAATTCTAAAGACATTTGGAAGAGTGGTGTTTGGGGAAGATTCCACTGAAGAGGTGGGCTCAGAGTGTTGGCAGTTAGGAGGCATTTAGGAAATGCTTCTGGGGACACAGGAAAAGAGGGACTAGAAAGGGACATAGGCAGGGATGTGCCGATGTGCTCTGGGGACAGAATTTATATCCATGTTGTTGAAGAAGTAGTGTGATTAAAGCCATATGATTATATAATAAGTTTGAATAGAGAATTGCAGTCCAGACTCATTCATTCATTTATTCATCAGCTACTTACTTCTTTCTTCTTTTTTAAAATTTAAATTCAATTAGCCTTTATAAAGTACCTTGTTCATTTTTGGTATAATGTTCAATGATTCATTAGTTGTGAGTAACACCCAGTGCTCATCATATCACGTGCCTTTCTTAATGCCCATCACCCAGTTACTCCATGCCCCCACCCTCGTCCCTTTTCGGAACCTTCAAAAACTAATGATGTATTATATGTTGGCTAATTGAACATAATAAAAAAAATAGGGTAGCTTTCATCAACTGCTTATTAAGAGCATACAGTGTACTGGTCTTGACCCTGAGGTATATGGACACTTGTATTTTATCATGTTGACAATGAGAAACCAAGGAGGCTTTTGGGTGTTGGAGTAAAGTAAAATCATGTAGAATCATGAAGTAAACTAAAAATCATGATTTGGGAAGGTTCGTTTGGCTGCCTTGCATACAGTGGATTAGATTAGGGAGACACTGGGAGTAGAGAGACGAGCTGGGGAAGAACAACAGCTGAGCGACTTGGCTAAGAGAGGTAGCAGAAGGAATGGGTGCAGGAGATAATATTGGAGAGGTGGCTATTCTTCTTTTTCTCTAATATTTTGTAGGTTGTGTTGTTTGCTTATATGTCTGTTTCTCCACCAGGAAACACCTCCTCAATGACAAAGACTACCCCATTTTACTGTTTCCACAGCCCAGGCTTGGTGCCTGACACATTAAGTCCTCCACGAGGGTCTGTTGAGCTTCTTATTACTCAGAATGGATTGGGTGTGAGAGATGAGGAGAACAAGAGTCAGAGAAGGCTTGAGTTCTGAAACCCTGGAACGGGGGTGGGTTACTTGTGTTCAACAGAGAAAGGTGGTTACAGTGATGCTGTTACTTAGACATGCTCTGCTGCTCTCATTGGTCAGGCATTTGTGACACTGAGGTGATGGTGAGACACCAGGACTGCCTTAAGATTCTAGGTTACATTTAAAAAGAGGAACAGGGCCCCTGGGTGGCTCTGTTGGTTAAGCACTTGCCTTCAGCTCAGGTCGGGATCCTTGGGTCCTGGGTCCTGCATCGGGCTCCCTGCTCAGTGGGGAGGGCCTGGTTCTCCTTCTGTCTCTCATTCCCCCTCTTGTGCATGCTCTCTCTCTCTCTCTCTCTGGTAAATAAATTTAAAAAAATCTTTTAAAAAATAAGAAGAGAAAAAAAGGGGCAAGGTTCTAAGAGATTATTTCAAGGAGGACAGGGAGTAAGTATAGTCTATAAAAGCATATTCTTTACTCTCACATCTGATTCTATACCTGGGAACAATACAAGTTATGGAAAGGGACTTAAAAATTTCCTTATCAACGGGAAAATGAATTTCAAAGGATTAATATACTTTGATAAATAGTCTAGCCAAATACTTTTCCTAACACCTTTAAAATCATAACTCATAGATCTGGACCATCCTCTTGGAAGGTAGCTTGATAGGCAGGGATAAGAGGAATCTTTTATCCCAGTTTTAAGTCTTTACATTAAAAAATGAATAAGTTGGTGCTTTTTGTGAATAATTCAGTCAAGCAATTCAAACAATGAAGACCTATGGAGCAGAAAAGTTCAAGTCTCCTTCACAGTCTTCCATATAATTTGGGGCACCTGAGTGGCTCAGTCAATTAAGCAACTGACTCTTGATTTCAGCTCAGGTCGTGATCTCAGGGTCTAGGATCAGTCCCCCATGTTATCTCTGTGTTGGGTGTGGAGCCTGCTTGGGATTCTCTCTCTCCCTCTGTTTCCCCTCCCCCCACATGCATTGCATGAATGCTCTACCTCTCTCTCTCAAAAAAATTAATTTTCATTATAGCCATCTTTAAAAGTCTGATTTAATTGAAGTCTGATTTGGTTTTTCTCATATTGTAACCTATACACACACATACACACACACAGGGATTTTTTTTAACACATAAGTGAGGTCATACTATACATATTTGTTTTGGGATATCTTTTTTCTTTAACACCTAGGATCTTTGATATCTATACGTGTAAATCAGCCTTGTGCTGTTAACAGTTGTATAGCATTCCATTGTAATAACAGTTAATATTATTTAGGCATTTGCTATGAGTCAACATCTATGCTAAGCATTAAAATGATAATCTCATTTATATTTATGCCAATCCTTTGGGGTGAGTATTTTTATTATCTTCATTTTGGAGATGATAAAAATATGATATTGAGTAGATTTCCCAAGACCACAAAGTTAGCAAGTATCAGAGACAGAATTTTATTCCAGCCAATCTGATTTTAAAGTTTTTATTCTATTTTTCCCTTTTATGGATCTACCATAATTTATTTAAATAATCACCATTTATAGACTCTTATGATGTTTTCATTTTTTCAATTGATTCATAGAGCCAGTATTTGTTCAGTGCCCACTACCTACCACACATCAGTTAAAACACTGGGGATTCAACAGTGAACAAGCTAAACAAACAAAAATTCCTCCCCTCATTGAGTCTACTGGAGAAAATAGACAAAACAAATAGGTAAATATATAGAATATAATAAAGAAAGAAAAAATATAGCAGTGAGGAGAGATAGAATCTGTCATGGGTAGAGACCTAGAATTTTAGATAGAGTATTCAGGTTAGGCCTTTTTGAGACAATAACACGTGAGCCAAGACCTGAAGGAAGCAAGAGCAGCAGTCTTGTCAGTATCTGGGGAAGAGCATTCAAGACAGAGGGAACAGCATGAATGAAAGCTTTGAGAAACAACAAGGAGGACAATGTGGCCAGAGTGGAGTGAACAGAAGACAGTGTTAAAGAGGCATAGGTGCCAGATTTTGTCATTCTTCCAGGTCTTGTACAGATTTTTGGCTTTAACTCTGGGTGAGTTGGAAAGTTATTAAAATTTTGAGCAGAGGAGGGAGAGAATTTCACATTTAACAAACCTCTATATGTAGGCTGAGGGAGATAAAGACAGATACAGGGGCTCTTGCCATCATCTAGGCAAGAGAAGACAATGACTTGGACAATGCTGGTGGTGATAAAGTGGTGGAATTCTGGGAACTTTTTCAAAGCAGAACCCATGAGATCGGATGTAGCATGTGAGCATAGAAGAATTAAGGATGACTCCATTGTTCTTTACTTCAGCATTGAGATATATTAAAGGTGAAAAATCTGTTAGAGGTCCACAGGGTAGCAAATAGAGAGTCTCAGAGAGAGTTTGGGAATTCATAGAAGTCCAGACTGATTATAAATTTAGGAGTTGTCCATATACAAATGATAGGTGTCCAGGTAAATACCTAGGGAGTAAGCAAAGAGGGCCAAGAATGAAATCCTGAATCATGCAAACCTTTCAAAAAGGCTGCAATCAACATTTTTTTTTTTTAAGATTTTATTTACTTATTTGACAGAGAGAGATCACAAGTAGACAGGCAGGCAGAGAGAGAGAGAGGAGGAAGCAGTCTCCTTGCTGAGCAGAGAGCCCAATGTGGGACTCGATCCCAGGACCCTGAGATCATGACCTGAGCCAAAGGCAGAGGCTTAATCCACTGAGACACCCAGGTGCCCTGCAATCAACATTTTTATACATATTATTTGCATACATAATGAAGTTTACTTCATTCAAGATGTTTCTGTAGAAGGATCAAAGGGCATTTTTTTCTTGTTAAATTTGGTAGTTGCTCATAAACTGACCTCTGTATCAATCAATCTGTCTCCTCAGTTGGAAGCAACAAAAGTCTAGACTACCTTAAGCAAATAGTTTTCTTATTCATTTCTTTCCACTGAGAAAGTGTAGGGATCAGTATGACTGGAGGCTTGAGTAGTAGGCTTCACAACTGAATGAAAACCAAGGGAGCTCTATGGACAGGGCAGCAGGAAAAGGTTCATCAAGATAGTACTGTACCCACTTTCAGCACTGCAGACAGAGGTGGTACTTTGACCATTCCACCACTGGCACCACGGCTGGCATCCCTGAATGAAATTGAACCTTGCCACTGTAAATCAGAAGTCAGCAAATCCAGTACCCTTGTCGATCCCAGATGTCCACATGTTTTTGTAAGGCAAGTTTTACTAGAACAAGTGCCACCCATTAATTTGCATACTGCTTATGGCAGCTTTCACATTACAGCAGCAGTGTTAAGTCATGGCAGTAGAGAGTCAATGGAACACAAAGCCAAAATTTTTTACTGTCTGTCCCTTGACAGAAGTTTGCTGACCTGTGCAGTAAGTGAAATTCAATACTCATTGTGCTAGGGCTGCCATAACAAGGCACCCCAGACTGGGTGGCTTAAACAACAAAATTACTTTCTCACAATTCTGGAGATGTGACGTCTAAGTTCAAGGTGTCAACCAGAATGTGTTTACCTGAGCCCTTTCTCCTTGACTTGTAGATGGCTGGCTTTTCACCATGTAATCACATGGTCCTTCCTCTGTGCATGCCTGTGTCCTAATTTTCTCTTTTTAGAAGAATACCAGTTAAACAGAGGTTTGCTGGGGGCTGGGACAGGGAGGGATGTGATAACTGGGTATTGAACAATGGGGAGGGTATGTGTTGTAATGGGCACTGGGTGTTATATAAGACTGATGAATCACAGACTGTACCCCTGAAACAAACAATACATTATATATTAATTTATTGAATTTAAATTAAAAAAAGAAGAATACCAGTTTTATTAAATTACGACCCACTCCAGTGACCTCATTTTAACTTGATTACTCTTTAAAGACCCTACCTCCAAATATAGGTACATTCTGAGGTAGTGTTGAGGCAAGCACTTTGGTTTGAAACTTTCTTGGCTGCTCCTTTGCTTCCCCTCAAATAAATATTCAAGTAACTTACTAAATTCTCTTTGTAATTGTCGCCCTCTGCCCACAAGAACGACAATCAGCCTGGTATGGTGTTAATGCTTCATCTGTTTGTTTCGTCAACTTCCTTAGCTTATATGCGGCAGGGTGACCAATAAGGGGCCAAGCAATGGGGAGAGCCAATGAGAGTCCTGTTACTATGCTGATTAAATTTGAAACAGCCAATGACTATGTCCTCCTTTAGACCAGCTTCACGAGAAGGTTCGTTGTTTACTTGCAGCGTATTTTGCTGGCAGTGAGCTAAGCACCATCTTGTAATGGTGGGGACTTTCCCGGCCGGAGGCAGTCCCCGACAGTAATGTTGCCTGGGATTTTTACTGGGATTGAATGGAATTTATAGATTAGTTTGGGAAGGGTAGATGCCATCATCATATGGAATTGTCTCAGTGAGGAGCATTGGATGTCTCTTAATTTATTCAAGAATTTTTTTTATATCCTTTAGTAAAGTTGCATCTTTTAAATGTGGGTTTATATGCTTTTTGTAACATTCATTTCTTAGTATTTTCTAGAACCTGTTGCTATTATGTATGGGATATTTCCATTACATTTTCTAATTGATTATTGTTGCTCTATGGGAAAACTACTGATTTTTGTCAATTTATCTTTTATTTGGGTACCTTACTGACTTTCTTAGTTCCAATTAAGTTGTTGATTTTTTTGGACTTTCTAGTTGAAAGTAGTATTAGCTACAAATAAGATCACTTACTCTCTTTATTACACACACACACACACACACACACATATATTACATGTGTATAGATATGTACACATGACGAAGGAGAGAGACAAAGCAAAAGAGGGAGAGAACTTACTTCTTTTTCTTATCTTTTTGCGTTGACTTGTGCCATGTAATATTATTTTTGTCCATTGTGGAAATATCTTTTGTCTCCATGCATTCATGTGTCTTTCTTCCCTTTCATACTTCAGAGAAATACAGACAGGGACAACAAATATAAAAAGATGAAATGCCTACATTTGAGTATGTTGCTATCTGTAGTTCTGGAAAACAATAAAAATTGACATAGAAAACCAGGCAACCAATGCTCCAAATAGATGTGTGATAAGTTAGTATTTATTATGGTCTAGATCAGGACTGTTTAGTAAAAACTGAAAATACTTCCACATAAAATAGTCCACCTTTTACTAGACCACACAAAAATGAATGGATACACTTCAAATGAATTGTTGCTGATTATGGGGGAAGGAAAATGGGAATGGGGAATGAGCATTCAGTGGAATCAATCAATCAATCAATAAGAAAAATTTTGAAAGACTGCAAAAAAGAAAGAATAGGAGTAGTCTCCCAATAGCCATGCCAACTCTTGTACATGTTTAGTTTACATAATCTATAACAAGCTTGAAATATACTAATGTAAAGCTAAGTTTCCTGAATACCTGTCAATACTGAGTTATCAAGAGGATCTTCCTTAGTAATTAAAGTGATCAGAAAATTGCTTTGTGGTTTTGGTAACTCCTTAGGGAGTGTAACTAAGTCATAAATATCAGAGAGCAATAGAAGAAAGAGTCAAGTTGGTTTACTTTTATAGCAAGCCACTCTGAGAGGGGATGTCTTCCCTCGAAGATAAAGTGGTGACACCTCTTTGCCCACATGTTCTCTTCACCAGCCATTTCTTTCTGACACCTGGGAGCCAGGATGGCTCTGTTTTAAGAGAGATGATGTACTATTGGCAAAATCTTTCCTAGTCTCTTCTAGGTAAGGTTTTAAGCAAACTATAAGAGGCTCTTAACTATAGGGAACAAACTAAGCATTGCTGGAAGGGAGGGGGGGTGAGGGAATGCGGGAACTGGTGATAGGCATTAAGGAGAGTACGTGATGTTATGAGCACCGGGTGTTATATGCAAGTGATGAATCACTAAATTATATCCCTGAAATTAGTAATAGACTACATGTTAACTAACTTGAATTTAAATAAAATCTAAAAAATAAATTCAAAAAGAAGTGGAGGAAAGAGCTCTGTGTTGGGTGATTGCCATAAGGAAGCCAATATTTTTTTTTTCTCACTGTTGTATTCCTTTAAACAGCCTGCACTGTTCTTAATCATTCCTCATAGTGTTCTAGGCAGGAGTAACTGTCAGATAGCAAAAGATGAACTCAACAGGGTGCAATCATAAAATAACTCTATGTTTTCTCCTGCAGCCCTTTCAAACCAACTCATTGTGCTTGTGTAAGTCCCATGGATTTTCCAATAACTCTAAGATTATAAAAAGTCCTCAAGCATTTCAAATCACAGGAATAGCCTCAGTTCAACAATTTAAGGATGCAGCCCAGTTTAATAATAAAACTCTGAACTTCATTTGAAATTGAGATACTCCCCTCCCCTAACTTGATACCATTACTTTGAGCTGGGAATCTAAGACTAGGAGAGATGGGCAGTATCAGTTTCTGTTTATTCCATTAATGTGTGCTTTGTCTTCACATGCACCCTTCACTCTACCCCACTTTGCTGACTCTGCCTCCACCAGGGTTGAAGTTGGGGGCAGGAGAAAGAAGTAAGGGAAGAGGAAATTCTTCCTTCATTGGAAAAGATTTTATCTGGCTTTGCAGATAATCCCTCTGTAATATCTACTTCTACAGATGATAGAAAAATAAATTCTTCCAAAGATTTTTTTTAAAGATTTTATTTATTTATTTGACAGATAGGGAAATCACAAGTAGGCAGAGATGCAGACAGAGAGAGGGGGAAGCATCAGGCTCCCTGCAGAGAGCCCGATGCGAGGCTCCATCCCAGGACCCTGGGATCATGACCTGAGCCAAAGGCAGAGGCTTTAAACCACTGAGCCACCCAGGTGCCCCCAAAGATTTTTTAATGAAGTGAACTTGTCACCAAATACTGAAAAAGCATTGATTTCATTTTAAGATAGTTATCCTAATTTTTAAAAAAATGAAGCAGAATTCAATAGTACTTTAGAAGATAATGCAGTCTGACCGTGTAATATGTGTTTGAGTGATATGCACCTGGTTTGGCATAAGAACATACAGCATAACATATTATGTCATCATATTAATAGATGTACCTTGGGCAAATACTATAATAATATAAATGCCAAATACCAAATAATATAGATAATAATATAGATACCAAACAAGCCTTATGTATAGATATGTATACCTATACATGTATATATAAAATATATATACATATATAATATATATACATATATATAAAATATATATGCATATATATAGATTTTTTTTTTAAGTGAGCTCCATGTAGGGCTTGAACTCAGGCCCCTGAGATTAAGACCTGAGCTGAGATCAAGAGTCAGGTGCTTAATTAACTACGCCACCCAGGCACACCTGCCAACATTTCTTTTGTGTAGTAGTATGTTTTTTTTTAATTTTTAATTTTTAATTTTTTATAAACATATATTTTTATCCCCAGGGGTACAGGTCTGTGAATCACCAGGTTTACACACTTCACAGCACTCACCATGTGTTGTAGTATGTTTATCTAGGATCATGCTCTTTCTTCCTAAGTATAATTTTCAGAATTGCTTTTATTATGAGTTTGTTGGTGATAAATTTTCTCCCTTCCTCTCCTTCTCTTTCAGTTTTTGGGGTTCTGGAAATGATTTGTTTTGATTTTGGTAGTGTTTGCTTAGCTAGGAACTGTATTTGGCTGATGGTTTTTATTTTGGCTTTTCAGTGGTATTACCTTACTGTCTTCTGATTTCCATTCTTGCTATTGAGAATTCACTTGTCAGATCAATTATTGCTCTTATGTAGATGGTTTGTATTTTCTTTTTTTTTTTTTTAAAGATTTTATTTATTTGACAGAGAGAGATCACAAGTAGGCAGAGAGGCAGGCAGAGAGAGAAGAGAGGGGGAAAGCAGGCTCTCCACTCATCAGAGAGCCTGATGCGGGACTTGATCCCAGGACCCTGAGCCGAAGGCAGCGGCTTAACCCACTGAGACACCCAGGCGCCCCAGATGGTTTGTATTTTCTCTTTGACTTCTTTTAAAAATGTTCCCTTTGTCTTTTGTTCGTTTGTTTATAGCAGCTTTATTATTACTATTATTTTTGCTTAGAGTTAAATCCCTTTTTAAAAATTTAATTGTTTTTTTTTTCAGTGTTCCAAAGTTCATTGTTTATGCACCACACCCAGTGCTCCATGCAATACATGCCCTCCATAATACCCACCACTGGGCTCAGCCAACTCTCCACCCCTCTCCCCTCCAAAACACCCAATTATCCCTTTGTCTTTTTTTAAAAGATTTGTTTATTTATTTGAGGGGGAGCATGAGAGTGGAGGCGTGGAGTGGGAAGGGAAAAAGTCTTAAAAAGAGTATGCACCAAGCACCGAGCCTGAGGTGGGGTTCCATCTCAGGACCCTGAGATGTCAACTTGAGCAGAAACCAAGAATCTGATACTTAACTGACTGAGCCACCCAGGCACCTAAGTATTCCCTTTGTCTTTGGTAAGCTGCAATTTTACTCTGATGAATTTAGATGTAGATATCTTTTTCCCTATCTTGTATTGGACTAGTTATCTCTCCTGAACCCGAGGATCCATATCTTTCAGTAATTCTAGAAAGTTCTCATCTGTTATTTCTTGAACTATTGTCCCTTTCAAATTCTTTTTACTCTTTTTGGAATGTCAGTTAGATCGTTTGTAGACTTTTTTTTCAATCTGTCCTCTACCTTCCACATCTCTGGTCCTCTTTTCTCAATGTGCTACATTCTAAAAAAATTTTTCTGTCCTATATCACCTTACTTACCTCTAATCAGCCATGTCTGATCTACTCTTTGGGATCCTATTGGATTTTTAAATTTTAGTAATTATAATTTTGGAGGGAGATATATTTGACTAGTTTTCAACTCTTTCTTTTCAGTGACATGCAATTACTAGCTCATGTTTTCTCTTTACTTTTTATCTCCCTAAATATTTTAAACACATATATTTTATATTCTTCATTTGATTATTCTACTATATGAAACAGGTATGGATCTAATAGAGCTGTTGATTATTTATGCTTACTCTTGTTTATGGTAGCTTGTTTCCGCATATTTAATAGTTCTTAATCTGTGGAAGTGAAAGAGTTTGAGGGTACTTGGGCATTGCCTACCTGTGACCTTCAAAGTTACTTGTCTCCATGCTTCATTCTTTTCCCCCCTGACTAACCTTCCAGTTCACTAGTTCTTTCTCAAAATATCTTTAATCTTCTATTAAACCTATGCAGAATTAATTTCACTTGAATTTTTCAGCTCTAGAATTCTCATTTTTTTACAAGATTTTATTTATTTATTTGACACAGAGAGAGAGATTACAAGTAGGCAGAAGGCAGGCAGGGTGGGGGAGCAGGCTCCCTGCTGAGCAGAGAGCCTGATGCGGGACTTGATCCCAGGACCCTGAGATCATGACCTGAGCTGAAGGCAGAGGCTTAACCCACTGAGCCACCAAGGTGCCCCTAGAATTCTCATTTTTTAAAATGTTTCAGTTCTTCGTTGAAATTCTCAATCTTATTTTTGATCTCCTCGAACACATTAGATATAATTATTATAAAGTGTCTGGTAACTATTATATTATTCCATATTTATCTGCTTGTATTATGTATTATTTCCCTTTAATTTTGTTCACATTATCTTGTCTTTGTGTATGACTGGTTATTTTTGGTGGAGCACTAATCTTTATCATGAAAAAATATAGGAATAATTTGAGGCCTAGGATAATTTTACTTTCCTCTGGAGAGGATCTGTATTTGTTTCTGGCAAGAGACCAGGGGCTTTAACCATCTCAGACTACCTTGTTTCAATTTCAGGGATTGAGGTGGATCAATGTTGGGCTTCAGTCCCTGTAAGGTCCAGTTTATTCCTAAATCATCTTTACTCTTAGGGTATATTCCTTTTATGAATATTGAAATCCATGAACTCTAATGATTGTCTCTTTACTCCACAGGCTGTCAAACTGTTTATTATCTTCTCAGCTGTGTCTTTCAATAGTAACAAACACCCTTAGAGGGAAAGCAACTCCAGATGTGTGTCTCACTTCATGGAGTTTTCTGTTTTCCACAGGTCTAGTCCTCTAATTCTAAACTGTTAGTTCTTCAAATACTGAGTATATATTTCATTACATGTTTCCATCTTTTCAAGTTGTCCTCAGTAGGAGAGTAGTTCTCATGACATACTACTCTACCATTGTCAAAAGGGGAAGTTCTTTTTTTTTTTTTCCTGTTAAAAATCTTTTCTGAGTTTTGTAGCAGTTCTCCATCAGTATTTGTGGCCATCTGCTATTGGTTGTCTACTTTTTCTGCTTATGTCTGGCTACTCTTTCCCTTAAGTGCATATTTTTCTGTTTTTCTATGTATAATATATATTATCATTCCCTCAGTAGTTGGATCAGATGGTGAGCTTCCTTGTAAAGTTTACAACTTGTAGAGAGTAAGTGGAAGGCACCACAGTGCTACTATCAGCAGTAAACCAACAGTGAACAAACTGGAGAAAATCTTTAACCCTCTGCTGAAGCTTAGAGAGGAAGTTCATTACTGCTGGGTCTCCTCTGATAACAGTCATAAAGATTTTGCAAGATTCCCTTCTAGTTTCACTGGGATTGGGAGGTTATAGCTCCATGAGCATATAGGAAGTGACTTTCCCCAAAAGGATTCACAGGTCTCTGCCAGCTAACCTACCTCAGACAACCATGAAATCTCAGACTTAGAAACTGATACAAAAGAGAAGTAAGTCCTTGATTCTATGGTCACTTCCTTAGGTCTTAGCAGACCCTAAGTTTATCACTGGAGTTTATTGCTGGCTTTCTGCCCTGGGAGAATCCTTGGCCCCAGTGCACCATAGGCTGCCAGCACTCCAGCCTGGCTTCTATCTTACTCCAGAGAGGGAGTTGTTCTGAAATCCCTTTCTTCTCAGAGCCCTTCTCTCCTTTGTGAGTCTACTTTTATGGTTCCAGCTTTTCTCTTTAGTGATGAAATATGAAGAACACTAGACTGGGTTCTTTTAGAAGATGATGATAATGATGGTGGTGGTGGTGATGATGATGATGTGTGATGATGATGGTGGTGGTGGTGATGATGATGATGGTGATGATGGTGGTGGTTGTGGTGATGGTGGTGATGATGGTGGTGGTAACAATGATGATGGCATTGAAAATGATGATAATAGCTGGAATGATTTATTGAGCACTTATTAAATGATAGCCGCACCACTATATGCTCTATGTGTGCTGCTTCATTTAACCTTTTTCAAGAAGACATATAAAAATGTTTTATTTCCCTTTACAACTGAAAATTGAGGGTTAGAAAGATGAGCCATTTGGGGCCTCTGGGTGGCTCAGTCAGTTAAGCTGCCTTCAGCTCAGGTCATGATCCCAGGGTCCTGTGATGGAACCCCATATCCGCATCCAGCTCCCTGCCCAGCAGGGAGACTACTTTTCCCTCTGCCCCTTTCCTGCTCATGCTCTCTTTCACTTTCTGTCTCTCAAGTAAATAAAATCTTAAAAGAAAAAAAGAAGATGAGCCACTTGCCTATGGCTCATATAGTTAGTAGCCATGCTAGGATTTTAACACATAGAAGACTCCTCTTTTTATAACTCCAGTACATTTTCTAAATGAAAATTATGTACATGTGCTATGATAAATAATTCTTAATTTATATACTTATTTTTATAATAGTCCTGTAAGGACATTTGTAAAATGTATTGCAAATAAACACATTTAGTATTATATTTAGCTAGCCATTTAAAGACTCAAAGTCGGAAATGTAAAGATAAGAATTTGGCATCTGTTATTGCAAGACTCTTTGTTTCTTCTCTCCCACTAACTAGCTGTAGAAACATGGGAGAATTGCATGACATTTCTATGGGTCTACTTCTCAACTGTCTAATGAAAAAGGGGAGCTCAAATGATCCTGACCTCCTTGAATTCAGACTTTTTATATTCTTAAAAATATCACACAAATCAAATTACTTTTATTTATTTTTTGAAAGGTTTTTAAAAAATTTATTTATGATGAAGAGAGCCAGCAAGAGAGGGAACACCAGCACAGCTGAGCTGGAGAGGGAGAAGCAGGCTTCCTACTGAGCAGTGAGCCTGATAGGAGGCTCGATCTCAGGATGCTGGGATCATGACCTGAGCCAAAGGCAGATGCTTAATGTCTGAGCCACCCAGGCACCCTCAAATGACTTTTTATTTTTTTTTAAAGATTTTATTTATTTATCAGAGAGAGAGAGAGGGAGAGAGAGCGAGCACAGGCAGACAGAATGGCAGGCAGAGGCAGAGGGAGAAGCAGGCTCCCTGCTGAGCAAGGAGCCCGATGCGGGACTCGATCCTAGGTCGCTGGGATCATGACCTGAGCCGAAGGCAGCTGCTTAACCAACTGAGCCACCCAGGCATCCCCTCAAATGACTTTTAAAAAACAGTTTAAGAAAGCTATTTTGTAAACTCTTTAGTCAAGTAGAATTTCCCCCTTTATTTTTAAATCAAATTGTCATATTTTGCATATGTGTGGTTTGCTTTAAGCAAGATATAAATATTCTTAGGTAGACTTGAGATGTTGGGAACAATGTATGCAATAGACACTATTAGCAGCTTTTCTTCCATCTGTCCATTCTGTTTATCTCATTAGTAGAAGCCAATTTATTTAACTTAAACTTGAAATATAATTGACCTAAAACTATAAGTTTAAGGTGTATAGTATGTTGACCTGATTAACTTATAGGTCACAATATGATTACTACCATGGAGATAACTAACAGCTCCATCACGTTACATAATTATCCTTTGTGTTTATGTGTGATTCCCAGAATTCATTCCTTTTCTAGCTGCAAATTTGTACTCTTTGGCCACCATCTCCCCAGTTCCTCTGTCCTATACCCCCTGGTAACCACCATTCTACTCTCTGCTAATAGAAACTAATTTAGTTCAGCATGGCAATGTGTCCAAGCTATAAATTCTAGCTTCATCATCACACATGATATGGATGAACATGTGGCACAGTACTACTGACCAATGAAATACAGAATATAACATTGTAATAACTTTGTATGGTAACAGATGGTAACTAGACTTATCACAAGGGATCATTTTGAAATGTGTAACAGTACAGAATCACTTTGGTGTATACCTGAAACTAATAGGATATTGTATGTCAATATAAAAATAATAATAAAAAATTAATTGCTCATCTCTAGTCAATACATACATAGACATATATATGAAGTGACAGTTTCTGGGAAGTGTTTGCTTTCCTGATTTAGGTACCCCCCTTCTTTCTTGCCCCTTCTTTTCTTGCAACCTGGAATGCCAACAAAAAGCTTAAAGGAGCAGCAGCCATCTTGCAACCAACTATAGACAAAAGCCACATGCTAAGGGTGGCAAGGCAGAAAGAAAGAAACTTGGTCCCTGATGGCCCTAGTGACCTCCAAATTTTTCTGTTACACGAGTGAATAAAGCACCATATTTTAAGTCACCAGTAGTAGGATTTTGCTGCCAAAGGAGTTCATAGCTGGTAAAGTAGGTATTGATTTTAGTCCACAATAGTAGAATGAGATATAAGGCACACAGCTTTTTTTTTGTTCTCAATCAAATTTAATCTGCTGTGAGTGTCCACTTACTTGGCTGGTGGGACATTCATCCTCAGTCATTTTTGCAATTCCTGTTCTGTCCTCTCAAGAATGCCAGACTTACGAACAGTACTTACGTACTTAAAAACAGGGAAAATGACAGATCCTTAGTCCACAGTGGCTATATTCACTGAACATTTATGTACATTTTTTCCAAGCAGTGTAGGAAGAAAGATAATACACAAAGAAAACACCTGGAGCTACAAATATGTTGTTGGGCCCTCAGCTCCAGGTAGACTTGGGGCCACCCACCATGTCCAAGACTTGCCCGTGAGATTTTTGGCCCTGGTCTCCTGACCATGGTACAGAGTCCCAGGTTCAGGTATCCTTCAGTCTCCCACCAGGGCACTACCTGGTTGCCCCCACTAGGGGAAATGTGTAAAGCCCCATCCCTATATTTGGTCTCAGGACTCTAAGCCTTCTAAGGGTCCAAAAGCCTCTGCTTTGTCCACTTCAAATATTTCCTACAACTCCTCCCTCTGTAGAAGGGACCCAGCTTAATTTTCAAGATTATAGCAAACACTGTTGTGCTCTCCCAGTGATACAGATAAGGAAACTGAGGCACGGAGGGCAAGGCTAAAGTCACCCAACTAATAAGTAGCAGAGAGAGAGAATTTGGGTGCAAATGGTCTGGTTTCCATCCCTGCCTCTAACCATGTACTGTGCTTCTCTCTGCCTATAAGATGAAGGCTTCTCACTTGTGCTTATCCTTGGGTATGGATAAGCGTGTTCCAGCTGTTAGAAATATAATGCTGATCTTCCGTTCCTGGGTGTGATGAAGGAAAGGGGTATTAACTCTCAGTACTTTTTAAAATAGCTCACTGTGTTATATAGTCAATGAAAAAGAATATGTTGCCTTAAAAAAGGCATTAGCTTAAGCTTCCTGTGTCTTAGTTTTCTCATAATAAGTTGGGGATAGTCATTCAACTACGACTTTGCCTCTATATTTTACCTCATCAAGATTCAGTGATAGGATCAAGAAGGTATTGTCTAAGAAGGTGTTTGAAATCTTCAGGAAAAAAAAAAGTGATATTATAACTAGAAAATTGATACAACAGCAGGTACCATAACTAGTAAAATGAATTTTAGCTTTGTATCCCTAGATGCTCCCTATTCAATTCTTAGTAAAATATATTTCAGTCTAGAAGAAAATAGGGACCCTGCCAACTGTTATTAATGCTCGTTGCCTTTTAATTGAAGTGCACTCTTGGAAAATGTCCCATGTATCTGGGGAAATATAGTGCATTCAGCATAAGAATAAATCTTTTTTTGAGTGAGTTACATCCAGGGATTTTTTTTTTTTTTCACTTTTCAGTCATTCCACAATCTCTCGGCTTTATCAACTCCTTTTTCTTTGCTAAGCGGCGATGGTAATGCATACATTTGCCTTTTCCAGTAAATCATCCTTTTATAATTTGGCTTTCTTTCAATCTCAGATTCCCATCAGAAGGGTTTTACCTCGAGGCATATTGCAACCAATTTCCCTCGTAATTAATGCCATATCTGCCTCAGAGTCCATTTCAACTCCCAAATGAAAATTGATGAGGCAGCCAACCACAAATAAAGATCACATACCACTGATTAAACGATCAGTCTGGTTTCCAGACTATCACCTTATAGTGCTGCATCATAACCAGAGGGGGAGTTTTCTGGTCTTTTGTGATATACATTGCTCATAGTAAGTGTCCATAAATTGCCATTAGCAGATGAGGAGAGGGATTTTATATGACCCCTATCAAGTTCTACCAGAAACACTAATGATTAAAGAGATTTCTGTTACAGGGACTGAGGCTCCACAGCACATGAGAAAAAACCGAAACTGTCTAGTCTTGATAAAATGAGCCACAAACTGTGACAGAAATCGCCAGGAAAAGAAAAACTACTCACACAGGTGTTTTTTTTTTCTCATCCAGGTGGAATGTGGATGGTTGAGCTGCTCCTTGCTGCCCAGGGAGTATGGGGACTAAGTCATCTACCCACCAGCCTCCAACTCCAGACTTCAGGGTGGAAGTGGGATTGGAGATTGGTGTCTGAGGTGAGTATTCACCAGGTAAGTACTGGTGGGAGCAAGAAGGCATGCTCTTCATTCCATTCCATTCATTCACTCATTCACTCACTCACTCAATGTTTTCCAGGCATTGTGAGAAGCAGGGGAACACACAATGAAAAAGATACCAGGTCTGTTCTGGTGGAGCTGATACTTGAAGGGTAGGTAGGTGGAGGGAATAAGTAACCAGGTCATTCAATTAAGGGAATTAAATGCTAAAGGGGAAGTATTCATGGGGTACTAGACACGTATCCAGGTGTGTGTGTGTGTGTGTGTGTGTGTGAGAGAGAGAGAGAGAGAGAGAGAGAGAGAAAAGGCTTCCTGGAAGGGGTCACTAGAATTCTCAACAGATGGGGATAGTTAGCCAGGTGAAGAATAGGGACAGGGCAGGGCATTCAAGGTAGTGGAAATAATTTGAGCCAGGTATGGGATGGGTAGACAGTATGACTTGTTGTTTGATAGCTTTGAAAAGTTAACCATAGCTGCAGTAAAGGTGTGAGGAGAATTTTATGGAGAAAAAGAAGACTAGAGGAAGGTTGGCTGATGTTCTGTTCTGAAAATCCTGCTCCATCAGTGGGAGTAGGGCAAATATAGGACCAGTTATGAAAACATATATATGTATATGAATGTATCTATGTAAATTTATCTATAAATGCATTACTTACTCAATCAGCATATGTACTTGTTGTTTGGGTATCATTTTGAAATATTTTTGAGAAAGTCATTTTAAAAACACAGGGCAACTATAGATATGAACCCCAACCCCAAGAGACTGTCTTTGACACTCTCAAGCAAATACTTTATGTCCTGGTTTGAGTGACCTGACTTTAGTTTATCTCACTAATATCCATGGCCACCCCCAAAGTAATGGCAAGTGTCTTCTGAGATAAGAAATTCCAGAGCTTCTTCCTACTACAGAACAACCTGCATCAGTGGGGACCTAAATCACATTGACTTACTGAATTAAAAAGTTTGACCTGTCCACTTTTCAAAGGCTCAGCTACCCCATGCAATTTTCTAGCTGTCTGTAACCACTGAATAGCACAGCATGTAGAAGCCTGTCATGGCGTCCAGGGGAGGGAACCATGTAGCCTTCTTGTCAGGTATGTCCCGTTCAAAAAACTAAATTGAAAACAAAAATACACATTGAAAAAGTGACTTCGTACTATTGGCTGTGCTTGCACTTTCTAAAAAACTGTTTTGGTTTTACAGTTTATTTCAGGCCACAAACATCTTGCTTCAAAAATGATAAGCTAATGTGATAGCTATTATCATTCTTAAAAGTGACAGTGATGGTAGTGATGATGATAGTAGTTAACTTGCACCATCACCCGCCCAAGACAAATCCCAAGAGAAGAGTACAAACCGAATCAAATGGAGGGATTTGTCTTTGCCCAAGTTCCTCTGAACTAGAAATTTCTAAAGGTGTTTTATGTGGCATGCTGCACTGTGTACAGTTTTTAGCTTTTTAAACTTCAGGGACGTCAAAGTACTGGAAGAGATTCAAAGAAAGATAATAAAACTCTTCTGAGGCTGCCTTACAGAATTGGGCTGACTGCCCAAGAGAGAACAGTGCTATTGAATCAGCCCGTGCTGAGGAAGCTGCCCGCCTGGGCCGCTGAGCCCCCTCTGTCTCCTCCACGCAACAAGGCCTGAGACGGTTATTCGCTGCCTGGCTGGCCATGGGGCAGCTGGCCCAGGGAAGAAGAGCAAGGGCAGCACACGCTCAGAGCTGAGTCATGCTGGGGGGCTGCCTCAGGAGGTTTCACTGTAGGTTTTGCCGTGGAGTCCTCCAACAATTACCAGAGGGGGAAACTCTCAGGATCTAGACTAGCTCTGATCTGAGACTAGATGAATGAGTGCCGTGACTGTTTCAAAACAATGCGTGCCTTCCCAGACAACACTGGATTCCATACCACCTGCCCTTCGTTCTGCATTGTAAAGAAATGTCCTTAGTTCCATTCTGGACAGCAGTCTCCACCCAGGAGGGGTGGTAAAGATCCTGACATGGGGTTTGGCCCCTCACACAGATGATGTGAAAGTGAAGAGGAGGCAGACGGGAAGGGAACCCAGGTCCACTGCGTTTGCACAACATGCCAGACACTGAGCTTAAGGTCCTGGTGCATTTTTTTTTTCTTTTATAACCTACACTTTAGTAACTCCCTTGCTGGCTCATCCTGCTAAGGCATATGCCTAAGGCTACCCAGGGAGGAAATGGTGGGCCTCAGGTCACACACATCTGGATCTCTCTTACTTCTAAACCCATGCTACTTCCATTAGGCTACATTTCTTTTCAAGGACATAGACTAGTATGGAAACAAACATTAAAGACTTATCTGTGTTCAGTATCCAAAAAGTACTAAACCTTCTTTGGTGGCCCCTGCTTTATTTACTTAGTTTTTTTAAAACGAGGATAATGACCAGAAAAATGAGCAAACAGAAACTTCCAGGTTGAACTTCATGCCTATTTTTCTTAAATATCTCAGTCAGTAGAAAATGATCCATTTAAAAATGTTATCCTAACTAGTTTCTGTCTCAGGACAGATTATTCAGAAACTTTCTGGATTTCCAGCATTTCCACATTTTGTTCATTAGATTATATGGATATTTTATGATTTTGTGATTACCAGTAAACTCTTCATAAAAATGAACTTGTCGGAATGCCTGGGTGACTCCGTTCGTTAAGCAGGTGCCTTCAGCTCAGGTCATGATCCCAGAGTCCTGGGATCAAGTCCCACATCGGGCTCCTTGCTCAGCAGGGAGCCTGCTTCTCCCTCTGCCTCTGCCTATGCTCACTCTCTCTGACAAATAAATAAATAAAATCTTTAAAAGAAAAATGAACTTGTCACCTAATGGAGCCCTTATACCCAAGAATAGACTTTAGGGGTCAACTGGCAGTCTCAGTAAATCCCTGCCTTCTCCCATTTTAACAAGGAACCAAAAGAACTTAGAGTGAGTTGTTCAAACATACTGTAAGATCTTTTGTCTCAGTGCTCCCATCAGGAATCACAGATACTTCAGTTCCCTGTGTTATTTTCTCAAGTCTCTTTAATACTGCACCAACTAAAAAGTTTAGGATTGGAGCACATAGAGACAGAGCTCAAGGACAGAGGATGTCAAGTCACTCAGGTACTAGAGGTTGGAATTCTTTCTTAATCCCTGCCCGTGATCCCCATTGTGGAGAAATGCCATAGCAGAGGTGGCTGGAAAGTTATCCCATGGATTACACAGCCACGGTTACAGGTATATTCAAGATCTCTCAACCCACCAGAACAATGGCAAACTAAGGACAAAAGAGGAGGTAACAGATAAAGATACAAAGGCTGAATAATAAAATGGATGAATCAGTTAGCCAAGCAGAAGAAAAGAGCATAGTCGTAGGCTGGCAAAGGTTATAATTATCACGCTCTGTGAGTGTCAGTTCCAACAAGTACTGGGAAGCAGAGCTGGGGAGAATGGCAGAGGGCAAGGTTAATGTGGGAGTGACATGGACAAGGGAAAGGGAAATGAGGCCAAGTCATTAGGGATGAATCACAAAAAGCAGAACCTGTGACAGCAGAGGGCAGAGATCAAGAGCAGGGAGACTGCATCAAAATGAGAAAAGGAATGAATTGCAAGTGAACATTGAGTTTAGGGGCAAAACAGACCTAAATCCCTATGGTTCCTGAGGTTGGCATCACTTCATTATAGCAAAGAACCTATGTCATTGAGGCTTAGAACGATGAGGCTAAGCGATCAAAAACATTTTATTTTGTGTAAGTGGTCTCCATGCCCAGCATGGAGCCCAATGCAGGGTCTGAACTTAGGACCCTGAGATCAAGACCTGAGCTGACAGCAGGAGTCAGACACTTAAGGGACTGAGCCACCCAGGCGCCCCTATTGAGAACATATTAAAATGTTAATGTATTTTACAGAAGACTGCAGAGTTATAACATATTAATTTTAGAAGAAATTTTGTAAAATATGGTTGAATTTAAACTTTATCAGTGATTGTGTAGACTATTGAACCATCTGTAAGTATAAACGGTTCCTAACCATCCTAGGTAAACTAAAGCATAGACAAAGAGATCACTTGGCACATTTCCAAAAGCACAGAAATGGAAAGGAAATGGATTCCTATTGCTAGGTCACAGCGTCCATGGGGGAAGGGTGGGGAGACGGTGTGGAATTGCAAGTATCGGGAGGTGTCTGACTGTGCCAGGATGGTTTAGCAATAATGTTCTGGCAGGGTGCTACGGGAATTTGCATGGGGAGAAGAATTGGCAGTGGAGTAAGGCCACACCTGGATCTACTGATAAGTTCCAACTATCGATGAGTATCGAACTAAGATAAGTTCTGCACTTATCTTAGATGCGAAATATGAGGGGGTCATGGAAACCTCCAATAATCAAGATAAATAATACTTTGATGGAATATTTTTACAAATCAAGATTAGTGCAAAAATCCCATGATGAACAAAATATCAAACTTTTAAACAAAGAATCAGTAGTGACATTGAAAATATCCAGGAGAGTCTGGATGAACCAGAGAGATAGATGTTTAGGAGGAAGAACAAGTGGCTGATGCAGTATGCTTTGAGAGGGAGACAGGAGAGTCAAGGATGAAGCCCTAGTTTATGACTCACTCATGTGGCATGTCAGTCACTGACTTAGGGGATTCGGAGGAGTACATTTGGGGGAGGGTGATGATGAGTTATGCTATGATTTTGTCACATATGAGGTATACAGGGGCCATTACATGGAGGAAATCCAGCCAATGACTGGAAATATGGGCTGGTACTTGGCAGAGGAATATGGGCTGGCTATAGAGAGAGAGGCTTTCTCACATGTAGATGCGACTGGAAGCTGGTGCATAGGTGAGCCTCCCCAGGGAGCAGGTGTATAGACAGAAGAAACAGATGAATGCACTGAACATAATAATAAAAACAATAGTAACATTTATTGAGGTTTACTATTATGCTTGCCACTCTTCTGAGTTGTATATAAGCAATATCCGATCAAATCCTTACAATAACTCTAAAAGATCTATGCTGTTATTGTCATTTTACCGGTGAGGAAATTATGTTTAGAGAGGTTAAGTAAGCCAGGATTTGAGCTCAGCAAGTAATTGCCCAAGGCAAGATTTAAGTTCAGGAGGTCTAAAGGAAAGAGGGGAGCAAGCTGAAGAGAAGAGCAAGGACTAGGGTTTGAATTCTGGCTTTGTGAATTATGGGCTGTGTGACCTCAGGAAGCACTTAACCCCTTGCATTCTCTGTTTCTTCATCTGTAAAATGGGATAACAAAGGCTACCTTGTAGGTTGATGGGAAGATGGGATGGGACATGTTAAGTGTCTGATGTATAGTAAGTGCAAAGCATGAGCTAGATAACTATTGCAATCATTAGGAACACACGATGGTCATGGCAAACTATTGAGGGACCTTAGTGAGGAGGAGACAAAGGACAATATAATGGAGAGGGGAAAGCAGAGCCAAGAGAGATGGGATCACACATTAGTGTTTGGTTGGTTTGCCAGCCGTTTTGATGTCCTTAGAAGTAGTAAGTTTAGTGAAGTGACGGTGGTGGGGGTGGGGGTGGGCATTAAATGATGCTGAGGAAGGAGAGCTAATGATTGTGAGCAGTGCTTCCTAAAAGCATGGCTCTAGAGGGGAAGGAAAAAGCGAGATGTTGCTTGAGGGAGACACAGAGGTCACAGGAGGATTGTCCCACCCACATGGTGGGGGAGAAATTGGAGAAGTCATGGAAAGCAAAAGAAAACATCAGGCCTAAAAGTAGTGATGACTTTCTGCTTAAACTTGAATAGTAGTTGAACACATTCAAAAATGCTTTTTTATCCAATGTGACATGGAGCCTTCAAAACAATCCTGTGGAATAGATCAGGTGGGCAGAATCCCCAATTTATAGATATTGAAATGAAGACATTGAAGATTCATGATAATTAGAAGATTGTCAATGTGGAAGATTAAGAGACTTCCTCCTCACCCAGCTGGTGTGCAGAATGGAGGTAATGGGCTAATTCTCTAACATAGCCATGGGAGGGGCTGGCGGAGTTGCAGGAGAGAGCTACTAGCAGAAGAGGTGCACTCCATGTAGGCAAAAATGCATGGGACAGAGGAAGTGAGTGAGAGACCTTTAGCTCCTCCCCCCCACACACATAAAGACTAAACCATAAGAGAGAGGTCCAAAAAGGATTGTAAAGTTTAACTTTGAATGAAGAATATACTGAGACTTTTTTCGGAATTGTCTTAAGACATTGAGAAAAGATTGGAATTGTTTTCAGTGTTTTTTCTGGAGCTCTGGGCATGTGCGGCCTGGTGATACCTTCTTTTGTAGACAAGAAGAAAGAAGAAAGATGAAGTCAGTAGAAAGATAGGGGTTTCAGGGAATTTTGTGGTTTCAGGGAAAGAATTTAGAGAAAGTGGTTGAAAGTGAATAGAGATGGGCTGAGGTCAAATTCTGGGAGAGAAAATCTTCACTGAATTTAAAGGAAAAAAGACATGGAGAGAAGCTGGGGGAAGTGGGATATTGGACTGAGTGCTTGAACAGTGACCCAAATAAAAGTGGTATGAAAAAGAAGAAAGGCTTATTTCTCTCACACAGAAGTCTGTGTTGAAGGCAGTCTGGGAGGCTAGAGGTGCTCTATGAGGTTGAAAAGGGAGCCCAGGTTCCTTCTATCTTGTTGTCCCCATCTCTGTGACCAAAGTTGGTCCTCTATATCCATATTCCAATCCCACGGAGGAGGGAAAGAAGATGTGGGAACTCTGAGTTTTCTTGGAGGAACAGAAACTCGGAATTGTTCACATCCCTCTGGACACACTCCATTTGCCACAACATTGTCAGATGGCCCTACTCAGCTGCAGAGGAGGCTGGGCAGTGTGGTCTCTAAGTGATCTGTCCTGTGCCCAGCACAGGGGAATGCACCACTGAAAGAAGGAAGGACTTGTAAACTGTGAGTCTCTGTACTCACAGGTAGATACCATAGTTAACCAACCAGAAGATCCCAAATAAGTAAGCTTGAGTATGTTATGCAGAGTGTGAGCGCTGATCTGAGTTCAGGTTGCAGAAGTGAGGTATGTGGGTTTTTGAGGGGATCAAGAAAATAGTAAAGAAAGTGTGGAGGCTACCATGTGTATGGAATGTGGCTGAGATTGTACGACAGCAAGACACACTCCCAGGCCCATGACTCTGGTCTATAAATATGCCTCTAGTTCAGGAGTCAGCAAACTATGGCTACAGGTCAAATCTGGCCCACAGCCTGTTTTTATGAATAACATTTTACTGGAAACAGCCACACCTATATGCTTACATGGTTTAGGCTGCTTTCATGCTCCAGCAGCAGAGCTGAATAGATTTGACAGGGATTGTATGGCCCACAAAGGCTGAAGTATTTACTATCTATCCCTTTACAGAAAATGTTTGCTGACTTCTGCTCTAGTCTACTGTTCTGAAAGTACAGACCTCTAAACCTAGAATCTAACCCTATCAACCATAACAATTCATCTACTATTCACTAATCTATTTCTTTAACTGGGTGTGTTCTATGCTAGGGTCCAGGATATGAAGGAAAGGGAGACACAGTGCCTGAACATTTAGGAAAATTCTTGTCTAAGGAGATATACAAGGGAATAATTGCAAAACACTGGGATAATTTCTTTCCCTCCCTCCCACTTTTTCTTTTCTTTTCTTTTCTCTTCTCTTCTTTTCTTTTTCTTTTCCTTTTCTTTATCTTTTTCCCTTTCCCTTTTCCTTCCTTCCTTCCTTCCTTCCTTCCTTCCTTCCTTCCTTCTAACTGAAGTATAATTAACATACAGTGTTCATTAGTTTCAGGTATATTGATTGATTCAATAATTCTGTACATTATTCAGCGCTCGTCAAGATGAGTGATCCCCTTTATTTTAGCCCTTCCCCCAACCCACTTCCCTGGCAACCACCAGTTTGTTCACTGTATTGAAGAGTCTGGGGTTTTTTTGTTTGTTTGTTTGTCTCTTTTTTCTTTGCTTATTTGTTTTGTTTCTTAAATTTCACATATAAAATGAAATCATATGCTGGTAATTTCTATAGTAGGTGTGTAGGTCAGTTTCAGTAGGAATACAAGGAAAAGAGTGCCAAAGTTTGCCTGGAGGTCAGGGAAGGCTTCTCAAGGGCTAAGCTTGAGCTGGGGCTGGAGAAAGAAGGGAAAAATCCTGGCTTACCATACAGGGAAGGGAATTTCACTGTGTGTGTGTGTGTGTGTGTGTGTGTGTGTGTGTGTGAGGGGGGTAGACAGCATGTGTACAAAAACGGCAAATGAGACAGTTTAGCATGTTTGCTGCACCCCAGCATTCAAGAAATGGAGAGATGAATGTTAGATTATAAAAGACCATTTATATGTTGTTCCAAGGAATTTTGTTTTATCTTGTAGGTAATGGGAGCCATTGAGAAAGAAAATGAACTGGGCAGTGACATTAGCAGATCTGAGTGTTAGAGAGTTCCCTCCTGTGGGAGTATGTGCCGTGGTTGTAAGGGGAGCAAGACCAGAGCAAGGAAACTAGTAACTATGACTGATTATTCCTGTGTTTGGGTGAAGGTCAAGGAGAGCCTGAAATTAGTTACCAGTGGTGGGGGAGGGAAAGAAAGAATGGACTCAGGAGATTTTTAGGAGTTCAGGTGATATGAGTTATTGGCTTATTAGAAGCAAACTGTGTAGGGAGAAGGAAGAATTCAGCATGACACCCAGGATTCTGACTTGGGTAACCAAGTTCCTGGTGGCACTTATCAAAACAGTAGGGATTACAGAGGACTAGGTTTAGGGAATTAGCTATGCTTCTGATACGCATTTGACATGGCTGGGAAAGTCTGGGTGGACTCCACTGTGCGGATGGATGGGAGAGAGTCGATTAGAACTACAGACCTAATCAATTAAAATGCTTCAATTTTAGGGAGAATTACACTTTATTATATTCTGGAAAATACAATTGCAAGACTAAAATAGACAAGTATAGAAGTCAGGGGAAATTCAAAAATGGGTATGAGATATAGAAGCAAACCAGGATCTGCCTATACTAACAGTAGCCTTCAAAGTTTGCACTGAAATTCCCTGTGACCAGTGCAAAGAATGAGGCCATTGTTTGAGTCATGGTATCTGTACGATCAATTATTCAGGAGAAGCTGGTTGGTCTTGGTACTGAAATTTAAGTTTCCCATCTGATATATCAGGTGAGCAGTTTCTCCAACAACATCTCCATAAAAAATAAAACAACTTCACCAGGTTCTTTCTTCTCTGGTTCTCAAAGGGTCACATTAAAGCAAAGTTGGGCAAGAAGGTTGTCATTTTCAGCCCACCTGTCATCTTTGTAAAGTCACTAGATCAGTAACTCTTCTGAGGGTTGTGCCAGAGAGAGATCTGACCCAGCTGGAACGTATATGACATTGTGGTTACAACAGTGGACAATATCAAGTCAACAATGGCCTTACAGATTTGTCTTAAAATTAAGACAAATTTCTTCTCTTATTTTTTCATGGATTTTATCAACTGTTCTTTTATATACATTTAAAAGATTTCTCTGAAAGAGGGCAACATTTTAGGGCAGGTATTTTTAAGGTCACTAAGTGGTCACTAGGTTTTCTTTTTTGTTCCGAGTATTACAAATGGATCAATAGAATGTGGCCACTATGACCCATTATCTGGAACACAGGATGACTTGTGCTGGACCTTTACTATCCGAGACTGTTTCCTGCCTCTTAAAAAAAAGTAAGCTGAGTAAAGGTAGGGTCTGAAAGAGAAGAGGAGATTATCTAAATTAGGACATAGGTTTGTCAATTTTCTTCTCAAAAGAGTATCTCTCAAGAGTATGTTTCCTCATCTTGACTATCCAGGTTTTATTTTTTACATTTAAGAATCAGAATCCTTGGGGCACCTGGGTGGCTTAGTCATTAAGCATCTGTCTTCGGCTCAAATCATGATCCCAGGATCCTGGGATCCAGCCCCACGTTGGGCTCCCTGCTCAGCGCGAAGCCTGCTTCTGCCTCTCCCACTCCCCCTGCTGTGCTCCCTCTCTTGCTGTGTCTCTCTCTGTCAAATAAATAAATAAAATATTAAAAAAAAAAAAGAATCAGATTCCTATGTACACTGTGAGAATACCCTTACTGTGCTGTGGCAGTCTGCATTTACTTATAATTATCCTTCAAACTTTTATGACTTGGAGATGCTGGGAATTGAGTTGGTAAAAGGAACAAAGGAGTGAAAAGGATATGTGCAGAGAATGTTGCTAACGGTTGGGCACGTAAATATAACAATTCTACTCACATTAGCTTAGCTTTCCAGTATCTTTCCTCATAAAACTTCTACTTCAATTTATTAAATTCTAAACTTACATCTTAGATTAAAGTAAAAAAATGAATATGTCATATTACAGGTTGTTACTGAGCACTGAAGTAACCATCACACAGGCCAAAGGATAAGATATTGACAGAATTCCAGAAGCATCCACTATGTCCCTATGTCCACTGTGTCCACTATGACATCCACATGTCCCTTTCTGTCACCAGGTCTTCTATCCCATAATAGTCATGACCCCCACTGTGCTGGTAGTCACTTGCATCCCTAAATACTAACTTTTAAAACATTCTATAAATGGAATCATATCACATATATATTTTTGTCTGGTTTCTTTCACTCAGTGTTATGTTTTTATGATTCACCCATGGTGGTGTGTGCTATAATTCACTCATTTTCATTGCTGTGTAATATTCTACTGTCTGAATAAACCCCAATTACTTGTCTATTGCGTTATCAATAGAATTGGGTTGTTTCCAATTTGGAGCTTCTCCCTCTACTCCCATTTTTTCCAGTCATCCTTACTTTTCTCCTCTTGTCATATATTTTCCAGAATATAACAGGGTTAGAAACAGGAGACAAGGAGACTTATCTACTAACCACCATTATAAACTTTTTCTGGATAAGATTAACTTCAGCAAACTCATTTGACAGAACTTACCCTTGGATTAAGCGAGGCATACAAAGGTGCCAAGTGAATGGTAAAATGCTAAAAATACTGAGTGTTAGTTGTTCTGTTACCACAGTTATTATACTTCTAGAACCAGTGTAATTAGTTAGCTAACATTAATATGCACACAGTGTCAGACCCTGGGTGCTGATCCTCCCCAAGCTCATCAGAGTAGGAGCAATTATCACCATTTTACAGATGGCAAGACTGAAGCCCAAAGGAACAGATCCTTACATGCCATCACACAGCTGTTATATGAGAGATCTGGAAGGCTACTCAGATGACCTGACTCCATAACTGTGCTCTAACCTATCGCACTGCGTACTTTAACT
This sequence comes from Mustela nigripes, assembly GCF_022355385.1. Taxonomy (NCBI): domain Eukaryota; kingdom Metazoa; phylum Chordata; class Mammalia; order Carnivora; family Mustelidae; genus Mustela; species Mustela nigripes. Next base: position 30,853,998 of record NC_081571.1, read on the forward strand.
AAAGGCAAACATGGGGAGAAAAGGTAGAACTTATAGTTAAGTTCTGTTTTCAAGATCACATGATATGTAGTTCTGATTTTAAAAAAAAAATCATCAGGGGAGCCATGATAACCTGTTGTTAGAAGAAGAATTTGTAGGTGGCTCCCCTGCAGCTTGTTAGGACTCTTCATTTGCAGTGGGTCCTGCAGGGGTAGAGAGGCTCTGGTATTGACCCCACGGAGCTCTCACACAGGAGCTGACCTCAAAGTCCACAGCCACAATTCCCCAGTACGTGTGCAGAAGGTCCCCTGGGGCTGGGTCACAGCCCGAGGTTAGACAGTCAGGGTCACAAGGCTGTGTAAACAGCAAAGACAACGTAAACTTGGGCAATTCATTCCATACAAAATCTTCAGTGTCTTTTCCAGGACTGCCTCCTCACCAGCCATCAGGAAATGTCTGGTGAATGATCTAAAACAACAACAACAACCCTCCCCACCGCCCAAAAAAACCCGACCTAGTCTGACTGGCTTTATGAAACTGCATCCTTCTGCTGCTATTGAGAATAATTAGGATGTCATTCTGAACAAAGCTCTGATTCCCATGCTTTCCTCCTCTCTGGAAATGTTTTATGCTTCAGAACCTGCTGTGGGCATGCTCATAAACAGAGCTGCACATGGTCCTGCCTGCCAAAGCATCTGTTTGTGGTGGCCCAGATACTGTTGGGAGTGTGTGACATTCATTGTCTTCCTGCAACCGAAAGCAAGGGCAGACAATTAAAACCCTGATTTATTTATACATCTCCTCTCTTTCCTTCAATTGAATATCTTCTTCAGAAGAATTCTATTAATATGATTTATCACAATAAACAGCATGGTTCCTGCTTTAATTGATTCATCTTTTTCTCCATACACAATTTTTCCTGTAACTCTATTCTGCATCAACTTCTATTGTCTTTTTTTACTCCCCCCATATCTTTGCTGACTTTGACAGAGACTAGATCTTTTATACAGTTTGCATCTTAAATCATTCATTTTCTCATTTTTAAAGTGCTGATTATAATCATCCCTTAAATTTACTGAAATTAGCATGAGTTTTAAACCATTAGTCAAAAAAGAAGAGGCTTTTTAAAAGAAAGCTCCCTGCTGCTCTTTGTGGATGAAACAGTTGACATTTTGTTAAGAGATTTTTATCTGACTTTAATTCTCTAGCTTTAATGTATTCTTCAGTTATAAATGGGATGGTTTGTCCTAAATGGAAGTGTATCTATATAAGCATAGTTATATCCAGTCTTTAAAATGGATCATTTCATTTCACACATGCTATAGAATCTTGAATTTCACCTTTACTCATCTCAATTTCTTTACTAAAAACGACTCTGTTGCTCCAAATTCCTATATCAATGGGTTGGATATATCAAATTGTGGTAGTAATTGTTCATAAGTACATATTTTATAACATGTACTAATGGAGTAATAAAATATATTGCAATAACAATATGCTCTGCGTGATAGAATTTCATCATAAGACTACATTAACACGTTCAGCTGGTTATCAGCTTTTGAAAATGCCTTCCACTGTGGTGGAAGGGAACTACTCCATATAAGTGAACAGAGAAAATGGGATTCAAATAGGAATTTCTAGGAAGGCTGAGTGGGGTGAAAAAAATACAGAAACATGAATGGGTGCTGACCCAGCAGTTTTGACATTGCTTGAAACTGGATTGATCCTGCGACTCCCTGAACTCTTGTGACACCCCAGCCTTCCACCGCTTCCAGGCCAGGCTCTGCCCACATGCCTGAATGACACTGCTTTGCCAAGGTTAGGGGGTTCCTAACTGGCAACCCCAATGACCAGATCTTAGTCTTCTTCTTCCTCAGGCAGGCATTAGCCCTTCCTTTTTCTGATTTCCTTCTTCCCTGGACTTGGTGCAGGGCTAGCTCTGCCAACCTCCCTGAATGATCTCCTTTAAGAACACTGGTTCCTAGGGCTCCATGCACCCTGCCTGTTTCCTGGGGTCCCTCTGGTCTCCTTCCCTGGGGATCTGTCCTCCTCTTGCTCTTACCACTCCCAGGGCTGACTTTTCACCCCATGCAATGCCTGCAAAATGCATTGAATCCAAGTCAACTTGTCCCAAACCAGACTATCCCTCAAATCAGGTCTTCCAGGGACCTGTGCTGCTTCCTTGGAGCTCCTTGTGATCCTGAGTTGTTTCCCTGATTCTTTCCTTGTCTTCTCTGATTCATCCTGCACAGTATTGGAAATCGGTTCTTAGGCCAAGCTGCTACTAAAAACAACTTCAGTGATTCCTTACTATTTGCCAATTAAAGTTTATTAAAGTTTCTCCATGACCAAGCTGTAATTTCTTCCTAGAGTTATTTCCCACTGTAATGGATATATGCTCTCTGCACTGCTGCCAAACTTAATTGCTTGTAAACATTATAGTTAATAAATATTATTTCCACTTGCTCTCAGGTACTGTAAATATGTGAACATATAAATGACTGAACAGCGTAAGAAGGATGCCTTAATATAGCCCTCTCACCATGAGATATTTAATCATAAAATTATAATTTTGAAATAATATGTGAAGTTCAAAAAAAGTTTTTATTTGTTTGTTATGTCAATTATCTTAAGAATTATGCTAAAATCTGAAATAACTTTCTTTTTATGTGTGTGTATACCCTTCTCCTGTTTTGTAGGAAACTACCTGATAGCTTGAATTTTAACACCTGACTTTTCTCTTCCCAGTTGAAAGGTCATTTAACTCACATAGATTATATGTAATTTCTCAATCTTAATTAACTCTTTGTCTGATTTCATGTATTTCTTGAATAACATTTCAATCATCTCGGTCACAATCCATTTGACATACCTCTCAGCAAAAAGCTGGCCCTTCAGTTAGGAAATGGAGCCACACTTCACACCTATTCCCAGCCATGAACAACTATCTAACCCCTGCCCAGCTGCCCCACCTTCTATCTGAAACCCCTTCCTTTCCAGTCATGTGCTTATAACAGACGCCTGGACTCATGGGATTTTGCCTTCTGATCTTGCCTTATTTACATAAATACACAATGCAACACATGCTAGAATAGTTTATTGAATTTAAATAAGTAATGTATTTACAGCGGTGTGATTTTTATTTATTTATTTATTTTTCCCTTCTGCAAGACTGGGCTTCTGAAATGTCATTGACTTTCTTCTGTCAATCAGCTTGATCATCCTTCTGGGCTCATTATATTAAAGAAGGTGTCTTTCATAGAACCCTCTGTTTATAAACAGCTACTCATTCCCCCTCAGGAACCACACCCCATGAGCCAGGAGGATGCTGGGAGCTCCCACCATGAAACTGAGTGTTTGGCTTACTTACAGTTGGATAATTGCCTCTGACCCTCTTCCTAAGCTGTGATTTCCAATAGCTACTGGGATTTCCTCTCCTTCTGACCTGACTGAACCCATTGTGTAACTGGCACAGGATGATAGCCCTAATGTGGAGAAAAATGAGCGACAATTCTCTGGAGGCAGACAAGGGATTGATTTTGGACAGAGGGATTGATTACATTTCAGGCAACAGGACTGTAATTTAAGGAGTAAAGCAGAGTCAATGAGGCCAATATACTGGTTTCCTCTACAAGCACTGATGCAATTAGCAACTCATTTTAATTGAAAAGGTGCAGGAACTCTTGGCCCTGTTCTATGGCCATCAGAAAATAGGAAATGGGAGGGAAAACCAAGTCAGTAGTCATCTTGGTGGAAGGGTAATGCATATTTAGTAATACCAAATCTAGGAAACATAAACCACTTTAGTAGATTCAAGTTCTTTTATAGTATGCCATTGGTTTGACCTGGCTTTGAATAAGAATAGTTGACATTTCATTTATACTAGTTATTGAAGGTTATTAAAGAGATACTTTGTCTATCCTCAAAGCCACTCTATTTTAAAAAATGTAAATTCAATTAATTAACATATAATTAATATATATATAATAACATATAACATATGTATTATTTGTTTCAGGGGTACAAGTCTGTCCCAGAGCCACTCTTATCATACAGTCTGTGTCCCTAAATTTTCAGCGAATTGGCCAAACAAAAATTCATGTTATTATATTAGGCCTAAAGCATTCTGGCTACTGAAGTCCCTTCTTACATGTTATCATACTTTAATAAACGTAAGGAACACCTGGGATGCCATCCTTCTGATTCTGATTCGCTGGGTCTAGGATAGGACACAAAAATTTATTTTTTCCTTAAGCATCTTCAGTGAATGTGGTATATGAATTGCATTTTTGATAAATAGTGCTCTACATCTAGAGATTACCTGTGAACAAGGTATCAATTATTAAATGTCTTAGGCTTATCTGAAATCATTTTTTCTTCAACAGCATGTTGGGATATTGGAACACAAATCAGCTCAGTCTCAAGAGAGGGTTATGGCAAGAACAAAGTATGAAGCATGGGTTGGTTGTCAGGCTAGGAGTCTGGGCAGGGAGCCCTGAGTGGGTGATCAGAAGCCAGCATAGGTGTGCTCAGTGCATGTGGCAGGCAGCAGGGCGAAGATTGAAGTTGGATCGGTGTATATGGAGGATCATATAAGAATAAGTGTTATCCTTCCATTTTGCATCCTAGGCACCCCACTCACCTCATCCTAGTCCTGGCTTTGGCAGATAGCTTCAGAAATGGCTGCCGATGATCCTACCTTTGGGGTTCATGCCCTTGTGTAATCATTGACTCTTGGACTGAACCTAGTAACTTGGGTCTAATGAGTAGACTAGAGCAAAGGTGATGGGATGCCACTTCCAAGACTAGGTTATAAGAGACTGTGACTTCTACCTTATACGCCCCCATCCCGTCTCTCTCATTGTCTTTCTTTCTTTCTTTCTTTTTTAAACTTTGATGAAACAAGTTGCCATTTGTGACTTACTGAGGCTTATTGACATTTCTGCCTTACAGTGAGACCTATGTGGCAGGGACAGAGGATGACTCCAGACAACAGCTGCCGGATTTGTCCCCGGTTGAATCTTCACATACGACCACAGCCTCAGCCAACACCTTGATTGCAGTCTGCAGGAGACCCTGAACTCGAAGCTCCAGGTAAGCCTTGCCCAGATTGCTGACCACAGAAACTGTGAGATCATCAATATGGTTGTCTTAAGTCACTGTGTTTTAGAGTAATGTTTTATGCAGCAATAAATAAGTAACATAGTGTGGAAAGATCGTGGTGATGGTGGAGTATTGGTTGCTGAACCTGAAGAGCAATGTGAACAAGGAAAAGTGAGAAGGTGCCAAGGACACACTGAGCCCAGTTTGGGCCAGGGATGGTGCTTCCAACAGGGGTTAATTCTTTTTCTTCTTCTTCCTCACCTCCTCCAATCCTTTGCTTCCCCAAGCGGGGGGAAAAAAAAGCTGAGGAGTTGCTTTATCAGTATTAACTGTTAAACTTTGAAATTTCTTCTATTAAATGCCCAAGATTATTGCCATCACCACCTTCTTGCCTACAATAAACTCCCTCCCTGAAATTTGCCGTGGTTCCAAGTAAGAAGGTGACTGTATTTAATAGTGATAATATCTTTAGCCAGCAGCCATAGCCACTAGAATACAAAAATTAAAATGTCTGACATTGCAAGGATGTGGAACAACTTGAACTTTGTATACTTGCTAGTGGGAATGCAAAGTGGGGTGGTTACTTAGGAAAACACCCTGACACTATCTTATAGAATTAAACCTTAGTCTGCCATGTGACCTAGTAATTATACTCCTAGATAGCTATTCAAGAGAAACAAAAACTTCTGTGCGTACAGAGGCTTACATTAAAATATTTATAGCATTTTACTTGTAATAGTCCAAAGCTAGAAATAATTCAGTTGTTCATCAACTAGGGAATGGATAAGCAAAGCTGGTATTACAGATTGTCCTCTGTTCCCCTTTGTTTTTCTCAGGGTCATCTCAGGTGAATGCATTTCTTCTAGAACCATAAACAGCCATATTCCTCATAGGCTTTGGGTGTAGAGCTCAAGAGAGAGGGCATTATCTTTCTGTCGGGAGAGCCAACAAGTGGGACTTTCTACACTAACTTACATTTGTCCTTTTCATGGGCCTCTGACATTCACTTGCCAATTAGCTCTTAGAAGCCTCTATTGGAAATAAGGTGCTTCTAAGATTTTTGATGCAGGAATGCAGCTCAGAATTTTAAGTGTCCTCCTTAATATTCTGCATCACTAGCTAAGACTTACACAGCAAATATCCATGCCCATCAAAAAACAAAAACAAAAACAAAAAAACCCTAAGGTAAAAGTGCATGCCTAGCATAATGTTTAGAGTTGTTGAATCACTGTGTTGTACACTTGAAACTAGTGTAATGTTGTGTGTCAACTAAACCTCAGTTTAAAAAAGTGCATGCAAGAGGTTCATGGGAATAAAAGGGCCATTATGGAAGCAATGGAAGAACCAGTACAGGCCAGGTGAAATATGCCACGAACTTCAGTCCCTCAGGAAGGCTACCCTATAGCTCCCTGTAGTTCCATTATTGTTTTTCTTCTTTTAAGCCTACCTAATGATTCTTAACTTAGAACTGAAAAGCTCCATAGAGTATATGAGTCAGGACCAGGACATACAGAGTTCAAGAAACTTTATTCTTTATGAATGATTACAGAGAAAAGATAAACATCATCATCAATGAGGTGTTTTTTTTTTTCTTTTTCTTGTAATGGTATAGCATCTTCCTTCCAGATCAATGCCCGCACATCCCTTGTCAAGAAAGTCTGTAATTCCATCTTAGGCAACTCCTTTTAGGGGCATGAAAGAGTCATTGGCTGATTTAAATGAAGAAAGGAGGCTGAACATTTAGAATAAAGATAAAGAAAAGGCATTTTAAAAATTTTGACTTTTTGTGAACACTGGTGGCAGTCACTGACATTCCACGCACACAAAATCACTAGTGATGAAAATAACTATTAAATATAACTAATACCACACTATACCATTATATGTTGTTTTGAATCATTCTCATAATGAATGATTATGATTTATTCTCATAAAATTTTATTCTCATAAAATTTAAAAAATTTTAAAATTTTTATTTATTTATTTTTTTACTTATGTGTCTCGTCTTCTGTGCTTGCTTAATTAAAACCAGTGAGGCCATGGCAAAGGTAGAGTTGAGACCCATTCATTAAGGGCTATTTATTGTTCTGCTCAGAGTGTATCTTTAGTTGCCAGGGGAAGATGTGTGCCTGAATTCTCTCACCTGGGTTAAGGTCAACTATAGCCCTGTAGAATGAACCCAGCTGTGGCAAGTTGATGAAGTCCAAGTTTTAAGAAGACACAAAGGGATTGAGTCAGGCAAGAATCAGAAGATTTGGGGCCAAGTTAAATGCTATTGCTTGATGGGAAAGAAGAGAGGAAGGAGGACATGGAAATGCACAGGCCAGTTGCTGCTGAGATTACAGGACTCTGGAAACCCTGCCTACTTAGTATTAACTTGGTGTTGGTTTGTGTGTTTTCAAAATCTGCAGTAGGTGGCTTCCATAGTTACCCAGTGTCTGGGGACCTGGCCGCCTCTGATGACTTTTGCACTTGCACTGTTCTTGAGATTTGTCTGAGAGGTTCTAATTCAAAGGAATTATTTGAATTTTATCATTTGTAATTATATATATATATTACATATATATATAATTTATATATAAATATAGTATTTATATATAATCTAAATATATTTCCATAGAAATATAATAATTATATATAATTTAAATATATGTATATATCTAATATAGATATTCATATAAATAAATTATATGAATGTATAATATAAATAAATAAAATCTAGAATAAATGAATATATAAATAATAAATGATAAAATTTATTATAATATAAAATAAATTTATATATTTCATATAAATTATATAATTTATATGATAAATAAAATATAAATAAATAAAAATATGAATAGATTTTAAATATATTTAAGTATAATTTAAATATAGAATTTATAATAGAATTTATAATTCACATAGTTCAAGGAATTATTTCAAATTTACTTTGAAAGCTTCAAAAGTCATTTTACTCCACAGATTATGTGTGGAGTGGAAGGTGTGTTTACACTTAGTTCCATTGCTCTTAAACCCCCCAATTTATTCTTGCTGGTAGAATTTATGGGAGTGGGAAAGAGATTATTTCTAGGTATAGGGTATGTGTTAGAAGTTATTTTTTTTCATTCTCATACAAGGAATATGCACTTAGCACCCAGTAGATTTGGGGGTACATGGGTGAAGTACCTGTTTCAGAGCTTGTGCACAGTCTTAATTCCTGATGGATCCAGGCCTGCACTTTGAGCCCTGGGTCGAACCACAGACCCAGGAATGGCTGGCAGCGATGTTCTTGTCATGGTTGAAGGCTTCTGGGGGATGGATCTTTGATGAGCCACCCTAGCTGAGGCTCTCTTGGTTGAATCTCTAAGTACAGCAGCACAAGCCAAAGCTTCCTGTTGAGTAATATAGCCTAAGGGGAGAGAAATGAGAAGAAGTTCCAAGTCAACAAGCTAATAAAACAAATAAGCAAACAACCCTGCAAATATTTACGGATTCATAAAATTTTTTCTACTTTGCAGTGTAGTGACAGTTACATTTAGCACACCCAGATTGTATGATCTTTGAGGATGGGAAGTAGACTTTTCTTCTTTTGCATTTTTCATTCAGTAAGTTAATAAATACCTAGTCATTGATTAACATGACAAATCACTGGAGAGGTAGTTGGGCCTTGAGTAATCTGAGCCTGCATTGCATATCTTTGTTTTGAAAACTTTCTTCAAACCAGAAACAGAGGTATTCAATCTCTGTCAGGGCTTTTAAAGTGTAGCCTGCAGACCATCCACTACAGATTGATCAGGCTGAGACCACATTTAATAATGCTTTTTAAAATTTCAGATTTCTGGCTCTACCCCAAAGACTTTCCTAATCAGACATTCAGAGTTTGGCCTGTAATCTGCATGTTGATAACATTGGCAGGTAAATTTTATGTGCACTAAATACTGACTATCCTGGCTGTGGTTTCACTGGCCTCTGTGCAGTTTTACTCTATCAACAAAGCTAGTAGGTGATGCTTCTGCAGGAATTCAGGCCATCATGGGGAGCAGGCTGTATCCTGGCTCTGCCCTTTACTAGTCGCATGATCCTGGTCAAACGATTTTTTATCCATGCCTCAATTTTCTCTTCTGTAAAATGTTCATTATAAAGGCACCTACCATATAGAGGTGTCTTGAGTTTGAGGTAAGGCCATATATGCAAAGTGCTTAGAACTGTGCCAGGCACAAAGGGAGGCCTAATAACAGCCATCTATCTTCACTGCTCGTGTTCCTCAGTCATTGGCAAAAACCATGTCTTCCTTTGGTGCAAAGGCAGGCACAGCAATATAAGGTAGATGTGTTAATGTGAAGTGAGCTGCTTATAAAAAGAAAGCTCTGCCAGGGTCAGAAGAGTGTAATAGAGGCCAGCTGGAGACTGAAAACATTTCTTGGAAGAAAAGGGACTTAACAACAATCACACCTCTGAAGGTTGTCTCTTAAAGTCTGTGGCGGTCTTTTGCAACCATTATTTCATTTGTACTTTGTAAAATCCCAGGAGGTTACTAGAAGAGAGATGTCAGAGCATGGGGGTGAAAACATATGCTCTTTGCTGGCAGTGGCCCTGACATTGGCTAGGCATAGGTCTGGGAAAATGAGATGTTGTGTGTAGAGCTCCCAGCACAATATCTGGAACATGGTAAATGCTTAATAAGTGTAACTGTTATTGTCATGAGTAAAGCAAGCCTCTGAATTTGCATATCCAGCAAGGGGCTGAGCTGTGGTTTGAGCCTAGACCATCTGCCTAAGCCCATTGCCATTTCTACTAGATCAAGTTCCTATAAATCTCAGACAGTTGTTGACATTTTACAGCAATCTGTACTCTGATTTCGTGAAACCCTCTTAATTTACCCATAAAACCTTGTTTTCTATTGTCAGGGATAATCATTTTTAAACATGGCCTGCCAACCATGTTATAAAATAGCGTGCTGGCAGAGGCCATTCTACTTGAATTATTTATCAGGAAACGTGACTTCCGGCTGTAGCACATGAAGCCCTCCCAAGGGTGTCTGGTTTAGGTCGGGTAGTTAAAACTCACCAAGCAACTGCTGGTGCTGAAGGCTGTGAATATAGCGGTTCCGCAGGGCCTCCCACTGGGGTCTGGAATTGTAAATCCTCATGATGCTGTAGAAGTAGCGTTGCTGCCCTTGGGTCAGGTCCTATCAAAGCAGAACAGGTGATTTTGATGAGTTAGTGGAGGTCTATAGGACGAAGACTATGATGGATTCAAAGCTAAAAATAAGATAGATATATATACATATATACACACACACACACACACATATATATGTTTAACAATTTTATATATATATATATACATTTAGCAACCGGAAAACAACAATTGGGTCATGTCTTACCCTAATTTACTTAAGAACTTCCATTGGTCTGTGTGTTAGTGAAACTGGGTAAATAAAGATTCTAGGCAAGTAGGTCAAAGTATTGGGCTAAATGGGATCTAAGAAATTCCAGCATTTTATACTTTTATTCCTCTATAATGATCCTTGTTGAGGAAGGTAGGTGGTGAGAATCTGCACATTGGCCAGGCCAGTGAATGGGGACAGGAGAACTTTCTATCAAGAGTTGTCCATAGGCAGGGGAGATAGCTGGATGAGCAGTTGGGTAACGAGATAAAGGTTCAACATTGTTATTTTAAAGGTGCTACAAAAACAGAAAAGGAAAACAAAATCTCCTGTAGCAGTCAAGGAAGACTTTGTCAATGAGGTGACCAAAACATCTGAGTCTTAAGAGTGACAAGGAACTAGAATACTGGTTCTCAAAGGGCATCGGCCTCATCTGGGAACATGTTAGAAATGCAAATTCTTAGGCCCCATCCTAGATCTACAGAATCCTAAACTCTGGGGAGTGGGGCCCAGCGGTCTGGGTTTTAACAAATTCTCTAGGTGATCCTGATACAAAGACAACAAAATTTGAAAACCACTGTGATAGAAGAAAAAAAAAGGCTGATTAATGGGACAAGGGAGAATGTAGTATGATTTTCACATGGGGCACAAAATGTCTGGATATATTAGGAAAGAGACTTTTTTTTTCCCCCTACTTCAAGCAGAATATAGAGTCTGAGTTGGGGAAGGCTGTAGAGGCAGGCAGGGGAAGATCATGGAAGCCTTACAGGCAATGTTTAGATGCAAATTTTAAAAATTATAATTAAAAAAGTGTTGAAAGATTACCTTTAATGTGAGGAACCATTGAAGGTCTTTATTTAAGTCAGTGGTTCTCAACTGGAGTGATTTTGACCACTAAGGACATGTGGCAATGTGGGAAGACATTTTCAGTTGTCATAAATGCTGAAATGGAAGATGGATGCTACTGGCAGTCGGCAGATAGAGACCAGGAGCTCAGCTGAACATCCCACAGTGCGCTTAACAACCTCCCAGTCCCTCACAACAAAGAATTATCCAACCTGAAATGCCATACTTGAAGCTGACAAGATCTGAGTTTTAGAAAGATCACGCTGGCCCGCCATGGAGAATGAGTTTATGGGAAGACAGGCCATTGGTAGGAGAGCATTTAGAAGGCTGCCATGCAGTGCAAAGGAGGAACAAGAAGGACCACAATTACTGTTATCTACCTAATCTGTTATCAGTGCTTACAATGATACTGGCCTCAGTATTCTAGAAAAACCAAGGTGACTTAAGTTCACCCTAGGCCAAAAAATTCAAAACAGTGATAGAAGTTTCAAAAGTAGTTGATAACCATTGTAAAGGAAACTAAATTTAAGTTAATTATATGTAACAGTAAAGTGGCTTTTATCTGTTAGAAATTTTGTGTGGAGTTGAAACCTGTGAGTCAGATTTTTTTTTTTTTTTTTTAATGTCTAGAGACCTTAAGCTTGGTATCAAAAATATATCCAGAGTGAAAGTAGGAAAGCCACATACTTCACAATTTGAGGCATCATTTGAACTTTACAGTTTCTGAATTAGAAGTTTTAAAAGAAAATCTTTGAAGAAGATAATTGATTCTTAATTAAGCCTTTTCAAATGATGGAGAACAATATAATATGAAAATAGCAAGTCAGTTTCAAAAGCAAAGCTCCAAAGGGCAATGAGAGTTTCCATTAAATAAGATAAAATCTTTAAAGTTATGGTTTTATTTTACAGAGAAAAAAAGCAGTCTGTGGCTTTTTCTTAGCAGAGATCTAAACTTCTTAAATAATAGTCCTAATATTCTTACCCTGTTGTTTATCCTTCCTTGAGGGGATAGAAGAGAACTGAAAGTTTTGCAAAAAGTATTAATGAGAATGACTTTAAATAACTGTGACTGAAAGGAGCTACCATAGCTCTCTAGCAGGGAGCCACAGTGTGGTCAATTCTGAGCGTCAGCAATGAAGATGAGACCATCTACAGAGCTCCTGAAGTGTGGTGGGTATAGGACCGGACCATCCAATTGCTCATTCATTCACCATGCCTGCCATCAGCATGCACTGAGTGCCTGTGTTGGGCCCGATGTTACCTAAAGCTGGATAAACAGAGACAGGAGAAAAAGACCTCAAGCCTTGAGGGAAAGACGTGCAGGTTCCCTCCATTAGCCAATGACCCCACTATACCTTCATTAAGGAAGCGTTGTGGGTGTACGCAGCAGAAGGGACCCGAATGCAAGGAATCCGTGGAACATTCCAAAGTTTTTGTTGTCTTTTCTGTTTTTCTCCCATTCTTTATCCTATACCTCCAAGGAACAATAAAGCATAGCATGAAATTTCATTTTGTTCATTCCCAAAACAGGATGACATGCACTGAGTGCCTGTGTTGGGCCCGATGTTAAGTAAGCAAGTAAATAAATAAATACATAAATAAATGTTATTTATGTCAAGGGATAAAAAGTTTTCTCACATGTTTCTAAGTAATTGGATCTCAGCAGACTGCTTGGTTCTGCAGTTTGCCCTATTCTCACCCCCTGTTGATGGAAAGAATAATTGAGAGTTCTTTGTCTTTCTGCTTTATCTTTGGTTTTGCAACAGGTGGACTATAGAACCACATCAGGTCACAAGTTATTTCTTGATCATTTTAAATAATAGTTATTATGTTATCTGATTACAAAAGTAATATATGTCATTTTTGAAAATTTGGAAAAAAATCTAAAAATTGGAGAAGAAAATATGATTATCCATAATCTAACTGTCCATAACGATTGGTGACATTTGATTGATTTTCTTTTACTCTTTTTTTTTTCTGTGTACATTTTGTGTGATTTTCGAAAAGAGAGACCATACTCTATATGTTGTGCCCTTTCCCAGCTCATGGAATATCCCTTAAAAAATACAATTTTTTGTGACATTCTAGTATTCCTTTACATTATTCTCCATGTCTTGCACATTTCAATTCGTAATTTTACAACAGTGTACTATAAAAGAAACTGTTAAACTTAGCTGTATTTCTTGCCACTTGTCTGAGAAAATGAAGGAGCCACAGCTGGTATGAGTAAGTCTTTTTTCCTTACTATATAGTGTAGGGTTTGGAATCTGAGATGTTTATAATAATAAAAAAACATAATCAAAGGATAGACTACGGTTGCCAAGGCATAAAGTGAGAATTCCAAACGTTTTCCCCTCTGCTCACACCTTTTTCCTTGACAAACCTACCCCATTGGGTTGTTTGATTAACTGAGATCATGGCTCTAGAAAACTCTCACTTTATGTGTGAGCTCCTTCTCTCCCTCTCCTCTCCATTTATATGCTCATGCACCTGCACACACAAGAGCACCCACATGCACACACTGTAGACACATTTTAACATGGGAGGAATCTCTGCTTCTGAGTTCACAAAGCAAAGGCTCAGATCTTCCAGAAGAGAAATTTATTAGGAAAACATCAGTCAACATCTCTTTGTGTCCTGCTTCCATGATAAAACTTATAAATTAAACTATAAATGTTTTATTTACTACTGCTTTCCCTCAATGTGCACTTCAGAAACTATACCAACGAAGATATACTCTTTTAATATTCTCTGTGATAGAAGCCAGCACTCTATCCTGTACTCAGATCATCTCAGTATCCCTCCTCCCATTTTCCAGATCTGTAGAGCAGAGCATAAATATACTTCAAAGCTAGAAAGATTTCTTCTTTCCTCAAATAGCATAAGGAAATGACTGACGATCTTTCTTGTGCAACAACTCATGGATGCTTTTCTTGGGCTATTGCTCAAGCAATCCATCTTAACCTGCTTGAGTGGACTATACCTGGTAAAGTTTGATTAAAGTGCATGGAGAATTCAAGGAGGACAAATCAAACAAATATCTTTTGTCTAAAACAAAAAGGAGAAATCTGCTTAAAGGACTTACCCTGTATTGTGATCTCCCCCCTTTTAAAAGCTGGTACTGGTGGTCAGTGTTGTTTCCTTGCAAGGTCTCTTTCTTCATGTGAAGGTGGCAGTAGGAACTCAGTCTGTTGATAAGCTGATATCCAAGCAACGTCACGCGGCGACACAAGGCACTGCAGGAATTTGGCTGCGTGCCTCTCCCTGCTTCTGGGCAACATGCAACTGCACAGTTTATCTTTTTTCTTCCAAATTTTGTGTCTCGTTAAGTGCCAGCTTCTAAGTCTACCGTATCGACATTATATACAGATATGAGAAAAGAAAGTCCTTGGAGACGGAGAGGCTGAATATTAAAGGTCAAGAAATCCACCAGGGCAATGGGCCATTACGTGAGTATTTCCCACATTTGAAGTCAGTACCATCCACCTGCATTGCTCAGAATGGTGAAGGAACAGTTTCTAAATGTAGAGGGATGGATATAAATTTTATTGTGGTAACCTATGGAATTGTCCCATTGCCCAAGATAATAGTCCTTTCTTAAGTTTTGGAGGAGTAAGATATTCCCATTTTTGATCTTGGATGGAAGCTGCTGTGTCTGATGTTAATGAACCTGTGGCACAGGGATCTTGCCCCTACTGATGTCATCAGCATAAGCCTCACATTTTAAACTGACTCATGAAAGCAATAGTTACCCCTTCCTCTGGGCTCGCTTTATTACCACAGAATTCCTTTTTTCCATGAAAATCCTCCTTCTGAATGCCAGATTATCTGTAAAAATGAAGACTTCTTAGGAAAAATGGAAGACGAAATACCAAAAGAAAACCACAAATTCAAAAATCTTAGGCATTTAAAGGGAAGAAAAAACCAGGGCGATGAGAGTGATGAATTGTGTAGCTTAAGGAAGGAAGAAGGGACTTATCAGACACAGGAAGTTTGCTTTTCTTTTTTTCAATAATTTAAATACAGACCTTCTGGGGAATAAACATGGCAGAAACCAGAGTCTGTAAAAGCCTGTGAATACACAGAGCTCTCACTGGATCTGAGAGTTTGGCGATTCTCTACTGAGATAAAGAACAGTTGCCTGCAGGGCTGACGTCATCAATTGAGTCTTCCTTGAATGTTTTCCCAGCATATGATGAAATGGCTTCCAGGGCACAACACATCTGCTGACTGCTATACACATGGGCTGATTCATGGCAGCGGGCATCAGTCCCTGCATCACCAGGAAAATAGACCCAGATTCTAGTGTTCGACGAAGAGGGAATTTAATGGAAGAAATCTGTAATGGAAGTGTTGGAGTGAGCCAGAGGACCAAAGCAAGAAAGGTCAACTTGCACAAAGATTGGCAATTACCCTCAGACCTGTCAGACCTGGAGCTGGAGGAAACAGGGAAAACAATTTTACCCAGAGGGGCACCTGGGTGGCTCAGTGGGTTAAGCCTCTGCCTTCAGTTCAGGTCATGATCTCAGGGTCCTGGGATCGAGCCCCACATTGAGCTCTCTGCTCAGTGGGGAGCCTGCTTCCCCCCCACCCCCGCCTGCTTCTCTGCCTACTTGTGATCTTTCTTTCTCTGTCAAATAAATAAATAAAATCTTCAAAAAAACAAACAAAACAAAACAAAAACCAATTTTACCCAGAGTCCATAAACTCTCTGTCATTGCGGCTACTTCTGTTGGGACACAGCCTGAGTAGCACCTTCAGGACCCGACACTCATCCAGTGCCCCAGCTTCTAGGTTCTGTCCCAAATGCCAGTGTTACAGTTGCTGTCACCACCATCACTGTCCCCGCTGCTGCTGTCCTTGATGTCATTGCTGATGCTGCCACTACCACCAATGTAAGCAGAAACTGTAAAAGTGACTTCCCCCCCATCGCCGCCAGCTCTTCATCTTCTGTCTCCCATTGGATTCTGGTTGGTGAGGGATTCTACAAAATGTATTTTGTAGTCTTTCCACTAGTTTGGTAAAGAGAAGGGTTTAGAAGGGCAAGTACAAAGCTGAGAGATATTGAACACTATCTGAACATGTGGAGGTACCATCAGCAAAAATCTAAGAGATACCTCTTTTCTCTGATGCCAGGTGGGAGGCTGAAGTACTTAGATATACAGTCAATGTTTGCCTATTACCACTAAAGTTTGGGGTTTTTAAAGAAAAAAAAAAGGATAATTAACTAGCTCTGTAGTTAGTGTCAAGGAGTTTTTGGTCAATAACTTAGCATTTAAGAATGATGAAACCAGGGCGCCTGGGTGGCTCAGCTGGTTGAGCGACTGCCTTTGGCTCAGGTCATGATCCTGGAGTTCCAGAATCGAGTCCTGCATCGGGCTCCCAGCTCCTTGGCAAGTCTGCTTCTCCTTCTGACCTTCTCCTCTCTCATGCTCTCTCTCACTCATTCTCTCAAATAAATAAATAAAATCTTAAAGAAAAAAAAAAAAGAATGATGAAACCATGTATATTGTCAGTTTTGATCAAAGAAATTATTTTTCCAAAGACTAACTAGACTTTCAAAAGGAAACTGACTACAAAAAAAAAGAAAAGAAAAGAAAAGAAAAGAAACAACCAAAAGGAGTATAATATTGACTATTGGTAGAAAAGATAAATGCTATTTCACAGCTGAAACATTGGTACGGTAGTGGGACACAATGATTAATTAACACAGTGGTGTGTCTATATAACAATGCTTGAAAATTGGGTAATAACACGTTTTCATAGCACAGCAGGGTAAATGTGATCTTATGGGCATTACCAAGTGAGGGCAAGGGACCCATGACAGGGATCCAAGATGAGGTTAAATCCTAATTCAAAGAATCTGGTCTGCTAGACCAAGAGGCAGAGCATAATTATATTGAACCAAGATAAATACTTCCCTGAAAAACCATGAGCCCCAAAGGAAAGGAAATTACCTGCTCATATCTTTCTACTCTTGCTCCTTCCCCAGGATTTTCTTTAGCTGCAGATCTCTCCATGGAGATGGCTCTGCTAGGCGCAGATATCCTTCCTATGCTATCCCAAGCCCTCAGAGGGCCTCAGAGCACCATAATGAAATGAAGGAACTGTCCCTTCCCCACTCTGAGCTCCTGTTTATCACCTGGACTTTTGGATGTCTCCACTCAAAGAGTCTCACACAGACTTCTTTAAATTGTCTTTCTCATAGGACTGCCTACTTCATTGGGTTCAGTCTTGTTTGGTGGGGGTTGGGATAGGTGTCAGTTATTCCTCTACTCTCTTGCTTTATTTCTCTGATCTCTTCACATAAAACCCCCACTTCTCCAAGACCACAAATGCAAGCTTTCACTCATACCAACACCTTAGGAGTCACTGGTCTCAAAACAAGAAAACATGAGTCCCAGTTTGAACTCTTAAGAGCCACTTTCAGTGAGTAAAAACTACTTTGAATGCTTAAATGCAGTGATTAGTAGGAAAGCAAATTTGGATATGGTCATCTCTATGCTAAGGGCCTTGGGAAAATAGATTCAAGAAGTACTGAGAAAAGTCTAAAATGGAATATAACTCAAGAACAAAACTGTCTATGGATTTAATTTTGATTCTATAATCCCAAGTAAATGCTGTGGAAGAAAGAGGTATAATGTCAAAAGGAAATAGAATAGGTGCACTAGGAGTTTGTAGACAATTCTAGATTCAAGACCATGGTTTTTTGTTTTTTTTTTTTTAATTGTAAGAATTTATAAGGAAGTCTTTCTCATTAGGACGAGCAATGGTCCTTTAAAAACAGATTTTTATGGCATAGTTATTAAGCAGTAGAGCCAGGACTCAAACCTGTGGTTACCCGAGGTCTGTGGTTTCTGCCCTTGGCCTCTGGAAATAAGAGAGAATTTGAGCAATACACACATTGCTATAATAAGAAACTATCCCTCCTATCAAGCTGTTTCCTACAGACAAAACTCATGCATCTTGATTCTTTCTCTCCTTGCGTGTGTTTTGTTCCCATCTACTATTGCTTTGTTGAGTAAGGGGAGGCTTCAGTTTCACAGAGACTTGTGGTCATAATATTGGATCAGGATAGTCATTATCAAGTCATCGACCTTCTCATAGGTGTCCAGGGGAGGCTTCACACAAATAGGCATCCAGCAGGCCAGTCCCATCAGTCCTCAAACCTGCCTGGGCATTTCTGCAGTCACAGTGGAGATGGGTGTAAAATTCAGCTCTTTGCCCACAAACACACTTTCCAGGTGTTTTCTAGTTTTCTAAAAAGTGGATTGAGTAAAAATGCCATCTACCACTCGACAGTAGATGGGCAAAGCAACTGTATAAACGTTTAAAAGATCAGTCCTGACAGCTTTGTTTTCAGACAGTATCATTTCCCTTCTTTTGGTGGTTGTTGTTAATAGGGAGAGGCCTCTGGGACTTCTCGATGTTGAGACCTGGTATTTCTACATCTGACAAGGTGCCTTGAGCAGTCCTCATGGAGAGATAGGTGCAATATAAAGCTTGGTAAAAACTTATGCTAAAGTGTGCTAATTAATGAGTCCATGACAATCTGGATAGGTTTTGGTGGCATGCTCTGATCTATTCCACAGTTTTACCAGCTTAATAAGTTTTCAGATGATGAAGATATAGTTTCCAGAGGACAGAGATGTAGATGGGATGGAAAACAGAGAAGATGGCAAATGGAAAAAAGATCTCACAACAAGCTAAAGTGATGGACTACATCTAATAGGATGAAATGTAGTAATAATGAAGCAATATTCTGTATCAGGGCTTTATTTCGAGCCAGACAAATGCAGAAAGAAAATGTGGTGCTTAGTAGCAGCTCAGGCATAGGGAAAGAAAATGCAGCATGAGTCAATGAGGCTGCCAGAGGGATTTGTGAGTGTTTAGGCTGCATCAACAGAAGTATTATTTCTAAAACAAGGGAGGGGCTGGGACTGCCATGATGTGCTTTGTGCTACAGTATGTTGTGTGTACACAAAGGACATAGGAAAACTGGGCTATGTGGTGAAAATAGAGGTGCTTAGTCATAGGATGAACTGACATGTGCCTAAGAGCCACTGAATCTGGGAAAGACCCATGGCAGAAGGGAGTGGGATGGGTGAAACAGTGCTTCACAAAATATTTGAGGAGCTCATACATTTGAGATTAGACTTACTCTGTATATTCCCAAAGAGAAGAAATTAAGATCCATAAGTAGAAGCCACCAGGATACAAATTTCTGATGAAAAGAACCACTTCAGGAAAGAAGGCGCTCCCCATTCCAGATGTCTTAAAAACAGACTGTCTTGATGATCCTACAGGAAAGGGCATTTACACCTGGTATTGGATCACTTGCACTATAATTCTCTAATTCCAAAGGCTGTTTATGAGCCAGAATGTCCCATCTCCCCAGCCCCCACATCGTACTATCCTGCCCTTTCCTGATACTGTCTGTCCTCCAGGAGCTTCAGCATTCTGTGCTTTGAAGTGACAACACTGGCCAGTGCTTCTGTAACTGTGGCTCACTACACACCTTTCTAGGCACCTAACCTAACTCAGTTAAGCCTTGTAACAATACTATTAGCATGCACTATGATGAGCTCTTTTGTGTACGAAGAGACAGAGGTGAAGAAGGGTTCCATAACCTTCCCATGTTTCCACAGCCAAGAAGTGGAAGAACGGTCACCTGAGCTCAGGCATCTCTCTGGCACCTGGGCTTGAGTGGCAGCCCCCTAGCTCTGAAATGAGGAATTTGTGGACAGGGTGTGTCTCACCTCTTCTTCCCTTTTGCATGGGAATCTCACTTATCTATTTCTTAGGTCCAGATGTGCTAAGGAGACAGGGAGAGGCACGAGAGCCCTTGGGAGGTGGCCAAATCGAAGTTTCAAGAAGTAACTTTTGCTACACATGGGGCATTTGAACCTGGGGAGAAGGTGCATGCTGAAAGGAAAGGGAGGTTCTCTGAAAGGAATAAAGCTCTGTGCCCATCTGTGTGGTTATGGGGGGGAACACAGTTTCCTGGGGCATGTCCTAAATGCTTAGGTGTCCAGTGAGGAGCAATCGGACAATGCTGACTGAATAAACCAGTGAAATCACAAATAATGACAATATGTGACATCTGGTCACAAACCAGAAATAATTCTGGGCGTTGTCAAATACATTAGCTTAGGTCATACGCACTAGAATTCTTCAGTAGTTGTAGGGTTCAGTATCGACATGTATCACTTAGGATATATTCCGCTGCAGATAACAGAGATGCCAAACAAATCCTGGTTTAAACCAATAAAATTTACGCTTGTCACTTTACAAGAAATGGAGAAGATGGTTGATGGGATGGGTTTGTGATTCTGGGCCAGGGTCTGTGATTCTCTTCAGGCTTTCTCTGAATGGTCAGAAGCTGACTAGTTCAATCAAAGTCAAGATGTGGTGCTGAGCAGAGGGTTCATCTTCATTGCTTTTTTCATATCACAGAGGAAAACAATTTTCCAGACACTTCCCACCCAATTTTATCTCATGTCTCATAAGCAGAGGTGGCCCTGCTTTAGGCTGCAAGTTAACACAGTGGCTGGACAATTGCCCTTTGTGTCTCTCTCCTTCTTAGAGACCTGGGCTACCCAGGGTGTATCTCCTCCAGTCGGAAGCTCCCTAAGGGGCAAACTTTGGCTTGGAATTGATACACTCTAATTCTGCTGCATTCCAGTCCACAAAGTCAGTGGTGCAGGAAGGGATACTCTTCTCAAGGAGGTCCTGGGAAGGAGTGAGTGTTTACATAAAGGTAATATGATCTTCCATGAAAGGACTAGATTTAGGCCAACTCCTAGGTTGGGGGGTGGGCTGACTTTCCCAGAAGCTAAAAGATATTTATCCAATCTTAAATGTGGAAGGCTGCTATCCAGGAAGAAAGTTGTAAGTGGCTTTTAAGTAGGTAAGGAACAGACAGGATCAATAGTGTCTGCCTTGATCCAGAAGGAATTTTTGTACTTCTATCCACATCTTAAACTATTAGGCATTAAGATGTAGTGTGTCTAAGTAGATAATTTTTTTCTGCTTCATACCTCCAGAGATAGGAAAGAAGATGAGGAAGGGAACTACCATTTATTTTGTGTCTAATAAATGCCAGAAACTGTGCTAGGAACTTCAAGATAGACTATTTTATTTATTTCTCTAATGCTTTAAGATAAATATTATTATTATACTTTCATGGAGATAAAAATTGAGGCTTTGAGAAGTAACTTGACAATTTATATTATCATACAAGGGGGAACCAAGATTTATGCCCAGGTTTCCCTGGCACTGTGGCTTGCTTCTTTCTATTATACTATGTTGCCTTTACTACGTTTTGTTCAATTTATTTAAGACCTATTTCTAGAACATTCTATATGGCATCTCCTAGAAGAAACTTAATTATCCTCAAAAGGATAGTTCTTCATGTGTATGAAATCAATAATTCTGTGTAAGTCATTGCCTCCAGGTTAAAAATAGTCAGGTTTTTAAAAAACAATTCCTTTTATTATATGTATAAACTCCTAATAGGCCCATTTTTCAGAAGGCTCCCGGGTAGTCAGATGTAGAAGAACTCTTATCCAAAATGATCTGGACCAATAGCCGGCTGATTGCTCTTGCCATCAGTCTGTGTAATATTTAAAGCATGCAATTCCAATAACAAGAGTAATAACATAAACAGGTTTGGGAATATACCCATACTGGTAAGTGTACAGTACAACTGGAAGTACCATTAGGAAATCAGAGGATTCCACAAAAATAACTCTAACTAAATAATGAGAGATCTTCTACACAAATTGGTTCCTGGTATCTCTGTTCGTGACTGAAGGAAAATTCCTTGCAGCCCAAATTGCGGTTGTAGTACACTGATAGCCACTTTGTGGTCAAATTCCCCATCAGGCTTGTTGCTTGTTTCCCTTCTTTCCTGCTTTTGCTGGGTCTTCTGCATTTGTTTTGATCCTTTAACCCATTATCAGTGCAATATGCAGTATGAACCCCAGAGAAGAGAAACTTAATGCAACACAGTCTTTTTTCTCTCTCCCAAGTAATAGGAAATGGCTTTCCATCTTGGCATTTGGATCTAGTGGTCCAGTTCTAAACAGTTCACCTGGTAAAGTTAACCTAGAAATCTTGTGATGTCTCATCTTATAGTTTCTTCTCCTTCTTCTTTCCAGTACACTGATCTGTAATCCTGGGCACAGTCATCACAACGCTAGCCTGCCACGCCTAATACTAGAGAATGGTCTTTGTGGGCATCAGCTGCAGCCCTTTCAAAACTCCACAGGTAATATTGTCACCTGTGGTTTGGCTGTTTGTTCACAGTTATAAGCTGGGCTTCCTGGTTATTTGGAGATCATCTTAGAGATAATAAAGCCGAGAGGTTAAAATCTCAGATGTTTTATCAGAAAAATCTGAGTTTTGCAGAATGATTCTATAATATTCTGCCTCCATAATTTTGGACAGATTTCTTGGTCTTTCAAAGTTTTAGCTTCCTCATCTGTAGGAAAAGTTATTTCATTCGTTCCCATTTACTAGGTTTGTTCTGAACATTAGTCAGACAATATTGCTTGTGATACAGCAAGCTCTGGACCCATGGGAAACTCACATAGTGCTTCTGGGTCAGAGTCTGAGAACTTTACATATATTATCTTGTTTAATCCTCACATATACCCTGTGAGCTAAGTACTCTGAGTCTTATATGATAGATGAGAAACCTGGGCCACAAAGAGTTTTACGGCTCGGGTAGCTTTATAGCTGTTAAGTGAAAGTCCCAGGATTTAAACCCAGGTGGCTGGTTCCAGAGTGAGCCCTGCTGATCACTCTGCTTTGCTTGTCTCTGTGTTGGTAGCTCTTACTATCAACGTTACTGCCCACACCTGCATCATCTTGATGGAGGAATGGGGAAAGACCGAGGCTCCCTTTTTTGCAGGAGATCATCTTTCCTACTTTCTTTTACCACCAACTCATGATCCCCTTTTATCCTTCCTGTATGGAAAAGAAATATATAGCCTCTCCCATCTCCCATTTGCCACTTGTGCCCAGCAACATTCCTCCCCACCTCACTAGGACACCTGATAAGGCATGAACTCAGAAGTTTCTAGGTCATGGCTAATTAGAGCCAGTCTCCATGTACTTTAGAAATTTCTCCTATAGGGGCACCTGGGTGGCTCAGTAGGTTAGGCCTCTGCCTTCGGCTCAGGTCATAATCTCAGGGTCCTGGCATCGAGCCCTGCATTGGGCTCTCTGGGCAGGGAGCCTGTTCCCCCTGCCCTCTGCCTGCTTGTGATCTCTGTCAAATAAATAAATAAAATCTTGAATCTTAAAAAAAGAAAGAAAGAAAAGAAACTTCTCCTATAATTCTTACTGGGCGCTTAGGAGCTACTGTGCTCTGTCAATGGCCTCCTAAAACATTTCCCTTGAACTAGACAGCATGTAAATGACCAGAGCAGACTCAGAGGGGCCTTATTACTTCCTATGATCTAGATATTGTATCCCTTTTTAAACTTCCCTAGAGAGTGTTGATTCCCTTAGAAGCCACATCTGGATTAGCATGTGGAATCCTAAATTTATAATCAAGTAAACGATCCAAGAGAATTTTCCAAGGATGGTCATCCTCTTCCTAATGATAAAATTGTACGAGGCTCTAAATTTTATCTCCATAATTTTATGCTTACATTCAATCCTGTCAAAGTAATTTTTTATTAGGCATTATGTTACTTTCTATAGTAGTACTTCCAAATGTTTGCATAACCAGAAAATGGTATATTTGTGATATTGGTTCTTAGCAAAATCTGGACTTTATGGCAAACACCTAATTTATGAACATTTATAAATTAGACAGCTATCACTCAGGACCAGGTCGTATTGTGCTAACCTCATTTCCTCTTGGTTAGGGTCATTTTTAGTTAGAGCAAAACCCTACACAAATTGTGTTGTGATTTCCACAAAGTACTTTACAGAATCTCTGATTAAGGTGCTGGGAATAAGAAGGTGAGCTATGATCTTTGGGATGATACATGTTAGGGGAATTGATAGTTCAATGGGCTACTGAATCCAAGAATCTAAAAAATACTTATGAATGATTTTAGGTCAACCTAGATTGACATCTCTGTAAGAGCACATAACAACTTAGCACTGGGCCTTGTTACTTCTTCAACTTTTGTATCAAAAACTCACACCATACTCTGCTTGATGCTATGTGGTCCATTATTATTTCCATTTGAAAATTAGGATACTTTGGGGGCACTTGGAAGTCTCAGTCATTAAGCATCTACCTTCAGCTCAGGTCATGATCTCAGGGTTCTGGGATCAAGCCCCGCATCAGGCTCTCTGCTCAGCAGGAAGCCTGCTTCTCCTCTCCCACTCCCTTGTTTGTGTTCCCTCTCTTGCTGTCTCTCTCTGTCAAATAAAAAAATCTTAAGAAAAAAAAAAGAAAATTAGGATACTTTTAAAACTTCTGCATTTTCTGTTGTTCAAGAGCACCTATGGTGTTTCTGAAATTGATCAGAAGTACTTTTAGCACCTGAAGCATCAGTCGGCTGGGTCTGGAGGCGTGAGCATATACAAAGTACGTACTCTGAATTGCAATTCCCTCTTTATATCATTGGCTCAGTTCCACCATGCAGGTTTTAATTTTATTTTCCTTATTGAGCAATACAGAAGCAAAATAGGGGTGGAGTAATTTTGCTCCCTGTCTTCTGTTGACTTGTCCTCAACATTCCGTAACCCTTGGTGTGCTTATCTGGTTCTTATTCCTGCCTCTTATTGTTTAAAAAATCACTTTCTGTTGTTCTGACATTGTTTTCAAATTTTAGCTCATCCTGAAAGTTTGCCTGTCTGATCCCATTGTTAAAGGTCTGGGACATTTATGGGATAGATTTATGAAGCACACATTCTGATGGAGGAAGAAAGACAATAAACATCAGAAAGAGATGAAGTATGTCAGGGACTATAAGGTAAGCATGGTGGAAAAAATATACTGGAGAGCAGAGATTTGGAGTTCTGGGTCAGGGGGTGAGTTTTAAATTAATTTAATTTTTTTTAAAGATTTAATTTATTTATTTGACAGAGATCATAAGTAGGCAGAGAGGCAGGCAGAGAGAGAGGAGGAAGCAGGCTACCCGCCGAGCAGAGAGCCCGATGCTGGGCTCTATCCCAGGACCCTGGGATCATGACCTGAGCCGAAGGCAGAGGCTTTAACCCACTGAGCCACCCAGGTGCCCCATGAGTTTTAATTTTAAACAGGGTGGCTGAGGTGGCTCAGTGAGCCAACATTCTTTGAGCAAAGACTTCAAGGAGATGAGCAGAAGGTTAGGCTTTTGTGATTAAAATGAATTGCATGCTTCTTCCTCCCCTGCTTATACATAGACTCATGTGCTCTGAATCACTTGTAGAAAAGGAACATTACATATATTACCTCTCTGGTTTTCCATTAACACCATCCCCCACCTTCTCTCACCTTCTTTGGGACTAAGGAACTAAGATATACAGACCAACGCTATATCCGGTTCTTAATTTCAGCTGTGAACTAATCTTTTCTTGGCATATAGTAGGCACTTAGCAAATGTTTGTTAAACAAATGAATAAAGAGCAAATGCCACTAGCTTATAGGAGGTGGCAAATTATAGAAGGTGGCAAATGAGAGCAGAAACCTCTTAGGCATATATTCCCTTGAATGGGATCCTTTGAAGATGCAAGACCTGAAGGCAGACCAGAGGAAGAGCAGGTGGCGGTTCTGTAGTTTGGGGCTTTAACCCTCTCTTTGTAGCTCCTTGAGGAATACCTTTAGTGAGGTGGGTGTAGAAGCTCACTCCATGAGCTACCCCTCAACTTGGAAACTGTACACTCAGACATTGATTTTGTGAGAATAGGAAGTGGAAAAATCACCCAGGAGGTATTTTTCCATTTAGTTTTTAAACTTCTGAGTGAGCTTTGCTGCTCTCCACCACAAAACAAACATTAAGCAGTTTTTCCCAGGGTCCCACATCTTGGGCGGGCTGAACGCAAAAGGCCCTTGCCAAAAATCCCTGCATGGAGTGTGCTGTTTGTAAGGAAAGAAAACAGAAATTCACAAACCATGGAGTTCTGACACACCATATAGGAAAACTTTCTGGGATGTATTTTCTCCTTTGGCTTGAAATAGCAAACTGGAAAGTGAATGCATTCTATATTCTGTAAAGATAGATAATGAGCAAAAGAAACTTAAAATATGGGTAACCATTGAACTTTTTATCCTAACTGGGACAATTTTGAGAGTGGAAGTGTCTCTGTTAATCATCACATTGGAGAAACAGGCATAAGCCAACATTTGACTTTCTTAGGCAAACCAGAATATGTGGTGACCCTAAGTAGAGGAAAAGTACTATGAAAAAAAGTATACAGCGAAGGACTGATAAAATGTAATATTTTTTCCATTGTTGCTCATTTTACCTTTGACACTGCCATCCCTATCATAGAGTCACCAAATCATGGAATTTTTAGGCTCAAATTGTACTTACAGATCGTATGGCCTTCTACTCAAAAGATGGTCCATGGCTAGCAACATTGGTATCATTTAGAAGAAATGCAGAATCTCAGGCCCTACACCAGACTTATTGAATCAGAATCTGTGTTATAACAATATCCTCAGGAGATTTGTATGAGTATTCAAGTTTGAGAAGCACTGATTAAAGCCACTTAACAAATACAGAAACTGAGGCTCAGGGAGGTGCAAGGACTCATCTAAGTCTCTTAGCTCCTAAATTCATCATCTCATATATCCTATAGCTAGTTTTCCTTCCATAGGCAATGGTTCTCTCCTATCTCTCCATACCTTAAAAAGCCTGAAGCTGGCAGAGCAGACCTGAATTCTAGTCCTAGTGTCATCTCAGGGTCAGCAAAGTCACTGCATCCAGTCCCCTCATCAGTAAGATGAGGAAATTTGACTATCTTGTCCACTAAGTTTCCCTTGAAGTTCAAAAGTTCTATACTTTGGGGCATCTGGGTGGCTCAGTGGGTTAAAGCCTCTGCCTTCAGTTCAGGTCATGATCCCAGAGTCCTGGGATCAAGCCCCGCATCAGGCTCTCTGCTCCCCAGGGAGCCTGCTTCCTCCTCCTCTCTCTTTAAAAAAAAAAAAAAAAAAATCCATAATTTTATCAATTTTATGAATTCAGGCATTCTGAAAGCTAAATAAATGGAAGAGTCCCAAAAAACATAGTGTAGGACAAGTGTCTTGATTAATGCTTTTCATGAGGAATAAATGTTGTTTGTAATGAGAAACTGGGAGCTGAAATGGCAGAAGGAAGTATTGATCACAGAAAAGAGTATTTGGGGACAATGGAGAAAGGTGCTATGGAATGTTTAAGAAATGGAAAAAAAAAATAGGAATGCCTGGCTGGCTCAGTCGGTTAAGCATCTGCCTTCAGCTCAGGCCATGATCCTGAGGTCCTGGAATCGAGTCCCATGTCAGACTCCCTGCTCAGTGGGGAGTCTGCTTCTCTTTCTTCCTTTACCTCTCCTCCTACTTGTGCACTTGCACTCTCTCTCTCTCTCTCTCTCTCTCTCTGTGTCAAATAAAAAAAATAAATAAAATCTTAAAAAAAAAAAAAGAAATGGGGGAAAAAAATATCAGGCAGCTTTAAAGCATGTTCCTAGTAAGTTTAGACCATGGCATACAACATAGCCTTTAAGTTAACAAAATTTTTCCTTCATTGGAGATAGTTTATATAAATACTGCTTCTGAGACTTTCCCTTCCAACCTCGGACATCTGTCACTATGGGCAATGTGATGGTTAATTTTAAGTGTCAGCTTGACTGGGTTTGAGTGCCCAGTTGTTTGGTCAAATACTAGTGTAAGTGTTGCTATGGAAGCACTTTTTAGAAGTGACTAACATTTACAATCAGTAGACTTTAAGCAAAGCAGATTATCCTCCATGATGTGGGTGGCCTTTTCCAATCAGTTGAAAGCGTACAAAGACTGAGGCTTTCTGAAGAAGGACTTTTGCCTGGAGACTGCAGGATGGAAACCTTGCCTGGGTTTCCAGACTGCTAGTCTTCCCTATGGATTTGGGACTCC
This sequence comes from Mustela nigripes, assembly GCF_022355385.1. Classification (NCBI taxonomy): domain Eukaryota; kingdom Metazoa; phylum Chordata; class Mammalia; order Carnivora; family Mustelidae; genus Mustela; species Mustela nigripes. Next base: position 30,882,341 of record NC_081571.1, read on the forward strand.
AGAATGCAACATTAACTCTTAGCTGAATTTCCAGCCTATTAGCCTGCCCTACCAATTTCAGACCTGCCAGCACCCATAATTGCACAAACCTATTCCTTAAAATAAATCCCTCTCTTTCTACACACACACACACACACACACACACACACACACACACATACACGGTTTTGTTTCTCTGGAAAACCCTGTCTAATATAAGCAGCATTCACAGATCTCTCTCCATTCTTGTTTAACCAGAAGTTAAATGGCAGACACACTTTGGGTGATCTACTGATAAATGTGGAAAGTAGAAAAGTCTTTGTTCCCAAGTTCTGCATGAAGAAGGCAGGGTTCATTTTTGATCACCAGTTTATCCTCAGTGTCTACCTAAGACTGTGCCTGGCACAGAGAAAGAAGAGGTACTCGGTAAACGTTTGTGAGTGAATTCACATGAGAGTGATACTTAGCTGGGACTTTTAGGGCTTGGGAGAGGGAAATGGAATAGCCACGTCCACTGTCAGTTATCAGTATACCGTAATGATTAAGAACACAGACTTGGTTGCATGGTGTGCTCCCAGCTCTGCCATTCAGTATTTGTATGACCTTGGGAAAGTTACTTAAACTCTCTTAATCTCAATTTATCCATCCAAAACATGACTGCAATAGTGTGCCTGCTGCAAAGGGTTTACGTGGGGCTTAAGTGAGTTAATATAAATAAATATAAATAAAACACTCAGAACAGTGCTTGGTAGGCACAACAGAAGTGTTTGCTATTACTACTTTTGTGTTCCCACATCCAATAATGAACACTCGTGTCTGCAACTGTACTAACTACTGGATAGGAAAAAAAAGAAAAGGTAAGACAAAATGGCAGCATTGGAAGAAATCAATCAAATAGAATAACTACATATAGTGTGATGAATGTGCAAAAAAATCTATGGAAAGTGCTCGGGAACATAGACGGCAGCTGATTATCTAAACCAAGTAGCCTGTGAGGCCTTTATGCAGGAGGGAAAATTGGAGCTAAATCTTGAAAAATGAATAAAAGTTCTGAAAACAAAGAAGTGAGAAGGGCATTACTTGTGGAAGAAACAACGCATAGGAAAGCATAAAGGCATGATTTGGGACATGATGAACTCTGTGTTGAGCCTGAATAATGTCCAAAAAGCAATATTTGGTAGGTAAAGGCAAGAGCGTCTAGGGCTCGGGAGGAGGTAGTGACTGAAAAGATAAATCTTGGCAGATTCATCACAGCATTTCTGAGCTGTATTCAGGAATGAGCATGTGGGTGAGAAAATTTGAAGGTTGTCAAGGTCCACAGCATTTAAGGAGCAATGGGGTTTGAAACACTGGAACCAGAATTAGAGAGGTAGCAAGGAGACCCAGAAGAGAATGGTACCATGGAAGCCAAAAAAAGAACATTCCAAGAATGAAGGAACGCTGATCTCTCTGTCACTGTGGATTTGCCTTTCGTGTAGATGGAACAGTTCGTGGTCTTTTGTGTCTGGCTTCTTTGTCTCAGCCTAATACTATCAAGTTTCATCTGTGTTGTAGTAAGCATCAGTACTTCATTCCCTTTTCTGTGGCTGAATAATTTCCCAAAGCCATATTTTGTTTATTCATTCACCAGTTAATGGTCATTACTTTTGTTTCCACTTTTTGTTTATTATGAATAACACTGCTATGAATATTCATGTACAAATTTTTGTGTGAACATATGTCCTTAATTCTCTTGGGTCCAACAATTAGAGGTTTGCTAAATAATATAATAAATTACCATGTAACCATCCACAAGAATGATATAGCATTATGTATGCTCACATGGACAGAATCATTAAATGAAAATACAAGGTACAATGTGTATTGAAAAAAGCCCATTTTATAATTATAGACAAACAACTAAATGAATAAATATGCAAAAAAGAATGAAGTTATACTAGGAGGAAAGTAATTATTTCTAGTCTTCCCTTCCCCCTAATACAAACTCCACTACGCAGATGCCTTTAGAACATTCAAAAAGGGATGTACCAGTGTGCTAGTGTTAAGAAGAAAACAACAGCTGAAAAAACCTCACTAGTTACATAACTTAAAGGTAATTTTATTTCACCTCTTTGGTAAGGTTTCCATGAACGTGCAATTAAGATAATTGCTAGTAACTATGCGAATTTAGTCAAAGCAGGAAGTATGCTGTTCTAAAACTTGTGTGGGTACAATTAAAAAATAAAAAAGGAAAACATCTGTTAATGTTCTTGAAGAACTTCCAGTGCTTTCCATCCTAGGATACCACCCAAAAAAATGCCATAAATCTTAGCCTTGTCCCCACACAGCCATCAGTTCCCAGGGGAGGCGGAGGTTCTCTCAACTACCTATTTTCCTTTTGTGAAAATCTTTCCCAAGCAGATGCTGCTGCCTGTTACATCGGTGGCCTCCAGTGAGCCTTGCTTCCAGTGTTCACACCTTGGGGAGGTCCTCTCCCCAGGAATCTGGGTTGGCCTGTGACTCACAATAACCAATAAAGTGTGGCCACCATGAAAGGGATACCGAGCCAGTTCTGTGCCTAACCCCTAAGAAGATCTGGCAGCTTCTGCTTTTGTGCTCTCCAGAGCCCTAAGCTACCACGTAAGAAGCCTGGGAACTCTGCTGGAGAGACCACATGGAGAGGCCATGGGGAGAAGTCACACGAAGAGAGAGTCCAGAGATCCCAGTGTCCTTCTAGACCCCATGATTGAGTGTAGCTGAGTGGCTACTGAAAGGCCCAGCAGGGGAACTACTCACTGAACCCCACCCAGTTACTGAATCCTGGGCAAAAACTGGTTATTATACCTTAAGCCAGAAGTTTTGGGATGATTGGCTAGGCAGCAATAGGTGACCAAAAGGAATAACTGGTCCTTTTTTCAGGAGAGGTGTAAGACATTTTGAAGGAATTTAAATAACCCCAAAGGGTTAAGAACGTGCTTCATCATGTCGCAAGTGGGCCCTTCCCTAACCAGCCCTTTCCTGTCATTGGTAGAGAGACGGAGAGGGTTAAAAGCCAGGCGAACCAGGAGCTTAAAGTGAATTCATTTCCTTCAGCCCACACCTTTTCATCACAGCAGCATCCCCTTTCCATTCCATTAAGGCTGCAGATCTCGAGTTTTTCTCTCCATCTGCTGTTTTCATGTGTGTGTGCCTGCTAAGTATACTCAAACACGCGTTTCTTCCCTAGGAAATTCCTTTACCTACCTTTCCAACTTGACTATTCCCCTGGAACCTACTGTCCTGAGTGTTTCCTCTCATTTTTACCTTTTTACCTTCTCCGTCCTGTGGACCATCACAGCCCCTGTTTCTCTTTGAACGCCGTTCTCAAAGCATGCACGGGGGCTCAGCAGCATGAGCAGCGCCTGGGAATTTATTAGAAATGCAATTTCAGAGTCCATCTCAGACCTGCCGAAGCAGAAACTCCGGGGATGGGACTTGCGATCTGTTTTAGTAAGTCCTCTAGATGATTTCTAACGTACACTAATGTTTGAAAATCACCGCGCTAGAACATAGGTCAGCAAACCTTTTCTGTAAAGAGCCAGGTAGTAAATATTTCAGACTTTGGAAGCTATATGATCTCTGTTGCAGCCATTCCCAACTCTGCTATTATAATATGAAAACAGGCACAAACAATGTGTAAACAAACAAGCAGGGCTGTGTTCTAATACAATACCACTTTTGGGTACTCATAGTTGAGTTTTATACAGTTTTCATGTGTCACAAAATATTGCTACTCTTTTCATTCTTTTCAGCTATTTAAAAATGGGAAAATTTAATCCTAGCTCAAAAAACAGGCCATGGTCCTGCAAGCCTCAGTTTGCTACACTGGCCCTAGAACATCTCTGGTTTGCTCTTACTCAGGGCACCTTTGGCTGACGCATCCATCTTTAGCTCAGCAGTCTTTTATTTCTGAGCCCACTGGGTTATCTCCCACTCTCTAGGCCATTGAACTTCCCTGAAGCCATGTCTTGAGGAAATGGTTCCATTTGGGCCATTGGGTCTGATTAAGAAGGCCCAGCCGGGGCCTTTCTTTACCATGAGAATTTAGCCTCAGGTCAGCCTGAATGGGAGTGGATTCGGGGCACTCTGCTCCCAGATGACCATCAGTATAGTCCATGATGATCTGGGCCCCCTCATTGACTCCAATAAACCAGAAGTATGGAATAGAGATGACCCCTCCAGAGTCATTCCAGGCGGGGATGATCTTGGACCAGGCCACCTCCCTATAGCTATTTCCCCCCGGAGCTGTGCTCCCAGGACTGAGTTGCTCCCTGGTGACTGGCATCAGGGTTGTTTAGTGCTTGTCCACCGCACGTTAACCTCCCCTGTGGGCTAGAGGAGGAGAAATGTGTGTGTCTTGTGTGTGTGTGTGTGTGTGTGTGTGTGTGTGTGTATCTTGGCATAGTTGAGAGAGGACGTACAGGGAGCAGTGGGTTGGGAAGGTGCATGCATTAGAGTCTTCTAATTTTCTCTATCTATCTATTTATTTATTTTATCTTTCTTTCTTTTTTAAGATACATTTGAGAGGGAGAGCACACGCAGGGGGAGAGGCAGAGGGAGAGGGAGAAGCAGACTCCCCGCTGAGCAGGGAACCCCCTGCAATGTGAGACTCGGTCCCAGGACCCTGAGATCATGACCTGAGCCGAAGGCAGACACTCAACCATTGAGCCACCCGGGCGCCCCCGAGTCTTCTAATTTTATAAAAGAGAAAATAATGACACGGAGTCCTGCCGCCCTCTGGAATACCGGCCTCCTTTCTCCCCCTTCCCTTGCCCTCAGCAGGGAAAGCACAGCTGCCTTAATGGCAAGTGATGTTGCCTTTCCCAGACTGCACACAGTCGCAGCAGCCACGAGACAGCTTCTCTTCCTCTGCCGCAGCTCTGGGAATCGCAGCGCTGCCAGGCTCCCGCGCTAAATGACAAACAGATGGAAAGACTTTTTTTTGGGGGGGGGGGGGGGGACTATTAAAAGAGGCAACAACATTTCAGGGCTTCTTGTTTCTGGCAAAGCTCATGATTTTGTTTTTGTAGTTGTTGTTGCTGCTATATATGTAAAGCAGAAAGGTGTCAAACGGGTGAACTTCTTTTCCTGCTTCAGAATCGGAACAGAATCCCAGTCCTGAAAAAGAACCGGAACACGGGGCATCTGTCATTGTAAACAAGCTTCCTGGATGGAACTCAGCAGGAGGCCTTCGGTGGGGTTTCAGGGCTGAAGCCTGAGCAGGAAAGAAGCCTCCTCTCCTGTGACGGCTGCGTCACAGGGCATGGGAGATGCGTCGGGACAACTGTCATCATTAGCAGTTACCATGAATGGGGCACTCCACAGGAGGGATAATGAGGCAGAGGCCAAGAGAGATCAGGTAGCTCGCTTAAGGTCACCCAGTTAAGTGGCCAAAACTGATTGCAGTTCCGCGTGTACTTGGTTCCAGGTTCCCTCAAGCTCTCGGTGGTCACTCCCAGCCTCAGGAGTCCTAATTAGCCCTTGTTCTATAATACTAGCGCTTTGGGGTGCTACACATGTTCTAAGCACTGCACGTAATTAACTCGTTGAATCCTCCTCATTTATGTAGTAGACACCATTATTGTCCCAAGTCTACATAAGGGGCAGTTGAAGTACGAAGCTAGCAAATAGCTCAGTCACCTTGGAACCTAAGCCCACTGGCGTTAGACACTTGCTCTCAGCCACTGTCCTACAGGCTCTGGATGGAGGCAAAAGGTTAGTATCCTGGGGTTAGCTGTGTAATCTTTGCCAAGCTATATAATATCTCTGAATGCCAGCTGTTTTATTTAGCATGGGCCCAAAAGGGTTAACATTAACAGCAAGAGGTAAGGGAACTATCCCCTAATGGCTTACCTGCCAGATAGGTAGCATATTCTTTAATAAGTAGAGGTTTACTGATTATTGTAGAGTCCTTTCAGGCTAAAGGGAGGGAAATATGAACTTTGGAAACTTTTTTAGTAATATTTTCCTTATTAAAAAATACATGTACGTTATAGAAAATGCAGATGAGTTGAAGACAACAGTCTAAAATTCTAGCAGTATGAGATTATTATTATTTTGATATATATTCTTCCAATTTTCTTTTCTGCATATAAATGCAATTATTTCTATAAGGTTGAGATTATATTGTCCATTATGTGGAACACTAAATTCTACATATGAACATATTTCTACATCATTAAATCTTTTACAGTGTCATTTTGAAAAACATATACAGTTTGTACTGAGTGGTTACATTGTAATTTTTATGATCAGCTCCCTATTGTTGGATATTTACTTTGCTTTCAGTTTTTTCCCTATTTTATAAGTTGGATATTTAGGTTGCTTTCAGTTTTTCCCCTATTTTATAAGTAAAGCTTTGTTGAAAATTCTTGAGTTAAATATAAGAACAGCCTTTCATGTCATTTGATACTTAAGCATCGCATTTGAGACCTACATCTACATCCCTTTCTGGCCACATATTTACCATATAACCTTAACGAGTTACACTTTGTGGCACCTGGGTGGCTCAGCTGCCTTTGGCTCAGGTCATTATCTGAGGGTCCTGGATCGAGCCCACATGGGCTCTCTGCTCAGCAGGGAGCCTGCTTCCTCCTCTCTCTCTCTCTGCCTGCCTCTCCTTACTTATGATCTCTGTCAAATAAATAAAATCTTTAAAAAAACAAAAAACAAGTTACCCTTTATGAGTTTCAGTTTTTCCATTGCTGAAGGAGGACAACAATACTAATAGCCACCTCACAAAATGACTAGAAGCATTAAATTGAGAGGCTTAGCATAGACCCTAAATGTGTACCTGTCAGGTCAAATGATATGCATATTTTCACGACATAGGATAAAATTGCTCTATTACCTTCTGTAAAGGTTGAGCTATTTATATCCTTGCCAGCAGTGTAAGACAGTACCCATATCCTTAGGAACTTGATAACATTGAATATTAACATAAAAAAAACTTTGCTAATTTGATTGGCAAAAAAAAAATTGCAGTGCTGTTTTAATTTGCATTTCTGATCATGTGGATTTTAAAATAAATGTGTATCTGTGTGAGTCACGTGGTTTTACTGACTGAGGAAAGAGAATGCTGACAAGTGAACAAAAATACTCAAAATGAAGGATGGTAAAAAACCGTAAGATATGCAGCTGAAGGGGGAGAGACCAGACTTCAGAGAATAACTCTTCATACTCATGTAAACTATGCCTCTGTAGACTTGACCTTGAATTTGTAGGGAGCGCTTTACATGGGGTTGTCTGGAAATTTGAGGCACCCAAAGCCACGTCTAGAATCTAAGTCCCCATTGGAGGACAGATGAGGGAGATGAACCTTTTCTCCACAGCTGGTTTGCCACATGGCTCCAAACCTGGCCCTGTTCCCTGTGTGGCGGGGGTATCAGCTCCAACGTCCTCTATTTCTGGTGTCCTCTGTCTCCCATGGCCACAGTCATGGGTTGAAGGAGCAGGAGGACAAGACTGCCATCAGCTTGATGATGCAATTGTTCTGGAAGCTGCTGATGAGAAAGGGCAAGCCAATTTGTCAATTAAGGAGCAGTAAAACTCTGAGTTAGTCCTTGGCTCCTCTTCAATGCTTTAGTCCAGCTCAGAGGAAAATAAGTAAGCAGGATGTAGGAAGAGAGCTGAATCTAACCTTCATGAGTCAAGGTCGCCAGACTTTTAGAGTGTCACACGCACCCACACACAAACATTAATGAAAGGTACTTTCAATTTTGCCACGTTCATCTACTGATTGATTTATTGCCTGAGGCCCTTGGCAGTGCATTTGTTACTCTGACCTAGAACTAGAACTGTATTGATTCACTTAATCATGCTTGACGCTATGGATACAGAGATACACAAAATATGGTCATGTCCTGAAGATGCTCTTTTTTAAAGAACATTTATTTGTTTGAGAGGCAGAGAGAAAGCGCACGTGCAGGATGGTGGGGTGGTGGTGAAGAGCAGAGGGAGAGAATCTTCAAGCAGACTGCCGCTGAGCACAGAGCCCAATGCACAGCTGTATCTCAGGACCCTTGAGATGATGACCTGAGCTGAAACCAAGAGTCGGACGCTTACCCAACTGAGCTACGCAGGTGCCCCCTGAAGATGCCCTTAATGAGCTGGGGGAAATCCTCATCCACTTGCAAATGTTTCCAACTCAGTACCTTAGGAAACTTGTAGGTACATTTTAAAAAATATATTAATTTATTTATTTTCAGCATAACAGTATTCATTATTTTTTCACCACACCCAGTGCTCCATGCAATCCGTGCCCTCTATAATACCCACCACCTGGTACCCCAACCTCCACCCCCCCGCCACTTCAAACCCCTCAGATTGTTTTTCAGAGTCCATAGTCTCTCATGGTTCACCTCCCCTTCCAATTTACCACAACTCCCTTCTCCTCTCTAAATCCCCATGTCTTCCATGCTATTTGTTACATTTTTAAAAAATGTATCTAATTGTTAACAGGTACCAAGGAGCTGCCAGTGGCTCCTCTCTTGAAGGACAACATTGAGTACAGGGCTAGATGGAGAAGGGACATTACTGCTCTGAGGGCCACAAACCAGCCTGTGACCTTCCTTTGCCATATGTTTTGGCTCCAAACACTTCAGTGGTCAGCTCTCAGAACCCAGAGAACCACTCTGTCACGTGCTCCTCTGCCTTATTGATGGACAGGCCCCAATATTCTCATGGCCAGCCTTCTTTCTGTCTCCTAGAATACTCCAGCCTTTTCTAAGCACCCACTTTTTGGCAGAAGAATCAAATAAATCCCCTTTAAACAACACATTCCCCTTCCTTGCTTTTCTCTAATGTTCTCAAGGAAAAATCTTGTGTTCTGTTTCCCGTGACCAATTCCTCAGGTCATTGACCTCTTTGTCACATTTGTTTGTCTTGTCACCTTCTTGTTCACCAGTCTATCCTTACGTCTTTTGGATTTTACCTCTTCATTATCAAGCCTATTGACCTCTGATCATCTATAGCACTGTCACCTTCTGTGAGGCTACCATCTTTGCTCCCCAGGCCTCCTGAAACTTTGGTTTCCCCATTTGTAGTCTTCAGCTCATTTTCCCCAACAGGCCTAGATCTTACAATACTTCCTATTGGTTTTAGGAAAGGCTTCCCATTGCTTTTAGGAAAGTTACAAGTCTTTAACACTAGTCCCTGTGCACATCTTTACTTTTATCTTCACCTTACAGCCTGATTCCCTGGGCATCTCCATGCTGGCCACCACCATCTTTCAGTTTCTTGGACCATCCCTGTGCCCTGCTTCCCTGAGCCTCCGGGCTTGTACTTTTCTCAGTCAGGACCATTTTCCCTATTGAAATCCTCTGAATCCTTCAGCTCTCCATCCAGAAGTTACTTCTTCATAGATATTCTTCCTCACTTCCCTGACCATGTCAAATCCCATACGTGTTCTTAGCTCTCCATGTAATTTGTCTGTCATGGGCTCTTTCACAGTTCATAAATGTATATTTGTGTAATTATTTAACTTATGTCTCTATCCAGTCAGACTCTAAAATAGATGAAGGGACATTGTGTTCTTTTTACTGTATTCTTTTTACTGTATTGGGTATATAGCAAATAATCAGTGAATTTTTTTATTAAAATAAGTTAAAGAAATGACTTAACAAGGACCAGTTAGTTTTCTCAAGAAACTCTAAGATTTTGCCTCAGAAATAGAACACACTCATCTATGTATGTAGGAATCTTCTTGGTTTTATCACACTGGGGAACTTTGGGTAACAGGATCAAGGATGCATTTATCTTTGGGGTTCCATGAATAGGGACAATCACCTCAGAGTTTCTATTCTTTTGTACCAGTTTTGTACATTATCTCTATAATTTAGGGTGGACATGGTATAGGGTAATACAGTAATGGTGTGCAATTTAATTTACTTCTCCAGTATCTCCTACTCTTGACCTCTTAACCAGCCCATGTCACAGATTGATGCAGGGATCCTTTCAGCACTACGGGGACGTGACTTTCTTGCTGCTGCAACATTTGACCATTAAAAAGGTGTTTCTGTCTTTGTCATTAGTTTGAGCGTTCTCAGGGGTACTGCTCAGACAGTCCATAGAGTGCCCCTCAATTTGTGTTTGTCTGCTATTTCCTTTCTTTTTTTTTTAATTGAAATATATTGAAATATCTTATCGTAAAAGTTTAAGGTGTACAATGTGTTGACTTGATACATTTATATATTACAATATGATCGCCATTGTAATTTTAGCTAGATAAAGTGTATATAGGACCCCCCTAATATCTTTAAAACTTTCTAATAAATATAAAATTATTATATTAAAATAGATGTTAGTTAAAACTAAAGGGTTCTTTTTTTTTTCATTTGTAATAATTGTTTTCCATATACCTGGGTAAGAATGAGTATATGTATGTGTAAGAACTGTGCCATATCTCTTCCAAGCTCTCTGTGTGAAATAGGATCCTTTCTCCATCCATCTATCCTAATCTTACTTAAGTTTCTAGGTCCAGCTTAAAGTTCCCTAAGAATAATTGTCCCCTTCCTTGAGTATTTGAGTATTTGCCATGTGCCAAAACAATGTGCTGAGCATATGCACATGGTAGAATGAGTATCATTTTCTCTCTTTTTAACTAAGTAAGTAAAAGAACTGAAGTGTAGGGACTCTGACTAACTCAATCAGTGTCACTTAGCTGGCTCTGAAATCATACATTTAATCTCACTGTGCCCTTCTGCCTCGCTTTATTCTAGGAAGCCATTCTTGGTTTTAGTCTTACTTTCCCTCTCTTCCTCTGAATTGCTGTCGTTCCTTCTGGCTGTGACACTCAGCTCCAGATTTTATTAGGTTCTGTGCTAATTTGTTGGGCTTCCATGTAGATTCCTCTCGTCTCCCCATTTGTCCTTGAGCAGTAGAAGAGTGATGGCAACCATCTCTGTCCCTCTGTACATTGGGCTAAGGGGGGTCTACATCAGGCACCCTTTATAGTTGCTTACCCTACACCATGGATGGAGTAGTGAAAAAAATGGAGCAGGAGCTCACTGGAGGGAACAAACTACATGAGAAGGATGGCTGAGGGAACATCCTGTAACACACGGGGTACCCTGTGAGTCAGTCAAGGCTTCAGAAGTATGATGGTGGTTTTGTTTCCATTTGCACATGTCCCAAGCAGCTGAATAATCATAAAAGGAAGTATTGCATCCGTGGAAAAGGCAAGCAATAGGCTCCTTTGAAAACAAACAGTGTACGTCTTATCGCTGGGATGGCATTTGGCAAAACAGAAAAACATATGCTGTGGTGGTGAGTGTTAAAATAGCAAACCACAGCCCAAACCAAACATAACAAACCAAGCAGCTCGGTTTTTCATAATTACAAGTTGTTACTGCTCTTTTCCTTTCTCTATTGTGAGCCTCCATCCTAATCGTCTCAGAGACTGGTAGCGAGGACCAGTGCACCATCCTGTTGTCTTGCTAACCAGTTTTCCCTGCACATGCTTGCTGGGTTTGGTTTTGTGTTTTTAATGGTATGTTCCATTGTCTAACTACTGTTCCTTCATATTCAATCCAAATTCCTCCTATTTCTGGTTCTGGTCATGAACCACCCCCCACCCCAAATCCTTTAGGTCACAATAATCAGGCCAAGTTGCTTTTTCTCTCAGGCATTTTGAATGAGACTCTCTCTTCTGAGTCCGTTTCCAGGAAAGCAGGTCATAGTCATAAAGAATAGACTTCCTGAGTGGTGCCTTTCTGGCTCCTCATTTTATCAGTTCCTTGTGAACAATGGGAAAATAAATTTCATGTGACTCCAGGCAGGTATCAAGGAAGATCCTCTGTTGAGTCCTGTGAGGATATAGGTAATTTTATGGAACTGGAAAAAAAAATAAGTTTTCCATTTTTCAAACCTGAGATTTCTCCTTTCATTTTAAAATCTCAATTGCTTCCACTTATATCACTTCAGTAAATCCTGAGAGATGATTCTGAGGAGTTTATTTGTATAGTTTGAGACAAAGGAGTGCTCCAGTGAGAAAGGGACATAAAGAGGTGTTCCCCCCAGTCTAGGCACCGTCTTGGATTTATTAAACCAGAGGTTATGCTACAGGGAAAGGTAATGAGCCATATGGACCCTTTAGTTCTAAATTGCTTTTACCTAATTGTGACTCAGCTCCACAGGATGAAAAATCATTTGGCTACAGCCCATAATCAAGAGATATTCACACTACAAAAGAAAGTCTCTAAAGAGTGACCCGACTTGACTGTAATTATTACCTCAAGGCGTTTGAAAGCTCTGGCAGAGATTTTGCTTAAAATTAGTTGAAGAAACGGAAAAATTCATCGTCTACCCTTCAAGGTCTTCTGGCTGGACTAAGAATTAAATTTACATGAGACAGATTAACAGGAATAAAAACCAAAGTTTTATGACGTGCACATGGAGGCCTCATAATGAAATAGAGTCCTAAAGGAATGACCAAGGCAGACAATTTTTATACTTTCTAGACAAAGACACAATAAATCTGTGAAGAATTGACGAGACAAAGAAAAGTTAACATTGGGAGCTTCAGCTGGGAAGGAATTCTAAACAGAATTTAGGCTGGAGTCATCAATTAGTAGAAAGTAACAAGGGTTGCTTATCCAGCATTCTGGGTTTTAAATCCCCTGTCTCTGGTGATGAGGTTGTTTCTTTATCTCCTGGTACAGGGTGCCTTTCCCATGGGACATTTACGTGCTCCTTTCCAGAGGACAGAGGAGGGTCTGAGTGTCCTGCTTGCACTGGCTGTCTCTTAAGTAACTTGCGTTTATTTATTTATTTATTTATTTATTCATTTAAAACATACTTTTATTTATTGTTTATTTTTATTTATTTTTTATTATGTTCTATTAGTCACCATGCAGTACATAATTAGTTTTTGATGTAGTGTTCCAAGATTCATCATTTATGTATAACACCCAAAATAATCGCTATGCCAAAGTGACCCATTTGGTGGCAGCCTGCCCTTGCCCCCTACACAGTCTGGTGCTTTTTCTTGGTAGCCTGGGCAACTGTTGTACATCTTTGAGGATTAGTGAACTTAGAATTAAGGTGGAATACACTACCCTTGATTCGGCATGTGGGATTTCAGGCAGGGCTGAGAGGAGCATTCTGGAGGTCCCCTTTCTACGTGGTAGTACTGTTATTAGTAGATGGAGATGGACAGCCTATCTGTGCATGTCTCTATCTGAAGCCTGGCCCCAAGAACTGAGCCACCAACAGGAACACCTGCAAAGTGGTCAGAACAGCTACAGAGTGAGCAAAGGAGCCTCTGTGTGTTGCTTCTCTGGAGAAACCCTGGCTCACAACATGACCTTCTCAGTCATCTCCTTACACACATAAAACAGCATTATCTAGTTCTTCAAGAATAAGCATAAAGCATGGGGCACCCTAGACAAAATATGCCTATTGTACTTGAGAAGCCCATTCCAAGAAGAAATTCTGAATAGTTGAAATATGATCCAGGCCAAAACCTAAGGATAAGGGGGGAAAGGAGCTATGCTAATTATTATTCCAAAGTCTAATTTGAAAATGTAGCCTTACTTTTCATCTATGCTCAGCTTCATTCATTCATTCACTCATTCATTCATTCACTCATTCACCAGCCGGGAGCCAGGGTCAGGGCAAGACATGGGAGATAGAATGGTGAAGGAGGCATGAGATTCTCATAAGAAGCGGTAGAGCAGTGGACAGAAACAACCACGTTATTGGAAACTGCTTCCTCCTAACGACTTCCTTTAAAATAACGTCCCTGCAGTTGCTGTTGTTTTCTGGAAGTAGCTTGTTAACTGAATGAAGAGATGTTATTACTTTGGGGGCTCGAGTTCAGTGGCAATACACCCAAATATGTGACATGCCAACAACTCGCCCCTATAGTTGGGGGGTGCTCAACTGCAGGCAGCTGCTTTTGGGGAAGAGACTTGATAGAAATCTCTGTAGAAATAGTTCCTGGTATTGATGGGGATGGGATGGGGAGGGTTATCCCACCTACTTTTATTTCCACAGAAATACCAAGGGAATTCACCACAGCCCTATGTGACTGGTGGGTGGATCAAAGGAGTAGAAAACCAGTTGGCAAGGGCATGGGTGCTCTTTCCAACTAGACAACAGCATAACTTGAAAGTCTCAGAGCTTCTCTTGCTGTGTAACGGATGCAAAGAACATTGACAGTGATGAAATAAGGGGCCTGAATAGGGTGTCTATTTGATGTGTGTGTGATGGGTGTGGAGCTGGTGGTGCTGGATGATGGAAACCTGAGGCTTGGTGAGAAGGAAGGGTAGATGTTTGTGACTGTCACATAGTCCCTTAAAATCAGTCTTTCACTAATTAGTTTTCTTGGTGAAAGTGATGTAACATGTTATATCTATAAGAAGAGATGACCAGAAATGTGATAAAGCTAAGAAAATTAGAGCAAATGACACTCGTGTGGCAAGTCCTCCCCAAAATGCCACCTTCTGTGTTTTTACAAAGCCTTCACCCAAGCACATGGCCACAGACAAGGCTGTTGTCAACATTTTCTGCTCTGAGTGAGAACATAGAGTTGGAAGAATATATACAATGCTATGATCTCTCAGTTATAGTCTTTGGTGAGGGTATTGACTTAAACTTCAACAAGCACCACTGTTTGCTTTAGTTTGATCGAGAAAGATGGAAAATCACAGCCGTTTCTTCTTACAAAAGGTTTCTGGAAGGTTACTGGTAATGACTTACCTTTGTCTGAGAGAAAGCTTTGAAGGGAGTCTGTGGAAGTATAATTGAAGGAGCTGTGTGAGCTCTGTAAGGGAGTTCACTATTCCTTTCCTACAACCCCTCACTACATGACTGCTCTAGGAACTGTGTAATCTTTTCCTCCCTTCCCTTTAGGAGTTGGTCACACATAGAGATATTGGCACTTTCTGTGAGACAAGCTCTATATTGTGAGGTTTGTTATTTTGTAGGCATGTTCTGGGAATCAAAATGTTCTGGACCTCACTTTTTGCTCATCTCACAGATATACTTTAAAAATTCAGGTGAGACTCCTAACTCATAGATGGTGTCATTTTTGAGCTTATAGCTCAGGGCTCACACCTTGACAGAGTTACCCCAAACCTCACCATGTATATATACTCACAGACTCTGCTTTGATCACCTTCAACCTATGACCAGCCCAGCCTTGACTCCAGGAGCGACAGTCCTCTAAACCTGGGCTGATGGCAGTGGGTGCCCTGGGGTAGCTTGACAGAGCTCTGGCATCTACTTTGGAAATCTCCAGCTCCTCTTTCCAAGCTTTGTGAAAATAGAAACCTAAGAGACTAAGAGCGTTAACTACATTCAGAGTTTCTCTGGCCTCTGTTTCCTTTTTCTTGCCAGAGTCTGGGTCTGTAGGGCCAGCAAAAGCCACAAAGAGCCATGAGCAGTTCCTGGGTAGCAAGTTGGATGGAGCAGCTGAGACCATCACGAAAGGCCTTTGCCCTGTCAAAGGACCCGAGATCCTCTTCAGGTAAGAGGCCACATCAGCTGCATGAGCATCTTGCCCCATGTCAGGCAGAATGGGGTATGACAGTAATGGAGGTGGTCTCATTTTTCCTCCATACCCAGAAGAGTGGTCCTTGCTGTGTACAAAGGACATGAAGACCATCGGATTAAGAGCTTTCAAAATGTAAGGGCTTTGGAGATTATTTAGTCTAGTAGTTTTCCAGTGCTTTTTAGCTATGAAACGTTTTGTTTGGGGAAACTGCTGTGGAAGCATATTACTAAAAACTGAGAAAGACTGACATGTTCTCATTGAAGCAGGAGTAGGGTAAATCCTGGACCCTGCCTGTTTAGATCCCAACTCAGAGCCTTTAAGAGTTGCATGGCCCAATATTACAGCCACTCACCACACGGAGTTTTTAAATTAAAATTAATTAAATAAAATTTAGAATTCAGTTTCTCGGTGGCACTAGCTATATATTAAGCACTTAATAGCCATTAGGGGTGAGTGACTACCAATTTGACAGTATGGGTAGAAAATCTCCATCATAGCAGAAAGTTCTGTTGAACAAAAGTTCAATTGGACAACAATGCTCTAGAATCAAGAAGATACCTAAGGGGGACTCTGAAACTTCTAGGACTCTGAGAAACCCCGGTAGAAAACCACTGGTTTAATCTAACACCAGAGCAAGAAGAGAAGTCCAAAGGAGTGGTGTGGTTTGCCAGCGTCATGGCTGCTTATTAGAGAGCCAGAGACTTAACCTCTTATCTCCTGCTCCAGTTCTTCTTCCTTCTCCCAGTGTCTTACTCCCTAGTCTCTGTTGCCTCTCCAGGATTCACTAGCCACCCCCCCCACCCCACCCCCCCCAACCCTTTCTTAAAACATCGCTACTATTGAAAGGGAACTCAGGTCCCAGGCCTCTCTGAGGTTTAGAAAGGGTTCTTAAATTTTATACATGTTCAATCAGCTTTAGGCACTTAAATAGAAACACTTAAACTCACATCAGGCCCAAGCAGATGTGAGGGAAATACTGTCAATTAATGGGAGGCTAATTAATCTTTCTTTGCCTCATACACTCTGGCAACATCCTAGAAAGTGCTGTTTTGCTCTGAGCTGTGGGATCCTTTGCTATGGAAACAATGCATGATTATAATGTTGATTTCTTGACTTTGTTCAGAAGCTGGAGGTGGAGGGCAGATTTTGCCAGCAGTCACCCCTGCAGTTAGAAAGCTAAGGAATTAGAAAATAGAAAGATCCTTTCATTAGTGAACCAGGGCATTTTGGATTCCCTGCTTTTCATAGAATAAGTTTAGTTTATTCTACATGGCATCTTCCAGTTCAGGTTTTTCAAAGTGATTTCCTAAATTCATCTTATTATTTCTCAATCTAAGTGTTATTATTGTTACTTTGCAACATAGAGGCTTGGATGAGGAAACTGTTAGAGATGAGGCTTTTCAAGGGCAGAGGCATCCTGCACAACCTGGGAGTAGGCTGTGCTTTTTTGCAGGGGCTCGGAACTTACCTGGTTCTTCCTCATGTTTGATGACTTCTTCCTTCCTGCCCAAAGCCCCCTATGGCTGCTACTCTGATATGTTTACTTACAGGGATATGCCCTAAAAAGGGCCAAGCCAGAAATCGCATCTCCATATATCATCCAGCTAGCCAGCAGTCCTGGTAGCCACCTAAGCAGCCCAAAGTTAGGGAAGGTGACCTTCATGTCAGGCACAGTGCTGGGCACAAAGGTAGTTACATAAATGAAGAGAACAGTTCCTAGTCAAGGACACCAACTTCTGAACTCACATTTACAACATGGTGTGGTATTCATGCTAGAAGCATTCGCGAAAAGTGATGGGAGCTGTAAAAAGGCTTTAGCGCCCATCACTACAATGATATCATGCCACTGATCTTCCATGTGTCTTACTTCCTTGGCTTCTTAACCTGTCTAGATAATTTTCATTCATCCATCAGAATTCAGTTGGGACGATCACCTTTATCTGTGAATCCCCTCTGACCACCTTACCTTCCTGAAGGGTAGGCAGAGTTGGGTGCATTATCCTCACTGTCCTTAGGGTAGCCCTTAAATTTCTCTATTCAGTATACAGATTGTTTTGTAATTACTTGTTTGTGTTTCTGTTACCCCTTTAGAATATGAGCTTACCCCCTCTAAGCCCAATTTCTTCATCTATAAAATGGAACAGTGTAAGGAGAGTACAGACATTTTCAAATGAATGGTAGCTAACATTACTATATGAATGGATGGAAGGAGGGATGAATGATGTGGAGGTTGTGATATATAAGTTGGGTCATGAAAAAATTAAAAGAAATTGTCAGATGGAGAAATCTTAATTTAATTTAATCTTAATATTAAGTTTAGTAATATTCTTAAATTTTGCCATATATCTAAAACTGGAAACTAGTTTGTTGAAAGTTTATTATTAACATCACCAGCATACCTTTATTTCATTTATTTATTCATTTATTTTAAAAAAGTATTGTTGGCAATGACGGAATCCTCTTGCACTGTTTGTGGGAATGCAAGCAGGTACAGCCACTATGGAGAAAAGTATGGAGGTTCCTCAAAAAGTTAAAAATAGAGCAACAGTTGCTCTACCAGGTACCCAAAGGATACAAAAATACTAATTCAAAGGGATACGTACACACGTGTATGTGTGTTTATAATGTTTATAGCAGCGTCATTTACAATAGCCAAATTATGGAAGCAGCCCAAGTGTCCATCAGTAGATGAATGGATAAGGAAGAGGTGGTGCACATGCACACACACACACACACACACACACAGTGGAATATTATTCAGCCATCACAATGAATAAAATCCCGCCATTTGCAATGACATGCAAATAAGTCAGAGAGGGTATAATGCTAAGCAAAATAAGTCAGAGAAAGACAAATACCATACAGTTTCACTCATGTGTGGAATTTAAGAAACAAAACAAATGAGCAAAGAAAAAAAATAAGGGAGAGAGAGAGACAAACCAAGAAACACTCAACTATGGAGAACAAACTGATGGTTACAAGAGGGAAGGTGGGTGGGGGCATGGGTTAAATAGGTGATAGGGATTAAGGAGTGCTTTTGTCATGATGAACACTGACTGGGTGGTGTATGGAATTGTTGAATCACTATATAGTACACCTGAAACTAATGTAACACTGTTAACTATGTTAGAATTAAAAGAAAATTTTAAAAAATTAAAAAATAAAATAAATTAAAAGTGTCAAACATATATAGATGGGATTTGGGGAGAAAATTTGGCAGAGGAAGGACACAGAACCCTCTCTGGAAGAATTTAAGGTCAAAGATACATGAAATGGTTAATCCTGCAGACATATAACTAGTGAATACAAAAATGAAAAAATATATATATAAAGACACATAAAGGACATATATGATGAAAGCAACAGGTGTTCAGAGGGTGCAGATTTTGTTCTGATTTTAATTTTGATTGAGGAAATTTTCATGAAAGAGGTGCCTTTTAAGATAAGTACCATTTGGAAGGAGTGGTTGGTTTTCCAGCAGTGGTAGACCAGAAGCATGGACAGGGTAGATTCAGGAGGCAGCAAGTTACCAATCCACATAGAGCAGAGGTCTTACACTGAGGAATTGTAAGAGCCAAGATTCATCCATTTATCCAACAGATTTTTATTGAATTCCTGTTATGTGCCAGACACTCTTCTAGGCATAGGAAGTATAATAATAAACAAGATAGAGTCCTGGATTATAAGGAACTTACGCTCTATGGGGCAAGACAGGCAATTAAAACATAGAAACAATGAATATATAAGAGTGTCAGGAAGTGGTGAATCCCATGAAGAAAAATAAAGTAGGCAAAGGGGAAAGATAGAAATTTCTGGGCTGCTCTAATAAAAACTCCTGTTTGGGGGTACAAGGTCAACAAAGTCTTCTCTGATGATGTGGCATTTAAAAGCAGATACCCGAATGGAGTGATGGAAAAAGCCACATAAATATCTGGGTAAAGTCATTCAAAATGGAAGAAACATAAGTGCTAAGACTCTGACGTAGCAGTGTGTTTGCCAAATTTGAAGAGAATAAGGGGCCAGCCAGGCATAATGAGCAAAGGGAAGAGTAATAGAGACTCTAGTCCTCATAAGGATAGCTGTGATTGCCCTTAGGGATCATCCCAATAATCCAGGATGATCCCCCTTGCCCCAATATCTTTAATGACCCTTTTTCTGTGTAGGATAACATTCAATTTCTGGGGATTGGACATGGATATCTTTGGGGGCCATCATTCACTCACTTGATCTGACTCAAGCTCTTACTTGTTTTCAACAACTCAAACCTTCAGTTATGCCCAGTGAAATTTACCATTTTCCATCAGCGAAATCTACCATTGCCTCAGCCTTGCCTTTGAAAGAAATGGAATTGCTGGATCACAGGTACCTTCATTTGTAACTTTATTAGATATTGATAAACCATTCTAAAAAAAAAAAAGAGCTACCAATCTATTCTTTTTTGAACCCACTTCAATCAAGCCATCTGTATTCACTCCATTCACATGACTCTTGTCAATGTCATTGTCCATTTCCACATTGCCAAATCCAATACTTAGTTCCTCTTTCTTGCTTGGTAGAGTGCTCTAGGTACTCTCTGTGCTCATTCTCTAGACAATTTCATTCAATCATATTGCATAAAATACCATTTATACACAATGACTCCAAAATTATTATCCATAACACCAACCTGTCCCCTGCAGTCTATACTCATATAATCAGTTTCTCCTGATCATCTGTAATTGGATGTCTTCAGCAATGGAAATATCATGAAACCTGGCTTATCCAGTTCTGTTTGAGCTAGCCCCTGCCTAAGTCTCTGATACCATATTCTATTACATCCCTAGTCAGGGATGACCACAGAAGTAGAAATTGGAATCATATGTCCACAAGCTGGCAGACACTAGAACCTGGGAAAGACAAGGAATGGATTTACCCTGGGAGCCTCCAGAAGGAACCAGCACTGCCAACACCTTGATTTTAGTTCCATCAGACTTGTTTTGTACTTCCAGTCTCCAGAACTTCAAGAGACTATATTTGCGTTGTATTCAGTTACCAAGATGTTGTTGTAGTTTGTTATAGAAGCAATAGGAAACTACTGTAGGAAGGCTGCAGGGAGTTTGATGTGTATATATTTTTTTCGCTTGGAAAAATGAGAAAGTGGAATGATTCTTCTATAGTCAACTCAAAGGGAAGAGAATTCCAGCCCTTCAGAAGAGAAGAAAGTTGGCAAGTCCATGTGGTAGAGGAGCATGGCTTCGAATTCAGGGACTGGGGTTCAGATTCCCGCACATATACTTGCACAGACTATGGGAGCAAGGGCAAGGTGACACCCCTTTCTGGGCTTCATTTCCTCACTGTAAAGGGAAGAGGTAATGTGACTACTGTACAGTCTAGTGCTTGCCACAGCACAGACAGTCACTAAGTGCGAACTGCAGTTATACCTTCTTCCTTCCTCTCCTCTCATCCAAACACCCAGATAAACAGCAGATTGTCCTTGCTTTAAATGAAATCCAGAAAGGACTATATTTTCTCCCATCACCCATCCCTGCCAGCATGCACACATGAGCACGGGGAAGAACTTTGGTTCAAACACATTTCCATTTGAAGACAAATGAAGGAAGGAGAACCAGCAAATGAAAAATCAGTTCAAGAGTCTCCTATTGACAGAAGTGCCTGCACCCCCACTGGTTCTTCTTTGGGTGTTACTTGGATAAACAATGAGTCATCTTTTGGTATCTGTCTTCAGAATCCACAAATTCATTAAACTGAGATGAGGCATGGCTACCTTATGTCTCCTTCTAATGCTAAGTAAGTTAAATTCAGTGACACTGGATTAAAAATCATTTCTATTTCAGCCCTCTGGTTACCAGTGAGAAAAAAAA
Source organism: Mustela nigripes (assembly GCF_022355385.1). Lineage (NCBI taxonomy): Eukaryota > Metazoa > Chordata > Mammalia > Carnivora > Mustelidae > Mustela > Mustela nigripes. Next base: position 30,903,695 of record NC_081571.1, read on the forward strand.
GTCCTTTATCACATGGTTTCTTTGGTTCAGCCTTATGTCTTTACTCCATGAGGCACACAGGGAAGAACTGACCAGGTTGTCCCATGTTTAAAACTAAGCTACAAAGTCCTTGCCACTCCTTTCACCTTGGAGCTGAAACTTGCCTTGTTCTTTCAGATGCAACTGACTTCTGTTTTTTGGGGTCCTGTTTCTCTAATGAGCATGTTGTACCTGTGAATTTTAGTGAACTGAAGCTTGGTCTTCAATCCTAATGGAGTTGACATGTACTGTAGTGTTTTCTATCTCAGGCTCTGATTGGTTGAGTTTACAGAGAAACACATTAAAACGAAGGACTATTGATGGGATATAGATAATTTATTGAAAAATTTAAAATGTGATTTACATTTTTCATATATATTTATGTATTCAAAATATACTTCTATTTGTAAATCATTGGGTAGGTGTCAGTCATGTGCATTTCTATAGAGGAAAATTCACAAGTGTAAAGGTATAAATATTTCGTGTTGCATATTGACATTACATTGCTCTGTTTTGATTATTGATTTCCATCTCTAAGTCTCTGGACTCTGAAGGACTGTTGAAAATAATCTCATGTAATATCCACTGAATAAAAGGAAAGACCAAGTTGTTAGGCCAATTCTGGCTTTTCTTACTAGATTTTCAAGTGATTGCTAGACAGTTGAGGGCAGGAAAGAGAATTGTTGTAATGGGTTGTACAGGCCAAACCTTCTGAGCTTCCATGATATAGCTACATGTCTCCATTTGGGAGAAGAAGTGGCTTTAGAGGAGAAGGCTTCCTATATCTCACATGCTTATTTTCAGGGTTAAAACAGACCAATGTTTGGTAAGGACTCAGTATAACAACTCATTTAACAGAGATTTATTTTGTGTATACTGTGTGCCAACAGTGATTAAGGCAGATTTCTACTCTCTGGAACTGTAATCTAGTGAGGAAAGCTATACAATAAATAAATAAGCAAATAGATTACTCCCGTGTGATAAGTGCTAGAAAGAAAACAAGTGGCATCCCATAAGTGAGTATAACTGGGGTTTTGAGGAAATGGGGGAATTGCTAGTTTAAATAAGATAATCAAGGAGCATCTCTCTGAGAAGATGGCGTGTCAGCTCACATCTGAAGGTGAGATGGTGTGGCCATGTGAAGAGCCAGAGAAAGAGCATTCCAGAGGAAAAGGCAACAAGGGCAGAGTGCTTAACTTCAGAATGAGCATTAGGAGCCGAGAGGACAAGGGTCTAGCTGGTAAATTAGAGAAAGTAGGGTCTTGTGTGTCATGGTAAGAAATCTGGATTTCAGCAAACTGAAGGGTTTAGAGGGGAGGAGAGTCGGGGAATGGGTTAGCCCAGGGATGGGTATTAAGGAGGGCACATATTTCACAGAGCACGGGGTGTCATACACAAACAATGAATCATGGAACACTGCATCAAAAACTAATGATGTACTTTACAGTGACTAACATAAAAAAGAAGATGTGAAGTAACATGGGGTTGGGCGAAAAGTTCAGTTGACTTCTGGGTCTTGGAAGAGACTAGGGAAGATTGGGCAATAAATGCATTTTGATGGGGGATCTCAAAGGTTTAAGACCTGTTGAGTTTGAGATGCTGTAAGATAGGCATTGTATGTTAAGCAGGCAGTTTGCTGTGCAGGACTGGAGATCAGGGGAAAGGTCAAGGAAGACAGTAGGATTTGGATACTGTAAGCTTTCAAGGGCTATTCAAATCCATGAAGTGGATGAGCTCAGTTAGGGAGAAAATGTAGATGGAGAAAAGAAGGGGGCCTAGGACCAGACCCAAGGCTACTTCAAGAATAAGAGGCTGAATAAGGGAGAAAAGAGTCAGCAAGGATCCGGTGATGAGTCTTTAGAATGGTAGTGAAAACTCCAGAGAAGAAAGCTCTTCAAAGCAAAGGTGCTCTTCAAAACATAATTAGTGTTGCAAAGAGGTGATATGAATTAGGAACAAAGAGGGGACTATTAGAATTGGCAATTTGGGAGCCAGGGATAAATTCCAACAAGTACAGTCTCAGGTGTAATGGGGGTGGCGTGAGGTACCAAACACTTCCATGCAGCCTAGGCATTAGAAAAGGTCCTTCCACTGCAAAAAGAGCTAGATATAGCTTAGCATTGCAAACCTTGCACAAAAAAATGAGAGAAATATTCAGAAGCCAATAATAGGATACTAACACCAGAACTGACTTACTGGCAAATCTAGAAAAGAAAAACAAGTCCTCTAGAATTTGCAGAATGATGCCTGGGTTTACTTGGAGCAGATCTTAGCTTGACCTTGAACCTAGACAGGATGAGGAGATGTGAAGCACAGGTCAATTCATAAGACAGGTGTCTTTAGTGGGTGGCTTAGGAAAAAGATTGGCCTGCTTTCAACAAGGAAAGCCACTTGACATGGCTCCAGGTGGAAAGTTGAAAGAAGAAAATTCATGGTCGTCGTCGTCATCATCTTTTTTTCACCACAGCCTTGCCTTCAGGTGGGTCTGAGGTTCAAATTTACTTTATCTGCACCATCAGGGAATACACACGTCAAGAGCATTAAATCAAACTAATTCCAAGTCAGTAGCAACCTTTGGTACCCACCAAGTTCAATTTCATGAATATGTTTAGAATTCTGCAATTCAAAATTAGAGAATAATATTAATATTATAATAATATATTAATTATATTAATAATAATAATAATAATATTCCTTCAGGCCCATATACAATAATTACAAAAATTACCCATACTGGACTATAAAGGAAGTCTCAAAAATTTTTAAAAAGTTATAAAATTAAGTTGTAACACAATCATCAAATTAATTATGATAATGTAAACAATTATGAAAATACATTTTGAATTTTAAAATATACTTCATATAACTCAGGTGTAACAGAATAAGTCATAACTGAAATGTTAAAATAGTGAGAATTTAATGAAAATACTGCACTTCAAAACTTGTGAAATGTTGGGACACCTGGGTGGCTCAGTTGGTTAAATATCTGCTAAGTTGGTTAAATGTCGGCTCAGGTCATGATCCCAGGATTCTGAGATGGAGTTCTGCATCAGGCTCTTTGCTCACCAGGGAACCTGCTTCTCCCTCTGTGTGCTACTCCCCCTGCTTGGGCTCTCTCTCTCTCTCTCACTCTCTTTCTCTGACAAATAAATCTTTAAAAAACAAAAACTTATGAAATGCAATTAAACAAAACTTTGAGGGAAAATTATAATCTTAAATGCTAATATTAGAAAAGAGAAATGACTGGAAATATGAACTAGGTATCCAGCTTATTATTTTTTTTAATTTAAAACAATTTTTAATAAACATAAAATGTATTTTTATCCCCAGGGGTATAGGTCTGTGAATCGCCAGGTTTACACATTTCACAGCACTCATCACAGCACACACCTTCCCCAATGTCCATATCCCCACCATCCTCTCCCGTCCCTCCTCCCCCCAGCAACCCTCACTCTGTTTTTGGAGATTGAGTCTTTTATGGTTTGTCTCCCTCGTGATCCCATCTTGTTTCATTTTTTGTTTTCCTACTCCCCAAATCCCCCACATTGCATCTCCACTTCCTCATATTAGGGAGATCATATGATAGTTGTTTTTCTCCAATTGACTTATTTCGCTAAGTGTAATACCTTGTAGTGCCATCCACATCGTCACAAATGGCAAGATTTCATTTCTTTTGATGGCTGCATAGTATTCCATTGTATATGTATACCTCTTCTTCTTTATCCACTCATCTGTTGATGGACATCTAGGTTCTTTCCATAGTTTGGCTGTTGTGGACATTGCTGCTATAAACATTCAGTTGCACATGCCGCTTTGGATCACTACGTTTGTATCTTTGGGGTAAATACCCAGGAGTACAGTTGCTGGGTCATAGGATAGCTCTATTTTCAACTTTTTGAGGAACCTCCATGCTGTTTTCCAGAGTGGTTGCACCAGATTGCATTCCCACCAACAGTGTAGGAGGGTTCCCCTTTCTCCGCATCCTCGCCAACATCCGTCATTTCCTGACTTGTTCATTTTAGCCATTCTGACTGGTGTGAGGTGGTATCTCATTGTGGTTTTGATTTGTACTTCCCTGTTACTGGTGATGTGGAGCACTTTTTCATGTGTCTGTTGGCCATCTGGATGTCTTTTTCGCAGAAATATCTGTTCATGTCCTCTGCCCATTTCTTGATTGGATTATTTGTTCCTTGGGTGTTGAGTTTGCTAAGCTCTTTATAGATTTTGGATACTAGCCCTTTATCTGATATGTTGTTTGCAAATATCTTCTCCCATTCTGTCAGCTATCTTTTGGTTTTGTTGATGGTTTCCTTTGCTGTGCAGAGGCTTTTGATCTTGATAAAATCCCAATAGTTCATTTTTGCCCTTGCTTCCCTTGCCTTTGGTGATGTTCCCAGGAAGAAGTTGCTGCGGCTGAGGTCAAAGAGGTTGTTGCCTGTGTTCTCCTCAAGGATTTTGATGGATTCCTTTCTCACATTGAGGTACTTCATCCATTTTGAGTCTATTTTCGTGTGTGGTGTAAGGAAGTAGTCCAATTTCATTTTTCTGCATGTGGCTGTCCAGTTTTCCCAACACCCATTTGTTGAAGAGGCTGTCTTTTTTCCATTGGACATTCTTTCCTGCTTTGTTTGAAGATTAGTTGACCATACAGTTGAGGGTCTATTTCTGGGCTCTCTATTCTGTTCCATTGATCTATGTGTCTGTTTTTGAGCCAGTACCATACTGTCTTGATAATGACAGCTTTGTAATAGAGCTTAAAGTCCGGAATTGTGATGCCACCAACTTTGGCTTTCTTTTTCAATATTCCTTTGGCTACTCAAGGTCTTTTCTGGTTCCATATAAATTTTAGGATTATTTGTTCTATTTCTTTGAAAAAAATGAATGGAATTTTGATAGGGATTGCATTAAATGTGTAGATTGTTTTAGGTAGCATAGACATTTTCACAATATTTGTTCTTCCAATCCAGGAGCATGGAACATTTTTCCATTTCTTTGTCTTCCTCAAATTCTTTCATGAGTACTTTATAGTTTTCTGAGTATAGATTCTTTGCCTCTTTGGTTAGGTTTATTCCTAGGTATCTTATGGTTTTGGGTGCAATTGTAAATGGCATTGACTCCTTAATTTCTCTTTCTTCTGTCTTGTTGTTGATGTAGAGAAATGCAACTGATTTCTGTGCATTGATTTTATATCCTGACACTTTACTGAATTCCTGTACAAGTTCTAGCAGTTTTGGAGTGGAGCCTTTTGGGTTTTCCACATATAGTATCATATCATCTGCAAAGAGTGATAATTTGACTTCTTCTTTGCTGATTTGGATGCCTTTAATTTCCTTTTGTTGTCTGATTGCTAAGGCTAGGACTTCTAGTACTATGTTGAATAACAGTGGTGATAATGGACATCCCTGCCATGTTCCTGACCTTATGGAAAAGCTCTCCGTTTTTTTCCATTGAGAATGATATTTGCGGTGGGTTTTTCATAGATGGCTTTGATAATATTGAAGTATGTACCCTCTATCCCTACACTGAAGAGTTTTGATCAGGAAGGGATGCTGTTCTTTGTCAAATGCTTTTTCAGCATTTATTGAGAGTATCATATGGTTCTTGTTCTTTCTTTTATTAATGTATTGTATCACATCGATTGATTTGTGGATGTTGAACCAAACTTGCAGTCCTGGAATAAATCCCATTTGGTCGTGGTGAATAATCCTTTTAATGTACTGTTGGATCCTATTGGCTAGTATTGTGGTGAGAATTTTCACATCTGTGTTCATCAAGGATATTGGTCTGTAATTCTCTTTTTTGATGAGATCCTTGTCTGGTTTTGGGATCAAGGTGATGCTGGCCTCATAAAATGCATTTGTTTGGAACAAATAAACAAAACAAAACAAAAACGTTTTTTGGAACAGTTTCAGGAGAATAGGTATTAATTCTTCTTTAAATGTTTGGTAGACTTCCCCTGGGAAGCTGTCTGTCCCTGGGCTTTTGTTTGATTGGAGATTTTTTATGACTTTTTCTATATCCTTACTGGTTATGGGTCTGTTCAGGTTTTCTATTTCTTCCTGGTTCAGTTGTGGTAGTTTATATGCCTCTAGGAATGCATCCATTTCTTCCAGATTGTCAAATTTGTTGGTGTAGAGTTGCTCATAGTATGTTCTTATAATTGTCTGTATTTCGTTGGTGTTAGTTTTGATCTCTCCTCTTTCATTCATGATTTTATTTATTTGGGTCCTTTCTCTTTCCTTTTTGATAAATCTGGCCAGGGGTTTATCAATCTTATTAATTATTTCAAAGAACCAGCTCCTAGTTTTGTTGATTTGTTCTGTTGATTTTTGGTTTCTATTTCATTGATTTCTGCTCTGATCTTTATGATTTCTCCTCTCCTGCTGGGTTTAGGGTTTCTTTCTTGTTCTTTCTCCAGCTCATTTAGGTGTAGGTTTAGGTTGTGTACTTGAGACCTTTCTTGTTTTTTGAGAAAGGCTTGTACCGCTATATATGTTACTCTCAGGACTGCCTTTACTGTGTCCCACAGATTTTGAACCATTGTGTTTTCATTATCAGTTGTTTCCAGGAATTTTTTCAATTCTTCTTTTATTTCCTGATTGACCCATTCATTCTTTAGAATGCTGTTTAGTGTCCATGTATTTGGGTTCTTTCCAAATTTCCTCTTGTGATTGAGTTCTAGCTTCAGAGCATCGTGGTCTGAAAATATGCAGGGAATGATCCCAATATTTTGATACTGGTTGAGACCTGATTTAGGACCCAGGATGTGATCTATTCTGGAGAATGTTCCATGTGCACCAGAGAAGAATGTGTATTCTGTTGCTTTGGGATGAAATGTTCTGAATATATCTGTGATGTCCATCTGGTCCAGTGTGTCATTTAAGGCCTTTATTTCCTTGTTGAGCTTTTGCTTGGATGATCTGTCCATTTCAGTGAGGGGATTGTTAAAGATCCCTACTATTATTTTATTATTGTTGATGTGTTTCTTTGATTTTTGTTTTTAATTGGTTTATATAGTTGGCTGCTCCCATGTTAGGGGTATAG